>NC_138340.1:62072180-62761944 GCF_046562875.1 Panthera onca | reverse complement strand
TTTCCCACCCCCTCATGGGCTGAGACCCACCCCCACTCCCCCCACCCGCCGGAGAGACGTGAATGTGAACTCACATCTACTGGTGTGAACTCATGTCTACCAGTGTGAACTCACGTCTACCAGTGTGAACTCACATCTACTGGTGTGAACTCACGTCTACTGGTGTGAACTCAGGGTCATCTTCCCAGGAACCCAGAGGATTTGCACTGCACACACCCATAGGCCGGGCACAGATCCCTTTTTCTCTCAATCACCTCCCAAGTCTCATCGAAAATTAAGCCATTTTCAGTTCTAAAGTTGATAGTTTGTCATTATCTTCATTAACCTTACAAGGGTCAATTCCTTGAGCTGCAGTTTTTTATAAAATTTTAATTTCTGTTGCACATTAACAATGACAACTGCAGACACGCCTCCTCCAAAGTGTGGATATCATCCAACACAGCCCTGAGTCACCCTGTTGGGGTTCTCCTGTATTGGAACACTGTAAGAATTAGTAATTCATTAGACACATAGTTGTGATAGTTAAGAAGTCTCAGGGTGGAGCCAACTGCCCTTGGCTAGCAAAACAAAGTCCATGATGAACTGTATACCTTAACCTGTTCCTTAGATTCCAGTTGTACATAAACTCAAATTTTTTTTAATGTTTATTTATTTTTGAGAGAGAGACAGAGAGAGACAGAGCACGAGCAGGGGAGAGACAGAGAGAGAAAGGAAGACACAGAATCCGAAGCAGGCTCCAGGCTCCAAGCTGTCAGCACAGAGCCCGACACGGGGCTCGAACTCACAGACTGCGAGATCATGACCTGAGTGCAAGTCACATGCTCAACCGACTGAGCCACCCAGGTGCCCCACGTAAACTCAAATTCTTAGATGGGCTTACGTGGGTGACAGTGAAATGGCAGGAAAAATGCTTTTTGTTGAAATGTGGTGAAGTGATGTCAGTTGAAAACGAAGAGCCCTAGCATTGCACATTTCATTATCACTCAGGAGCGTGGCACTGACTGGTCCTGCCCCATCTAGGACTCATGGCAAGAAGTGGTGCCTGAATCCCATGCCCAAAGCAGGCAAGTGCAATCCATTTTTAGGTTTTAGTGCCTCCAGGATCAGACACAGCTTTAATTAGGAAAGTTGGTATAGGTTTTTCATTTTCTTGTGGTGTTTAGTCAAGCACTACGGGATAAAAATGGAAACCAGCAATCCCCAGGGGAGTCACAAGTTTTCATTTATCCTGGAAGCCACTGGGCATCAAAGACCAATGAGACCTCTGAGCTCTTCCTAATGTGGAAGTCAGCTCCTGAATCTCATCGTTGAAGATGTTATATGAAAATACTGGGGATGTTTGGTCAGCTGAAGCATAGATTTTTCTTCTATAAATAGAGCACAGAGAAATAGTCTTTATTCAGTGATGTGAGTATACATAACTAGCAAACAAAGACAGTATCTAGTCATGTGTTAAAGTAATTAAAAAGAAGTCGTTTCTTTCTCTCTTTTTTTGTATTGGGTAAAACATAATCAACTTGCATTTTGAGGACAGAATAGCCTTGTACAAACAATCAAGAAACACAAGAAAGATGCCAAAAATATTAAAGAAAAAGTCAGCAAAACAAATATACACAAAGAACACAAAACATAACCAGATTGAGGTCATCCTAAGAATTAAGGTTTGATTTACCATTCCAAAAGTCATCAGCACAATTTACCCATTATAAGAATAAAGGAGAGGAAAAAACGCGACCATCTCAAAAAAGGAAGAGAAGGCATTTGGTAGAGATCGACATCCATTAATATATTAAAGGAAAAAAAAACATGGCCAACTAAAAATTAAATAAACAAGCGCTTTTTGACTTGAAAGGCTTGTCCACAAAGATCCTAAATGAGCACATCACTTAAAGGTGAAGATTACATACACTTTTCTCCAGAGTTACAAAACCAAACACGATATACGACAATCCCTCTGCTATTGGATATTATGTTGGGGGGTCTCCAGGGGAACGAAAGGCATTCTCCATGATGGCGGGGAACGCTCGGCTTTTTGGGGTGATAACACCATGCTGTACCCCCACAAACATGGTGAAAAAGCTCCCATTGAGCTGATTCCGTGCAGATGTTTGGACTTCCCAGTCGTTTGGATTTGGCCACTCTTGGGGGTTGAGAGCCGTGTCTCAGTAACATTTGATTTTGCATTTTCTAATGACTAATGCATTTGAATACCTGTTAGCAGGTGTAATTTTGACCAGAATGTCTTCTTCATTAGACCCGTGGTTCAAGTCTTTTGCCTGTTTTTCTTTGCACTCCTTTTTTATGGACTTGTAAGAGTTTGTTTTATATTTTAGACATTGTTGTTTTTGTCAGTCATATGCTTTCACAAGCCATTCTCCCACTCTGGCTCAAGTTTTCATTCTCTTTTCAGTGTTTTTGGTGAACAGAAGTTCTTAATTTAATGTGGTTAAGTTTATTGTTCTTTTCTTATTATTGGTGTTTGTGCCTTACTGCAAGTATTTTCACTTCACCAAGCTCATGAAGATGGTCTTCCCTGGTCTGATCCGTAAATCTCATTCCTTCTTTTTGTATTTATATCTGTGATCCTTCTCTGTGGTGTATTCTCCATATAGATGTTCATTTGACCCACCATCATGTTGTACATCATTCTTGGATCTTTGCACCAAAAGCAGAAGTAACAAAAGCAAAAATTGACAAGTGGGACTATGTCAAACAAAAAAGCTTTTGCTCAGCAAAGGAAACCATCAACAAAATGAAAAGGCAGCCTACGGAATGGGAGAAGATATTTGGAAATCATATATCTCATCAGGAACTAGCATCCAAAATATACAGAGACCTCACACAACTCAGGAGCAATCAGCCAATCAACCAATCAAACAATTAAAAAATGGGCAGAATATCTGAGTAGACATTTCTCCGAAGAAAACATGCAAATGGCCAACAGGTACCTGAAAAAATGCTCAACATCACTCATCGTTCGGAAAATGCAAATCAAAACCACAATGAGATAGCACCTCACACCTCTCAGAATGGCAAGGAAAAAGCGTTGGTGAGTGAGGATGTGGAGACAGGGAACCCTCGAGGGCTGCTGATGGGAATGTAACCGATACAACCATCATGAAAAACATTGTGGAGTTTTCTAGGGAAATTGAAAATAGGACACCATATGATTCAACCATTCCACTTCTGGGTTTTGAGCCAAAGGAAATCAAATCACTATCTCCAAGAGATGTCTGCACCCCATGTTCATGGCAGCATCGCCATCCATTATCATAATCGGCCACCCAGGGAAACCACCTAAGTGTCCGTGGATGGACAAATAGATGAAGGAAATGTGGTCTAGGCATACAATGGAATATTACTCAGCCCTGAAAAAGAGGGACATCCTCCTATTTGCAGCAACACAAATGAATCCAGAGGGCATTACGCTGAGTGAAATGAGGTAGACACAGAAAGATAAATACCATACGATCTCACTTGCATGTGGCATCTAAAACAACAAACTCATCATAAAGAGGCAGTGCAGGGATGGTTGCTGGGAGCTGGTGAGTGGAGACGATGAGTAAGTTTGGGGGTCTAATGCACAGCGTGGCGACTCTAATACCGTGTTATATACTTGAAAGTTGCTAAGAGAGTAGATCTTGCATATTATCACCACACACACAAAAGGAAATTACACGAGGGGACAGATGTGTTAACTCATCCCATTGTGATAAACATTTTGCAAGATACGCATGTGTTGAGGCACCATATTGGATACCTTAAATGTACACAATGTTGTATGTCAATAATATCTCAACAAAGCTGGAAAATGCATCCACCCATACATATCCTTGGGTTTTCGCTGTCTTGTCTGAAAAAGTAAAGCAACCTTTGGTAGGCTATGTGGGTTTTACTTGGCATTTTCATCTGATTGGTTGTTGGCTTTTCTAGATCTTTCCAAGGCTTTTATACTGATGTCTACTTTTAGGCATCAGTCGATTAGCCAAGTCCTTGGGCCATCTTGCAGGGGCCCAACAGTTGTGGGAAGGCCGAGTGTTTGCAGAGGAGACAGCTGTGTGCGGACCTGGGGCTACCTTGTGCGCCGTCAGCCATGCACGTGCTGAAATGAGTTTGCACCCACGGCCAGAGGTGGTTCCATAAGACCGAGATGCAGCTGTCTTTGTCTATCTCCATCCAACCTTCTCGTTTCAACTCCGTGTCAGCGTAGGTAGAACGTACCTTGCCTTTCCAGAGACAAACGGCTGATTCTAAGCCCCGTGATGCTTCATTTCCAACAAACGCTATTCCTGTCATTCTCCAGGATATTGCCCGGTTAGGGTGGTGAACTTGGGAGGAAATACCTGTCGTGTTGGGTGTGGAGCTCCCGCCCTCATGCAGCCCCCGTGTTGTTTCCACATTTCGTTGTGCTTACTCGGTCCTCAAACCCTGGAATGCTTCCTTACAGGGTCACTGTCCTGCTTTAATATAGTTTCTTCACCTGAGTTTTAAAATAACTCACTTAAAATTTTTTGATGTTTATTTATTTTGAAGGAGAGAGTGTGAGCAGGGGAGGGGCAGAGAGAGAGAGAGGGAGACACAGAATCCGAAGCAGACTCCAGGCTTTGAGCTGTCATCACAGAGCCCGACGTGGGGCTTGAACTCACGAACCACGAGATCATGACCTGAGCTGAAGTTGGATGCTTAACTGACTGAGCCACCCAGGCGCCCCTGATTTCTATTCTCTCTTAAGCTTAACTTGATTCTTATAAAATTGTTAGATGGGGTCCCTTGTAATTGTTCTAGATCTTTGCAAGCAGGTACGAGTTGGAGGTAGTAAGTTGGTCTCTTGTCTGTTGATTTTTTCCTCTGGGGATTATAAACATGGGCTTCAGAGTCAGGCAGACCTGGGTGCGAATGCCGGGTATGAGCTCATGGCTGTTTAACACCAAGCGCCCCTGAAGCTCTCTGTGCTTCTGTTCACCCTCTGTAACATGGACTCTGATGCTCATCTGGGTTCGTGTTGCTGGGAAAATGGAACCATTTCATGTTCACCAAAGCACACAGCTCGTCACCCAACGCAGTCACTGCTCAGCGGATGTTTGTTGAATGACTGCAGGAATGAGTAATGAAGAGCGAATAGAGATTTTGATTGCTGCTTCAAAAAACTCCCACGCGGGTTGCCTGGGTGGCTCAGTCTTTGAGCATCAGGCTTCAGCTCAGGTCATGATCTTGTGGTTTGTGGGTTCAAGCCCCACCTCAGGCTCTGTGCTGACAGCTCAGATCCTGGAGCCTGCTTCGGATTCTGTATCTCCCTCTCTCTCTCTCTTCCCCTCCCCTGCTCACACTCTGTCAATCTCTCTCTCAAAAAATAAGTAAAACATTAAAAAAAAATCCCATGCCCTTTGGATGTCAAAAAGATGATGGATTTCTGGCTCTGGCCAATGCAAAACCTTCCCAGACCCAACAGCTGTTGATTTGGGCTGATTTCAGCTCTATTGTCCTTGGCCCCTTATTTGAAAATTTTGAGGCAACTTATACTGTAGAATTCTTTGATTTTTAAACACTTGACAAGATTTACACAATATATGCAGACAGGGAGACTATAAATAGCCTGTCTTTAGTTCAGTTCAAGTTCTGAGGCCAGATGAATCCAACCCACACCGGGTTTTCATATCACATGAAGAAGAAAAATCCTTTGGTGTCGTGGAACACGATTAATTTGAGATAATTCTAGACGTACGTGCAGTTATAATTAATTCAGAGGGATCTGTTGTTCAGCTTCCCCCCGTGGTAATATTTTGCAGAGCTATAGAATCACCATCAGACTACTGCACTGATACATCCACCAGCTTTACTAAGATTCCCCTGGCTTTACTGGATACTCATTTGTGCACATGTGTGTGTATCACGTTGTCCACATTTGACCGCTTGTGTGGGTTCATGTATCCTGGCAATCACCGACCTGTTCTTCATGCCTCAAATTTTGTCATCTTCAAAAGGTCATATAAAGGAAACAATCAAAACCTTTTTTTGGATTGGCTTTCTCATGCTTTCCCCTGTAATCCCCGGGGTTTCATTCAAGTTGTTGTTTATTTCAATAACTTGTTCTCCTTTAACCGGTGAGTACTATTCGCTGTGTGTAACATTGTGGTTAAACATTCTCCTGTGGGAGGACATCGGTCCTGATGCCAGTTGTCGGCTGCCACAAATAAAGCTGTAATGAACATTCACGTACAGACTTTTGTGTGAACATGATTTTCCTGGGATACACGTCCAAGAGTGCAAATGTTGGGTAGTGTGTTGGTCGCATGTTTAGTTTCTTAAGAAAATGCCAGTTTTCGAGAGCAACTGAAACATTGTACACCCCCACCAGCAATGGAGGGATGAACCAGTTTCTCCTCATCCTCACCAGCATTTGGTGTTAGCATTTTATTTTATTTTATCTTGTTTTTTAGCTGCTCAGGTAAGAGTGTGGCCGTATCTGGTTGTGGCTTTAAATGACATGCCCTAATGGGTAATGAGGCTAAACATCTTTTCATGTGCTCATTTCTTATCTGTGCATCCTCTTTAATGAAATATCTTTTTCATTAAAAGGAGGAGTATGGCAGGATCCTCCTATCTGTGTCCTATAGCTACTTCAGGCTGCATAGACACAGTGCCTCCCCTGACCAGGCCACTTTCTGGATTTGAGTACCTTCTCCAGCTCTACCTACTCGTCCCATGTGTCTGGAAGGACAAGGAAAATCTCGGCCTGCAGGCTTATGAGGCTCTCTGGACCAGGGCCCTTAATGTGACTGGTCTCTTTTCCATCTACTGTTCCCGGTGTCCCTGGGCAGGAGAGTTACAAGGACCAAGAGGTTTCCCAGACTGGGCCATTTATTATGGCTGTCTCTGTCCAGCCGCCTGGTGTCTCTGGGCAGAAATGAAGGGTCTCGGTCCACCAGACAGGGAGGCGGCCCAGATCAAGCCGTAGTTAGGTCTCCCTTGCTCACCCCGACCCTTTCTGTATCCATCAGACGTAAAGGAAGTCAGGCTCACAGAAGAGGACAGTGCTTCCTCTGGCCACTCATTTTTTAAAGTGTATTTATTTATTTTGAGAGAGAAAGAGAGAGATTATGAGCAAGAGAGGGGCAGAGAGAGAGAGAGAGGGAGGGAGAGAGACCCCAGCAGGCTCATCAGTGTGGAGCCCGACGAGGGTCTTGATCCCATGAACCATGAGACCATGACCTGCGCCGAACCAAGAGTCTGGCCACTGATTGTAATTGATGCCTCCACTGACGTTCCTTGCCAGTGGTGGGGGATAGCATGATGGTGTCAGAGGGGCTCACGTGCTATCTATCCCCTGGGGGATGGGGGGGGCACGGAGCTGCTGTCTGTTGCCAGGCTGGGATTCTTCTATTGCCTGGGTCAACCTTTGCTGGGTGGGGGGTAAGTGACACCCTGCCCCCGTGCTGGGACCCAAACCAGGTCACCTTGTCTTAGCCCGGCTCAGACCTCTCCCTTGCTTGCCTCTACGGTGGGGGGGACAAGGCACTAACAGATCTGTGCCACACTGTCCCCGGTAGATGCTCTGGATGCCACTGCAGTGTCAATCATACAAAATAGTTGAAATGGTCTTCTGCACAAAACGATCTTGATTTCTCAAACAGCCAGGATTGTGGTCTGGAAAAGAAACTTTATTTTCTGAAATACGTACTGACTTCTACGAAAAATAGTGTACACATGTGTGCCTGCTTGTATGTTCAACGCCTCACGTTAGGGAGTAAAATTCGAAGCGTTGCGACAATGCTGGTCGCAAACCTGCGTCTCCTATGTACCGGATGCACAGTGGAAAATTTTGGAAATTTCTTTGCAATGTTTAACGTATATTAGCACCGTAGCATTACTGAGGTTAAAACAAGCCTGGGAGGAGAGGATACACGTGCTGAATGCCCATGGAAGTCGCTCCTTTAAACGGACAGATTTTCCACAGCTCGGGCACCAGAATTTTTCCTTCGCGTGTCATGTCATTTCGAATAAAAGCACAGTGAAGATTTTGTAAGTGTTCCGTAGAGCTTAGCATTTTGGGGAAAGAGTATTTCTTGCCTCTATGTCCATCCTCATGATTTATCCAAGGAGTTTTGCCAAAAACACCCCCACCCCAGAATCGAGCATAACAGCAGGCGGTCGGAAGTTGGCTACACCTGAGTCTTTCATTCCCGCCACGGTTCTCCTCGGGCTCTCGGCCGGGCTGGGCCGAGACTGGCCGTTTCCAGTAGAACCGTTTTGTTTCAAGTCTTACGTTCAAGTCTTGGATCCAGTGTGATCTGATTTTCGTGTACAGTGTGAGGCAGAGGTCCAGTTTTCTAAACGCCACGTACTGACGGGACCGCCCCTTTCCCCACTCCCTTATTCTTGCCTCCTTTGTGGTAAGTTCATTGACCTTCTATGTGTGGGCTTATTTCCGGGCTATTCTTTCCCAGGGATCCATATGTCTGTTTTTATGGCAATACCGTACTGTTTCGATTTCTGCTCTACTGTTTACCTTCTCCTGTGTATTTGGGTTTAATTTTCTCTTCTCATTTCTAATTCCTCACGTTGAAAACTTAGGTTATTGATTTGAGATCTTCTTCCTTTTTAGTATATATACCTTTAGTGCTTATAAATTTCTCCCAGTCACTGCTTTTACTACATTGCACAAATTCTAATAAATCCTATCTTCATTTTATTTGTTTCAAAATGTTTTTAAAAATTTTTTAATATTTATTTACTTTTGAGAGAGGGAGAGAGAGAGAGAAAGAGAGACAGAGGGATGAATGGGGGAGGGGCAGAGAGTGAGGGAGACACAGAATCCGAAGCAGGCTCCAGGCTCCGAGCTGTCAGCACAGACCCCGACATGGGGCTCGAACTCACAGACCGCAAGATCATGACCTGAGCTGAAGTCGGACGCTTAACTATCTGAGACACCCAGGTGCCCCAAGACCTGCTCCTTTTCTAGTGCTCGTCCTTTCTTTACATAGATCCTCACATTCTGACCCAAATAATTGTCCTTCTCTCTGAGCCACCCAGGGTTCTCTAAAATTAAATTCTTATAATAAAGCCTTATAAATATTTGTATACATATACATATATAAGTAATGTGAGCATTGGAGAGAATTTTTAATTTATTTTTTATGTTTATTTTTAATTTTGAGAGAGAGAGAGACAGAAAGACAGAGTGTGAACAGGGGAGTGATAGAGACAGAGGGAGACACAGAATCTAAAGCAGGCTCTAGGCTCTGAGCCGTCAGCACAGAGCCTGACGTGGGGCTCGAACCCACAAACTGTGAGATCATGACCTGAGCTGAAGTCAGACACTTAACTGACTGAGCCACCCAGGTGCCCCAGAGCACTGGAGACAATTTTCAACAGGATTTATGGCATAGACTAGTAGGATTGTATACATAAGAATTAGTTATTCATGTAAACAAGGACATTTGTGATACAGATGACAATGTGCTAACCTCCTTATTACATTCAGAGATTTTAGAAATCACTTAGAAAAATACCAACAATCAAAAGGAAATAACGAGCATAGAATACCAAACCAAGTTTACAAAAGATTGAAAAAGCCATACAAATAGCTTATATGCACGTGAAAAGATACACAGCCGTATTTGTAATTAAATACGAGCAGATAAAAATAAATTAAATACCTTCTCACCAACCTGATGGGTGTCAGGTGGTAGGATGCCCTGACCGCTAAGGTGAGGCACAGGGACACCACCCCCCCCGCCTCCCCGCAGAGTCGTTGGGCACAAAATTGTCACAATCTGTCTGAGGGTGATTTTCAGTAGTTACCTAAAATTGCTTCATAATCCATACGGTGACACAGCAAATGCACCCAAAATTCTGCTTGAAATTCTTATTCGCTTCAAGTACGTCTGCTTCAGGG
The DNA here is from genome assembly GCF_046562875.1 of Panthera onca. NCBI lineage: Eukaryota > Metazoa > Chordata > Mammalia > Carnivora > Felidae > Panthera > Panthera onca. The sequence goes on along the minus strand of NC_138340.1, from coordinate 62,752,049 downwards.
CAAGAGCTGCCCAGGTTAACCGGAGTGAGGCTGCCTGGAACCCTCGGTTGCTAACTGATTATTCAGAACCAAAGTTCTAAGCCTCCCTGGGTTCAAGTTTCCTCCTCTGCGAAACAGAGCCTCACACGGCTATTACGAGGATTTAACTGATGGAAAGCACTCCTCTTGTGCTCTTCACCTGACTCTGGGCTCCCAGATAGCCCTCCCGGGAGAGAGTCTGTGTCCCCAGTGTTCTGGAAGCTTCCATGAGCCTGTGGCGCTGGAGCCGCTGGTGGGTGTTCAGGAGTAGGGCTGGGGAAGCCCTTTGCCATCTCAGACTCAGTGTCCGGCTACCAGGGTGTCCGGGCTGTGACCTTCCCTCTCAGGTGACAGGAAGAAGACAGGAGCGGGTGTCCCTATGTTATAATACTCCCCCCCACCATGCTCTGGTCATGTTGTTGCTGTTGTTGTTGTTTTGTGTTTACTTTTTTTATTTAAAAAAATGATCATCGACAGTGTTCGTGACCATGGAGAATGTTCTGCATGATTCCGCAGTTGTTTTTTTCCCACAATTATTTTACAATTTGTTTCACTTCCTCCTCTAAAAGTCGTTTTCACGCCAGCGCACGCCTGGCCTCCAACAGTGTGTCAGAATTATTACTGGGGTGTCCGGACCCGTTCACGGCCCCAGGGACTTCTGCTCCAGACCTGGGCTCTTTCTCCTGGCCTCCTGGCAACAGTTTGCCCTGGACGCCCACTTCCGGGGGGTCCAAGAAGAGGCATCGAAATGTAATTTGTTTCCTTTTTGTTATTGTGAGGATGAACGCGATGCATATCCAGGAACCAGCACCAGAGATTTCTTTTTTTTAAGTTTATTTATGTTTTTTGAGACAGAGAGAGACAGAGAGCACGAGCAGGGGAAGGGCAGAGAGAGAGAGGGAGACACAGAATCCCAAGCAGGTTCCTCACCGCCAGCACAGATCTGGAGCCGGGGCTCGATCCCACGAACCTCGAGATCGTAATCTGAGCTGAAATCAACAGTCTGACGCTTAAGCAACTGAGCCACCCAGGCGTCCCCAGAAGTGGGTTTATTCTTTAGCTGAATATGAGCGAGTGGGGGAGCTGGTCACAGGATGGGTTTGGAGATGTCTCTCACTTGCAAAAATTTGTTACAAGCCCAGGGAGTGTGTTTCCAGCTTTTGTACACACAAAAGATTGAACATGAGCTGGAATTAATTTGCCCTAAATTCTTCCTCTATATTCTTCTGCTGTAAGATCTTAATCAGTAAGGGCAAATATTTACTCTCGTTTCTATAATTTCTCACGAAAGCTTGCCTCACTTTCTAAGTTCGTGATCTTAAATTTGGGCAATTTAAAGCGTTTGAAATAACTTTATAAAAGTATTCAAAAGAATCAGTAAAAAAAAAAAACCAAAAAACCCCAAAAACAACAACAATGAATATTTGCATGTCCTGACGGTCAAACAAATAACCTCATTTTTTCCAAAACAAACAAACAAGCAAGCAAACAAAGAAATCATCTTTGGGGTAAAGGCTGAAGATGGAAAATTTCAACCAAACAGGAATTGCCCATAAAAATCAAGCATCCTCAAATTAAAGCTTATAGTGGAAACTCTTTCACAATTGTAATTAAATTGGTCATTCTCTCCCCGTTTTTACGATGGGCTACGATACCTCAACTCGATGAGAAAAGCCAAGCCGAAATGTCAGAGCTAAAACCACATGAAAGCTCTTAATATTTGTGCTAATTTCTACCTCCTCTGGCGTGTGTTGTGAAATGCAGGCTTCTTTTCAAGCCATGGGCACACACAGCCCCCTCCCCCCAGGTCCCCAGTGACTTACAGGGAAGTTTCAAGAGTTAAAGGATTGTTCTTCTCTTCGGTCACTAAAATAATGGATACCACCATTTTTCTTCTTGAAAAGTGGGTAAAATAAAAGCCTCTTTATTTTGGGAATGCATTAGTGCTTAGTCATAGATTGACTATAGCAGCTTCTGTGCCGGTGTCTGCAGTGAGGTCTATAAATCAAGAAGGACAGTATCTGGGGCACCTGGGTGGCTCAGTCGGTTAAGTGTCCAACTTCGGCTCAGGTCATGATCTCACGGTCTGTGAGCTCGAGCCCCGCGTCGGGCTCTGTGCTGACAGCTGGGAGCCTGGAGCCTGCTTCGGATTCTGTGTCTCCCTCTCTCTGACCCTCCCCCATTCATGCAATTTCTCTGTCTCAAAAATAAATAAAAATTTAAAAAAATTAAAGAAAAAAAGGACAGTATCTGAAGTGGGGGGCTGTGTGTGGCGGGATCTATGCTTTCCTTGACTGCTGCCGCGCTCAACCTTTCCCCACACCCAGCACCATAGAGATTAGACCCCAGGCATCCCTTACAAAGCTCTGGTCTGTGAGTGCATGGGGTTTGCAACGAGAAGGGGCCATCGGGTTAGTGACTCGTAGACCTTCATGCAGCACCTGTAACGTGCCAGACACGCCAGCCTCTTTTCCTCTCTGTCTTTATTGTTGGCACGATTCAAGGAGAGCAGCATCGTCCTTCCTCTTTTAAAGGCTTCCTGTTGACAAGTGAACTCCCTGGAGGATTGTTCTTAGAAAGTCTCTTCTGGTCGGAGCAGAGATGCTTGGAAAAGGCAGGGGTGAGGTCTGTAAAGAGCATACAGCCAGTCCCAGAGGACAGAGGACCGCCCCTGAGGGCACCTGCTGATGAGGGCTGGTTACTGAACAGCCTCACATATAACGTCAGTCTACTTTCTCCAGATATGCGGCACTAGATGGATGTACGGACAGTTCATCCTCACCTGTCTCCTCCCCGGAGGACGTTAGCACATTTTCCGCTTCTGCAAACATGAGGGTGCTGTCCTCCCCCATCATCCTGCCTGTTCTGACACCTCTGGGCTCCTCCACGCCATCACCGGACCGTGTAAACTTGTCATGTGTGTGAGCGTATCAACTCGGGGTGAGGGGAAAGCGTGTGTCGGTTATCATGGGGCTGGCTGAGTCATAAATCAAATAAATCAAAACAGGCAGCCATGATGTTCCTTTATTTGGGGGAACGTCCACTTTTACCACCATTGTTTCAAGCTGGGGTAACAATGTTGGTCCCAAGGCACTACTGGAAGCTTCCCCCACACACGGAGCTGTACAGTCTGGACCAGAGCAAATTAAAGCACAAAGAGAAAAGCAAATCAAAGTAAGAATAATAAAAACGTACACACTACACAAGGCGAGTGTATTTGCCGTAAGTGATTCTAAAACTTGGCTTCGAGCTTCACGGAAATCAAAGGAAATAAAGGCATACATAGCTACCTACACACGTATTTTTCATTAGGGGACATGAGGAAGTACGCCAACTCCTCCAGGGAGACAACAATTCATCCTTTTATTTTCAAGACAAAACTTCTAAAACAATTTATAAAATGATTTTTTAAAATATTGGATGGGGGCTGGGGAGACCAGTAAAAATAACTTGAGTGAATGCATCTCCAGCGATAGAACCTCTGGTCCTCGGGTCTCCTGGCGGGGATCAAGTTTGAACAACCATCGGTGGACATCTTCCAGAAGGAAGATGGATGAACTCGAAAGAGCACGGGGCTGGAAATCAGAATCCTGGGTTTGAACTCCAGCTCTCTGGGTCACTGGACCGGTGATCTTGGTGAAGTCACCTCTTCTGTCTCTGTGGTTGTCTCCCGTGAGCACATGCAGAAACGTACTCCTCACTGCCTTGGCTCTCTTTCGTGTCTCCAGCACCTGGAAAATGTCCTGGCACAAAACAACTGCACGATACACATTTGTCAAGATGTTGGTCGAGTGAACAGACGGAGTGAGTAACAGAGCTCCAGATTTACAAAGTGAAACTTTTTTTGCTGAATATAGAATACCATACAGTTGTTGAGGGGGGTCCAAGGTTGGGATGACTGGCTTATGCCTGGGTGTCTTAGCCTGCTGGGGCTGTCATAGCAAAATGCCATCAATGGGGTGGCTTGTTCAACAGATATTTATCTCTCATGGCTCTGGAGGCTGGAAGTGCAAGATCCTGTTTGAAGGGCTGGGCTGGTTCCTCCTGAGGCTTTTCTTCTTGCTGTGTAGACACTCATCGTCTCCCCATGGTCTCATGGGGTCTTCTCTTTGTATGTCTGGGTCCCGGTGTTCTCTTCTTATAAGGATGCCTGTCATGATGGACCAGACCCCACCCTAATGACCCCATTTACCTTAATTACCTCTTTAGAGGCCCTTCATCCAAATGCAGTCCCCTCGAGGGTTAGAGCTGCACGTATGAACTTTGGGGCGGGGGGGGGGGGAGATAAAATTTGTTCCATATAGCACTGGGTGACCCCAAGGAGAACTAATTCAGTGGCACTTTGGTAGTTCAGCAAATAGAAAACCAACCATCCAGTGTCACAGGACTCTCATGTGAGGCAGGATAAGGAATAATATTCCGGAATATATTCCAGAATATATGACATTCCAGAATATATTAAGAAATGGAATAGTAATTATTAAACTCCAAAGACACGTTCTTAGCTCAAATTCCATTTAATCCAGGTTAGAGGCTCTGTAATTAGAGATACAATTTCCCCTCCATGATAAAACTCTTAGAAGAGTGAAAACATAGAATTCTAGCTGTATTTTCTCCTTGCCCTATGTTCACCTCCTTCGATGGTCAGCACATTTTGAAATTCAGAAAATGTTCTGAAAATTAAATGGGCCCATTCAGTCAACCCAGGCAAAGCTACCAGTGCCAAGTTAAAATATTTACAAGTTCAGGAAAGCATTAGGGACGATGGAAAATGATCCCCATTCTTTCTGCCAATTAGTGTAATTTGCCCAAAGTCACTGAAAATCGCACGATTAAAATCCATGGGTCAGTTCTATTACTTATAGTCCGGCAATGGAGATGCTGTGTCTCCTGTTGAAAACACTTTTGTTTTTCCCATGGCTTCTGGGCCATGGCGATCTCCTCCCTTCTGTCCCTTTCCCCTGTCGTGGTTTATTTGTGCACCTGGCAGACCCCCTCCTCCACCAGCAGCTTCAATGCCAGAAATGCACGACTGCCACCCAGCTCCCATTGGCGGCTCCGACTGTCCCTGGAGGCTCCACACCCCCAGTAACTCACACAGCCCTCGCCTTGTCCAGTAGGCGTCCTTGAGACTGGGACTGGCCACCCAGTTCCTTGAGACCAAAACCCTCAGCTTTGCATGGGCTCTTCCTGGGGCGCATCATCTTCAGACGGGTGTCTGGTCCGCCGTCTCTCAACGGGGACCTGGGCAAGTGTCCTTGCTCGGTCCCCTGGCTCCACCCCACTCAGACTACAGGGTCCAGAGGTCCTCTGATGAGTGAGGTTACAGAAAAAAAGTGAGAAGGACTGAGGCTTCCTCTAGGTCACAGAAGGCAGAAAGACCGCTTATCCTGGAGCAGAGAACAGCTTCCTGTGCCCAGGATGCACCTGTCCCCTACGTGCGGGGTCTGGTTCTGGGCCACGAGGGAGGCACAGAGATGCTGCACTTGGCCTCTTCGATGATAATGACCTTGAGAGGTCACACGCTGCCTTGGGATCCTTAGCCTCCCAGGACCCCCACTTTCCCTGGCGGCTTCCACTCCCTCCTTCCGAAGGCAGTCGTGGGGACCCGGTGGGGTGGGCACAGCAGAGTGCCCACCTTCACGCACGCTGGCTGTGCCAGTCGTTTTCATTAAATGAGTATTTTATCAGGACCAGTTCCTTCAGGGGTTCTGCCTGCAGCCACGCGTGCCCCATGCAGCTGGGCAGCGAGGTCCCCAAGGTCATCAATCAATCGCCACGTCTGTGGCTTCCTGCGTTCTCCCTTCGCACCCCCAGCGCCAGCCAATCACGTACCCTCGTCTTCACAACGACGGAAGTATGCGCAAAGACCATGAGAGGAAGGATGCTTTCCAGCCCCCGGATGGGAGGATGTTATCTCAGAACCGAGAGCCCGGCCTTGATGTTTCTGTATTCATGTGACTATAGGTGCCTTTTGGTGGCGTTTCACAGAGTCAAGGCCCAGGTGCACCAGACCGGGGCTTTTCTCTCCCTGTATTTCACAAGGGACATCTTAGGTAGGAGTCCATCTGGAAAGGTCACCTTCGTTTTCCCACTTCAGCCTCTTTCTTCGTCAAGGTTTCCGAGACCAGAAGGTGTGGTTCTGGCCAGAAGTAAAGCTCCAGCATTGGGCCTTCCTCAGTTGCGGGGGAGTCTGCAGGAAGATGGGGGTCTCGGCCACGTCTCGGAGTGAGGGCCACATCTGTGACCCTGCGGTGGGGACAGGCCTCCTCCTCCTCCTCCTCCTCCTTCGTGTTTGTTTAGGGATTTCTGCAGGCAAGCGCCCTGCCCCGCATCATGGTTTACGTTCATACAGTGTTTTAGCAGATGGGAGCACTCTAGTCTCCTGGTAAACGTATCTTGCATTGCGGATGTTTCGTATGGAAGAGAATGGGTGATTGGAAGGGAGGAGGGAGGGGAGATTTTTCTACAAAGTCTCGGGAGACTGTCCAGTCTTCACACCTCCTTTGGGCACTTCAGACCTGGGTCGGGGGACAGCACGGGGCAGGTGGCTGTGGTGTGGGGGCGGTGGGCTCCCCCTGGGCCAGCTGGGCGTGCAGGCCGGGCCTAGGAAGTGCCGTGAGGCGACAGGAGAATGTGACGAGGGGGGTGGATGGCCCTGGGGGCCAGGCTGGGCCATCATCTGGAGGAAACGCAAGGGAAACATTTATAGCAAATGGGCATTTGTTGTTTGCCAGTTCAAGTTTACATTTAACAGTACCTTCCCCACCATCATTACTACAGTAATGTCCCAAAGGGACTCTCCTTGTACTCTGATCTCAGAGAACGTTCCAGAAGGTGAACCAGGAGGGGCGGGGCATTCCTGGTCCCACGGCCAGTGCTGATGTTCTCGCTGTGGTAACCCTGTGACCCAGCTTCCAGGTTCTGGGAGCCGATACGGTTCCTGTGACCTCAGAACCTGGAAGTCATGGGGACGAGGTCTCAAAGCTTTTCCATCCTGCTTCAGGCACCCAGTTCTGCGGCACCCAACAGGCCTGGGGCCCTTCATTCTCCAGAGAGCTTTCTGGGCACTGCGCTGAATCTGTGCTCAGCCAAGGGTTCAAGGTTGGAAACTCACTGGGTCATCAGCCGGTTGGAATGGACTGACTTGTATTTATGGAGACGTTAACATGAGAGGAGAAGCAGTGGCTCAGGGAGTCTCTGCACCTGCGTGATGAGGGATCCTCTGCAGACGACAGGGAGGCCCACGCATTTGTCCTCTTGCCATGACCGGGGTGGAATCTCTGGCCCCTGCGACAGATGAGGGACCTCCATTTCTGTGACTTCTTTTTTTGTTTTTTGTTTTTTGTTTTTAAATGTTTATTTATATTTGACAGAGACAGAGCACAGATGGGGGAGAGGCAGAGAGAGAGAGAGAGAGAGAGAGAGAGAGAGAATCCCAAGCAGGCTCTGCCTTGTCAGCACAGAGCCTGACACGGGGCTTGATCTATGCACAATATGCGAGATCATGCCCTGAACTGAAATCGAGAGTCTGACGCTTAACCAGCTGAGCCACCCGGGGGTCCCTCTTCTGAGATGGCTTGTCATTAGTGGAGGTCGAATTTTGACAAGGTTGTTCTCAACACCTATTAGATAGCAACATATTGTTCTTAGGTTGGTTAATATGTTGTGTGATATATATAAGGATCTCCTAATAGTGAACCAACGTTGCACATCCTACTTGGTTGTGGCGTATTATTTTCCTGATGTGGTGTTGGATTCTGCCTGCTAATGTTTTGAGGAGGTATGCTGCCTGGATATTCGGGAGCGATACGTGCCCGTGGCTTGTCTCCTTTGCAGGGTCTTTCTCTGGTTCAGGGATCAATGTATCCTTGCTTCCCAGAAGGATTTGGAAAGTTGTCTTTCCTTTCAGTGCTCTGAGAGTCTTTGTAGAGCATTGCAACCACCTGGTCTTTGAAGGCTTTCCCCTTGGAATTGCAGGGCCCCGTGCAATTTGGGGGATAGTTCCTTAGCACATTTCTCTGTTTATTCCATAAAAATAATTCTGTTTAAGGTTCAGAGCTCTAATGAAGCCATTTTGGTAATTTACAGTTTCCTAGTAAATTTCCTTTAGTTTGGATTTTCAAATGTATTTGTATGAAGATTTGCAACATAGCCTCATTAAAAAAAAATTCTCCTCTCCCAATGGTTACTTTACACATATCATTTCTTATTTAAGTCTGTGATTTCTCCCTTCCGTCTTAAGTAAGATGGTGGTTTGTCTGTTTTGTTAATTTAAAAACATGATTTGATTTATTGGTTAATGTTATTTTTTTAATGCTCTTTTTAATTAGTTTCTGCTTTTTTGCTTTATTATTTCCTCCCTGAGCCTTTCTTTCCCTCCCTCCCCCCGCCCCGCCTCGCTGCTGTGGGATTTTAATTCATTTATTTTTATTTTCTCATTCCTGTTGATAACAGTGTTCATCATTTACTCTGATCGCTGCTCTGTGTTCATCCCATACATTCACACATGTAGTATTTTCATTTTTATCATTTTAAAGAAGTTTGTGTTTCCTGTTTCACGCATGAGTGTTTAACGAGAGTTCCCTAATTTGTACACGGAGGGGTCACCATGTCTTTGGTTTTTGGTCATACGTTCTAGCCTCATCGCTCTGTGATCTCAGCGTGTGTTGGTAAAGCTTCTCTTCTCTGAAAGCTGATGTGTTCTTTGTCGATTGATAACGGGCATTTTCTGTGAATGTGTGCGGGAGAGGAGTCCATATTCTCCAGCATCGCTCTTGGGGCCGCGTGTGGACCCGTGGCGTCGCTCTCTGACCCTGTCCTCAGACTGTCCAGCTCTTTTTCTCCTGGCCCCCGATCTCTCTTGTGCAATCACCTGTTGTCCCTGGGTTTCCATGTCTCCCTCCGTGTGACGCTCCTGGTATTTTCTTCACGACACTGCTGACTTAGCCAGTGCATAAACATCCATGTGTGTTTTATTCCCATCACGGGTTGTCGCTGTTAGTGTTAAAAGTGCCGTTCTTGTCACATCTAAAAACACGATAATAACTTTGAAATCCATGCTGTCTGGTGTCAACAACATTGCCCTGCTGTTTTATTTTCTTGGTTGACTTTGTCGCCCTCCTCCCAATGCGGTTTTCCAGGCTTGTCGAGTCTTCTATGGTGGATACTTTCTTGTGCACAGCACAGAGCAGGGTCTGGTTTGTGAATCAAATTGTACATATTTTTATTTCTGTAGGTGAATTAAGCCCATCCACATGGATTGTTATGACATGTTTGACCTCAACGTTGTCGTAATAGTTTATATTAGTCATATTATACTTATCACGGTATTTTATAATGGTGTACGTTTTGTTATACAGTGAAACCTTGGTGTGCAAGCATAATTCCTTCCGGAAACATACTTGTCATCCAGAGCACTCATACCTCAAAGCGAGTTTCCAGAACCATTGGCTCAGTTGTGATCGTGTGACGTTCGGCATCACGTAGTACTCGTGTTGCAAGACATCATTCGTTTATCAGGTTAAAATTTATTAGAAATGTTTGCTCGTCTTGTGGAACATTCGCAGAACAAGTTACTCACAATCCAAGGTTTTAGTGTAATTGTTTTGTCCCTTTCTCTAGGAAAAAAATTGGTTATTGGGGGCATTTAGAGGGCTTTTACTTTAGTTTTAGTTTTTACCTTTCTACATTTTTTTCTGAGAGAGAGAGCAAGTGAGAGAGCGACAGAAAGGAGAGAGAGAGAGAGAGAGAGAGAGAGAGAATGAGAATCTTAAGCAGGCTCCATGCTGAGTGCAAAGCCCGATGCAGGGCTCGACCCCACAACCCTGGGATCATGACCTGAGCTGAAATCAAGAGTCCGACACTCAATGGACTGAGCCCCCCTGGTGCTCCTACCTTTGTAGATTTTAATATTCTTAGTTCTGTGTTTTCTGTTTACATGTTATTAGCAGGTCTGCTCTTTGTACATTTGTTTCCGTTAACCCCACGTCAGGTTCTGTGATGACAGCTTGGGGCCTGGTGCCTGCTTCAGAGTCTGTGTCTCCCTCTCTCTCTGCCCCTCTCCTGCTTGCACTCTGTCTCTCTCAAAAACAAATAAATATTAAAAAAAAAATTTTCTCTGTGTTTGTCCATTTCTTTTATTGTTATTTGAAATCTTTGCATTTTGGGGTGAAGGTGGTTTCTCATGCCCTGTATGCTTGTTTGAGAATACTTACTTATTTCTAAAGTACCGCATGAGGCAGCCTACCAGGGCGGCTCCCCAGGTCCCCAGATCCTGAATGCGTGCCTCTCTTTGGCATAGGTGGGACTTGGGAACACAATGGCATATCACTCCCATGACTACGTTACTTTACATGGAAAAAAGAGATGTTGCTGATGTTATTAAGGTCCCTAATTACTTGGCTCTGAGCTACTCAAAGGGAATTTATCCTGGGTGGACCTGAGCTCATGAGCTGAGGCCTTGGAATAGACAAGGAAATCAGCAGGTGCTCTCCTGCAGGTCCCGGAAGGAGGCAAAGAGCATGTGGTGAACAGTCTACAGAAAAGCCAGGAGCGAGGACAAAAGAATAGTCTGTAGGAGCCAGCAAGAAAACGGGGACCTCACTTCTACTACTGCGAGAAAATGAATTCTGGCAGCAACATGCGTCGGCCTGAAGGGGGACCTCAAGCTCCAGGTGGGAACAGGAGGACAGGAGGCCTACTGCACTCCTAAATTCTAGAATCCACTAGAATTCTCCTAAATTCTACTACTTTTAGCAGACTGCTAAAACCACTCAGGGGGAAGCATAGGCTGCCTTTCCTGCAGAAGGAAGTGTGGCTCAGTGGATGGGGCGCAGAGCCCAGAGAGAGAGCTGGGAGCCGGGGAGAAGCATTCCCAGGGGCTGAAAGCCACCCAGGAGTTCGTACGCTCCCGGCTGGAATTCTGAACTACCAGTCCCAGACACTTCCTTTTTCTCTCCTTTTAGAACCACAACATCCCCAGGAGTTGTCTTCTGCCCGTGGGGGTTTGCGGATGGACACATGGTCCCCGGTCCCAGTCCACAGAGGGAAAGCAGCTGTGGCCCAAGAGCTGTATTTCACGGAGTGCACCCAGGAGCCTCACTTGGTCTGGATCTGGATGATAATCCATGGCAACAGTTTGGACTTTGGGCTCATGAGCTGTTGAGGTGTGAACAGATGAGGAGATTCTGATCTTTGAGCTAAGCCAGAATGAGACTCTGCCCACCCTACCCCAAACTACTGACCTCGACGCTTAAGCCTGGAAGGTTGCAGGGGTTGGCTGTGCACGACAGAAAACCAACGTAGACACAGTTTTTTGCTTCATGGTTGTGTTCTGGGGCAGGTGAGGGGGCACGCGACCTGGGAACTCACCTCAGTTGATTTGCGTGAAATTGTATTTTCTGATTTTCTGCATGGTTTTCTGTGGACTGTACTTCCCTTTTGTTCTTTTTTAGGACCTTGCATCTCTTGCCTATGGTGTAACTGGTGCCTCTTGCATGTTATGGCTTTTTGATCAATCCATGCAAACACAGGTGCTCTGCCACGTTTTTAGGTTGTTTTGGTGGTGGGGGTGGGTGGTCGCCAATGGGCACATCTTCTTAAACTCTGTTTGAGAGGTCATGGTAGCTGTGATTGTTTCTGAGAGATGGATGTTTAATTTAGCAGTGTTTTTTTGTTGTTGTTATTTGTGCTTTAAAATTTGTCTTCATTGAGCATGCTTTACTAATGCAATAATAGCAATAATCCTAAGGATAAGTCTGATTATTATGGGCTGCTGTCATGTCATGTGCCAAGAAGAATACTTAACGTATGGGATTTTATTTATTCTTTGCAGCAATATTCTTAGGTAAGCACTATCATTTTCTTTTGAGGCTTAGTTAGATCAATGTCAAAAGTACAATACGTCAGAAATCAAGACGAAATTTTGTTGGGAATTATCTATATCTACTGGGAAGGTATCTTTTCTCTTCCTTATGAGTATCTTCAGCGTATGATGAACATGTATTGAGAGCTTAGCCTCCATCTGGACCAGGCAGCGTGCAAAGCACTTCACACCAGCCACAGGGTGGTATTCTGATCACTTGATCACACTGGCCAGATGTGATATTGTGATTTATAATAAGATATATATATATATATATATATATATATATATATATATATATATAAAACCCTTGGAATTTTCCAAGGGGTGAGAGCATTAAGGTGTCTGTTGTTATGTCAATGAAGTGGTGTTTGGAGAGAGCTTGGGGATAGGGCTCATTGCCAGGGAAACCCATCTCGTTAAGAGGGTTGGAACTTGAGTCTCCCCCACTGATCTCTTTCCTGGGAGGGGAAATCAGTCACCAATGGCCAGTGATTTAGTCCATAATGCCCATGTAATGAAACCCCCATAAAACACCAACAGGACGGGATCCCGAGAGATTCTGGGTTAGTGAGGGGCCACGGAAGCTTCCCCAGACCTTACCCTATGCTTCTCTTTCATTTGACAGTTCCTGAGTTCTGTCCTTTTACAGCAAGCTGGTGATCTAGTGAGTACACTGCTTGTCTGAGTTCTGTGAGCTGCTCACAGTAATTAAACCCAAGGAGGGGTCATTGGAAGCTTTGATCTATAGAAGCACATGTGAACACTCAGATTTGACATTGACTGCTGAAGTGGGAGAGGGACAGTCTTATAAGACTGAACCCTTAATGAGTGGGGTCTAATGTTAAATCCAGGTAGGTAGAGTCAGAATAGAGAACATTTGGAGGATACCCAGCTGGTGTCAGAGAATTGGTGGTGGTGTGGAAAACCGTCACGCCATTAGGATTGGTGACCAGACCCTTTATCATATAGAACTGACGCCATTAGCATTCCACTTTCACAGTTGAGAAAACACAGCACTATTAGGTGGGGGAATATAGGTTTTGAAAACAGATGTCTAGGTGTTTCCAAGCATATTTTTAATCATCACGAAATCCTGTGTTAATGACTCTTCTTATCAGTATCACCCTTCTTGTCCATATGATAAAGGGTCTCTCATGCAATTTATTCAAGATTGCATAGATCCCAAGGCTGGATGTGAACCTAGGTCACTGACCGCAGGGGCTCTTTTCCCGTCACTACCCATAAATATAACTGTTCCCATTGGAAGAGGAAGACAGGCACACGGATTTCTGCAGCTGTTTTATATGAAACGGGAGGTCCCAATGGTCCTTGATGGTACACTTCTTGTCTTATGACTTACAAATATTCCATTGGGTTGACGGTGGCTATGGTAGGTTATTTGTCTCCTTGATGGGCCTTTTGGGTCTGGGAAGACCAAATTATACTCAACGTTGGATTAGAGCAGTGTTTGATTAGGCCGAGTTTAACATTTCCCTTTTCTGGGTACCTTCTACTCTTGAGATGCTATTACCAAAAAATCTTTCTAGGCAGTTCTTTGCTCTGGGTCAGACTGTTTCCACGGTCCCACACCTGGGCCATGACTCACATTTGCCAAGATGCCAGAGTCCATTTTGAAGAAAGGATGATTGCCATTGCCCTGACCTCCAAAAAAGCCTGAAGGAGACCGAATTGTGTCTTCAAGAGAATTGTTCTTTCTCACCCCCCAGAGATTCGTAGTGCACAGGCAATATTTCACTTTTTCTTTCCATGAAAGCATCGCTTTTTTGCCTCTTTTAGGATGACACTCCCATGTTGCCACTCAGAAAGGTAAACCTTCAAGAAAACAAAAAAGGATGCAGAGATGTTGACTTAGCATCTGGGACCTCAGACGGAGGCTCTCGATGAATTCTGACCTTGCTCCAAACTAAGCCTCCACAGCGTTGTCCGGAGCCCTTGCATCTGTGTTATGGTTCCACTGTGTCTCCTGGTTATGCTGTGGTCCATGGCTTCTTCCTTAGCTGACTCGTAAAAGACTCCAAAGTGAGCAACCTAATTGCTGTGTGGTGTTGAGGCGAGACTTTAATCCTAAGTAAACAGTTATAGGGTGAACTTCAGTCTCAACATTTTTTTCTTTACAATTTTGCTCTAGCTCTTTCAAGATCGAAAAATGTAGGAACAGTTTTACAAAGAACACTGTTATAATCTCTAACTCAGTTTAATATAAGCAAGACTCTTGGAAGTAATTGTAGAGGTTTCATATCAGAGACAAAACAATCTGATGTTTAATATTATAATATTGTTATCCAGGTAAGTATTTAAAAATCTAGGAGTAGCGACACATAATATGAACTCTTCAAACTATCTCTGTTACTTGTGTGAAAGACAGGAATGGGTAAAATTATGGAAAAGGGGGTGCCTTACTGGCTCAGTCAAGTAACCATCCGACTCTTGATTTCGGCTCAGGCCGTGATCTCACGGTTGTGGTCATGAGATCGAGCCTCTCGTCAGACTCTGTGCTGGCAGCTTGGAGCCTGCTTGGGATTCCCTCTCTCTCTCTCTCTCTCTCTCTCTCTCTCTGCCCCCCCTTAAAAGAAATAAATTTTAAAAATATATGAGAAAGAAGGAAAGCAAAACGAATCTTGAATTAAGTGCCTTGTGGATTAAATTTATCAAAGCAGCAGCAGCAAAGTTGTGTGAGAAATGTTTTATTCAACAGATAACATTTAGCAGCTGATAGATGTCCATTCTCGGGCTCATTTCCACAGGAAATGGAAACACAGCATACTTTCTGTCATCCACACGTCCAGTTTCCTCAGACCCATATTGTGATTGGTGAATACACCTTGGCTTGGCGAGAAGGTCACTCAACTAAATGCATTCTGAGATCAAGGAACGTTCACAGAGGTGTTATTTTGTCCTTCTGGGATCCTTGAGCATAACCCAGGGATCCATATGTATTTCCTCTCTCAATACCGAAGGCAAACACCCACTGGGGATCAGGGCGTGGGTGCCTCCGGAATGCCAGCCTCTTCTTCTAAAATCTCTTAAGAGTTTTAGGAGGAAATGCGGCTGAATTTCCTCCTTCACGCATCACGAATTAAAAGCTTTCCACAAAAACATTTGTTTTGGTGGCTCCAATTAGAAACTTTTTCTGCAACATATTCAAACTTTAAGTCCGCTCATTTTGAGAACATATTTTGTAATATTACCCAAAACCCTCAAACAACCCAACACCCACAGTGAGAAGTTAGTTGTCTGGTGGCCCTCCCGCTGAGGTAGCCTGCAGAAAACGTGGCGTCCGATACTGCAGTGACCGAAGACATCATTCGCACACCATGGGAAGTCTTAGAACCACTGTCCCCTCTATAGATTCATGGGGCAAGAGACTGTGACCGCAGTTGGGTGTACGAGGGAAAGGTAATGAGTTGTCACTGACCGTAACCTTTTGGGCTGGGTATGCAAAACTGTGACATGGCAAGAAGGAACATGAGACACGTTGTCTGAAATGCATGACCAATGAAGGCAGCTGTGGAAGGAATTTTTTCCAAAATGGAAAAATTCCCCCCTGATATTAGATCACATTCCACATCTTTGCTCATTAAAGATGAGCATGTGCCAAAGGCTTTGACATTCCCTCCTTCCAGGAAGTACCCTTTCCAGTTCTGCATGTCACCGGCTCTGGCGATGCTGTTTCCTCTCTCCCACCCAGGCCTGGTGAAATGACCGTCCACGTGCACTAGTCTCCGAGAGCTTCAAAAGACCTCAACCTAACCCACAACTCTGCAAGTAGCAAATCATCCCCATTTGAACCCTTGGCGACCAGGTCTCTAGCTTTGGAGACTAGAGTAATTCAGTTGTGACACTGAGATAGAGAACATATGGGAAAGAATCCAGGTTAAAGAGAAAAGACTTTCTCTTTGGGCGTGCTGAATGTCTGGGAACTTCAGGACACCTAAGTGTAGTCGTTCAGCAGCAATTCGTGTACAGGGTTGTAAAGGTTGGGAGAGAGAGACATATGAGGGATTCAGCATTACATAGAAGGTGGATACAATAAAGTGAGTCGATGAAATCATCCCAGAAAGGGTCAAGAAAAGCAATGAACCAAGGGGTGGCCTTCCCCTACGAGCTAAAATGGTGGGTAAGGAACACCCAGAGCTGGGGGGAGTAGTTCCACCAAAGAAGGAGGGGCCAAAAGAGGCAGCCTCAGAGGAGAGATGGAGTGCCGTGTGGCTGTGTGGTTGGATAACCCCCCCATTGTATTTACAACGCAGAGCTCAGCGGCTACCCACACCTGGTGATCATAGGCGCAGTGCAGGTGCAGGTGCAGACAGTAGTGGGTTATCGCCCTGGGAAGTGAGGAAGGAAGATGGCGCCATGGACTCCCTGCATGTAGACGGCTCTACGTCGACTCCCCTCTCTGATGCCTTTCATACAATGTACGAGGTAGACCGTTCAGGACCCTACCTTGCTTCCTTTGATTTTGGATTTACTCCAGTGTGTCTGACAAGGGTCAGAGGGGCCGGGGAAAGTTTTGTGAATGGGAAATGAGGGCTTATTGAAAACCCATCAGGCACTGGCTACTAAAGGTACATGATTTCCTGGAGCCACCTAACTCGGTTCTCCTAACCCAAAAGGCTAATTCTTTTCATTTCCATTTTATGATCACGGAGTGGTTATTACACAGAAGAGCCAGGATGGGAACTCAGTTCCAACCCCAAGACTCATTTTCTTTCCATCGCATCACACCATGGTCTTGATGATGAGGCTCAGAAGTGGCTGTCACTTTGTAGGTGATGGATGGAGTGTGAGGGCTAACAGACATGGTGGCAGGGCTGGGACTCTGGCTCGGGACTAAAGTTCTAATTCATGGTTCTTTCTGCCCTACCATATGGTCTGTTCGCAGATGGCTGAGATGGCACTGTGCTCAGTATCATGACATACACAAGAGTGTTTATTATATGATCCTTCTCATTAAAGGTGGTGTGGTCTAAATGGGACACAGAAAGCAAAGTAGGATTCTGACTTGGCAGGCGTGTGGGTAACTTGTTGAAGGGGCTTATATTTGAGCTGGGCCTTGGAAAATGGGTTTACTTTGTACAGATGAAGATGTCCTCCAGCAGAATCGATTTGAAGATGAGTGGTGAACTTATAATATTGAAAACATGTGAATCCAATCAAGTCTCCTGCTTGCAATCGTCATAAGCAAACTAAATTATGGAGCCGTATTAAGCTTTTAGTCGTGAGAACACACAGACTTTCAGACTCATATATATCAGGAAGGCGTTGGATGGCATTTTTACAACTTAATATACAAAGTAGTGATACCTAAGCGAGGTGTCTAGCTTTTCCACTCCAAGTGTTTTCTACTTAGAGTGTTTCTTACTCTAAGCTAGGTCCCTGGGAAAGAGAGAGAATACATAATGGTCCACATTCAGGAAGGCTGACTTCAGTCTGATAAGAGGTCAATTTCTCACTCCCATTTGGTTAATGTTTGATTAATGTGTTAAAATGTGATCAAATGTCATTTGCCAAAGTGTAATTTTCCCAAGTTAAAAGCGTGGTTCTCATAAAGAAGAAACAACTGTCAAAACTACATTGAACTAATTAGTGAAGGAATGACTGATGGCAAAACTGGTCACTGATCATTTTTAGGAACTGGGGATGTATCAGTATTTCGAAAAAATATATATATTTGGGGCGCCTGGGGGGGCTCAGACGGTTGAGCGTCTGACTTCAGCTCAGGTCACGATCTTGCGGTTCGTGAGTTCGAGCCCCGCGTCGGGCTCTGTGCTGATGGCTCAGAGCCTGGAGCCGCTTTGGATTCTGTGTCTCCCTCTCTCTCTGCCCCTTCCCCACCCATGCTCTGTCTCTCTGTCTTAAAAATAAATAAAACATTTAAAAAAATTTAAAAAAATATTTGAATAAGATTGATAGGTTAGCCCCAAAACTTCTTAGTGTTCTACAGGGTAGGGAAACCTTCAACATTAGTTATATTCTGTCCTGGGCAGAAATCTACAAATTTACTAACTTCACAACCTCTGGGTTCCAACAGCAAATAGCAAAGTCTGGGCAGATGGCCCCTCTCTGGTTTCCAAGTTTGGGATACTTTGCTCAAAGCCAAATCCTGAAACTATCAAGTGAACTGGTCAATACCGTTGGGTATCGCTAGAGCTGAACCTCATAAAATCAAGTTTTATTAACACAGCAGGCATGGCACGAACAACACTGAAATGATGTGACAGATGTTTCACATGTTAAAAATACTCACTTTTTATTTCAAAATCATTTTATATTTCCTTAGGTCTTCCTTAGACCCATGTTAATTTATACACAGATTTTAAAATTTGCTACAAGGAATATTGCCAACTTAAAGCAAAATATTTTTCCAATGGAAAATTATCCTGATATTTTACACATATGGAGTTAAAGGCAATAACAGTAATATCCTCCCTCCCTTGTTGTTTCTGCAACTGAGTATCTTAAATCGGACCATATGGGCTACATATTAAGGACACAGATGAATTTATGAATTTTTCTTTGTCTATGATAAATGATTGAACATATTTCACATATATGTATGCATGTATACTGGAGGTGTACTTTTCAATGAAAAAATATGGAATGTTTTTAAAACATTAACATGTTCAGAAGACAACTGAGGGACAAACAAAAACCTTAAAACTGCCGAAGGAGGGGCGCCTGGGTGGCTCAGTCGGTTGAGCCTCCGACTTCGGCTCAGGTCATGATCTCACAGTTTGTGAGTTCGAGCCCCGCATCGGGCTCTGGGTCGACAGCTCGCAGCCTGGAGCCTGCTTTGGATTCTGTGTCTCCCTCTCTCTCTGACCCTCCCCCGTTCATGCTGTCTGTCTCTGTCTCAAAAATAAATAAACATTAAAAATAAATAAATAAATAAATGTTTTTAAAAAAATTGCTGAAGGAGCAGAGGGATTGAAGAAATTTGTAAATGGATGTGAGCTGTTCTGGTCCAGGCACAATCCGTCAGGAAGAGAGGGAAACAAATAATAACAGTGGAATCTGTCGGGAGAGCGGGGCTGGTCAACTTACCTTGACTTACCCCAGGAGCTAAAGGAAACCTGTGTGTGAAATCTGCTAACGGGAGGGAAAGAGAAGGGTCAGGAAGAAGATGGGAGATTTGGTCTACGTGGGTGGTGGACCCCTGAGCCCCAGCCAGCGAAGCCTGAACGTCACTACCACCAAGTGTCCTGCTGGGACCTCCTCGTCTTCTGTGGCACCTGCCACGAACACCAGCTTCCAGAATAAACCTCCCTAGGTTTCATGCCTTGAGTTTCCTGTGCTGAACAACCTGACTCCCACACTGGATGGCTTCTGCCATCGATAGTCCAAATTTGCATTCCGCGGCTCCGTGTGGTTGGTGTGACTGCCCGCCCAGATCAGGCTGCAGCACGTGACCCTGGTAGGGGAGCACATCTCCTTGCATGGACCCCACACGGAGCTGCTGGCCGCCGGGTCTTGCACAGATGACCCGGATGTTCAGCTGAGCGCTGGGGTGCGTGAGCCTTACATGAGGCTGCACGCCACCCTCCCCTTTCTCAGCGGAGATGTTCATCTTGCTTATTCTGCCTGGTGTCTTCCCAGCAACATGCTACATTGTGATGATGATGGCCAAGCAGTATGTTTTCCACAGAACAAAAGATCCATGAGATGCGTGCCATTTGTTGACATGCAGATCCAAGCCAGGCTCTCACTGTGCGGCTCATGGGCTCATGCCAGACCCCCCACGCAACTCTACTCGGTGCAGGGAAAGCGGCGACTCTTCTTTGAAGCCCCTTTCATGGATACCATACTGAATAAATCATGGTGATCTTCGAGCAGTTGACTCGACTGCACACACGGTTTCCCTTTACGACGGATTCTCGAGGGTGAGGTGTCCAGTACAGTAGCTCCTGGCTACATGTGGCTGTTTAAATTCACACTTATTGGGATGCCTGGGTGGTTCAGTGGGTTGGGCGTCCAACTTCGGCTCAGGTCATGATCTCACGGTTTGTGGGTTTGAGTCCCGCGTCGGGCTGTCTGCTGACAGCGCGGAGCCTGGAACCTGCTTCGGATTCTGGGTGTCCCTCTCTCTCTGCCCCTTCCCTGCTCTCACTCTCTCTCTCTCTCTCTCAAAAATAAACAAACATTAAATAAATTAAATTCGCATTTATTAAAAGTAAATAAAACTAAAAATTCAAGTCCTCTGTCACTCAAATCACATTCCACAGGCTCAGTGGCTCACGTTGGGCAGGGCAGACATATTTGCATTGTTCCAAAAAGGCCTCTGGGGCGTGCTGAGCAGAGCTAGGGGGGATGTGGGACGTCTTTGGGAGAAGAAGTGCACAGTCGGCTGAAAAGGCAGCATGTGAGTTTTACTTGCAGGCCTGTTCTTACATTTCTCACTGAAAACCTGA
This sequence comes from Panthera onca, assembly GCF_046562875.1. Classification (NCBI taxonomy): domain Eukaryota; kingdom Metazoa; phylum Chordata; class Mammalia; order Carnivora; family Felidae; genus Panthera; species Panthera onca. Next base: position 62,731,733 of record NC_138340.1, on the reverse strand, counting down.
CATTTCTTGCTCAGTCCAGTCCTCAGAAAAATCTCACAAATGGAGATCTGGATGCCCAATGTTTTCTGAATCTGCTGCTGGCTGTGTGTGTTCAACAGAAACCCACATTAGCCAAGTTTTGTTGAAATTTAGTATGTGTCTAATCTGACAAAGCTAAAACAAAAATCGGACAACAAGCAAACCGGGAACACCAGCGAAGGCTTCATCAGGGGATTCTGGAATGTCTTTGTTCCGGAGAAGACACGATCTGTGGCCACAGTCCCGCCTGGCTCGTCCTTGCGGGTCAACAGCAGGCCAGATGCCATGTGCCTGTTGTCACCCGGGCTCCGCGCCTGCACGAGCATTCACCGTGCAGACAGCAGCTGGGTCTCCTTAGGTAACCACCACGGTCACATTAAAGGGATCTTATAGATCCAACATCTGGATTTCCAAATAAAGACAAGAAGTGGAGAACGGTGCCAGCTGTTGAGAAAATTCCGGAGTCTTCCTATGAGTTTGTAGACATTTCTCACCATTTGGCAGAATGCATTGGAATTGTGTTTAAAGAAAGTGGCTCACTGGTTATTTGAATTTTCGGTTCCAATAGTGAGGGAAGGGAAACATGATTTTTAGCCCTTGGACAGCCCTGAAAACATATTGCTTTTGATTTGAGTGGCTACTGGACACGACAGGATTTTGTTCTGTAATGACCACTGGTCACTGTCTCGAAGACGAGGCCTCACTGGAACTCGAACATTCACTAAGCCAGTTAAAGTTTACAGGTCTGTTTCCCACCCACAGTCTTCTGACAAATCTTCACAACAACTCCTACAAGACAAGGCACCGGAGACTAAGAGAATTACCGGCCAAGATTACGGACGTCACGATGAGCATTCAGGGTGTGTTGGCCCCAGTAGCAAGGCTGGACCAGCTCAAGGCAGATTCATATCTTCTATAACAATCCTCCTTGTTATTTGCCGTCTTTGGTTGACGACGTACTGATTCCGCTGCAAAATCTCCCTTGTTTCTCGTGCTTACATTTTTCATCGTGGAACTCGTGTAAGTGGTGCCTGATCTTTGCTTCCTGGGTACATCTTTAGCCTACGGCCAGAGCTCCCAGAAAACGTGCCCGTGTGCACAGAGAGTTTGCACACGCTTTCGGGAGTTCTGGGGTCCTGGAGAGATGTGCAGAGTCCCTGGGCCCAGGATACGAAGCCCTGAAATGAGTTTAAAGACCCAACATACCTTCATCTCAAGCCGTGGGCTTTTCTGATATTCAGTGAACATCATACCCACACGATGGCGGCCAAGGTGTGAGGCACCTTTCCACCACGGGAAACATTCTTTGGGTAACACTCTGTGAGATACCGAACTGGTACAGCTCACACGTGTGCTACTGAATAACAAAAGGTCATGAAGCGTAAAGCGAAAGTCACCCTAATTGACTTGTGCTGCTGTGAATATTTCACTTTGTTCTGCAACCAACTTAATGTCTTTTCCTTGACTGGTAAATATCTGAGTATTTTTCGCTCAGCCCAATTTTATATTTCAGTAATTGACGTGATGGAAGATGAATTGATACGGGCAAATGTCAAATTACAGAGTAAATATTTTTATACACTGGACTGTGTGAGTCATTATGGGGTAATAGATAGATTTTTTGAGTTTGTTTTTCAGAATGCTAGTCCTTTAAAATGCTCCAAGAAGAATAACTTCTAGGAGCCTAAGTCGATGGAGAAAATTCTGTACGCTGTCTCTGTGTCTTCAAGATTCATCATACACCTCAAAGGCTCTGAGAAGTCCTAGAGAAACAAGCCTGTATATTACAGAGCCACCCAAATTCTTTGGAGAACAGAACACCAAATGATAGAATGATACCTATTATAATATCCTGCAGAAATAGCGTTCCTTGAAACATATTCTAAAAGGCATGGGCTTACCAATTTAATTCCTTTTTGTTGTATTTTTTTCTTTTTGTGATTCAGATTGTTTGTGCGATTTTTGAAAATAACATTGAACTGAGTGAAAATGGAATTACAGGTTTATTCTACTGCTAGTAAGTAGCATGATTTTATATTATTATTGTTATTTAAAGAATTTTTACTGTTCATTTATTTTTTGACAGAAATAGAGAGACAGAGCACAAGCTGGGAAGAGGCAGAGAGAGAGAGGGAGACACAGAATCGGAAGCAGGCTCCAGGCTCCGAGCTGTCGGCACAGAGTCTGACGTGGGGCTTGAACCCACGAACCGTGAGATCATTACTGGAGCCAAAGTTGGACGTTTAACCAACTGAGTCACCCAGGCATCCCTTGTCTTATTATTATCTTTTAAAGTTTATCTATTTATTTTGAGAGAGACAGAGACAGGGTGAGTTGGGGAGAGGCAGAGAGAGAGGGAGAGAGAGAATCTGTCAGAGAGACAGAGGGCGGCTCTCTTTCATGCGACAATGCTAGCCATTCCCAGGTGGAGAATGCAGACTTCCCCCTTTCGTCTAGACCCACTGATGAGCAAACCCCCATTCCGTGGGAAACACAAAGGGGTAGGTAAACACATCTGCCGTGGGCCGTGGCTCTGTTGGGACTGCAATAAGAAAAACTGCTTTTTCGAGCAAACAGAGACAGATCTAGGGTGGGAGAGGGCCAGGGACACTGACTCAGCCTCCGCGTCTGGGCAGAGTGGAAAGTTTTCATCATCCTGCAAATGCATCAGTGCTCCTTGCCCCTCGCCAAATGCTAAACCTCCTTGCCTTCCTTCGGAATCATAAATGACTGCGGACGACGTTCCTAAGGCTTCAAACTTCCTCGGGCAGCGTGGTAAAAACCGCAGCGTGTACGTTTTTTCCAAATTTATAACGAGATCTGTGAATGGAAAATATCAAATAGGCCTAGCTGCTCCATGAAACCAGTAAAATTCCGTTACAACAAATGGCAGCAGGCGTCCACACAGTAACTGGAAATAGAGGCACAAATGGGAACACGGCCTTGTGGCAGAATATGGGGGCTGGAACTGACCCAGAACTCAAACTCAAAATCTCTAAGCCAACAAACGAGCAAATTGTGCCCACAGATAGCAGCGGAAAGTGGTGCAAAACACCACACGACAATTGACGATAATTTACAGGCAGCCTAGCATTTTTCCCATACGTTGGGCACCTCAACACGCTTAGTATTTCCAACCACTTGTATCAAAACAGCTGCTTTACCTGGTGGACCCTGGAGAGACGGGCAGCGTGCCTGCAGCCATGCGTCCCTGAATGTCACCCACCATCTCAGTGGTTAAAACCTAGGCCAAGCCTGATATAATTGTTGGCCCTTCTCAGTATCAACCTCACATTTGGTCCTGTCAGAGGACTGTGTCCTGCTTTTTACTTCCAACAGACCTCACGTTTTCCCGGCCCCACTGTTTTCGGCCTTGGGTCTCAGCATTGGTCATGACTAGACTGGCTAGCTGGATGACCCCGCGTGGATGCTTCTCAAAGTCCCTCTTCCTTGGATCCCTTCCTCACCTGCTGGTCCTCCCCGCCCCGGGTTAGAACATACCCCTCCTTGGACATGCAGTTTCCCAATTCCGAATTCCCTTCCAATCTAACCCTTCTTCTGCCTGATGGTGCCATCTGTCACGGTCTTCGTTTACAAGATTAATGAAGACCGCCATTCCCAAGTCACATGATCTAAAACACCATGTGACTGACACCAATTCTGAACTGTGAGCTGAAATTAAGGAATTATTCAATTCACTCATTCATTCGCTCATTCACTTGTCAAAAATGTATTAGAAGCTTGTTTTACTCCAGGCACCTGGTGAACTTCTCAGAGCAGAGAGGTACTTAACACCTACCCTGTCATCTTGGAGGAATTTTATACTCAGTGTACCTAAGGACTGCATTGTTCCCAGTTTACGATTTCCGGCATTTTCTGGAAGTTGTTGGAACTTCTTCCCCTTTCTCCCCTGGCTGGCAGTTTCGATTTGCCAGCCTGCCCGTCGGCTATGTTACTTGCAGGAGTGAACTCTGTCAGTCCCCCCTTGGAACACATCCAGCAAGTGATAGGAAGCACGGGGAACCAGGAAGTGGGCAGGACTGGGGAAATATGGTAGAGTCACCAGATCAAAGTCTATAGTCCTGATTTTATAACTTAAAACTTGCCGCTCTCTCCCTATTGTCCTTAAAAGAAAATCGGGAGGCTCGCGGCAAAGCCATGACACCAGCCCTTTCTCACCGTGAAGCTTGCAGCAGGTAGGCTCACTTACAGGTGCCTGGACAGTAGGACAGTGGAGAGCAGCTCTAGGGGCAGATAGAGCCTGTTCTAGAGAGTTGTAGTAAGACTCCACTTCCCAGAACCAGAACCTCTCTCCCTCTGGTGATGGGAGTTTCTCATGGGTCCCGAAGCTCCCAGGTATTGGGAGTTGGCTTTTCCAGACAAAGCCTGTGACTGATGCCGAAATGTCGAATGCGTGGCACCACACAGCTCCTTAATACCCCCCAAGACCAAAGATGTCCACCCAGGTTTTCCCTAGAGGTGGGGGGCTGCAGGGAGAGGTCAGCTAGATGTTCTTCCATCCAGGAAACTTTACCAGTCACACAAGGTTGGGTCCATTTTCCTTCCAAGAAGTTATCACATGTCTATTTGTCTATGACCCCAGCACACAGTGCATTAGAATTACACGTTCACTTGACCAACGAGGTCACACTTGTGACGCCTCTTGCTTTGTTCTTTTTTCTTAAGGTTGCTTTGACGATTCAGGGTCTTTTGTGGTTCCCCACACATTTTAGAATCGTCTTTCTTTCTATTTCTATGAAAAATACCACTAGGATTTTGACAGGCATGGCATTCAATCTGTAGCTCCCTTTTGGGGAGCGTGGCCACTTTGATGATATTAGATCTTCCATTCCATTAGCATGGACTTACCTTTCCATTTATTTGTGTCGTCTTCAGGTTCTTTCATCGGTGTCTTACGGTTTTCCGTGTACACATCTTTCACCTCCTTGGTTAAATTTATTCCTAGGCATTTTATTTTGGGGGGATACTCTTGTAAATGGGATTGCTTTCTGAATTTCTCTTTCTGGTCATTTGCTGCTAGTGTCTAGAGACTCAACTCCTCTGTTAAGTAGGTTTTAAAGTTCTCTACGCCTACAAATCTGCAACTTATTTCTTAACTATTTATGGTATAATTTGTCATGCTATTTTAATGTGATGGAGTCATATTTTTTCAGGTTCCCCCCCCCCACTTTTGTGGTCTCAGTTTAAGAAATTATGAAGACATTCTTTTATATATTCTTTCAAGAATTTAAAAGCTTTTTCTTTTCAAATTTAGTCTTTTACAACACATCTTGAACTTATTTTGAGGTATGGTGCTGTTGATGTAATTTTATTGTTTCTATTTGGAAAACCAGTTGTCCCAATACCATTTAATAAATGAATTCCTCTCTTTGCATGATTTCTAATGGCTCTGTCATTGTATGCCAAGAACCCCCTCTTTTATGGGTCTATTCTATTCATATATTTCTCGAGCCCTACACCATCTTCATATTGTCTTAATTAATATGGTTTATAATTAGCAAATGTAATATAGCTTATAAATAAGTCTTTATATGTGCTAAGTCACGTCATCTTGTTTCTTTCTCCGAATTTTTACTGGCTCTTCAAGATTGTTGCATTTTTGATTAACATATGCATTTTTAAAATCAAGGCTGAATTCACATCAAATTTCACCATTTTTAATTGTTTTGAAGGGTACGATTTAGTGGCTCTTGCTACATTCGCAATGTTGTGCAACCGTCCTCACAGCTTAGTTCCAGAACATTTTCATCACCTCGAAAAAGAACCCTGTACCCGTTAAGCAATCATGCCCCCTTTCCCCTCTCGTCTGGTCCAAGACAACCACGAATATGCTTTCTGTCCGTGGGTTTGCCTTTTCTGGACATTTCGTATAAATGGAACCACAATATTTGTTGTTTTGTGTCAGGGTTTTCTTTTATTTGGCATCAAATTTTCAGTTTTGCTTGTGATGTTGCATGTGTCAGTACATCATTCCTTTCATGATGGCATGATATGTCTTTGCATGGCTGTGTCACATTTTATTTCTTCTTTCATCAGCTAGTGGCCATTTGGGTTGTCCCCACTATTTGGTGGCTGTGAATAATGCCACTGTGAACATTCGTGCTCACGTTTTCATTTGACCACGTGTGCTCATTTCTACAGGTGCAGTCAGTGGGTCTCCCGCCAGAGGTGTCCTCAGTGGCTGTCATTGTGCATTCCCACCAGCAAAGTCTAAGGGCTCCAATTTCTCCAAATTCATGTCAACATTTATTATTGTCCATTTTTTTATAGCTATTCTAGTGAGGGTTATATGGTATCTCATGATTTTGATTTGTATTTCCACAATGACTACGATAAGCGTCTTTTCGTGTGTGTCATGGCTATTTGCACATCTTCTCTGGAGGATCTATGGAAGTCTTTTGCATTTTTGAATTGAGTTGTTTGTCTTTTCATTGTTGAGTTGTAATTGTTCTTTATATATTCTAGATACTAAATGTGATCTGCAAATACTTTCACTCATTCTGTGAGTTGTCTTTTCACTCTCTTGTAGTGTACTTTGTTGTACAAAGTTTTAAATTTTGGTGCAGTTCTGTTTATCTATTTTCTTTTTCTTGCTTATGCTTTTGGTGTCATATTTAGGAAACCATTGGCTAATCAAGGTCACAAAGATTTATACCTCTAGGTATGAATCCTCCAATTTCACTCTTCTCTCATTTTGTTTTCTCTGTTTGCAATTCTGTATGTACTTTAGAATCATCTAGTCCATTTCTTTATAAAAGTCAGTTGGAATTTTGATAGATAAGTTTGGGGTATATTGCCATCTTGAAAATATCAGGCATCCCAATTCGTAAGCATAGATGTCTTTCCATTTGGCTATGTCCTGCGTAACTTCTTCCAACAAAGTCTTGTCATTTTCAATATATTAGCATTTTATCTCTTCTAAAAAATTCAATAATGAATGTTTTATTCTTTTTTGATGCTATTGTAAATGGAAGTTTTCATATTTTTTTTGTTTTTGATTTCCTTAGTGACGGTATATAGAAATACAACTTTTGTATGTTGCTCTTGTGCCGTGCAACTATGTCAACCTACTTATTTGTTCTAATAGTTTTTGGGTTGTGTGTGAATTATTTGGGTTTTCTTATATATAACACATGTCATTTGTGAAATGGGGTAGTTTCACTTTTCCTTTCTAATCTGAATGCTTTTTATTTATTTTTCTTGCCTAATTACCCTAACTAGAACCTTCTAGAACAATGTTCAATAAAAGTAACAAGAGGGAAAATTCTTGTCTTGTTGTTGATCTTAGGAGGGAAAATTCTTGGTATTTCACTCTTTTTTTTTGTTTGTTTGTTTTTTGGTATTTCACTCTTATGTGTGATGTTAACAGTGCATTTTTAATCGATGTTCTTTGTCACATTCAGAAGGGTCCCTTCTATTTTTATTCTTTGAGTGTTTTTAACATGTAAGGGAGTGAGATATTTTGAGAAGGGTCCCTTCGATTTTTATTCTTTGAATGTTTTTAACATGTAAGGGAGTGAGATATTTTGTCAATTTTTTTTTGCATCAGTTAAGACTATGGTGTGTTTTTTTCTTCTTTCTATTAATATGGCATATTGCATTTATTTATTTTTTGTATGTTGAACTACCCTTGTATTCCTTGGTCACTGTGATGGTTAATTTTATGTATCAAGTCGGTAGGCCACGGTATCTGGATGTTTGGACAAACAATGGTGTGAAGGCATTTTTTTTAAATGACATCCCCATTTAAATCAGTAGACTTTGAGTAAAGTTGATCACCTTCCACAATATGGGTGGGCCTGATTCAATCAGGGGAAGGCCTTAAAAGAAAAAAGACTGAGGTCCACCAAGGAAGAAGCAATTCTGCCTCCAGACTACCCTTGATTTGAGATACAACTTGAACTCTTTTGTGGGTCTCCAGTCTGCCTTCTTATTCTTTAGATTTTGGACTTACCAGCCACCATAGGTCTGTGAGTCAGTTTCTTAAAATCAGTCTCCTTTTTTTTTTTACACATATACACACATTCTGTCGTTTCTGTTTCTCTGAAAAACTGATTGAAGCATTGAAGGGTTATAATCCTTTTAGTAAGCTGCTAGATCCATTTGGCTGGTACTTTTTTAAATGTTTACTTATTTTTGAGAAAGAGAGACAGACAGACAGAGCATGAGTGGGGGAGGGGCAGAGATAGAGGGGGACACAGAATCTGAAGTGGGCTCCAGACTCCAACCTGTCAGCACAGAGCCTGATGTGGGACTCAAACTCATGAACCGTGAGATCATGACCTGAGCCGAAGTAAGACACTTAACCGACTGAGCCACCCTGGTGCCCCTGGCTAATATTTTGTTGAGCATTTGTGCACCTATATTCACAAGGGACATTGGTCTGTAGTTCTCTTTTCTTGTAATCTCCTTGTCTGCTTTTGTGTCAGGGTCAGACTGTGCTCATAGAGTGAGGTTGGAACGGTGCCTCCTTTTCTATTTTTCAGAAGAGTTTGAGAATGATTAGTGTTAATTCTTCTTTTGAATGTTTGATAAAATTCACTTGTAAAGCCATCTGGTCTTGAGCTTTTTTTTGTTGGAATTTTTTTTTTGGTTGCTGATTTGACATCTTACTTGTTATAGGTAACAGATTTTCTTCTTGGATGAGTTTTGGTAGTTGATGTGTTTTTAGGAATTTATTAATTTTATCTTAAGTTATTTATTTTTTGGCATGTAGTTCATAATATTGTCTTATAATCTCTTTTATTTCTGTGTTTGTAATAATGTCATCACTTTCCTTCCTGATTTAGTAATTTGAGTTTTCTCTGTCTTTTTTTCCATCAGTTTAAAGTTTTATCAATTTTGTTAATCTTTATAGAGAACTGGCTTTGGATTTTATTTCTCCTGTTGATTTGAATTCCATGCTTTGTTTGTCTCAGCTGTAATATTTATTATTTCCTTCCTCTTTCTTGATTTGGGTTTAGTTTGTTATTCTTTTCCTGCTTTATTAAGGTGAAAGGTTAAGGTTTTGATGTGAGATAATTCTTCCTTTTTCATGCAGGCAACAGCAGCAGTAAATTTCCCTCTGACCACTGTTTTCTCTACATCTGTAAGTTTCTTGTGAATTCTTCTTTGGCTCACTAGTTATTTATGAATGGGTGGCCTTATTTTTCGTATTTTTGAATATCCCAAATTGCACTTTGTTATTCATTTCTAATTTCATTTTATTGTGGTCAGAAAAGACACTTTGTGTGATTCGGTCTTTTAAAATTTGTTGAAATCTTTGCTGTGGCCCCAACATTCATCCAGAAGGATGCTCCGTGGACACTGGTATGTATATGTGCTCGGTTTTATTGTTCTAGGAATGTCTGTTAGTCTAGTTGGATTATAGCGTTGCCCAAGTCTGGGATCAATCCTCTGTTTGGATGTTCTATCCAGTATTGAAAGTTGCGTAGTGAAGTCTCCAACTGTCCTTGAAGAATTGTCTATTTCTGGGGTACCTGGGTGTCTCAGTCAGTTGGGTGTCCAACTCTTGGTTTCGGTTCAGGACATGATCTAATGCTTCGTGGGTTTGAGCCCCACGTTGGGCTCCTTGCTGACCACTTGGAGCTTGTTTGGGATTCTGTCTCTCTCTCTTTCTCTCTCCCTCTTTCTGCCCCTTTCCCCACTTGTGTATGCCCATGCATGGGTGCTGTCTCTCTTTCAAAGTAAATAAATAAACATAAAAAAGAGAATTGTCTATTTCCTCCTTCAATTTTGTCACTTTTGGCTTTGTGTCTATTATGGTTTTGTTATTTGGTATGCATATATGTTTATAATTGTTTTATCTCTTGATGAATTAACCCTTTTATCATTATAAAATGCCCTTGTATCTCTGACAAATGTGTGTTTTAAAGTCTGTTTTGTTTGATGTTAGGACAGCTACTCCAACTCTGTGTGGGTACTGCTAAACCTGTTTGTGCCCTTGAGTCGAAAGTATCTCTTTGATCTTGCTTTTACTTGCCGTTGTTGTGACCTTTGGTGGTGCTGTTTATTCCTCCCGAGGCTTTGGGTCGACGTCTAGCACCCTTTCATTGTGACCTGAGGGACTCCTGTGGGCATTACCTGGGATTCAGGTCTGCTAGCCATGAACTCTACCGTATTTCGTATTTCGTTAATCTGGAACTATCTTAACTGCTCCTTCGTTTCTAAAGGAAAATCTATTTTTTCAGATGTACAAAGCTTTCTTGAAGGTTTTTCTTTCTTTTCACACTTTAAAGATGTCATTCTACTGCCTTTTTGCCTCCGGAGTTACAAGACATTCACTGTTAATTTTACTGGAGACTCCTTGCGTGTGATGAGTCACTTGTGTCTGATTGTGGTGTACCTCATTATGCGTGTTGGTGTGGATGTATTTGATCTATCCCACTCACAGTTAATTGAGCTCCTTGGAGGTATTATAAATTAGTAGGGTTCACTAAATTTGGCAAGGTTGCAATATCTATCTCTTTATATCTATAAAGCCAGAACTTTTTGTGATTTCTGTCTCTTCCTTGATATAATTTCTCAATTGGCAAGACACTATTCTTTAGTTTGGCAGACTTGATTTCCTTTTGAGTTCTTTAAACATATTTAAAATAGCCGTTTTAGCATTTTCGTCTAGTAAACCCATCGCGTGGACTTCTTCAGGGACAGTTTCTCTTAATTGGCTTTTTCTTATGAATATTTCTTATTTCTTTGTTTGCTTCCCAATGTTTTGTTGAGCACTGCATATTTTGAATATTACGATGTAGCGACTTTGGAAATCATACTCTCCTTTCTCTTTTTCAAGGGTTTGCTGCTGCCTCTTGCTGGAGTTATTATTTCTTGTGTTTTCATGACTTTTCTGAGCAAATTCTGTGCAGTCTGTACTCTTGTTGTGTGTGACCAGTGAAGTCTCTTAGTGGTCTAAGAGCACCCCTCTGGTACCTGATCAAGGGGATCATGACCCCACCTAAATTTTCACGTCCTGCTGGCACAGATTCGATGTCAGCAGATGAGGGGTTAGAGCCTCCCCAGGTCATCACCGGGCATGTGCATAGCCTTCTGGATTTTCAGGAACATGCCAGAGCCTTTCAAAGCCTTTATTTCTCAAAACAATTTGTTCTCCAGCCTTTTCTCCCAAAATTCTAGTTATTCTGCTCATCGTCCCAATCTCATGCCCTGCTGGTAGCAACAGTGACCAAAACAATAGGCTTATCAGTATTTTTAACGAATATCCATCAGGTAATAGCTCCCGTGCTAGCTGAGTTCTGAGGCAGACAAAGCAAAGTGGGGACTTCAGACCAGTTTTCAGGGGAGCTGCCAGACGAGTCACGACCAGTCATCAAGATTCTTCATGCCCCTCCTGATGGTGCTGGCACTGGTCGGGAAGGCAACTCTCGTTTTCTAGGCTGCTGCTAAGCTGGGGGCAGAGTCGGGGTGTGGAGGGAGAGCTCATTGGCCAAAACTCAGCATTCTTGCAAAGATTTAGAAGTTTTTCTTGAGAGGACGGAAGCACAGCCTCCCGGGAGCCGGGTCTCGGAACCCCGTCTCGATGGCTACGTTGTGCTTTACTGGAGCGGAGTCTCCATCCAGCCCACACAAAAGGGATGTGATCACACACACACACAAGGTTGCAACCCCGAGGCCTCACCGGGACCCATTTTAGAGGCTGCATCCCACACTAGCTTACACCTTTCATTAAGTCCCATCCTGATTTTACAGTCGTTTCCTTACATTTTTCTCTCTGTCCGTTAGAATGGATATTTTCTCTTGGATGTTGTCTCATTGTGTTCCAATAAGAAACAATCCCACTTTGCCTGCGTTCCGTTGTTAAGTGTGTCTTATAAGTTTTTTATTTCAGACATTGTATTCCCCCCCCCAAGAATTATCATTTGATTATTTTTATAGGTTACAATTCTCAATTGAGTTTTTTTTTTTTTTTACTTTTTACAAATTTTTTCCATCGTTTTCTCTTGTTTTCTTGAGCACTGAAGTATACCTGTTGAAAGCCTTTGCTGGCTAACTTCAAAATCTAGATAGCTTGTGGATCAGATTGTGTTCTCTGTTTTTTTTTTCCCCCTCAGCTATAACTTGTGTATTCCTGTGCTTCAAAGTAAATAGTAATTTTCAATAATGGCCCTTCTTATGTATTTGAACATTGTGAAGCTTCTAGGTAATACGTTCTGGTAAAGAACATTCACTGGGCTGGTAGGGAATGGTCATTGAATTCAACTGGACGTCCTGCCCAGTCGAGATGGGGCTGTGTTACTCGTAAGGCCCGGTCACCATCGGCCTTCCAGGGTTCAAACGGGGAGTCTGTGACCTCCCAGGGCATCTACCCCAGCCATCGGAATTACAACCTTTGTTTTGCCAGCTGTCAACATCTGTTCTACCTTGTCGCTGCCTTTGAGAGGGTTTCCGTTTAGGCTTTTAAGTTTTTACCCCACCTGGCACAGCATGTTACACTCTCAGTGGGGAGAGGGAATTATACAACGGTAATGACGAGCCTGAGTGAAGTTGGAACAAGGGCTACAGCGATAGGTGTGGTCAGACGGATGCTTTTAAAATACAAATTGGACCACGTGACCCCGTAAGCAGCACTCTTGGGCGTAGAAGGAGACCTGGAGTGCGGGCCATGTTCCACAGGATTCTGCATGACCTGGCCCTGGATTCATGCACAAACCCCTCCCTTCTCGTCCTGCCTTCACTCACGGTGCTCCAGCTCACTGGCTCCTTGCTCATCCTCCAGCAGCCCAGCTGCCCTTCACCCTAGAAGCTCTGCTTTGCTCCTCCCCCTTCCTGGAATAATCTTCTCTGGAGGGTCCTCCTGGTTTCTGGCCAAACATCACTGTACGGGTCCCCACCCGGGACTCCCTGGGTATCGCCTGGACGGCTCTCCTGTTTTCTTATGTGCATATGGTGTGACGTTATAAATGTGTTTCTTGTTGGCTTGTGTGCTGCTCTCACTCCATCGTAACCCCCATCAGATCGGGGAGCCGCTCAGTCTCCCTCACTGCCATCCGCCTGGGCTTTGAGTGGTGCCTGGCATATGGTAGCCAAGCAATACATACATGCTTTCAACGACTATTTGTTGAATGAGATGAAAATTCCAGATGATGATTATAAGGCCACAGCTGCCTTGTAGCTCCTAAGACCCCCAATTCTGAGAAGCCTGGAGAAGATTTCCAACATGAGGTGAAAGTTGGGCTTCCAAAGCTGACTCATGGAGGGCAAGGAGAGGACAGAGCATTCTAGGCAAAGAGAAGAGACTAAAAAAAAAAGGCAGATATAGGGAAGAGCCCAGGATTTTTATCCTGTTTCCTACAAAGCCTGCTGGGATGCATACAACACAGGGGCGTGGGGGGATTTGTGAATCACTTACTGATGGACCGAACATCAAATTCTAAACCAAGGCAAACTGTTAAAAAGACAATCCCTTGCAAGTTTGGATCTAAGGCGATTTCAAAATCTTTGTCAGCATTTTTATTTCCGGTCTTTAAGAGATATTTGTTTTGCTCTGTTATTTATTTATTTATTTATTTATTTATTTATTTATTTATATATTTTTTATTGGTGGATACTTTTTTTTTTTTTTCTTTTTTTATTTTTATTTTTTTTTATTTTTTAATATATGAAATTTACTGTCAAATTGGTTTCCATACAACACCCAGTGCTCATCCCAAAAGGTGCCCTCCTCAATACCCATCACCCACCCTGCCCTCCCTCCCACCCTGCCCTCCCTCCCACCCCCCATCAACCCTCAGTTTGTTCTCAGTTTTTAACAGTCTCTAATGCTTTGGCTCTCTCCCACTCTAACCTCTTTTTTTTTTTTTTTTTTTTCCTTCCCCTCCCCCATGGGTTTCTGTTATGTTTCTCAGGATCCACATAAGAGTGAAACCATATGGTATCTGTCTTTCTCTGTATGGCTTATCTCACTTAGCATCACACTCTGGTGGATACTTTTAATTTATCCACCAGTGAACATTTACTGAAACTCATGTAAATTAAAGGGCCCAAAAGAGTTGGGAAGATATGTCACATAAAACTGCCCAGATGCGGGGTTCCTGGGTGGCTCCATCGGTGAAGCGTCAGACTCCTGATTTCAGCTCAGGTCATGATCTCACGGTTTGTGAGTTCGAGCCCCGTGTTGGGTTCCGCGCTGACAGCGTGTGACCCGCTTGGGATTCTTTCTCTCCCTCTCTCTGTGCCCCTCCCCCGCCCTCTTTCTCGCGCTCAAAATGAATCAAACCCTGTTGCCCGGACACATTTCAGGTTGAGGTGGCTCTTTCCTGTGTCCACTGGTGACGAATGATGAGGAAGGAGGTAGCAGGCTCCAGCTGCACTCAGAGCGTGTTGAAAGGCAAGACCACTGGTGTCCCCAGTGTCGGGAGGATGTTTATCATCATTCAAAGTGTAGCGTGTGCCCCAAGTCAAAACGTACCAACGTTGACAACACCCTGTGAAACCAAACTGGGAGGCACCTGCCCTTTTCTCCCAAAAGCATCACCGAAGATCTCCGGACCACACAGTACTTTTGCTGCTGTGTGGCAGAGTAAGGCGTGTAGCAAAGATCACGATAAATTTATTTCCTGGTGTTTATCCCTGCGATGTGCCAAGAGAGACCAATTTTGAACTGCTTGCTCTCCGATTCTTAGCAGAGATTTGGTTGATGAGGCTTGATGGTTGAGAAAAACAAGGACAGAAGCAGTCAGCCTCCCCTCTCCCCTGCCCCATACCACACCCCTGCATCATTTGGGTGAGTTTCTATGATATTTGTAACTTCAGCTTTAGGGGGGAGTTAATGCAGAGAAAAGTCACATCTCTGTACTTCCGTGCAATGGCTGTCATAGTCCTTGGTCCCAGGCTGGCCCGCGTGCTCATGTGAGGTCCCTAGGTTAAACTGAATTGGGAATTTATTACAAGCCTAGTAGACCGAGGTTGATTTTAGGGCGACGAATCTACATTTGAGTCTTTGCGCTGTCATTGGGCAGGTGTTTAATTTCAGGCAATTGCCATGAGCATTACTTAGCCTCAGTATTTTCATCTGTGGAAAGGCAACACTGTGATATCGAAGCGTGAGGGTACTGTCAGCATTAATGAGAGCTTATCTCTAGATTTTGCAAGTTCTGCTTCTTCTGGCTCTATGCCTCTTGTTTATAGATCCGTCAGAACATCCTGATCACTGCTCAGAAGCTCGTCTGCCAAATTTTATCAGTCAAGTTCAATAACCCATCGTGCTTTGCCTTTGCTTCCAGATCACCCAGGCCTGGATTTGAAGACTGTTATGGGCACCGACAGTTTATTACCATTTGTAACTAGTTTCTATAAATTTTGGTGTATGCTCCCTCTTTTATATTTCCCTTAAATTCCTCCCTGGGAGATGTGTGTATGGTCCCTAATCTTTTAACTGTGGACAGAATATACATTGTGAACGACAAATCATTTTTATTAAGAAACTGGGGCTGGCAGGTTACATATCCAGCAAAAAAAAAAAAAAATATATTAACAGAGACTATGAGCACCCACCCACATTGCATATCCTGGAAATGGAAGTTCTGAGGCGAATTTATTAGTGTTTTCTGGCTTTCAATCACAAGACGATCAGGCTGGATTGGTTTCCATCTAGAGGCAATGGGGCTAGAAGGAAGCGTAAATTATTGAGTGAACCCAGTGGTTCTACAGAGTGGAAACTGGGGTCGTGAAGTGAAACGGCATGCAGTTGGCAGAAAGGCTCCCTCGAGAGCCGAGGCCCCAAGCCCCAGAGCCTTGCCCCTGCCTCTGCTCCTGTCCTCACTGGTCTTCCCCCAGATCCTTGAACAGGTGCCTGCGTGCCTACTGCGGCACAAGAAACAGCTGCAAAGCGTCATGGTGCAAGGCAACACCCTTTTTATGAGACACCCAATTCCGCAGTGAGGAATTTGGATACAGCGTGGTGTGGTTGGCTGCCCTTGACCCACCATGCCTGGGGCGTCAGCTGGGAAAGCTCAACAGCTAAGGCTGAGCCAAAGTGCCCGGGGCCTAGAATCACCCAGAGGATTCTTTTCTCGGGTTGCCTGGTATCGGGGGTGGGGCAACTCAACGGCTTGGACGGGAGTGTCTCCACCTGGCTTCTCCACGTGACTCTGGCTTCAGGAATGGTCACCTTGGGGTGATCAGACTCCTTGTATGATGCTTCAGGACTCTGAGCTCAAGATGTTGAGTGTTTGAAGGGTGGAAGACAGAGACTCCACATGTTGATGGGAGGAGTATCATACAATAAAATTCCCAGAAAGGTATTTATTGCGAGTGTTTTATGTGTCAGACTACAGGCTTTTCTTGGGGGGACAGAAGGGGGTGAGGCATGCGCCCCATCTTCAAAGAGTTCCCAATCTACAAAGAAACAAAGGCAGACACTACCCAAACTGATCTATTATGACACCATAGCAATTAAAGCAATTAATCTTCTGACCTTGCAAGAGGGGTAGTGAATAAATTAATGAACCAGAGTACGGAACACAGACTATAGAAACAGACCAAACGGGATTTTGATAAAGGTGACAGTGTTATGGGAGGTTTTATTTCAAAGATGGGACTACATAATATACGGAGCTAAGAAAATGCATTTCTACAAGGACTTTGTGAAATAGACATCTACCTCCCACCATAGAAAAATGAAATCCAGATGGATTCAGGGCTTATGTTCAAAAGCAAAGCTTTGAAACTGGTAGATGCAGTGTAGATGACCCTCATTCTGACCTTGGGGTTGAGAAAGATTTCTTAAGCAGAACACACAAAATACTAATCGCAAAAGAAATGATGGATGATGTCTATCCCATGGAAATGAAAAACATGTTCTTGTCACAAACATTCTTATATAAAGCAAAAAAGCTACAGAATGAGAAAATATTTATAATACATATAGCTGAAATGCAGCCCCCGTCTATCTATCCATCTAGCCATTTATCTTTCATGTATAAAGAAAAAAGGAAAAAAAACAGACCACCCAAGGAAAAATGGACTAACGACACAGCTAGCAACTTGCTGAAGAAAAAGGCAGGAATCACCAATAAAAAATGAAGAGTTTCTTCACTCACTGGTGACTTTGGACGTGTCAATCGAACTGCTAAGACTCAGCTTTATGCTGACTCGATTGGACATGAGTTGAATTGACATGTCAGGCAATATCTGTGTGGAATTAAGAAATGTCCTGCTGAGCGTCTAAATGGAAGCCATAACTTTGTTAAAGGTCCCGGACTCGAGCCCCAAATGCTCTCCTTCTCCAAACATTCATCCGTATGCACCAAGTTTTAGCCGCACCATATAGGGAGTGAGACATCAGAAATGATGCCGAAGAAGGAAAAGTCTTTACTGATCAAAGGATGTGTCCAAGAGAATTCGGGATCTTAAAGTAAGCTAGCAAGCAAAATGGTGGCAATGCCGTCTGTAGCTTCCCATTTGACCACTCTGGTCTCTGGCAGTTGGGGAAAAGAGTGGACATAGGTCCCGAGTTCCTTGGGAAGCTGTCTCAGGGTCTGTAAATGGGAGCTTCTGTGGACACTGGGAGCCACCAGACGACTGTTTTAATGAGCCTCGAGGAAATGAGCTTGGCCGAAGGAAACACAGAAATCAAACTTTGCCTCCAGATAACGTTGACTTTGGGACAAGTGAGTGCGCCCTGTCTTCTGTCCCTTATTACGCTTATCACGTTTGAGTGCCCCTGCGGCTCTCTCCAGGACAAGTTTACATAAAATGCTTCTGTGTAGCTTCTAGTTCTTTGGGCCTCATCCATGCCTTGGTCAACACCAGCATTTGGCACACACTAGTGTTTGTATGACTTGCCTCTTGGTCACGGAAGGTCTAAGTGTCCGGCTTGACCTTCCCCTCAGAAAAGCAAATGTGAACTTCCTGGGCTGACACAGTCAGCGCCCAGTTCATCAGAGGAACAGATAGTGAGGAAGCCCGGGGGGGGGGGCGGGGGGACTCAAAAGGCTGTCAGTGACCAGCCGCACTGGCCGGCCTCTGCTGGCCACACATGCGTCCCCGGGGAGCCTGCTTGGCGCCTTGGTCTGGTGGGAAGGGGCAGAAGGTGGGTCCCTGTGAGGATGGCCCTCGGCTTCCACAAATTCTCCTGCCTCAAGGACTGACTTGTGGCTCAGAGGAGGCCTGTGTTCTCTTTCTCTTGGAGCAGATAACGACAAACGTGCCTGTCCCTGCTGGTCTTTTGTCTCTGCCTCTCCTCTCCATCTCTGTCTCTGGCTCTCTCTCTGCCACACACACAACAGACACAGACAGACAGACAGACACACACACACACACACTCAGAACACCAGGTGATAGGAAGCGCTACACACGGAATGTGAGAAGGGGGCATGACAGCTAGTGACGTGGGTGGTCAGGAGGGACGTCTCCAGTCGTGATGTCAAATCAGGAAGTGTGATGAGGGGAACAAGCAGCGATAAGACTCAGGACAGGTGAGTCTGAGGTGTGTGAACCAGCAGAGGCATAGCTCCCTGTGGTGCAGATGGGTCTTCGGGAACAGAAGGGCTGCAGGAAAACCAGAAGGGACAGAGTGGGAGGGGGCCGCAGGTGAGGGGGTTGGCCGGGCCAGCAAGGTTTACATGGGACACTGAAGTGTAAAAGAAGAATTCTGAGCTTTATTCTAAATGGCCTGGGGTGACTTGGGTGGGGTTAAGGATGGAAAAGGTAGGGTCTGGCATTGTTTTACGAGGATTCCTGCAGTGTCTGCAGGTGGGAAGAATGCAGTCGCCGCTGGAGGCAGGGGGTCACTGAAGGCTGTGTGGTGGTCTCAGGGACAGGGACAGTGGTCTCAGGGATAGTGATGGCAGTCACAGTGACAGTGATGGTCTGCTGGAGCTTACTGCTGGCGGGAGACACACACACACACACACACTGGGGCTGTGGGCAGGTTTGGAGGAAGAAAGCAGAAAGAAGCCGGGATAGTCCTCAAGCCTCACTCCTACCATGTTTCCAACCACTTCTTCCAAGAAGTGTTATGCGTCTGGATGGAAAGGCTGGGAGACAGATGGGGGTGTGGAGGAGAAATGGAGTCTGGTTTTGCCTGTTCAGTGTGAGATGCCCTGAGACCCTCAAATGCAGAGCAGAAGGAGCCCCGTGAGAAGAGAGAGGGAGGTCCGGGGCTCTCAGGGAGCCCGTCTGCCAGTAGCAGTGGAATCTGGCTGACGACGTGTGTGTCAAATGGACCCTAGGGGTGAACAGATAGGGGAGTAATAAAATCATGGAAACCATCAATACGTTGACGTTTCTGTCAAATGGGATTTCTAAGTAGCCAGCTGGAAGGATCTAGAAAGATCTAGAAGGATCTAGAAGGATCTAGCAGGAAGTACTAGTGAAAAAAATGATTTGCTGGAGATGGAAATCTTGAAGATGGAACGTGATTGTTGCAGGTAACTCCACGGCATGGCGTGACGGGAAGGACCCTGGACAGGTGATGTTTTAAAGAATTTGGGGAGCTGGGGGTTGGATGGATTCTTCACGGAGAGTTGGGGACATCTGAGGCTGGGCAAGACCTCTGTAGTCCACGAGTCTTCAGTAGACAACAGGAAGACGAAGACAAGGAGAAAATAGCCTTAGGATCTGATCAATTATATGGCAGATGTTAGGGTACAGTTTCCGGTTTGGAAAACGCACTCAAGGATGGTGTTGAAAAAAGAAGGAGGGACAACCCAGGTATATATAAGCATTCTTCCTTCCTTCTTCTCTCCCTGGAGTGGAGGCCCCAAGGGCCTAAGGACCCCGCCGGGAAGGCTGGGGTGGACAGTCAGCAGACAGCACGATGAAAGGCCCTGGGGCGCCCAGGAGGCAGGACAGAATTTCCTAACAGGAGGTAAATGTGTGCATGAGAGCTGTGCACTACAGTCTGGAATAAAGAATTTCTAGGGGCACCTGGGTGGCTCAGGCGGTTAAGCGTCCGACTTGGGCTCAGATCATGAGTTCAAGCCCCGTGTCAGGCTCTGTGCTGACAGCTCGGAGCCTGGAGTCTGCTTTGGATCCTGTGTCTCCCTCTCTCTCTGCCCCTCCCCCACTTGCAGTCTGCCTGTCTCTCTGTCAAATACAACTAAAAATGAAAAAAGAATGCCTCAGCAAGAGCCCCTGGGGTGCACTGGGGCGGGGGATGGGGCGCAGAATAGAACCCAGGAGGTGTGGGCTCTAGGAGGGGGGGTGTTCTGTGAAGGGGAGATTGCAGTGACAGATGAAGATATTTTTCCTTGAAGACTGGAAACTGTGTCACATTTAGGGAAAGAGGGGAGTTGGTGGGCGAGGAAGGGTTGCAGTAGAGAGCTGGAAGGTACTCAGCCCGGGCTGCCCACCTGCCCAGCACCTGCTCCCCGGGCTCCTGGACGGGCAGGCCTTGGCTGCTGCAACCAGGAGACGCCCCCTCCAAGGGGTAAACTGACCTCCTGTTCCGTCATCTGTCTCCTGTGAGCTCTGTGGGTCACTCGTGAGACCAGCCCCAGAACTTGATCCAGCTGGGAAGAAATGAGAAAAAGAGAAGTCATTTTTTTTTTAATGTTTATTTATTATTGAGAGAGAAAGAGACAGAACATGAGCAGGGGAGGGACAGAGAGAGGGAGACACAGACTCGGAAGCGGGCTCCAGGCTCCGAGCTGTCAGCACAGAGCCGATGCAGGGTTCGAACCCACAAACCGCGATATATTGACCTGAGCCGAAGTTGGACGCTTAAACGACTGAGCCGCCCAGGTGGTCTGTGAGAGAAGTCCTTCTTTAGGGAAGTACAAATCAAGACCGCAGTGCTCGGTACCTGACCTGTACTAGTCAGTGTCCAGTGTTTTTACTCAAACCCAGAACGGATATATTTTCAGCTTAGAATTCCCTTCTCAAGGGAGATAGGCGTGTTTGCCAATGACCGCTCCTGACGATGGGCTTCTTAGGTAATATTGTTCCAACATGTCACTTTCAGGGCTGGGGATTTGACAGTGTAGGTTACCACTTCCCAGGGTCCCCGTTTGGCATGTCGGGGAAGTTTCCTTTTGGGTCTGTGCTTGTGCTTAACACCTACTTTATGCCTTCACTTTTTATTTTATTTATTTACATTTATTTATTTATTGTGTTCAATACAATTTTATTTTTAATTATTATAATTATTAATTTTTTTAACGTTTATTTATTATTGAGAGACAGAGAGAGACAGAGCATGTACAGGGGAAGGGCAGAGAGGGAGGGAGACACAGAATCCGAAGTGGGCTCCAGGCTCCGGGCTGTCAGCACAGAGCCCGGTGCGGAGCTTGAACTCACGGACCGCGAGATCATGACCTGAGCCGAAGTCGGACGCTTAACCGACTGAGACTCCCAGGCACCCTTATTATTATTTTTTAACATAATCTATTGTCAAGTTGGCTCACATACAGTGTGTAAAGTGTGCTCTTGGTTTTACGGGTAGATTCCCGCAGTTCATCGTTTACATACGACCCCCAGTGCTCATCCCAACAGGAATCCTCCTCAATGCTCATCACCCATTTTCCCCTCTCCCTCACCCCTCCCTGCCATCAACCCTCAGTTTATTCTCTGTAGTTAAGAATCTCTGATGGTTTGCCTCCCTCCCTCTCTGTGTCTATTTTTACCCTTCCTCTTCCCTGTGGTCTTCTGTTAAGTTTCTCAAGTTCCACATATGAATGAAAACATACGATATTTGTCTTTCTCTGATGGACTTATTTCACTTAGCATAATACCCTCCAGTTCCATCCACGTTGCTACAAAAGGCCAGATTTCATTCTTTCTCATTGCCAAGTAGCATTCCATTGTATATATAAACCACATCTTCTTTATTCATTCACCAGTGGATGGACATTTAGGCTCTTTCCATAATTTGGCTATTGTTGATGGAAAAAGAAGAGTCTTAGCAGACTCTTCCCTTCCAGAGCACTCTGGGACGAGCCAGCGGCCCCTCGCACCATTGTGCGAGCCCAGCGGCAGGCACACACATTTGTGCCGCAGAAGCTTACGGTTGGCTTCTTGTTATTTGCTCATTTTTAATTTTTACCGTGTCCTCAATTCTGATCTATTTAATTTTATGTTGTAGGATAGTATGTTTTCTCTGAGGCTTCTGGAGTACTCTTTGGAACGAGGCAGGGTATGTAAACAAAAATTTGGAATCGTTATTTGTGTGGTGCAGTTTTTGTCATTGTCCCTGAGTGCTACTCTGTATGGTCCTTTTGGAGAGAATGTGGGACCAATATGCTAAATGTTATCACCCTTCTGGATAGTGTTATGGGCTACATGGTGTCCCCCTCAAAATCCATATGTTGAACCCCTAACCCCCAATGTGTTTTTGGGGATGGGGCCTTTAGGGAGGTGATTAGGGTTACCTGAGATCATAAGGGGGGGTCCCTAGTGTAGTAGGACTGGTACCCTTACAAGAGGAGGAAGAGACAACAGAGACACATCTGTCTCTCCACCACATGAGGACACAGTGAGAGAGCGGCCATCTGCGAGCCAGGAAGAGAGATCTTTGCAGAAGAGCTCACCAGTCTCAGCCAGCCTGGCCCCTCGGCCAAGGTTTGCAGCCTCCAGAATGGGGGGAGCGTGAGTTTCTGTTGTGCGGGCCACCCAGGCTGTGGGGCCTGGTTATGGTGTCTTTGCAGACCCACATGGATGGCTCCACCATGTTTCCCATGGATTCCATAGTTTTTTGGGGGGTTACAACTTGAAGACTTAACTGTTGAAAACATAGTCTGTAAGATGAGCTAATATCTTAATATATTTACTACTAAGAAAATTTATTAATTTTTATTCTCAAGATTTTTTTTGAATCACCTAAATGTCTCTGAAAATAGATGGGATAAATTTTTTAGAAAGTTTATTTATTTTTGAGAAAGAGAGAGACAGAGAGCTAGTGGGGGCAGGGCAGACACAGAGGGAGACACAGAATCCCAAGCAGGTTCAGGCTCCGGGCCATCAGCACAGAGCCCAACACAGGGCTCAAAGTCATGAACCGTGAGATCATGTCCTGAGCCAAAGTTGGACACTTAACTGCCTGAGCCACCCAGGCACCTAGATGGGATAAAATTTTAATGCACAAAGTAGAATTATATATTTTTGAAGAAAATTTGAGGTTTTGACTTTCATTTCTCCCAATCTTCCTGCGGCTTTCCGTTTACATCCTGTGGACTCCTTAGCTGCTGCAAAAGATATGGTTGAAATTCGATTGTCTGGAAAATGTGTAATCTTTCTAAAGACAGTAAAATTCTCACAATAGGCAGACACAGGCACTCTACAGTCCAATTAGTTGACGAGAGCAACAACCTAACTTGTGCTCTTAGTTTAACTGACTGATTGTTGTTCCAACTTTGAATAAACCTTCTGCCATCTCCTCGCGTACCCTAGAGCTTGTGAATGTGTTTACAAGACCAGGAAGGATAGAGTGTTTCATCACTTGTATCTGTCATCCATCCATCCATCCATCCATCCACCCATCCATCCATCCATCAATCCATCCATCCATCCATCCATCCATCCATCCATCCATCTATCAATCCATCCATCCATTTAACCATCCATCCATTTAACATCCATCCATCCATCCTTCCATCCATCTATCCATTTAACCATATGTACATCCATTATCTATCTTTGTTTGTATCTATGTATCTATCTATCTTAGTACATTCAACCTATGCAGATTTAGCACATATAAACTTTATACACATTATGCGAGCACAGCAAGAAATGCAATTCTAATGCTAATCTTTGTCTTGGCCTAATAGTAAATTACATTTTTATTTATTGAGTTTTTAAAATTTATTTATTTTGAGGGAGACAGAGACAGTGCAAGCAGGGGAGGGGCAGAGAGAGAGAGAGAGAGGGAGAGAGAGAAACCCAAACAGGCTCTGCACTGTCAGTGCAGAGCTTGACATGGGACTCGAACTCACAAACTGTGAGCTCATGACCTGAGCTGAAACCAAGAGTCGGACCCTTAACCAACTGAACCACACAGGCACCCCACATTTTGATGATGGTTTAAAGAACAAGTTCTCATGCCCTATGTTACTTTGTCTGTCAGTGTGTTGCAAGTGGTCTCTGAACTAAGTGTGGACTGAGTATTTCTTATGTAGCATGTATTTATTATTGAACTACCAGCAAAAACAGGAACGTTAGTGGTGTGCAGCATCTCTTGGTGCCACATCTATAAGGTGTCGCTTCGTAATAGTCTTTAAAACCTAGCAATTTACTTTCAGTAATTTATTCTGTCGTTCTCCTGACATGTATTTGCAGAGATACTCGGAGAAATATTTTCTGGGAACACCGTCGGCAATAGTGGGAGGCTGGAAAGAAGAAAAATGGCCACCCAGACGGGACCGAAGACAGATGACGATGTGTCCATGTCATAAATACAGACTGTCTTTTCCAGACAGTATGTAAGTCACAGTGTGAGGGGAACAGGCACAGGGCAGAACTCTCAGTAGTCAATACTTCTGTTTGTGTAAGTAGAATGGTTTAAACACACACACACACACACACACACACACACACACACCACACAGCTTATATGCCACCAGAGAAGAAAGGGTTTGTATTAGGTACTTACACACAATGAGCTGAGCTGGTGAAAATGACACAGTATCTGACTGGATCATTGAAATGTTCCGGCTGTCACAGAACGGACAGAAGGAAATGTCACGTGAATGTATTGCCCCAGCAAGCCCTGAGTACCTAAAATGGACAGCAATGGGCTCTTGTACTACACCAGGCTGCACACCCATGGAGAAATTTAGAATGGTGTCAGCAATGGGTGAGTTGTAGGGGAAGAGGAGTGAGTTTGAAATATTTTTCATGCCCAAGTGTGTTGGCTGCTTTTGCTAAAAGTCACGCAAGAACACGCATGTCCACACGTGTGGTTCCCACCTGCCCTATGCCCACACGTGCGGTTCCCTCCCGTCCTATGCCAACCAACCTACTATAGATACCATCGTCAAGCATAACATGGTCCAACTGGGTTATGCGCTTTGCTAACATTGAATCATCTAAAAAAGGATAATTTGGCAAACCAGGGTCATAAATTTCCTTCATTTTCAACTGTGCGAAGCGTGTCAGCAAGTGAATCCAATCTGCCCGGAGGGCACCACGCGGAGAACAAAACCAGTTAGGTTTGGAAACTATGCTTCATCATCTATGAGATGTTAACACGGAATGTGAATTTCTCATACAATCACAAGACGCATTAGAAATTCCTTTCTCCAGATCAGGAAGGGGACACTGGCAAGGTGTCTTGCTCACGGAGTCCTTCTAAATTTAACATGTTTGAGATAAGCAGGAGATAATTCCACTTCAGCGATTTTTACTATAATTCTTTAAGGTTTTAAGTCTTAAATGAAGTCTCAACCAAGATTTCAATTTAAATTCTTTTTTTAAATTTTTTAAAAAAAATTTTTTAAACGTTTTTTTTATTTATTTTTGAGACAGAGAGAGACAGAGCATGAACGGGGGAGGGTCACAGAGAGAGGGAGACACAGAATCTGAAACAGGCTCCAGGCTCTGAGCTGTCAGCACAGAGCCCGACACGGGGCTCGAACTCATGGACTGTGAGATCATGACCTGAGCCGAAGTCGGACACTCAACCGACCAAGCCACCCAGGCGCCCCTCTTTTTTTAAATTTTTAATGTTTTATTTATTTTTGAGAGAGAGAGAGAGAGAGAGAGAGAGAGAGAGAATGAGTGGGGGAGGGGCAGAGAGAGAGGGAGACACAGAATCCAAAGCAGCTCCAGGCTCTGAGCTGTCAGCACAGAGCCCAATGCGGGGCTCGAACTCATGAACCGTGAGATCTTGACCTGAACCGAAATCAAGATGCTTAACTGACTGAGCAACCCAGGCACCCCTCGATTTACATTCTTTATAGAATGTCACCACTCACAACTAGTCACCTGTGTGAAATCACAAGGGTCTTCATTCTGTGCAACCCAAGCCTAGAAACATCCGGTCCTCACTCTGACAGAGCTGAGAACGCATCCCTAACACCGCACAGAAACGGTGCTCGCACAATAACCCCAGCCCTGCTTTGTAATTTGCAAACGTGCGCAAATGTGCAATGGTCAAATCATAACATCGACTTTCATTAACAAATGCTTAATTTTCTCTCCTTAGCATATTAGGCATCCTGTCAAAAGGAATTAATAAACAAATTAATAAATAAAAAATTATTAATTCCTATTCTTCAAAGGAATTAATAAACAACTGGAGTTTGGCAACCCCACTCTTGTCCTCTCTACTTCTGTACCCCAAAGGCCCTCCCCTTCCACACACACACACACACACACACACACACACACGCTTGCACATCATCTGTCTCATGCACACCAGACTCCGTGCACATGAAGATATACGTCCCCCAAACTGGCTTCTGTCTGGCCTCCAAGGAGGGGGGTTCTGCCTGGACAGGGCCCCCGCCTGGACCTCAGGTATGAGCTTTCCTCAACCCCCCCCCCCACCCCGGTTCCTCCCTCTTGACCTCTGGTTTGCAAGCCTTCCTATTTGGGGACCTCAACTTGGTACTCTACCTCTTAAAAGTTTGTCCAGGGGCGCCTGGGTGGCTCAGTTGGTTGACTGTCCAACACTTGACGTTGGCTCAGGCCATGACCTCACAGCTCTGAGTTGGAATCCTGTGTTGGGCTCTGTGCTGACAGCTTGGGATTCTCTCTCCCTCTCTCTGCTCCTCCCCTGCTCACTCTCTCTCTCGAAATAAATTTACAATATTGAAAACCAGAGTTTGTCCAAACAGGTGAGATTTGAACATTGAATGAATGTTTGGTGATAATGAAGAAGGTAGAATTTGAGGTGTGACGCTAATGTTGTGGTTTTGGCAAAGGAAGGGTCCTGGTCTTTTCCACATACTAAATGCATTAACAATGAAACGATCTGCTCCTGGGATTTCCTTCAGAATGATCCGGGAGCTGTGGGTGGAATCAACATGAAACATCGGGTCGAAAGCTTTCAGAGCTGGACAGTGGGTACACGGGGGTCCACAGCACCCCTACCTCCTTAATGAGGAAATCAGCATAAAAAGGTCCCTCCAGTTTACAAGTAGAATGGCAGCGTCCTGATATGAAATGTCCCTCTTCCTCATCAGTGGCCAGACTCACTAAGGGAACCTGCCCCAATGGGTCCCCTCAGCTGCCCTGAGTGTGTGTGTGTGTGTGTGTGTGTGAGAGAGAGAGAGAGAGAGGGGGATCCTTCCTCCCCGTCCCTCCTCTGGACGAAGCCCCACAGAGCTGGAGACAGAGAAGGAGGACTCAGGGAGCATCTGGCTGTCCCCTGCTTTAGTCTCTCCCGGCCCTGGTCCCCCTGTCACATTTGGTCACAGCTGGCTGGTGACCTCCGGGACCCCTCCGCTCTCCAGCTCCTGGCCGGGACCAGCCTCCTATGCCCCATGTACCAGCATCTCACGGTGAGCACCCCCTCTGGCAGTGAACCCCCCAGGGGACATATGACCTGGTAATTTCAGGCTGGCCTCCTTCTTTTTTCCTGATTTTTAAACATTTATTCATTTTTGAGAGACAGAGAGAGAGCGTGAGTGGGGGAGGGGCAGAGAGAGAGGGAGACAGAATCTGAAGCAGGTTCCAGGCTCTGAGCTGTCAGCACACAGCCCGATGCGGGGCTCGATCCCACAAATCGTGAGACCACGACCTGAGCCAAAATCAAGAGTTGGATGCTCAACCGACTGAGCCACCCAGGTGCCCCTGGAGTGTCTGTAGGAACCACGTAGGGTGACGGGAGCCTCTCCCATGTGGACTTTGCACCAACAACAGGGCCCTTTCTTATGTTGCAACCTGGTCTTGTCTGCTGTGCTGCCCGTCACGGAGGCCAGTGCGCCATCCAGTGGTTCTCAATCTGTGTTCCTGCTGCCACCCCACAGCGTGGGGTCCATGCTGAGCACAGCTTATTCCTCACCTTCCCTGCACAGAACGGGAATCGTGGTCTGCATGGGTCGCCGGACAAGGTGGCATTCGGCATCCCCGAGCTGCCCTGGAGACCTCCAAGTCAGTAACACGTTCGGAGAGACTTTGGTCGCGTTTCTCCCGATTCTAACTGGGTAGAGTCATCATCGTTTGCCTGGAAGTTCGTAAACCCCAACACAACCCTACACTTTTCGGGGTCCCAATACACAGGGCCCTCGAAGAGTCAGTGACCCCTGCAAAAATATCCCTCATGGGCTGTCACGGACAAAAGATCTGCAGTTCAGAATTTTTTTGGAGTGTGGGCTGAGAAGTGATTATAAGCTGAAACCATGCTCTGCTAGAGTTTGCTAGAGTTTGTTAAACACTGAGTGAGCAGACTTCCCACCGACACGCGGCCAAGTCACAGAATCGCCACTGAGCGAGTGTCACGTATTAAGCCGAGTCTCCTGCACTTTCCAGAGAAGATGCTTTATGGCTGGTGCATCTCCCTAGCATCCAATCGCTTCCAGCGTCTGCCCTTCTTGATTTTTACTGTCGAATATACAGAACGCACGTGGTTTATCTTGAATGTCCTTGGTCTCGTGGACAGTGGCTTGGTTGGTCCCAGATAGTGCGGGCACGGTTGTACAGTGTTTGTCTTCTGGAAAGATCTGAGGACGTGTGGGCATTTTAGTTCAAATATGCGTCATCTCTGGATGTTAAGAAAACGGACACAGAACTCCCTCACCCATCGCATTTTGCAATTTTTCTTCACGGCTGATGTGCTGCCCAAGACTACGTGCTACTGAAAGAATCTGGCAGAGGTTGCTAGAAGATTTGCAATCACTTTGACACTACAACCTTAATGATATTACTTTCAATTTTGTGTGAGCTTAATAAAAACGTACATGAAATATATTAGAAAAGAGTTAAAAGCCTCAGAGAAATCGAAAACCGAAGGAAACCACATACGGCTAAGATTAGAAATGGCATTAGAAACTGGCCTCACTGTCGGGGCCAAAAAGACCTGAGTGTTGGGAGCAGGCTGTACTGGGGGCTGATAGTGAGGCACCGCCTGCAGGGGCCCCAGGCAGCTCAGCATGGCCCCGGCCGCCTGCAAAGAGGTGCACACCTTACAAAAGCAAGTGACACTTGCAGCGGGTGGCTGCAGGAATCAGGGGTTTTGTTCTGGGTTTTGTGGTCTGTGACCTGGAGTCTGTGGTCTGTGTTTGGTGTTCTGTGGTCTGTGATCTGTGGGCTGTGGTCTGTGGTCTGTAATCTATTGTCTATGGTCTGTGATTTGTGATCTGTGGTCTGTGGTTTATGGTCTGTGGTCTGTGATCTGTGGTCTGCAGTCTGTGGTCTGTGGTCTGTTATCTGTGGTCTGTGGTCTGTAATCTATGGTCTATGGTCTGTGATCTGTGATCTGCGGTCTGTGGTTTATGGTCTGTGGTCTGTGATCTGTGGTCTGTGGTCTGTAATCTATGGTCTATGGTCTGTGATCTGTGATCTGTGGTCTGTGGTCTGTGGTCTGTGATCTGTGGTCTGTGGTCTGTGGTTTATGGTCTCTGGTCTGTGATCTGTGGTCTGCAGTCTGTGGTCTGTGGTCTGTGGTTTATGGTCTCTGGTCTGTGATCTGTGGTCTGCAGTCTGTGGTCTGTGGTCTGTGATCTGTGGTCTGCAGTCTGTGGTCTGTGGTCTGTGGTCTGTGGTTTATGGTCTGTGGTCTGTGATCCGTGGTCTGCAGTCTGTGGTCTATGGTCTGTGGTCTGAAGAGCAATAGGTGACCCTCCTGCCAGTACTTCCGGCATGATCCAGCACTGGAGGGCCCATGGCAGCCACAATCGCAGGTGCACTCTCTGGGTGCTGTGCACATTCTGTGTGGGTGTGGCCTGAGGGGTCCTTCCCAGGAGGGGGACAGTGTGCAGAGGGCCTGACCCTGAGGCAGCGGGGCTGCAGGGGTGCAGATCATAGTCTCCCGTGCTTGATGCAACCTGCGCACGTCTGGGGAGACACGGGAGCCGGGAGGACAGGGCCACCGGTGTTCTGACGTCGTCCAGGGTGATGAGGAGCTGGGAGGAGGACAGTGTGGCCAGGGCAGAGGACGGGAGCTGCCCGGCACTGGTCGGTGGCGACATCCACAGTTTCCCCGCGGGCACCACCTGAGAGCAGACCTTGCCGGTGGGTCCGAGGCTGGCAGCAGGCAGGGCAGGGGAGATGCCCAGATGGGAACTGTGTGAGGCCCTGAGTTTTTCATTTGAATTTGCTTCCAAAATTTAGAGATCATGCCATGCCGCCGTGTGTCTCCACGTTTCCCTTGAGGATTCGTGAGACAGTGCTGGCCTGTTCGGGGGCCTGCCGAGCACCCCTCTCATGGGGCCGCGGCACGTGCGGGGAGCCAGGCCCCCATCCTGGGGTGAGGCTGCCTGCACTGGCCCGTGTCCACCGGCCTGCCGCTCCCACTCCCGGTGCCACAGGCCCGTGGGGCTCCCGCAGCTCAAAGCTGTTACTCCGGGCCGACCTTTGCCCTCCAGGCCCCTGCACGTCGGGGCACCCTTACCCTGGTCCCCAGGCTGTGGCCCTACTGATGGCCGGCGGTGCCTTCCGCGGGCTGGCCCCGCTATCTGGGCTCGCGCTGGCCCCGGGGAGCAGGGTGGGAGGCTGTGGGCTGCACCCCTGCTGAGGCAGCACTCCTGCCCTCCGCCAGATGCCAGATCACTCGGTCCTTTCCGGAACATTCCAGGAACTCCCCAGTCACTTTACCACTTTCACTGGGGGGAACCTCCCTCCCAGCTCACTCACTCCCCATTTGTTCTCTCTTACCTGGGAGCTCGAGGCCCGGGAGAAGCGAGACCTCCTTCCCTTCCCCAACTCATCCCTACACGCTCGTGGTGCTCAGCGAGCACTGGGCCCTGCCTCCCGCTGGGCTGTGATGGGGCCCTACCTGAGCCAGCAGAAGCTTGCTAAGGATGGGGGTTTCTCCCCTCTGGTCTGTGAGGCACTGGAGCGAATAGAACTTTCTACCTCGACCCGATGGAGACGCTTTTCGTTAGGGACCACTGTCTGCTGTCCTGAATCTGTCACAGAGAAAAATATTTTCCTCCATCGTCAGTGGCTCCTGGTGTTTGTCACGTACCCTGTAAACAGCCAAAGCTGTTTGATGCTCAAGCTGGTCTCAGTTGTGTCCCCCCAAATGTTTACGTTAAAGCTCTGACCCTCAGAATACAGCCCCATGTGGGGAGAAGGCCTTCACAGAGACCTTTGGGTTAAAAGAGGCCGTTAAGGTGGACCCTCATCCCATCTGAACAGCATGCTTACAAGAGGAGATCAAGGGGCGCCTGGGGGCCTCAACTGGTTGAGAGTCCAACTCTTGATTTCGGCTCAGGTCGTGATCTCACGGTTCCGTGGGATCGAGCCCCACTTCGGGCTCCACACTGACCGAGTGGAGCCTGCTTGGGATTCTCTGTCTCTCTTTCTCTCTGCTCCTCCCCTGTGCACCCTCCTCTTTCTCTCTTAAAATAAATACATAAATGCTTTAAAAAAAAAAAAAAAGAGGAGATCAGGACACAGACAGGCACAGAGGGACGGCCCTGCCAGGACGCGGGGAGAAGGCACGTCCAGGAGCGGCCACGCCTGGATCACAGCCTTCCAGCCTCCGGGATGTGAAGAGTGATGTATGCTGCTTTGGTATAGTAGCCCTCACAAATAATACAGGTGCTATAAATTCTAGAGATTCCAGCATTTCCATTTTGTAC
The DNA here is from genome assembly GCF_046562875.1 of Panthera onca. NCBI lineage: Eukaryota > Metazoa > Chordata > Mammalia > Carnivora > Felidae > Panthera > Panthera onca. The sequence continues at coordinate 62,700,051 of NC_138340.1, read as the reverse complement.
ATTTCTGGTCTCCCAACATGTTTCTCTCTCCAGCCTTCCGATGAGATCTTTTAGGATTCCCCAGGAACGGGCGACGTTCGGACGCCTCTGCTGGCCACATAAACATCATGTTCTAGACTTCAGGAAATGTTTAATTCCATGCACCCACGCATCGTGCAGCTAAGCAGCAAGTGCAAAAGCCCCCGTCACCTGCCCACGTCTGCAAAGCGAAGCCGTGTGATTGGCAGAGTGCGTTCCTCGAGGCCAGAACGTGGTCACGACTGACCACGTGCACTTTCAGTGGCTGAGGAAGTGCAACTGAGACTTCTGGGCACAGTACTTCCGAAGCTCCCGAGGGTGGGTTGCCAGCAGGTGGGAATGGCCAAGGGGCCGCCAAGTCCAAAGTCCAGACAGCTTTGGCCGAACCAGCGAGTTCTTGGGGTCCACTTTGCTGCACCCCCTGCCTGGGGGACCCTCCGGAAGCCAGCACCGCCACACAGGCCCAGATGGCCTGCCGCGGCTGCAGACAGCGGGACTAAGTAAGGAAGGAGGAAGGGAAGTCCATTTTCAGAGTGCGTTCAGCTACAAGGAAGGATTGTTATTATTTTTTTAAGTAGATTTTGTGGAGAGAGGGAGAAAGACACAGAGCTCTGACCCCGTGCGGAGGGCATTTGGTCTGCGACTGTAACATGGCCTCACGGAATGACTCGCGGTCAGTTAGCAGAGAGAAAACAGACCAGAGAGGGAGCTCGAGCTGGATCGAGTCACGCAGCCACACGGCGAAGGCGGAAAGCAAGCGCTGTGTGCAGGGAGGGGCGGCCCCCAGATGAGAACAAGATAAGGCACACGTGAAAATGGTTACTTTTTATGACTCATGAGTTCAGAGAAAATACAGATGTTTGTGTACCTTCTGCCTTCGGCACTTCCTAACCGCCTGGGATTCATCAAGGCTTCAAGGTGGCCCGGGAGCCTGTGGGCTTTTGTCTTAACCGCTTACGCGCAAGGATTCGGTTTCTGCCGTATGCGTTCTCTGGGGGCTCCCACAGTTCTAGAAATGTCCATGTGAACAATCACTTCAGGTCTTACCTGTTGGTTTTTTTTTTTCAGTTTATGAAAATGGCCTGTGGTTTTCAGGTGTCGGGGGTGAGAGGGCTTTCGCACGCTCCAGCCGGGCTTTGCGGCCGGCCCTGCTGTTGGAGTGCGTCCAGAAGCCAGTCTTCCTGGCACCTGTCATTGCCCCTGGCTCTGCCGTCTCTGGGGGAACCACGAGGGCTGTCGCTCTGGGGAAGCGGCGGGTGGGATATCCTAGAGGAGCCCCAGGGCCCGTGAAGGGCTCTCCTCCTTGACCCCTGGGGCCTCCCCTGCGCAAATCTGGGTGGCCCTGTCGCTGCTGCAAAGTGGGGACAAAACCCACTCAAGGAACCGAGTTACCAGCAGGAACTGCACCAAAGGGAGGCAGCCGGGTCCCCTCCTAACGGAGCCGGGAGGCTAGCGTGTTCCCCGGCACCCAGCCCAGAAGCCTCGCCTGGACGCGTCTCGGGAGGCTGGCTCGGGGGAAAGGCCGCACCCTGCGATGGCCCCAATTGGCCCTTCTGCAGGTCCTTGTGGCCTCAACTGCTTAACCTCCGTGTCTCTGTGCTTTTAGAGAACCGTGGACCGGGGCGCCTGGATGGCTCAGTGATTCTTGATTTCTGCCAAGATTATGATCTCAAGGTCGTGAGTAGGGCTCCGGGCTGATGGCGTAGACCCTGCTTGGGATTCTCTTTCTCCCTCTGTCTGTCCCTCTTCTGCTCGTGTGCTCTCCCTCTTTCAAAATAAATAAACAAACATTAAAAAAAAAAAAAAAAAAGGAGGGGCACCTGGGTGGTTTAGTCGGTTAAGCGTCCGACTTCGGCTCAGGTTATAAACTCACAGTTTGTGGGTTCGAACCCTGCGTTGGGCTCTGTGCCGACAGTTCAGAGCCTGGAGCCTGCTTTGGATTCTGTGTCTCTCTCTCTCTCTCTGCTCCTCTCCCACTTGCACTCTCTCTCTCAAAAATAAATAAACTTAAAAAAAGTTTTTAAAAAAAGGAAAGAAGAATCCTGAACCATCAATTTTGCTAGTGGCACAGCTAGGCTGTGTTTATCCTTTGTGTCTGGTTGGGCAGGTGGGGGCTTCTCACATGGGTGAAGGAGAGAGAGAGAGAGAGAGAGACAGGGAGAGACACAGAGACAGAGACAGAGAGTGCCCAGGGGGGCCTGTAGGGCTGGGGCCTCCTCTAACTGACCCTTGACTCCTCCCCGTGGGACCTTTACAAAGGCCACCTGGGGCCCTGGGGGGGGGTTGTGGAGCAGAGAACACCACTGAACAGGCCACAGTGAACGTGGCACAGTCAGACCTCTGGCCACAAGCTCCGCACGTCCCTCCCAGGTGCCCCCAGGCTCCCCTACAGGCTGAATCAGATGCGGTTCATCTGTCCCTCCTTCACGGGACTCACAGCCGTGGGCCCACCACAGGACAACCACTGTAGGCTCTTGTGCTGAGCAGGGGAGAAGCGGGGCAGGGCAAAGGGCCTCAGACCCTCCGGCTGGGCCCCGTCCTGCTCCCCGGGATGCTTCTTCCCGGCTCCTTCTGCAGCCCCTGGGCTCCAACCCCTCCTTTCTCTGTAAGGAACGACTGGTCTCTGGACCCATTTTCTCAGCCTGCTTCCTGCTGGGTGTCAAATTAGCACACACCAGTGGCTTTAAAAGCACAGCTATAGTCTCATGGTCTCCCAGGTGCAGAGTGGCTGTAGGCTCGGGCCTGAGCCTCTGGAGCCACCATCCAGCTGGGAGCAGGTCCTCACTGAGCTCGCTCACCTCCCACAGGACTCAAGTCCACGTTTGCCCGATAGCTCTGCGTTCTGGAGGCTGCCTGTGCGCAGGTCCTGGGCCCGGCCGCCCCCAGTGGGCAGCTCGCAGCGCCGACGGATGTCACGGGGTCCCCTCTGCTCCCCGCTGAGGCGAACGTGTCGCTTCGGAAGGGCTCACCTCCTGGGTGACCCCCTGTCCCAGGCCCGGCTGAGTGGGGACCCTAAGCATGCCTGCAAAATGCCCGCACAGCGGGGCCTGGGTTTGTGTTTACACAGCAGAGGAAAGGGTGTGTGTGCCCGGGGCCCTGTCCCCACACCGCCCCCCTGGGGGCTTCGTGTCATTGTCCGCCATCTCTGTGCCTTTCAGTTCCAGCCGGTGGTGTTACGATGGAACGAATCTAAAGCCCCGTGGCCCTCCCTGCGAGGTTGGGGGACACTGAGGTAAGCAAACGCCCCAGCCACGAGCCTCTCTCTCTGTCTGTGTCCCCATTTCCATGTGACCTCTGCACAACCCTGCACTCCGCACAGCTGCCCCCACACAAGACTTCCGTTGTGACCCGAGGCTCTCCGTCTGTGTCCCAGGGACACCTGCCCGTCTTACATTTCCTTCTGGACTTCCGACCTCTCTCACCTTCCCTGCGGATGACAGTTCATTCAACTTTCCTACTTATTTAATTTCTGCTTTCATTTCATTATTCATCTCCCTTCATTTGTGTTCCCAAATCGAATTTTGTACCAGGTGTACTTGGCCTTTGGGGCCAGCTGTTTTTTTCTTTTGTCCTTTTCAACGTTACTAACGATGTTTATAAATACAGATTCTTTCCTTGTTGAAGCTTATTTTTATTTTTATTTTATTATTATTTTTATTTTAGAGAAGGGGGGGTGGGGTAGAGAGAGAGAGAGAGAGAGAGAGACAGAGAGAGAGAGTCCCAAGCAGGCTCCATCTTCAGTGTGAAGCCTGACACAGCGCTTGATCTCATGACCCTGGGATCACGACCTGAGCCGAAATCAAGAGTTGGACGCTCAACCAACTGAGCCACCCAGACGCCCCTGATGCTTATTCTCAGCATAGATATATAACAACCGTCTCAGGTCTCTCTACTGAAGTATGTTTATGTTTGTGTTAAATACTTATTAACCTATTATTACATAACTTTTCCACGAAATTTTGTTTTTCTGTTTGTGTGCTGAGGGTTTTTTTTTTCCTGTTTAATATTCTCTTTTTTTTTGGTGAGTTTTGATTTTTCTCTTTTTATTTGGACATAGGAAATTAGATGGAGGAGATCATTTGAGCAAACTTCCATAGGATGATAGGGAGATAGCTGATTGTGTGCAAGGGACATCAGCCTCTGCTAACAGGATTGCTGCTTCTGGCATGGGCAGTGGGCATGACTCTCAGGATGTGGTAGGGGGACCACAGGCCTAAGCATGTTTTCTTCAGATTTCTTGGTAACATGTCCTCAGGGCTGTAAAAGCCCCCCATCCCCTCTGCGAGGTCATTGCTGGTATCCAAAGCTTTCTAGGTCACACCTGAGACTCATGCACCTGAAGAGTGGCAATCAGAGGGGTGGGGGGACAGGGTCCATTCTGGACACTTCACCTGGTCACCCAATCAGTTACTCCTCAGATCTCCTGTTTCCTCCGACTCTGCCAGCCCTGAGACGTCACATGGCAGAGCCCGGGTGCCATTGCGGAAGATTCCTCCTGTAATGGGGTACAAAAGAAACCCCAAAAATGTGGTCAATTTCCTCCACGTTTGTGGAAGTCGGTTCTATGTGGACAGGGACACTCCTCTCTCTTTCCTTTGTGCATACCTGTCATGTACACACTGCCTGGCTGAGGTACTTACTAAGTCTAGGTTAAACAAGTGAGTGAGTGTAAGAGTGAATGAACACGTCTCTGGAGTTCTTGAACTCGGTACGTCATGGGTTGAAATAGGACACTTAATCAACAGTGATCAGACCCACGTAATGAAACGATGGTTGCCTACATTTGACTATTGAATTCTTTCTCATTTTGATTCATAGAAAGTGATGAATATTTTATTGCAGGGCTTAAATATTATGTACGAATTGCCTTCTCAGCGATGGCTTCTGAGCACCCCCGGAAATGCCCCTGTTCTGGAGTAGATGGGGATCCCTTCTGAGCCTGCTCATCGGGGTCTGCTGAGCTGGCCCTGACTGTGCTTTTCTCCGACCCCGGACATTTTGTGTGGTCTCCATCACTTCCTCTGGCTACTTAGAGCGATCAGGTCTCTATAGTCCTAGACCAGAAAGTTCTCATCCTTTAGTACAATCAGCAAAATAATTGACACCGGTTCCTTAGCACTGAACGCTGGCCGTCCACCTGCTCCTGTCTGGTCTGTGTGCGTGTGCCCACTCAGCATTCAGGAAGAGCCTGAAGGGCCCGAGGCGAGTTTCCCTACGTTGAATCGCCTCTTGCTCAGCCTGCAAGACACACGCAGCTATGCATCTCAAGACCCTAACTTTTTGGTCCTTTGATCCATTTCACGTGGGCTACCATGGGCCCATGGGAGTACTGCCTGGAGACCCTGGGGATTTAAAGGGAGTCCGTTTTAGATTCGGCTAGCATGGAGATCACCAAGAGAGAGCGCACTGGAAGGAGAGAGAGTACAGGGGGTCAAGCGGACAGTCTGGGGACAACACTGGGTTTCACGTGGGCTGTGAAAGGTGGCCCGGGTGTGGCCACGTAGACGCTGGGGAGCCAACACGGCCTGGTTTTGAAACATTTGCATGGAGGCTGGTAATTCAGCTTCACCCTAGAAGATAAAGTGGGGCTCATCCTCTCCTGTGCCCACACAACTGGGAGCAGGCATTGCATGTTGTCCGCTTACATCTTTGCAAATTCCCTTTACCTGGTTTCCTTCGCTTGTCTTCATAAATTCCCTCATCTGCAGATGTTGCTATTCTTATTGTGCAATATCTTTACGTTATTGTCATTTATCTATAGTTACGTCATTTACTTCACTTTCCTATTTCCATCACGTGAAGGTGTTTACGCTGGATTCAGTAGTCGGTCTCCTGGAGTATGATTTCGTCCTTCCCACGTTAAAGGACTGCTCAATGCCTAGGAGTCAAACCAGGCTATATTTTACATGATTGAAAACGATTCATTCAAGCCCTCTTCCCTCTGCTTGGTCACTATTGTGTAAGCAACAACGGGGAACTCTTATTCTGACTTTGTATCAATGTAAAATTTATGCTTGGGAATATGAGAGTGGTTCCAGGGGGTTTGACATGTGTTGCAATGGTCTGTTTCCTTCCAGTATACTTATCTCTGAACCCGTCATTTTATTGGCTCCGTGGTTATAAATGTGTTCAGGAAGTGCTTTCTGAAACAATAAAAGTCTCTCTGCTCCATTGTCAAAAAATTCCCTGCATTCATGCCTACATTTTATTCTGGCGGCACTTGGGGTGGCGGAGGGGGCAGCCGGGGGAGGAGAAGAAAGGAACCTTTGTGGACCAGGCTTCCACACCGAAACCTAAAATCTCACAATCAAAACAATGAGGCTAATCTGAGAACTCTTCCTTTTCATGAACACTTAAGAATGCTGTTTTCTGCAAGAGTAAAAAAATGATCATCAAATTAAGAAAGAATAGCATAGCAACAGCCTTGTCATCATGGTTTACAATGGACTTCCAGCCCTTTCCTTCTTGGGTCCACCATGAATGGGAACTCGTGGCCTCAGTTTACTGGGGAGGAGGGGTTGGGGAGAGAGTTTGTGAGACGCCGGGTGACTGGTACCAGGTCTCAGCCATTAAAATAGGACAAGTGACCGAACCCAGGCTGTCCCACTGCTCCCCAACCGAGAGACCACTTTTCAACTTCAAAACCAAGCAAACACAAGCCAAATAAACAAGACTCCTCTTTCCTATCTCTGGATTCAGATGACAGTTGCATTTTGCCCCAAAATATTGAGCAATCGCAAATGGCTTTTTCCCCCCCTCCACACTGGAGACGAACCACAAGTTATTATAACAAAACTCGCCAAAGTATTTCATCAACTCCTGGCGTCTCCTTATATCTTGATATGCTTATCCAGCATGACTGATGGCTGGGTTCTTAATAAGTAGGCTAGTTAAGCAGAGAAGTTAATGACAGAAGGTTTTTCGTTGGCTCCAGGGCTCGGCACGCACAGACAGGACCCTGCACGAATTCCCCCAGCGTCGACGATAGGATGCTTCTGGTCTGCCAGCATCAGGCAACTGCATTAATTAAAAACACATTGTATGTTATCACAAAAGATTGATTTTTCTAGGAAGAATTACCCTTTGGCATTTATGATGAGCATGAAGAAAAACAGATAGTAAGATTACAGACATAACTGTGCTTAATTTAGGACGGCAAATGTTTAAGATCAGGATTAAGGCTTCAGGAGAGAGCGCCACAGCAATGGCTCTGCAGAGGAAATATTTAGGGCTGTTGTTTTTGTTTGTTTAGGCTGACTCTGGAAGGCGGACGTTTATTCAGCCACACTGGGTATCTGTGATGTAACGCGATAGCACCCAAGTGTCTGAAAAACACAGTTGAGTGCTTCACCCTGATGTGCTTAAACCAAACACGAAATGCGAAATAAACAATAAAGGGACAAATAAAAAGTTTGCAAAGCTGGCAGAGGCTGAGAAAAAAAGTTAGGAAAACGAAGCTCTTGCTTTGAAAGAGATTCCTGGTAATTCCAGTGGCAAGAGCAGGGTTCTGAGGCCGTCGGGCCTTTAAAGCAATGCGCGATGCAGGGGCATACTTTACAGGCCCAATGCAGGAGTGCAAACCCCCATGAGAGCCCACTGCCGTGAGCGCCCAGCCCCTTGTGGATAGTCCCAATATGCCACCACGCAGGTCTGTAGACCCTGCTTCAATTCTGTCCCCACCTCAGTCTTTTGCAAAATCTGTATCCAGACGGGGAGAGTTCCAACCGACGGACTGTCCTCCTGACCTTGACTCCAGGCTGTGACACATCAAACTGTTGCTCTGGAAGGCGTCTACCGCCTCCCACCCATGGTTGGTTCCTCCACACTAAGCACCCGCCGCGCGTTGTTTAAAATATTTCCCAGACTCCTTTGGCATCTGGGGTCTCCTCTTAACATCTGGCGCTTTGCCGGGGACCCGAAACCAAGCACAGTGACCCAACGGCGAGCAGGACAGAACATCCTGTCCTTGGGGATCTACTGCATACTTACATTTAACCCGCTGACACTCAGTTTGGATGTGGATCCAGATACTTTCATGGGTATTTCCATTCAACAAAAGCAGAAGGTGATTGTGCTGAAATTTGCTTGGCTTGTTCTGGCACAACACGGGAAGGTCCGGCCAGATACGCGTACTGCTCATGGGCTGGTGCTGTGGACCAAGTTCCTTCTTCGTGACCAAGCCAGATCTGTGCGCCTTACACGGCAGGTAACCCTGCAGCCTTCTGTCCTGGCTCCGAGGACACTTCTGTGCAAAGGCCACATCCCATGAGGCTGTGCCTGCAAGATACGCCGCATGACCTCACGTCGGGCTCCGTGCTGACACCTCAGAGGCTGGAGCCTGCTTCCGATCCTGTGTCTCCCTCTCTCTTTGCCCCTTCCCACTCGCGCTCTGTCTCTGTCTGTCTCTCAAGACTCAATAAACATTACACTGACTTGCACATATTAATTTGCTTACTCCTTCCAAAATATCTGTGAGTTAGATGTTATGATTTCTTCTGTTTCACAAATGCAGAAACACAGAGGAATCGAGCATCATGCCTACAGCCCCAAGTCTACTCAGTGACATAGAAGATAGGAACTTAGAGACTGGCTTCAAAGTCCATGATTTTAAACACTGTGAGCCAATGTCCTATGTTTCAGCAGGATACACTTGGTAGGTCTATTGAACAGGTATGTGCAGGCCATCTATCTCTAAGCACATTCTTAGCAAGAGGACTCATAGGAGAGATCTGAGAATGTGGAAGGATTTAGTTAGAGGCGACATGTCAAGCATGAAAGTAGGTGAGGCCAACTGGGAAAAGATAGTGGAAGAACAAGGGGGGCCAGGGACCGAGCCTGGAGAATTGCAGTATTCCGAGGTGGAGGAGGAGAGGGGCCAGCTTGGACTGAAAAGGAGTGACCCGGCTGGAAGAAAATAAGAAAATGGCAGCCTAAGATCCAAACGCAAAAGGATTCGAAAAAGAGCCAAGTGGCCAACGGTGGGCACGAGAATGACTATGAATGGAAAATATCATGATTTGTAAGGATCTGGAACAATCTATGCTGCTTGATTGAAGGAAGTGGACTCTGTTTTCATCCTTTTAAGGATTTATTCATACTTTTTAGGTATCTCAAGTTGTTTAGAAGTTTACGCATGGCTATCCCATTCAATTTTCTGAACATTGGTGAACTTTCAAAGTATGTAAGATATTTAAATGTATCAAATTTGCACTGAGGAAATAAAAATTGAGAAAAGTGATTTTACTTTATCAAGTGTTTTAGTAGCATATGAAATTTTATTCCTGGTCTTCTGCTTCTAGTAATAGGAGACTTGGTAATTTGGATCAGCCCTCCCACCATGATCATTGGCAAAGCTGCACGACAACAAGGAAAAATCTGAATGTCTCTGAGACTCTGATGAGGCAGAGATGAATTATGTGGCCAAATGCTGGGGGAAGCCAGAAGCCCCAAGAAGGGGCAGTGATACTCAGGGCCTCACTTCCACTCAGAATATTGACTGGTTCTGAAAGGGATCTGAGAGAATGAGAAGCTGAGGACAGCATGTGAAAGACTCCAGAGGCCATGCAGGCAAAATGGGGAATTCATGACCTATGTAGGGAGCAGTAGCCTTGGGTGGAGACCCCAGATGACTGAACCTGATGTGTGAGGGCCAGCTAGCCCCAGATGAGGCTCACAAGGACCAGCTTCAAATATTCTCCATCCCTGGATTTGGTTTTAAGGTGATTCAACATTGTTTGTGCCCCAATCCATGTGCCAGATGCAAATATCAACTCTCTCTAAATGAATAAACCATTATCCCTGAGTCCAAATTATTTTATAGCTTTTTATATTCAATAATGATTTAGGTCACAAAAAATGACAAGATAAATGAAGAGACAAGACTATTAACAACTAGCAGAGAAAAAAACAAAACCTGAACCAAAGGCGTTCCAGAGATGGAGTTATAGGTCATATGACCTATGACTTATGTCATAAGGTCATGGAATCATATAAAGAACTTTATCCCAATTGGGGCACCTGGGTGGCTCAGTTGGTTGAGCATCCAGCTCTTGATTTCAGCTCAGGTCATGATCCCAGGGTCGTGGGACTGAGCCCCATGTCAGGCTCTGTGGTGAGTGTGGAGCCTACTTGAGATTCTCTCTCTCCCTCTCTCTCTGCCCTCCCCCACTAGTATGCGCTCTCTTGCTCTCTTTCTCTCTCTCTCTGAAATAAAAAAGAACTTATTCCCCCCCAATAGAAAATGAGAGTAATCTTTTAAGTTTGATAGAAATAGACTTATAGTAGAAATCAGCCTGGCAAAAAAAAAAAAAAAAAAAAAAAAAAAAAATTCTGGTAGAAATGTTTTTAAATATTTAAGGAATAAATATTTTTAATTCTACTTAAACTTTTCCAGAAAATAGATAAAAAAAGTGACTCATTCCCTGTTCTTCCTTTTATTTTTTTTAGCTTTATCCTTGATATAAAAAGCTGACTACACCAATAAGAGACAGGGAAATCATGTCTAATTTCACTTTGATGCAAAAATTACCAAAAAACCTTAACTGAACCAACCTTGCAATAAATAAAAAAGGATAATGCATCATGATGAAGTCAGTTTTATTCTAATAGTTAGATTTTTTTAATATTTGAAAATAGTATAATTCACGGTAACAACATAAAAAGTAAAGAGTACGTGATCATTTGAATAGACACAGGAAGAATATATTATGGAATTCAACTTTATGATAAAGCCTCTTAATAAACTAGGAATAAAAAGTAACACATAATTCTAATGAGTGTCCAAAGTGAAGAAACAAAAACTAAAACCAAATATGAATTTAAAGGTAAACGATAGAGAATTGTGTTTTCACATACTTTCAGAGTAAATTAAAATTCAAAATTTGAATTCAGTACAATGTACTTTCAGTTTTACTGTATATGTTTTTAAATGTTTGTTTATTTATTTTGGGGGGGTGCAGAGAGAGAGGGAAAGAGAGAGAATCCCAAGTAGGCTCTGTACTGTCAGTATGGAACCCAATGCAGGGCTCAAACTCACAAACTGTGAGGCCATGACCTGAGCAAAAACCAAGAGTCGGACACTTAATCGACTGAGCTACCCAGGCGTCCCTACCGTTTTTTTTTTTAATAGCAGAGAAAATATCCTCACAAATGTTTGATCTTTTTTCCCCCTTTTCTAGCAACTTCTGTGTACACACATATGCACCTACTATATAAGAATATCCACTGTTTACATGAAAACATGAAATTTGTAAAATGTGTACAGGTGAAAAAACTTATTTTAATGTTGTCATTCAATTCTCTTCTGTTTCTCAAGCATCATTCATTCTTCAGGCAAAAGTACTATCATTCGGAGGGATAAGCCAAATCCCCTCTCTGAAAAGAATATTAATTATCGCATTCCTATAAATTATACACACAGAACCCTCCAAATTTCTTTTAGGGAAGAGTAGGAGTCCCTTTAACTGATTTTTTAAAAAAATGTTTATTTATTTATTGAGAGAGAAAAAGAGAGAGAGGGAGAGAGAGAGAATCCCAAGCAGTCTCCATGCTGTCAGCGCAGAGCCTAATGCAGGGCTCGATTCCAGTAACCTGTGAGATCATGACCTGAGCCAAAATCGAGTCAGACACTTAACCGACTGAACCACCCAGGCACCCCAGATTCTTTTGGATTTGTGTTACAAGTGTTGGAGACGAATGAAAATGGAGCTATAACAGACCAGAACTTATGTGATGCAACAAAACAGATCTAAGAGGGAAGTTCACAGCAATAAACATCTACATGAAGAAAAAAAGAAAGATCTTGAGTAAACAACCTCATGTTACACCTCAAGGAACCAGAAAAAGAAGAAGAAGCTGAGCCCAAAGTTGCCAGAAAGAAGGAATAACGAAGTTCAAAGAAATGAGTGGAAAGAGAAACAATAGAAAATATTAAGGAAACTCAGAGGTGTTTTTTTTTTTAAAGATTGACAAACCTTTAGCTAAACTAAGAAGAAAAGAAAGACTCCAATAAAATCAGAAGTGAGGAGGAGATATTACAACTGGTAAGACAGAAATACCAACAATCATAAGAAAGTCCCATGAACAATATATACCAACAAACCGGACAACTTAGAAGAAACGGATGGATTCCTACCAACGTAGAACCTACCAAGACTGAATCACAGAGACACAGTGGATGGTGGCAGTGACAAGAGGAATAAGGTGTCAGGATGTCATGTGTAACGTGGTGACTATAGACTGTATTGTACAACTGGAATTTGCTAAGAGAATAGAACTTGAACATTCTGACCAAAAAAAGCAAAAAAGGGGAACAACAGGTGAAATGATGAATGGATTCACTTGATGCTGGGAATCTCTTCACAGTGTATATATATGTGAAATTATCAGGCATGTTTTACACTACAGTTTTATTGGTCAATTACACTACCTGGAAGCTGAAAAAAAAAAAAATCTCACAACCAGGGAAAGAAGACGTGTCTACAAAGGAACCGCTCTGCCAATTGCAAACTTAGTCACAACGCTATGGTAGATGTGCCGTCATAATTCCCAGTTTCCACTTTGTACTTTCAATGTCATGAAGGAACTAAGAGATGATAACTAGAAATCTCTCCCTGGAGAGATTAACATTTTAAAACAATGGCACCTTTTCAAACACAGCATCATAGCGTTTATCGCCAACAGGCCTTCAGTAAATCAACATCTAAAGGATACACTTTCTGAAGAGCCAGAGAACTAGAGCCAGAAGAGAGGACCTGACATGCAAGAAGGAATGTTATTCCATGGCTTGGGGTGACCCCGTAAGGCCATAAATAATCCCCTTTATGGATGCTTGGCACACCTCCAGGGCTCGTTAACTAACGCCCCTGAAACACGAACGGGCCAATGTAAAACTGCAGCCAGAGCTCAGAAGTCTCCCCGAGTAAGGCAACGAATGACCACTTTGGGCGAAATGCAACATGACCACTCGAAGTGACAAAAAATACATCAGACACACTTGCTGTTTAGTAGAAAGGAAGCAATACTGTTAAGAGCCACGGTCTGGATATGTGTGTTCTCTTGGAAGGTCAGCAGTGCCTTAAAGGCCATGGGGTATGAGCGATTAGCCCTCCAAGAAAGAATAGAAGCTAGCACGCTTAGGTTCTAAGAACAATTTTGGATGGTACAACTTATATAATATTTTCAAATTCTACAATTGTGATCTTAATAATTCAGAGAAACATAAAATACATTTTCTTCTACCCCAAAGTGGATATTCTTTAAAAAAATTTTATTTTATTTTATTTTAGAGAGACAGAGCATGAGTTGGGGAGAGTGTCAGAGAGAGAGAGAGAGAGAGAGAGAGAGAGAGAATCTCAAGCAGGTTCCACACTCCAGCATGGAGCCCGACACGGAGCTCGATCCCACGACCGTGAGATCACCACCTGAGCTGAAATCAAGAGTCAGACCCTCAACTTTGGCAATCCCCAAGTGGCTATTCTTAAAGAAGTACAAACATCTACCTGTTTTCCCAGAATGGGTAAATTAATGATTGAAATTCACATTTTCAGATTATTTGCATTGGCGATGGGGTAATAATGAAAACCATTTTGGGAATACGTTTCCGTAAGTTATTTGAAATGTTATTAAGATAATAATTTCAGGCAACGTGTGTTGAGCCTGTCCTGAGCACCAGACACCAAGCCAGCTGGTGGGCACAATAGAGACCACAGCGGGTCCCCCCTGGACATGCTCATGGTCCGGGGCAGGCAGAAGTGGGTAGCAGCACCATGACAGCAGAGCAGGGAGACGTTGGACCGGGAAGCCACAGGCTGAGTTTAGAGGGTCAGCTGCTCCAAAGCTTTCACACAGATAATCCTGGGCTGAGTCTGAAACGCTTTGCAGATTCCTCTAGGAGCAGGACGCCGGGAGAATTCTGACAAAGGAGTTTGAGCCCGGCTTGTCAAGGGACATTCATTTAACCGAATTGTGTCTACACCAGCATGCCTTGTGTACTTTTACAGCGAAATCCAATGAGGCAGAGTCACTCTGTCTGCTTTCCAAACCAGGAGCCACATAACACATGGACCTGGCTGTGGTCAGCACAGGGTACACAGCATGGGCCAGCTGCTCCTTGGGGACAGGGTGGCCGCACCGCGTCCTAGGGGTGTGGGCCTCATGGCGTCTCAGCTTTCCAAACTTGCGCAACCTGAGAGCGATTCATTCCACAGCAATAAATACGGATAGAGTTCTCTATTGTCAGACCAAGTAGATCTGTCAATGTTACATCTGCTCCATAACTTTCTCTGTGTCCCTTTCTGCTTGAGCTTCTGTAACAGATCGTGGGGGTGGGGGTGGGGCGTTAAACATAGACTTTTTCTCAGTTCCAGAGGCTAGAAGTCCAAGGCCAGTGTGCCGGCGAGGTAAGGTTCTTGGTGAAAGACCTCTTCTTGGCCCTACGTTCGCATAGCTTTCCCTGATGCACAGGAGCCGGGATTCCTGTCTTTTCCTCTTCTTACAAAAGCATTAATCCCATTATGGGGGTCCCACCCTCCTGAGCTTATGTATCCCTGATTACCTCCCGAAGGCCGCCCCCTCCGAACACTGTGCCACTGGGGATCGGGACTTCCACAGACAGAGCTTGGGGAAGGGGTCACAAACGGGCAGTCTGTAACACTTGGCATTATCTCTAATATAGCCCGAGTAGTTGCCTGAAATCAACACACATCTATTTATGTTGTTGGCTTCTCCGTGCAGTGCTTCCATTCCCAGTGGATTTCATGGTGCCTCTTTCCATATTGTCAGGGGCTGTGCACGGACAATGGCATAGAAGCTTCACGAATGGCTGGATGCATTGCTATTGGATAGCAGGGGCCCAACTTTCTCCGTAAAAGGCCAATAGTAAATACTTTAGGCTCCAAGGGCCGTCCAATCTTGACTCAACTGGGCCAGTGGAGGACAGGATGGGTTGTAGACGGTATGCAAACAAAGGGGCAGGCTGTGCTCTAATAAAGTACACTTGTAGGACCAGGTAGAAGGCCCAGTTTGATCCATGGGCCTCAAATCTCTGTGATTGGACATGAATCGTGTATGTGAAGGTACTAAGCATATGACGCTTCATAGCATCACTGAGGCTCTACATCTTGGTTCACAGACACCTCTTCCCACTCTGCCCTGCGCGCACCTCATGAGCACTGTTCCGTATCCAGGTGAGCCCCGCTCTGAGGTTCATGGTTCTTGGTGAGCCGCAAAAGGTACTTTTTGATTGCAACTTCCTCTCAAAATTTCCTTGTAAAACAAGTCTCATGGAATATATTTCATCATGTAATTTCAAAGGACGTAATTTGAATTTAGAGAAAGTCCGAACTGTCTATATTGAGCGGTTGGAATTAACTTTTCATTTTTAAATATAGTCATAATAACGATGTTGATCCCTGATAGGTGGTTATTTTTATTAGACTGACTGACATATTTGGCCTCACAACAGTAAAAATTCGGTCACCTGTGTCTGGCACGTAGAACACTTCGCATGTGCATGGCTGGAGTCCCGACCGCCAGTGACTCTCATCACGTTCGAACATCCTGTTACCAGTCATAGCACTTTTCTCCACCTCTGACCACAAATCACTTTACCTTTCTAAGATACGGTTAGTTTTATGCAACCCAGACCTTTCCTGTTTGTCCATTTCATTTTGTGTTGAGAAGAATACAAAATAACAAAAAGTAAAAAATTGATAGAAATAATTTCTTTTTTTAAGTTTATTTATTTTGAGAGACAGAGCATGTGTGCTGAAGGGGCAGAGAGAAGGGGAGAGAGAGAAAATCCCAAGCAGGTTCTGCACTGACACGGGGTTCGAACCCACAAACCATCATGAGATCATGACCCCAGCCAAAATCAAGAGTGGGTTGCCTAACTGACTGAGCCACCTGGGCGCCCCTGATAAAAATATCTCCTATTTCCAAATATTTACTGTGTTTCAAATGGTACATTTTATTCCCTGTCGTGATGCACAACTATTTTTACACGTTTGCACTATAATTGCGTCTGTGATAAAGTTGAGCCATTCAGTTTTAAATGGAAGATGTTTGAAAGTGCTTTCATTTTTCAGACTTCCAATTTAAATTTTAAAGTGTTTGGAAAATAGAGCATAACATAAAAAGAAAAAAACCCACAACTCTCCTGAGTGTATAAACTGATGGAACTCAACGGCCCCCTTTTCGCCATCTCCAGCCTCGACCTTGGGATTGACCTCTTGCTACTTGTATTTGGGCTGCTTCTGCGGAACTCTGCACAGACACACACGTATGCACACTTATCCACTCCTACATGTGAGCAGAGGAATATATGTGCTGACACGGGCGGACACACAGAAAATAAACGTGGTCCTCTCTGCTGTTGTTCTTAACAACAACACCATCATGTTATACGCACTGCTCATCGACCTGCAGCTTTCAAATAATAATTTATAAGGAAAATAGTTTTTGTGTTTGTGAGTACACGCAGCTGTAGCAAATTCCGTTTTAACAGCGTCACAAACTTAACATCCTCCAAAGATTTCAAACTGGTGCTTGTTTGCAAAAAAAAAAAACAACAAAACTGAATCTGTTTATTTATCTTATTTCCATCCATCACATTCCATTATGAGCACTACGGTGAGTGTCTCGGGAATCTGGCCGCTGGTTTCATAAGGAAAGTGACCAAGTACTTCTCCTTCCCTTTCTTTCTGTTTTTTCCTCCCCTCCCCTGCCCTTCCTCCCATACTCTCCTCTCTCATATCCTGCTCTGTTATCGTGAACCATGCTTAGTCCTTCCTGCTTTGTAAAATAAGTCTGGAGTTTTTCAAACATCCTCTATGTTAGGGAATTTTATGAATAACACGAGAATGATAGGTTACTAAAACACACTGGTTAAAAAATGTCTGCGCTGGGACATTTTTAACGACAAATTTGTGTCTATTTTATTACTCTATTCAAATGTTCTCTCTCTTTTTCTTGCTCACCTTTGTGTATTTATGTTGTCCAGGTGTGCCATCAATTGTATGTAGATTTTCAGTTTGGGGCATAAACTTGCTTATGATATTTCTTTCAATTATTCTGTCTCCTGAATTTTTCATTAATCTTTAAAAATTATTTTTTTGTGTTTTTATTTATGCTTGAAAGAGAGACAGAGACAGAATGTGAGCGGGGGAGGGGCAGCGAGAGAGGGAGACACAGAATCCAAAGCAGGCTCCAGGCTCTGAGCTGTCAGCACAGAGCCCGACGTGGGGCTCGAACTCATGAGCTGTGAGATCACAACATGAGCTGAAGTCGGACACTTGACCCACTGAGCCACCCAGGTGCCCCAACATTAATCTTTTTAAATGAAAATTATATACACATATTCTTTACTCTGTTTTTCCCAATTAGGTTTTGCATGAGTTTTAATATATTTTGTCTGACAGAACTACATTTTTGTTTCATGAACAGACCCTTTATCTAGGCTGGTTTTAATTTATTGTAACTATTTTGTAAGTATTTCACACTTGCCGCTTTCCTTACTTTACTTAACTGACCATTTTCGTATTTCTTAAGAAAAATGCTTGGTTCTCAATGTTTCCCAGGCAATACACAATTGCTTAAAAGTTCACATAGGCTTGGACACATCTGATGGATTTTGATCCATCCAGCTTTTTTATTGTTTTTATTTGAAAATAATTTTTAATATCAGATTTGAGTTTCTCATCGATTCCAAAACTTTTAGTATTTTTTTCTTATCATTTATGTGTGCATAGGTTTATTTTTGGTGTTGATACTGGATTTTGATTTCTAGTTAGTTGCATCATGGACCAAAAACACAACCTACATCTGAGCAACTTTTTGGTATTTATCCAAGTGCTTTTTGAACGAAATGCATTAAAAAATATGGATGTTTCACCAGAATAAAAGTAAGCATATACATTCTCATTTTATAATGAGACTTGGTACCACCATTTATAATGGCACTCGGTACCACACACACACACACACACACACACACTCACAAGGTAACAATATTCTTGAAACTTGTCACTGAATGGTGAGGCTCTTGGCCACTCATCAAACATACTGAGCACTTTTGGTGTAGAAGATATTGTGCTAGACACCCGCTGTGACTACTTTTGAAACTTCTTTTTTTTGGTACTGGGTGCCAGTAGTTACCAGATGGTTGAGGAAAGAATTTTCTAAAAACTTTTCAGTGTTGTGGATAGTGCTGTAATGGACATCACCATGCAGTGAACGAGCTTTGTGTTTCCCTTCGAGCTGCTCCCCGGGTCAGATTAATCAGTGACTTGGCTTCACACCGTTTTCACTCTGTTTTCCCCAATGGCTGTCTTAAATCAGGTTGGTCTCAGAGCCCAAAGAGCACACACATTTCCTGGCCCCCGGGCATCTCTTCTCACCTTCCTTTGGATTCTCACAAAAAATAGCAGTTGAAATCTGCAGAAGCAGATTAAATTAAAACCAGAGGTGGCAGAAAAAGCAGAGGAAAAGGGGAAGCAAAGAAAACAGCTTCCAAAGCTGCAGATATTACCTGAATATCAGTAATTGCCTTAAATGTAAATGGTTTAAATATACCAAGTAAAAAGACAAAGAGTGTCAGTATATGAAAAAAGCAAGGTTTAATTGTATGTTGTCTATAAGAAATGAATTTTAAGTATAAAATCTCAGATGGGTTAGAAGAAAGGGGATGGGAAGAGATACACTACGCTAACTTTAATCAAAAGAAGGCTGACAGCTATACTGATTTCAGACACAGAAGACTTAGAACAGGAAAAATGAGCAGGCACCTTGCGTGGTGTATGTAATGGTAAAAGGGATCGATTCCTCCCAAAAGACATGGGGATCTTAAACTGGTACACACCAGGATGGCATCAAAGTATGTGAGACAAAAAAAAATACCTGAGGCAAAACCTGATAGAGCTGTAAAGAGAAATAGATAAAACCATAATTTATTAAAGTACTTTTAACTAAGTGCAAATGAAAAACACAACTAATTAAAGTGTGGGAGGGGGCGCCTGGGTAGCTCAGCCAGCTGGGCACCTCAGTCTTGATTTCAGCTCCAGTCATGATCTCACAAGTTCCTGAGATGAGCCCTATGTCAGTCTCCACGCTGATAGCATGGAACCTGCTTGGGATTCTCTCTCTCCCTCTCTCTCTCTGCCCGTCCCCTACTCTCTCTCTCTCTCTCTCTCTCTCTCTCAAAATAAATAAATAAATAAATAAATAAATAAATAAAACATAAAAAAATAAAATGTGTGAGATGCAGAAAGACAGTGCATAGAGGGACACTATAGCATTGAATGCACACTTTATAGAAAAAAATCTAAAATCAGCAACATCAGAAACTAAAAAAGAAGAGAAAATTAACCCCAAATTAAGCAGCAGAAGAGGAACAACACAAGTGAGAGCAGAAATTAATGAAATTGCAAACAAGAGAAGAACAGAGACAGCCAATAGAATCATAGGCTGGCTCATTGCCGAGATCAGTGACGCAAATACTCCCCTGTTCAGGCTAACCCGACCCAAGAGAGGAGACAAAATGACCATCTGTGTACCAACTATATACTATATGTACTAATATAGCCCACATGTGTTAAAGGGATCACATAGAAATTTTTTCAGTAACTTTGTGCCCACAAATTTGACAACTTAGATGAAACAGACTAACTCCTTAAAAGACACAAACTACCAAAATCATACAAGGAGAAATAAAATAATATGGATAGACCTATATTCATCAAATAAACTGAATCAATAGTTAATAATAGTCCCCCCAAAAGAACCTATGAAACTCCAAAATAGCCCATATGGCTTAAAGGACCTGTCTCCACAACATACGAACGACACTCAAAGTTCATCAATCAGAAAAAAATCAACCTGATTAAAAAAATAAGCCAAAGGCCTTAACGGACATCTCACCAAAGAAGAAGTAAGGGTGGCATATAGGGTATGAAAAGATGTTCAATATTCGTTGTCATTAGGAAATTGAAATTTAAAATGAAAATGAGACACCATTACGCACCTAGAAGAACGGCCAAAACCCAGAATGCTGGAGCAGCGGGAACTCTGGTTCACTGCCCGTGGGAATGCAAAATGGTGCGGCCGCTCTGTAGGATGGTGTGGAAGTTGCTTCCAAGGCTACCTATACTTTTCTCATACAACCCTGCAATCGTACTCCTTGGTATTTACCCAAGTGAATGGAAAACATTATGTGCACATAAAAACTTGCACATGGATGTTTATAGCAGCTTTATTCATAATTGCCAAAACTTGGAAGCAACCAAGGTGTCTTTTAACAGGTGAATGGCTATGTAAGCCGTGGTCCATCCAGGTAATGGAATATCATCCAACACTAAAGAGAAATGAGCTATGAAGCCATGAAAAGAAATGGAAGAAGCTTAAATGCATAGGTCTGAGTGGAAGCTGCCAGTGTGAAAAAGTTTCACTGTAAGATGCCAGTTATGTGACATTCTGGGTAATGCAAAAGCTTTAGTAGTGTTGAAAAACCCAGTGCTTCACAGGACTTTGGGGTGCGGGGGGCAGTGCCCCACAATGAAACACAGTGGGTTCTCCAGGGTGAGGACATGACTCTATGACACCATCATGGTGGGTTCTGTGAGTGTGTCGATCCTTCCAGCCCAAATACTTAACATCGAAGTTTGCAAATTTAAAGAAATCACTGGAGGTGAGGGGATGGAACGCAGACTATGACCAAACAATCCAATTATATTACGAATGAAATAACCTCGCTTGAAGAGGTGCTGATC
This sequence comes from Panthera onca, assembly GCF_046562875.1. Classification (NCBI taxonomy): domain Eukaryota; kingdom Metazoa; phylum Chordata; class Mammalia; order Carnivora; family Felidae; genus Panthera; species Panthera onca. Next base: position 62,679,271 of record NC_138340.1, on the reverse strand, counting down.
TAACTTTGGATATAGAGTTTGTAAGACTAAAGGTGGAGAAGGTGTCCATAAGCACGCACTGTACTGTAATCGTCATCGCCGTCACTTGGCGGTGGGGGACAGTCAGCAGTCTGACACCACTACCATGTACGCTGGGATGGAAGGAAATGGGCAGGTTTCTTACGGTTAGAGAAGAGAGTTTACAGAGAAGCAAGTGGAACAGGCTTGATGATCCATGGATCATCAGAGATGGATCAGAATCGGAGATGATGACAATATGAGCTCGTTTTAGCTTAAAGTCGATACCGATGGAAACACGGGCATGTTTACAGATATGTGTATATACGTGGGTCAGTATACATTCCACTACTTCCTTGCTATTTCAGCTGAGATGATGCCTCATTAGCAATGAGCACACCTACTGCTGAGACCTTGGCTTCTAATGCCCATTTCCAACACAAGGAACCAGGGTTTCTTGGAGAAGGGGCCCATTCTAGAACCAGGGCAGGGAATGTACAAGATGAGCCTGCTGCACCTGTCTTGTAGAGCCAGAAAGTAAAGAAGTGCTAAAAAAGCCAAACAAACTACAACCAAAGCAAACCTGAAAGACCCCATACTGACGTGAATATGTCAAAGGGACAGAGAAGCTAACTGAGAAAATCAGCCACGGCCCGAGTCCGAGCAACAAAATATAAAAGCAGTACAGGACTGCAAGCGAAAGCATAAGATAAATGTCCACGTGTCCACATGGACATAAATAAATATGCGTATTTGGGGAGAAGGCACAAATCCCCCACGCGGAAAAATCCTAAACAACTTAATGTAGATGTTGTGCGTTCAAGGAGACAGAGTACCCCCTCCACTTCTAAGTGTGTTCTGTGCACAGTGATTTCCTTCCAAAGGGCACAGCCTGGAAAGATGTAGGGAAACAGGTTCAAGAATTCCTTACACTTACATAAATGGGTTAGAAAAAAGCTTAGGGCAGAAAGCCACTGCCATAGGGTGAAAGCACCAAAGGTTAGTGAGATATTGTAGTGGGATCACGAGTGATTTGTTATATCGCCTGCAGGAAATTACTTTCCATCTGCTTCCAATATACTTTGATCACAAACACCACTTGCCCCCCAGACCCTTTGCTTCTTACACACACAAATTAATGATTACTGATTGTTTTCTTCATGTTCACATGTGTAAGATTTTGAGAGCTCACTAAATATGGAGATGAAACCCCTGTTAGGGGCTCTTGTCTCCTCCCAGACATTAGCCTCTCTCGTATTCAATTCTGTGTCCACTCTCTTGCTGGACAATAGAGAACTCCAGACTCATAGTCTGCAACAGAAAGAGAGGAGAAAGAGGGTCTTCATAGTGAAGCCCGGCAAACGCTGCTCTAACCCAGTGACCAAGGTCAATGTGAACAGTGACCGGTCATGTTGGCAGTACGTGTCTTTGATATCACATGAAGAAAACAGCACCTTTCCTCTGTGGTCTTCCTTCAAAGCAACCGTTACCCCATTCTAACCACGAGGGAAACCGCAGACCGGTTCCTGTGAAGGAGCATCCCACAAAATTCCCAGTAGCACTCGTGAAAATGGTCAAGGTCATCAAAAACAAGGGATGTCCGAGAAACTGTCATGGCCAAGGTGAGTCCAAGGAGACATGACAACTTAAATACAACGGTGGTGTCCTGAAACAGATCTTGGGATAGAAATAAAAAAAATGATGTTGGGTAAAAAAACCAGAAAAACAAAAACAAAAACTAACGAAAACCTGAATTACTTGTGGATGTACTTACAGTTGACGCAAAGTAGCGATCTGTGTGCTTTTGTTGTATTTAGAGTTGAGAAAATAGGGTGAAGGAGGGAGAAGAGGAGACATTGCAGCCAGAAGACACCTGGGTGCCAGGGCTGGGGAGGGGGGAGGCGAGAGGCCACTCAGGGAGCAATCCCACCCCGAGCCCAGCCAGCACCAACCTGACAGCCCGGGGGGGGGGGGGGGCGCGAGGGCCTCATCAGTCAACCACCATCATTGAGGATCTTGACCTCTCGGGACAAAGGAAAGTATTGCAGAATTTCAGGCAGAGGCCTGGCATGCTTAGACTTGTGTTCTGAAACGATCGCTGTTAATGTTTCTGAGAAAGTGAAGGGCTCAGATCTGTCATTTCCCTTCGTTTCTTTGCTGTCCTTTGTCCCCTGCCATCGGAGGGTGGGGTGGCGACCGCCGGGGCTCCTTCTGGGACCCCTCTTTGGATGGCAGTCTTGAGGGATGCCCTGGGTCCCAACCCCACCCCGTCCTTCGTGCTCAAGAGCGAGAAGCACAGCCGGTAGAAGCCGCCCATAAATCTTAGAAGGAGGTTGAAAGCCTCCTTTCTTCTCCGACAGCTCTCCCCTCAGGCCATCGCGGGGTGTCTCAACCAATCTGGCTAATTACCTGGAGCCTTGGAAAGCAGCTTTGTGCCTTCAGACATGATGTTTCAGTAATTAGTGATCAATTAGGGCTCCGCTCCCGCAACAGCCCGGTCCTTTCCCGTGAGGTTTTCTCCCACTAATGCTGTGCTGACAGGCAACTGAGTCATATCTTTCTCCAGGCTGCCAAAAGCCACACACTCCACCGAGGGGAGAGGGGGAGAAATGAGAGGCTGGGTAAGAGATAATGAGATAATTACCCCTCGCGGCAAGTACATCTTGGAATTTGCATGCGAAATGAGGGATCTGGCACCAAAAAATGCTGATGTCGGGTAATGGGTGATTTTAATTCAAGCAGCAGCTCAAGGAGAGAATTTAGTCATCCTGACTTCTCGCCCCAGCCTCCCCCCTGGTCTCCCCACTGGACTTTTCGTCTTATAACTAAGCTCCACTCCACGTGCAGAGAGGATGTCCTAAAACACGGTGCTGTCATTAAAAGGGGGGTCCACTCGCCTTCATGATAGAACTCCAGGTGTGCAAGACCTTGCACCCCACGGCCTCTCCCCACGAGTCAGTGTCACCTCTGACGAGGACCGCACGGTTGTGTATGTGACACCGCAGTGACGTGAGGCCGTCCGCGGGCCCCCAGACTCCAGCTGCTTGGTGAACCCGTGTTGCCTTCTTTCTAAACCGCTCCCTGGTGCTCGGAACAAACTCTGGTGTCACTCACGATCGCTCACACCTCTTCCCCGCCGCCAGTGCACCTACAGGTCCTGTCAACTGCACCCTGCACCCACCTCCATCCTCACTGCCCGCCCTCCACCCCCGGCTCTGCAAGGGGCCAGGCATGCGGCAGCCACAGTGCTCACCCCTGCTGGGTCTCCCCACCACTGCTCCCTCTCTGCCATCCTGCTCCTCCGTCCCTCCTTCCTCCTGTCCCTTAAGGGCTTCCTTTGGGTTGCAGTCGCGGGGGCGGCGTCTAGGGACTGGGGGAACCATGGATCTCCTTCCACACACCCCGTGAGGGGTAGGATTTGGAGGGGGGGGACACCATCTCCTGACTTGCAGTTGGCATTCAATGTCATGCGAGTGTCAGGGGCACAATGCAGTGATTCCATGCTCCCACACGTTTCGCCGCACTCACCGTGGGAAGTGTAACCATCTTTCAGCACACACTACGTTACGATGTCATTATCTTAGTCCCCTCACCTGCTGTCCCCCCTCCCCTGGCCCCTCTCTTGCCAGTTTTCAGCAAATTGTTTAGGTCGCCCTTGATGTGGTTCTTTTGATACACCTGTTGCTTGAAATCTATTGAGCCTCTTGGATCAGTGACTGTCATTTTCTTCAAACTTGGAAATATCTGACCATCGTTTACGGAAATATTTTCTTCTGTGCCACCATCCTTGAAGATTCAGGTGACATTTATCTATTTTAATTTCAGATATTTTCTATTGCCCTACGTTCACTAGTCTCTCCCCACTGAAGTATGTGCTTTGCCACCGATGCTAACACTGCATGCCTCGTCCTAGACGTGTTAACTTTTATCTCCAGAGGTTTCATTATTAAAATGCCTTCTGCTTTTCCCCTTGCTCCATAACTCCCGTACTCTGAATGTACAAACGGTGTCACAGTAACCATGTTTACGTCCTTGTCTGATAATCCCAACAACTGTGGCAGCTCTCAGGTGGTTTGCGTTGATTTCTTTCTCAAAATGGGTTGAGTTTTTCTATTTTTTTAAAAGTTTATTTACTGGTTTTGAGGGAAAGAGAGAGCGAGAGAAAGCAAGGGAGGGGAGGAGAGAGGGAGAGAGAGAATCCCAAGCAGGCTCCGTGCTGTCAGTGTAGAGCCCTACCTGGGGCTCAAACTCACAAACTGTGAGATGGTGACCTGAGCCGAAGTCGGATGCTTAACCGACGGAGCCACCCAGGCGCCCCCAATTTCTCTACCCCCCACCCCACCCCACCCTGTTTCTTTTCTGGAAATATTTGATTGAATACCACACGTCGTGAATTTTCCCTTTCTGGTGCTGCGTGTTTTTGTGTTTCTTACAATGTTCTTGAAGTTTGCTCTGGAATTTGTTAGGCTGCTTGGAAGGGGTCTGAGCCTTTTGGGACTGACCTCTGATACTTATCAGACAGAACCTTGAATATCCGAAGCGCTCACTCTGGTGCCAATCACTCCTTGCGCCCAGGCTAGACCCATTTGTGTTCCCAACACTGGACCCCCACAAAGCATGAAGCTTCTGTGCGGGTCAGCACATGTGCACTACTCAGCCCAGGTGGGCACCAGAGGCCTCACCCTGTTCCCTTCCCTCCCCAACTCTCCTGGGCCCTGGGCATCTGCCACTGGATGGGTCTGTCTGTTCTCCGGGCTCCATCAGACGAGGCAGCGTGGGCACAGGAAGAACGCTCTTCAGACCCCCGGGTCTATCCCTGTGCACACTTCTCATCCCGAGCAGCCCTCCCCAAAAGCTCCAGCCCTGTGGGGTCTCCTGTCTCTTTGGTTCATCTCCTGAACTTAGGGGAGCTGCTGGGTCCCCCCGAGATGTGACCTGGAAACGCTGTAGCCGAGGCAACGGCAGGGCTTGGCTCTTGTGTCTCCCGGATCCATCTCTCCTTGGTATCCAGTGTCTGGAAAGCTGTGGTTTCAAATCTTTTTTTTTTTTTTTAAGTTGTTTTGGGCAGGAAGGTGCATCCGACCCCTGCCACTCAGTCTTGGCTGGAACTGGAAGCCCCTCTTGTCTGCATTTTTGCACAGGTTAGTCCTTTGGAAAAAGCGCAGATTACCCGAGGAATTGTGTTCTCACAAACTCTTTCCCGACATTTCTGCAGGTCAAAAGCTCCAAATGTCCTCCCATCACTCCCTAAAGTCTCTTCCCCTTCTGTGTTCCCTTAGCACATGCTCTGCGATGTGACTGTCACACTTTTATTGTGGTCACCTCTGTAGCCTTCCTTCCGTTTACTAACAGTCGCTTTTTAGTGAGTATTTTTGAGCGGATGAATGAATGAAGGCCAAGGGGTAGTGACGTCGCAGCTGGCCCACACCGGCCGGTGACAGGGTGTGTCACTCTGGGTGCATCGAGGAGCAGACACGAGGCTGGGACAGAGACGTGGGGGGCTCGGGAGGAAGATACCAGGGGTAGGTGAGGAGACACTGCCTACTGGGACGCGTCAGACACCTGTGACAGAAGAAGGCAGAGGGAGCTTCCTACTGACGTGCGCTTTCTGCGCAAGACTTGGCCCAGTGGGTGAGCCGTCCCTAAGCCAGTGGCACGTGGGCCAGAAGTGGCCCCGCGTCCCAGGGCACGGTGCTCAGTCACTGATGAGTAAGAGCCCAGGCACGGGAGGCGGTCCTGCCCAGATTCCAGCGTTCTCTCTGCATCTGACGGGCCCGGGCACACAGCCTCCCTGCTTATCCAAGAATCACTTTATGAGCCTCCAGCTTTCAGTGCTGGCAGATGTAATTTGTTGCCTTTATTATCTTGTAAAGATGCTAATCTCTCAACCACAGCGAGGGGCTGCTCCCGTGATGGATCTTGCCTCGCCACTTGACACGTCGAGGAGCTCGCTGGATCGGGGAGCGACGCTGGCCAAGGCTCCTGCATTCCTCGCCCGGCACAGGGAAAGTGCGAGATAAAACCGAGCAAGCAGCGCCTTGCCCCAGGCAGCCGTGCTGAGTCATGGGGTACAGGGTGGGACGGCCGCCAGGTGCCCCGGCGCCCTGTGTCTGCAAAGATTCGGAACCTCGGGGCGGTCACGGAGCAGCTGCCACTGACGTGGGCTCTGCCCCCGCACAGGGAGCCCGGATCCAGAGCACCTGGACAGTACAGAGTAAGAGGGCGTATACAGGCTGGATTCTGGGCTGGGCAGAGCACTTTTTCTCTGCACTTTGCCTTAGTCTCTCCTGCCCATGCGCTCTGTTCTCCCAGATCCACCGATGACGGAAGCTGAGCTTCGGGGCCACGGCAGGCAAGGGAGCGCAGAGTTGGCTCAGACACAAGACCCGTGTCGACGCTGCAGTCGGTGTCTGAACCTCCCGCGGACCTTTCTGAAGCTGGAGGGGTCCGGGGCACACCCACGGTGCCTCCATTCCATTTCAATTCTTTTAAATCCAGAAATTGGGTGACCCGGCTCCATTCGCTTCTTCGTTCGACACGTGCACATGTGGCTTGGTCAGATTCTTAGAGGTCGGGCTGAGACACGGGCGGTGCCCGCTGTCCGGGCTCATCCTTCCCGGGGGCCTTCGACACCATCTCCCCGCGCCTGTCTCTGTGGCGTCCCGTGTGAGCCCGGCGATCTGCGGGTGTGGCCACCCTGGAGTGGAGGGACGCGATTCGGAGGGATTTCCCCACAGCCTAGATCAGATCAGCCCCTCGAGCCGCAGAGCTCCTCAGGGTCAAGAGGGTCCGTGGACACACCTGGGGGATGGCCCAGGCAGAGAACAAAGGAGTGAAGGAAGAGGGAGAGACGAGAGGGTGACCTCCGGGTCTCCGTCTGCATGGGATGGACGGGGCAGGGCAAGAGGAGGCAGGCAGTGGGACGTTCTGTCACTGAGCAGCTCAGTGTCCCCCAGTCCCTCCCACAGTGGTGATGCCATTTTGCCCCTGTCCTCTGGCGTCCTAACCTCTGGTCTTTCACAAACCACTGCCGTTCTCTCGCCCTTGTAACACATAATGCTCAACCCTGCTTGTAGTTACAGAACAGCCCGCCTGCACTGAGTGACGGTGGAAATAGGCGTCTCCAAGAGCATCCCGGCCCACACACACCTGCTCCTCCTGAGAATCCATGAAGCAAACAAGCTTTGGGGACAGGACTGCCCCCCAGCAGGGTGGTGTGGGATGAGGCTCTCCACGGCCGTGTGCCCGTGGAGGCCCTGCCACGCACACACCCCACGGGGACGCACGGACCCACCCGAGGGATCCGTCAGCGTGCGCTCTGCCCGCTGCCCTGTAGCGGAGGGGAAGGGATGGCCAGGCTCTGTCAGAAGGATTCCGGAGTGGACCGCGAGTTGAGACTGGAGTGTTGTGGTGGGAGGGACAGAGGTTCCGGGTAAGAAGGGGTCTGCTGGCTGAGCTGTGGGATTCTGCGTGCTGACAGCACTGTGGTGTAAGGTCCCCGCCCGGCCAGGCAACAAGAGACCTTGCCAGGCCCTGCCCTCACTTATGGCGTGGCCTCGACCTGCCCAAGGCCATCACCTCCCCGAGATTCCTTTACCTTTCCTGGGGGTTTGGGGGAACAGCCGTCAGCCTGCAGGATGGCAAAAATGGTTAGAACCTGTCACCTGGCCGGTCGCCGGCCCCTCAGACTCTGTTAGCTCAATTTGGTGTGGAAAGGATGGCCCCAGAGTCTGAAGCGTTCTCGCTGGTCACTAACTGGTCGTGTTTTCTTCTACCTTTTCAGTTTCCCATCTGGCAGCACAGCAATCTTCCCAGGAAGGTCTCAAGGATAAACTGAGGCACCAGAACAAACACACCGGGGCCTTCTACTGGGGAACTGGCTTTGGACACAGGCTTGTGAATTACCGAGCTCGAATTTGAACTGTGGCCCATTTGAACTTGGCCAACTCTCCTTGTGGCACCTGCTTTTCCAGGGAGGGAAGCCTGCAGGTGGGCTCGGGGCACAGGCCCTCTGTGGGCTCCATCCCGCCTTCACCACCAGGTGGGCTGGGGGCCTAAAGACTCCAGAGCTGACGGGGCCACGGTCCTTGTGCAGAATCGCAGACTCATACAAGAGGGCGGACAACGTAGCCAGGATCATGGTCAGCATCGGGGCTCGGGGCAAATACCGCAGAGGGCGTTTGTCTTCTGTCGTTATTGTGACAAAGTTCATCATCACGCCCACAAGCGTGGAGCCGGGGCCGCGGGGCTCAGGTGAGCCTGTGCCCAGGGTCCCACAGGCTGTCACCAACGTGCTTCCAGGTCGGCTCCAGGCTGGCTCGTGTTGGCAGAGCTCAGTTCCTGGAGGTCCTGGGGTTGAGTCCCCACTTGCTTGCGGACCGTCACCTGAGGGTCACTCTTGGCTTCTAACTCACTGCGTCGCATGGCTCAGACCCTGTCCTCCAGGTGCCAAGCCTGCAGTGGGAGGTCAGCGCAGCTCTCCTATCATTTCAAATGTCTCCCTTCCTCTTCTTCTCCAGGGGTCTGGAGACCGTTCTCTGCTGCAAGGGCTCATGGGATTGGGTGAAGCTGTCTCAGAAAATCCAGGATGAGCTCCCGGTTTTAAGGTGCAGAACGTTCACTGCGTCTGCAAAGCCCGTGTACAGGGGTGACAGCACATTTGTTTGGAGTTCTGGCCATCAGGGCGTGGGCTTCTTTGGGGGCACTTCATTCTGTCAAGGGGACAGTGAAGGCATGTACGGTCTCTGAGGGTAAAACCGGACATTTGGAGGAGAGGGTGAGGCAGGGAGGTGGGTCCAGGGAGCAAAATACATCACAGAATTAATAAAGGTAGGATTTAGCCACAGGGTTTAAGCAGGAATATCTTGGGGCGTCCGGGGGGCTCAGTTGTTCAAGCATCTGACTCTTCATTTCAGCTCACATCAAATCTCATGGTTTGTGAGTTCGAGCCCTGTGTTGGGCTCCATGCTGACAGTGCAGAGTCTGCTTGGGATTCTCTCTCTCCCTCTCTCTCTGCTCCTCCTCTGCTTGCACTCTTTCTCTCTCTCTCAAAATAAATAAATAAAGTTAAAAAAAAAGCGCAGGAATATCCATTTTACTAGGTTCTACTTAAAAACAATGGGTTCACATCATCCAAGACTTTGGAACGCCTAGATGGCTCCATCTGTTTCCAGAATAATTAAGGTAGATTATTACCCTAAAACCAAAAATAAGGTTGAGCACATTAGGAAAAGTATAGTCCATAGTTCCTTTGTGTTACCAAAGAACGTAACTCGCAATTCCAGCGTGTACGATTCCCCTTAATAAAATATTCAGAAGCAGCATTATTTTCTGAAGTTCATCAGTGGAATCCGACATACTGCCTGTTCACAGCCCGTTTTCATGTGATGAGAAGACTTCAACGGAGTGTGTTGCACCTTTGAAACAAAATCTACTTAAGAAGAACTATTTACTTCTTAAGATTAAAAAAAGAATGACTTTAAAGTCGTCTGAGAAGACATGGGTTTTGATTTTGATTTCTCACTATTCTTTTCATTAATTTCTCCAGTACTTTCAGCTTCTGAGTGCCAGACTCTAGGGCACAGGAGGGTAGGTAGAGTCAAGCCACGTGCCCATGTCGTACGACTTTTTCCCCCACAGCCATCGGCTCTGTGAAATTCGTAATTCCTAGGTCTACTGCTTGGCAAGTTTATCAACCACTTAACCTTTGATCAGATGATTTTAATAACTTGTGCATGTTGAGAAGTTTAAATACATAGATTAGCTTTTTATAGTATGTTTTTTACAACGGGAATCTTAATGTGAATGTTGTTAAAATCAGACCCAAATTTAAAAGGGAGATTTAACGATGCCAGAATAGAAAATCCACCTTAAAAGAAGACACTTCATGACTTGGGGCTGCCCTAGAGTCCCCTGAAGCAGTGAACAGTCGAGCAAATGAAAACGGAATTGGAAGGGCCATGGGTCCCACTGGGTGCCCCCAGGCCTGGGATGAGCCCTATTCCGTCTGTGCTCAGGTGTGAGACTCCGGAGGCAGTCGGGAGCAGGGGAGGGGCCGCTGGGTGGCCAGTGGCTCAGCTTCCTCCTCAGGCCTGGGTCCCTTCTCCACACCTGCCCGGCCCGGCCCCAGGCAGGCATCTCTAGGCCGGGCCCAGGGCACCAGCAGACCCCGCTGTCGGCTGACGGCCTCCACCTGGGGGCACCCGGCCGTCAGAGGGTGTCCAGCCCTAGCTGCCCCTTGGAGCCCACACACCCCAGGCGTCAGAGTCCCGGACACAAGAGCCTGTGGTGCTGCCTCTTTTCAAGCCCAATGGGCTCTGGGCCAGCCTGGACTCTGTGTGTGGGTTTTTTTTTTAATGTTTATTTTACTATTATCATTTTTGAGTTTTTTTAATGTTTATTTTTGAGAGAGAGAGACAGGGTGTGAGCAGGGGAGGGGCAGAGAGAGAGGGAGACACAGAATCCGAAGCAGGCTCCAGGCTCCGAGCTGTCATCACAGAGCCCGACGCGGGGCTCGAACTCATGGACCGAGATCATGACCTGAACCGAGTCGGACCCCCAACCCACTGAGCCGCTTATGCACCCCTGAATTTGCTTTCCTCTAGGAGCACTATTTTAGTCTACAGTTGGAGAATCGACTTCTCAATCAAGGAACGGAAACCAAATAGATACTAATGATGATCAATGAGGTATCTGGGAAGCACACTGTTCTCTTGGTTACCCAGCCCCAATTAACCAGGTGGCCGGTGTCTCAAGGGCTCCCGTCAGAGAGATGGGAGTGGGGCGGGGGGCTGGGGTGGGATCAGCCCTGTAAGGTCCAGGAACACGCAGCGAGAGGCTGAGCGGGACTCCACAGCCTGGAGCCTCCAAGGACCCGAGGACCCGGATCAAGGGTTGTTACAGGTACGAGGAGAAACGGAGCATATTTTTTTAAACAGATCTCCCCAAATCGAAAGATCACATAAACACACACACGGAAAGTGGGGATGTATAACCGCTAACAAGCTTGACTCAATCTGCATCTAATGTTTATTATCTATCGATTATCTATTGACCTGTCCTTCCCAAGTGGAAATATTCATCCTTTTGAAACACCCAAGGGGAACCGACAAAGGTTGAAATGATTTTGGCCACAGTCTTGGGTTAAAAGGACTGAAGAGTGGAAGAAAGAATCTTTTTACTTGGAAATTACAAACTTTCTTTTATTTTACATTATTTTTTTAGTGTTTGTTTATTTTTGAGAGAGAGACAGAGTGCAAGCAGAGGAGAGGCAGAGAGAGAGGGAGACACAAGATCCGAAGCAGGCTCCAGGCTCCAAGCTGTCAGCACAGAATCCAACACGGGGCTCGAACCCACAGACCATGAGATCATGACCTGAGCTGAAGTCAGACACTTAACCGACTGAGCCACCCAGGCACCCCTCTTTTGCCCATTTTTTTTTTAATTTTTAATGTTTATTTTTGAGAAAGAGAGACAGAGCACAAGTAGGGGAGGGGCAGAGAGAGGGAGACACAGAATCTGAAGCAGGCTCCAGGCTCCGAGCTGTCAGCATGGAGCCCGAAGAGGGGCTCGAACCCACGAACTGCGAGATCGTGAACTGAGCCGAAGTCGGACGCTTAACCGACTGAGCCCCCCAGGCGCCCCAACTCTGTTTTGTTTTTTAACCAAGCGAGAGAAGAAAAGCATTAAGGCCTGGATGCAGGTTGGGAGGATGTGGGGAGATTCTGGGCTCTTTCAGGGGCCTCTTGCTCACTGTCCCCCTGGAATGGTGAGGAGTCAGGTTAAGGGGAAGGACGTGGAGACCCAGCAGCTGGAGGCACTCACGTTTCAAGGAGACCAGGTGCTGGGGTCTGGGGTCTGTGTCCCCCCGTAGGCCTGCGTCCCTCGTCCCCGTCCTCCACAGGAGAGCCTGCTTTCGGGAGGGGAAGGGCGCTGGCTGGGAAGACACTGTGTGCATCTGAACCCCGGGAATGGGGGAACTCTGGATGCCACAGGTGCAGAATTTGTGTCCGTCACCCTGAGGGGCTCAGGGCCGCCTCTGCGTTGTCTTGTTCTCTCTCTTTCCCTACTTTGCAGGCTTGACAGAATGACCTTGGATGGACTCCCTGCACAAAGAGGGGAAAACAATAGTTAACCAGTTGCTGCAACTTTGTCGGTAAAACGTAAGAAGCATTCAGATGGGGGGATGGCATGCCCAGGTGTGTAGCACATTTAACATTTCCGTCGTGGTTTGCATCCGTGTTTTCTTTTTCAAGTGTTTTTTTTTCTTTTCATTTCAATTAAACAAATATCTGTAGCTACTCCGCTGTCACTGGGGACTCCACACTCAAGCAATTAAAATAAGGAAGTGGATGTCATGAGGTTGTAGGTGGAAGCAAGTGAGAGAAAAGGGAGGAGGGAGAGGGGAGGGAGAAAAGGAAGGAAGAGGGAGGAGGGGGGAGGAGGGAGAGGAGGGGGAGGTAGGAGGAGGGGAGGAGGGTGGAGGGGGAGGGAGGGAGGGAGAGAGGAGCAAGAAGGAGGAGGGGGTAGGCAGGAGGAAGGGGGGGAGGGGAGAGGAGGGAAGAGGGAGGAGGGGGTAGGTAGGAGGAAGGGAGGAGGGGAGGGGAGAGGAGGAGGGAGGAGGGAAGGAAGACATTTAATTCATGGTCACATGCTTTCTTCCAGTTTTGTCCCCGGTTATTCGACGACTGTGGTTGACCTTGTGCAGTTTAGTTGTGAGTTTGAATTGCACCGCCCCCTGCTACTAACTATATGCTTTTCAGCCAGCTACTTAGACCTGCGTTTTTTAACCTGCCGAATAATAACCATCGTTAATCGCTATCCAGGCCTATCCAGGCCTATCCAGGAAAAGTGTACTTTTCCATTAAATGTTTAAATATGTAAAACTTGGCTCAACCATAGCATTTATTTTCAATTCATGCTTACAGTAAATGGTTTCGTTGGTTTCTGAAATCATTGCAACATGTATATAATACTTTATTTTTCCAATGCACTAAAATTTCAAAATCCGACATAACTAAACTCTGTTTTCTGCTTATATAAATAACACTATAGTAAATACCTTTAGCCATGTGGCTCTTTGCTCGGATGGAGTTACCCTCAGGTAAGTTAATTACAGAGGAGACTAAACTTGGTTAAAAGTATTCATCAACATGCAACACAGTGGCTCGAATCAGGGGTCATCAAGGAAGTAAGGAAGTGACCACAAATGTAAGCTCTTCAAGCTTTTCCAGAAGATTTCTGCTGTTATAATGCTCCTACCTGTTTTAACTTTAAACAACTTTCCCAGCTTCCGTAATGTTTTTTCTTTCCTTGAGTGGCTACAAAAGAGGCTTGATTTTTCTTCAGTTGGGATTTTCTTCCTCACTCTTAAGAATTAAACTTTTCGAAGAACATTTCTTTATATACTGATTGTTGATAGTGATTTATAGAAGCCTATTTAGACTCTTCCTACATCAGATTGACTACATCTGAATCCCTTCTAATCTTGGGTATATTCATTATAAAAACAAATCATTTATGCTGGACTAAACATTAAGCAATTCCATCTATATTGTAATGACACCTAATGTGGAAATCAAAGAAACAACCACAAAGCTACTGTTTTAATAAACCACTTGGTACACTTTCCACTGGGTTGTCAAAGAGAAATTTGGAAAAAATATCCAGGCTGCTACAGGCAGTCTTTTTCATGGGAAAGTTACTGAAATTATAACATGGGCAGAGAAATTGTGACAAGGGGGTCAGGGGCCGTGTGATCAGACAGAGGAACATCGGGGCTGATAGTTCAAAGAATCAGGTTGTGCGTAGAAGCAAAGAGACAACGAACAGAAAGTTAAAAGGATACCGAGGGGGTGGTGCAGAGGTATGAACAGAAATTCTAAGATATTACTTTTACCTGAGTGAACCCAAAAAGGAAGAATTTTCCTGTACTTTTCTATCCCGCTACCAACAAAGGATGAGCAGATTCAAGGAGGCAGAGTCAACGACAGTGTCCATCAAGGAACCCCATTTGGCAATTTTCCCATCAGTTTTTATCCTGAGGTCTATGGATATCTAAGAATATGGGACTGGGGGGAAATGAGGTTCCATACTTTTTATGAAATATTTGACATGAACTACATCCAAAATAAGAAGGCGGAGAGGAGTGAAGAAATTGCTGATATAATTCCGCAGCTAAGGGACATGTTCACCAAGAGGTTTGTCACGGAATATGAGAATCGTAACGTTTTAGAAAAAGGAGAATCCACAGGCTTCTTCCAGCCCTCCATGTCTGTCGGCCTCATAGCAGCACCGGACCCAGAAGGATCCTGGCTCATGTACAGGCCCAAGGACCCACCTGCTTTGGGACTTCTTGGGCCCCTCCACTGTGTACCCAATGTCCCAGTAATTGCTCAATGTCACAGATTCCTTCCGAGGCTGAACATATCTGTCATCCAGGTCGTCTGACAGTGTTGCAAACGCCCTGTCCTAAATTCTCGGCTTTTGTTTTCCTCATCCTCTGTCTCTGTGGCACAGTCCTTTGTCCACTCGCTTCCACTTTTCCTTAAAAGGAATTTTCCATAACTGATCCTTCCCCTCCTTCACCTTTCATTCCTCTAAAATATAGAAAAACTTTTTTTTGTCATTAATGTTTACAAGCATTTAATTTCCAAAGCAAACCAAGAGACAAAATCACTATCATGTAAGAGTAAACTATACTTTTCAAATTTAATTTAATTTAATTTAATTTAATTTAATTTAATGAGAGAGAGAGAGAGAGAGAGAGAGAGAGAGAGGGAGAGAGAATTCTAAGCAGGATCACGCTCAATGAGGAGCCCAAAGCAGGGCTCTACCCCATGACCCTGGGGTATTATTATCTGAGCCACAACCAAGAGTGGGACACTCCACTGATGGAGCCCCCAGGCGCCCCTAAGCTATAATTTTTTAAATATGGCTGTTAGAGCCTTTCCACTCTAGTCCCATTGTCCATCTCCAGCTTTCTTTCCACTTAGCCTCTCCTACATTGTTGATTCTTTCACTTTCCTCAACCAGTCATAACTTGTCAGAAACTGTTAAAGAAACTGCTCCTTGAACAGTAAAGGGCTCCACGAAATCCGGTGGGGTGAACACGCAACTAACATGTGCAAGTATTTCGGTTATGTTGTGTGACATGAAAATGCCAGTATTAGGTCACTTTTGAGTTTCAGATGCAGAAAATTCACGTGGCTCAACTCATATAATCACCTTTTGTGACAAATTTTATTTGAGCGAAAACGATTCAGGGTTACTCCCAGTTTCCTAGCAAGGGGGAGTTGGTCTCATATCAGCAAACAGTATCTGTCTTCTGCCGGCTGCCATACGTAAGAATCCATCGTAAGTACGACAGGATGCTCATTCATAAAAACACAGACACATTTTCTAAAATGACACCTGACCATGTATCTATACAGGTTGAAATTTATCTCAAGCTCTGACCTTGGGTTCAGGGAATGGTGGGATTACGGCTTTTGGGAAATAGCTCGGAGGGCCAAATCAATTAGCTGATTGTTGGTACCTACCTATAATGTCTTGGACAAGATTCTTATTTGCAAGCATCAGAAAATGATTTTGTGAGCACTTCCAGAATAACAGGGTAAGAACTTGTATACATTTGCTCTTCTATCAGAACAACAAGGACCCTGGCAAAAATTGTCAAATTAAAGTTTTTCAGGAGTCTGGAATTTGGAAATAATCCAAAACTTACAATACTCCAGGGAGTGTGTATGCCAGCAAATTATCTGCATCTCAGCACAAATAGTGGGTTCTGTGGGTTTTAACTTGTCCTGTCGCTGTGCACCGCCCACCCCCCAAGTTCTGGGGGAATAGTTAAAACCAACAGACTCACAATCACAAGGGCTATACAAAATGGAAAAAATAGATTTGGAGATTCCTAAAGCCCTATCCCAAGAGAATCACAGATTTGGATCTGTTTGGCTGGTCTCTGAAAATCTTCTAGCCAGACCTCGTTTGCATTTGACCTGACACAGATTTCACTCCTTGTGAGCAGCCCTTTCCCAAAGGTGCCTGCAGAAAACAGTCAGTGGCAATTGCTTAACATTGCATCAGCCTGAGGGGTCATCAGAGTGGGCCAGAAACCTGGGGAGCCAGAGGGTCGCAGGGCGCTCGCACAGCCTACGCATGTTCCTGAGAGTTAAAAAAGGCACACACGCATTGGGGGCTGGGTGTGTGCGGAGGAAAGAACTGTGAAACCCTTAAGTCCTCACCTCTGGCTGGCCTTGAGGCTCTGGACCAGCAGGAGGGTTAAGCTAAGTCATGGTTGCCAACCCCCCGCCAGAGGCCTGAATCCATGATAGGCAAGCACACGGACCCCTCTACAAAGGCTGGGAGAATTACGGGATCGAGCTGTTTAGACAAATGTCTGTCCAATTATGACATGAATACTAAGGTGTGGGCAGAGGCTTCACTGATTACACACAACAGGAACATAGATTTTATAGAATTGATTCAGAAAAGTCCCTAAATGAAAGAGCCAAAACAACCAGAAACTGTACCAACACCATACCACAACCACCAAACCTGGGCTGAGAGGGTCTGATTATGAGAGTTGCCGCTTTCTGTCACTTAACGTATCCAGTTTACAGAAAAAGGGAAAAACAAAAAAAGAAAAATGCAATAAAAGCCCCCAAATCCAGAAAAGTAGAGTCCATACCCAGAGAAAAGACACGGTCAAGAAGTGTCCTTGAGAAGCTCAGACATGGGACGTACTAGGCAAAGACTTACCTCCCCGTGAAGGTATGTCTAAAGAACTAAAGGAAACCACATGCAACAATGAATGGAAACTATGAGAGCAGGGTCTTACCAAATATAGATCATTTAAAAAAAATTTTTTTTAATGTTTACTCATTTTTGAGAGAGGGAGAGAGACAGAGTATGAGTGGGAGAGGGGCAGAGAGAGAGAGGGAGACACAGAATCCGAAGCAGGCTCCGAGCTGTCAGCACAGAGCCCAACGCGGGGCTCGAGCTCATGAACCGCAAGGTCATGACCTGAGCCGAAGTCAGACACTCAACTGACGGAGCCCCCCAGGCGCCCCTTTTGTAAAATTTTTTTAAATGTTTGCCAAACATAGATTATTGAAAAAGAGAGAGAGAGAGGTCGTTAAGAAGAACAAAATAGAAATTCTGGATTTGCAAAGTACAATAAATGAACGTTCACTTGAGGGACTCAAAGGCGGATTTGTGCCGACAAAGAAAAAAAATCGGTGAAAACGAAGATCATTCAGTTGAGGTAGTTCAGTCTGAGGAACAGAGAGAAACAAAATGAAAGGGGATGGAGAGTGACTTATAGACGAGGGATTTCTCTTGGGACGATGAGAATATTCTGAAATCAGATAGAAGCAGTAGTTACATGATTGTATGAATACACCCTAAACTACAAAACTGTACATTTTAAGAGGCCAGTTTCAGCTATGTGAACTATATTGCATTAAATCCTAATTAAAATCATTTCTCAAAAAGAAAAATGATATTGTAGAAATGGAACAGGAAACAAATACTGTGTGTGGCAGGTGCTAGAGAGCTCACAGGGTAGTGTGGAAGGCTGTAGTGTCCACTGAACACAAGTCTTGTCTGGTAGGAACAGCATAACCACTGAGGCAGCTGCTGTACCCTGGAGACCACCTCGATTCTTCTAGAGCCTTCCCTCTGGCTCCTCACTTGCTCCGTTCCCTAATGGCTACCCCACTGAGTCTGGGTCGTCAACCAGCCAGAGAACCAGGGAAGGAGAGACCTTTTTGTTTGTATTAGCTAAGCGGTCAACTTCTCTGTTCATCGAGAAGCATGAGGGATTTCAGGCACATACAGCAAAGAAGCCAAACAAGCAAAATAAATTGATGTTGTCCGAGCCCCTGATCCCTCTCAGGTCAGCTCTTGAGACGGCCAGACAGGCTGGAGATGCCAGCGCAATCAGGGTGGGCTCAGGAGCTCGTGGCATTGCTGTCATTACAAAGCAAAGAACTGGAGGGTCGCCTGGGGGCTCAGTCGGTTAAGTGCCCATCTTGGGCTCAGGTCATGATCTCGCAGTTCGTGGGTTTGAGCCCCGCGTCTGGCTCTGTGCTGACAGCTTAGGGCCTGGAATCTGCTTCGGATTCTGTGTCTCCCTCTCTCTCTCTCTCTCTCTCTCTCTGCCCCTCCCCTGCTTGCACTCTGTCTCTTTCTGTCTCAGAAATAAATAAATGTTAAAGAAATTGAAAACAAAAAAAACAAAACAAAAAACAAAACAAAGGACTGGAAACAAATCTAATGCATGGTTGCTTAAAGTTCCCGACTTCAAATAATTTGAGTCAGAGGGGAAAGCATAGAATACCTTGTTTGACACACAAAACACATATTACATCTGAAGATGAATTTATTCTTGAATATAATGCCTCAAAGTCACACCTTGTCATTCCCATGAATAGGCAATAAGCAGGCTCAGAGAGGTTATGACTTGGGGTGGGACACACAGCTCGCCAAGGAGGCTGACGGCTCTGGGATCTCATCGTCTGACTTTGGTTATTAAGCTCTTTTTGTTCCTTTGGATACATGGTAATTTTATTTGCCTATCTATCATCTATCTATCTATCTATCTATCTATCTATTTATCTATTATTTCCTTGGAGAGGGAGAGTGTGTGAGCGGGGAGATGGGCAGGGGGAGAGAGAGAGAGAGAGAGAGAGAGAGAGAGACACAGACAGAAAGCAAGAATCTCAAGCAGACTCCATGCTCAATGCAGAGCCCAATGTGGGGCTCGATGCCATGACCTTGGGATCATGACCTGAACCAAAACCAAGACTCGGACACACAAATGACTGGCCACCCAGGCACCCCTCACGTGATCCTTGACGTAGCAGATGAGTGGTTTTTCACACCTCAGATGTTTGTAGTATGCACAGTTATGATCCAATTTCAGAAAAGGGGAGTTGTATGAACCTAAGTGAATGACTGCTGGGCTCACCTGAGCCCCTTCCTGTGCTGTCACCTACGCCTGTCCCAATGTCACACTGCTTAGAGCATCACCACAAAGGGTGTAGTGGCTGATCATTAACCTTTAAACTTCATCTTTGAATAACCCATAGCAACCAGTAAACATAGACCCAAACAGGAAAATGCATCCAAAACCACTTTGGAAGCGAAAATTAAGGCTGTCGAAGCAGAGAGAGCACAAAACAATCTTAGCAAAAGGAAAGAAAACAAAACAGAAAGTAATACATGCGTTTTAAGTTCGAAAACTAAATTTTCAAGTTTGTGCTGGGAAACTGATCCACGGGCTTCCCACTTGCCATTATCGGTCTGAAAGAAAAGCTGAGCTGTTAACCCTGGTCTTATCGGGTTTATCTCCAACATACGGTAGCACTTTAAATAAAGGTGGGGTGGGATCTGCGATCACACTAATAAAGCAGGGCTGAATTTTCTCAGACTCTGTGGCACCACGTCTCTGCAGCGTTTAAATCTTGTGACTGGGACAGGAACTTTTATTGGCGCCTACCAGCACGATCTGTGTTTGAATCAATTTCCTGGCTTGCGTTATAAAGTTTGTGGATTTCTGCACAAGCAATTTGGGAAAAGCAAGCACTCATGAAATCACTTGACCCAAGAATTTCTGCAGGTTCAAAGGGAAACGGTCCTTCATCCATGAAAGTCTCCACTCTGCTGTGATCGCTCAGCCGAGACGGGTTTCACGTTTGGTACAGCAGGCAGTTAGCTGGTGCGTGGGTAAAACACACCTCAACAGGGTCCACGCTTCTGGTGTATTTTCCACACTGGGATTTCACCAAAACCTTCTGCACTGTGATTATTACAGGTATTTGTGGGCGAAGTAAAATACACTCAACCCCTGTCTTAACAAACTCATTTAGGTTCATTTTCTCTTTCCAGGCCGCTGTAAATGCAAATAAAGTTTCAAAGCTGTACAGCATTTGAGTAGACAGAGACATTTTATCCTATTAGCATGTAAAGTCGCAAGGCTATAAATATATTTCCTCAGGTTACTAGGCTTCCTCACAGAATATGTAAGATTTTCCATGGCTTTTGTTTTGTGTAGACACTGCTACATTAACCGTTTGCTTCTTTGTGTTAGGATTCTAAGAAAAATTTCCAGGCATGGGCTTAAAGATGTGGATATCTAGAAAATATGGACAATTTTAATTTTTATTATTAGGACTTCCAAAATAGTGACCAAGTTAAACTGGTATCAGAAACGTAAGTGTTGGGGCTCCTGGGGGGCTCAGTCGGTTAAATGTCAGACTTGATCTCAGCTCAGGTTTTGGTCTCAGAGCGGCGAGTTGAAGCCCCACATTGGGCTCCGTGCTGGGCATGAAGTTTCTGTCAGATACATAAGCAAATAAGTAAGTAAATAAATAAACAAACAAATAAATAAGAAAAATAATTTAAAAGAAGAAACACGAGCCTACATCAATGTCTCCACATCTCGGCAGCACGTAAATACCATGATGAATAATCCCTTTTTTGTAATTGATCTTACAAAGCTCACAAGATCAAAAAATTAAAATAGACTAATCTGAGATTATATTATTAGTGAGAACAAACACTTCCATGTAATTTAAAGCTGCTGCTGACTTGAGCCCTTCTGCCAAGATGTCTAATTAAGTCTTCAAGATTTTATGATTCCTAAGCTCCTTTAAATATGGTAACTGCTCGTATTCTGGCTGCTATATTTGATGAAAAAAATATATATTTTTTCAGCCTATTTTTCTACTGGATCTTTAAGCAGGAAATATTCAAAAGTGAGCTGTCAAAGTTGTATTTTTTTGCAGTATAAATATATATATGTATGTATATATATTAATATTTATTTTGACAGAGAGAGAGAGTTTGTGAGCAGGACAGAGAGGGGTAGAGAGAGGGGGAGACAGAATCCAAAGCAGGCTCTGCACCATCAACACAGAGCCCGACATGGACTCAATCCCAAAAACCATGAGATCACGACCTGAGCTGAGGTCAAGATTCTAACCCTTAACTGACTGAGCCACCCTGGCGTCCCCACAGTATATATTTTTTAGGAATAAGAATCTGAAAGAGGAAGATATTGCAAAATATTGAAAAAATTATCTTATCGATGTTTCCCAGATGTTCAGAGCCCAGCAGAGCTCTGCACTCTTCCATTTCCCAAGCCCAGCGGGACGGCACAGGTGGCATTTTGACGCTTTTCCGGGTGAGGGACTCTGGGTCTGGGTCTGCCATGGCGTCATGAGCCCCTTCCGCTGGCCAATCGTACCAGACGCCGTAACGCTGCTACCCTGTATCTTTGCTCACTTTTTGGATCACAAGATTGACGTTCTTTAGATGCATTGTAAAGATGCTTTATTTTGACCAAAGAAATATTTCCACTGCCTGAATTGCTCACAAATAACTAGGAATTCAAAGACTGGCCGGTGAGGAAACTGCTAGAAAAGGCAACAGAGATGGAGAGAAAGTATCAACCTGTTGTGCACATCACTTAATTTGATACAGAAAAGGAACTTTGTAAACAGAAGGCCTTACAGGGACAACTTACTTCCTGCCGAAGGAGGGCGATGGGCTCACAGGTGGTCACACGCTTTCCAAAACAATGTGGCCTCCTGATTTCAAGGACTGGGGATATCAGATGATAGGGCTGTTCCTCTGGCCTCGATGACATAAGCAGAAGGGCTATTAATGAGCACGTCCAGGGGGTTTCAGCTCATTCAAGTAATCGGTAGGGACGAGGTCACCAATACTGTCCCACATTCCTCACAAGGACTTAAACGGTTCTATCCTCCTTTGCAGCCTGGAATGCTAAGACAAAGACCCAGCGAGCAAAACCACAGCTATGTATCTGCCACTAAGAAGACTGCCATCTAGGTAGAAACCGACCAGATGCCAAAGGATAAATTCCCCCATCCTGAGGCTTCACATCTACGTCAAATGGTCTCAGCAGAGCCCATTAGGCTGGATCCAGGGTATAACATCACCAACAGAAGCCGGTGAAATTGCTTTGCAAACCTTGGGAACCCACAAAAGGCCTGGTCACCAGCTACCATGAAATCCATACAATCCGTTTACTTTCCTAACGAAACTCCAGCTTCCTTAACTAATCTAACCCTAAAACTAACCCTAACCCTAACCCTAAACCTAATCTGTAACCACTAAACCTAACCATAACACTAACCCTAATCCCTAGCCGAAACACTAACCCCAACCTTAACTCTAACCATAACTTCTAACCCCTAACCCTAACCCCTAACCCTAACCCTAACTCTAACCTATAACCCCTAACCCTAACCCTAACACTAACCATAACCCTAACCCTAACCCTAACTCTAACCCTCCCCATGCTGGGCAGCACCCATTTCCCACAGTGGTGGCCCCCACAGTTTGTCGGGGCCTTTCTGTCGCATTTCCATTACCTACTGAGCTCCTGTGACAGCTCTTGATATCACGTTCTCTTTCTCCACATGACTGGTGTGGTTTTGGTCTCCTGAGGGAGTGCCTTCGTTTTTAGTCTCTGATAGTGTATTTGGTATTTGGCCATGACCTTATATTAAATCTGACTTGTCACCCCCTCCTAGTTGGAAGTGGTATAACTTGTACACAACCGTCCCGTTAACATTGCCCAGAAGAACCCAGTGTGAGGATAACGAGGGGTCTAGACCGGAAGTGCCCTCTGCGGGTGTGTGTCCCCAGGGCGAGCTCCCGTGCTCTGCCCACGATGGCTAAACCAGCTTCACGTGAACGCTGGCTCTGGTTCCATCAGACAAGGCCCCTCTCTTCTGCAGCATCCAAAGTGACCCTTTCACAACCAACTGAAAAATACCTATCAAAAGAATGATTTGGGACTAATTCATGGCCTAGATTAACACAGTTTCAGAAAGCATCGACGTGTCTGCTGAGCCAAAAATGTAGAGACAGAATATGGAGAGACCCGGAGAGAGAGGAGGACAGGCACGCGGCGAGTATTTTAATTGTAAATGTGAGTTGTATGGTACACCCATGTGCAAAATGTGCTGAACTGTGCTTTCTGAAAGGGAGAATTTTATGGTATGTGTATTAAATCTTGATAAAGCTTTCTATGAGACGAGCATGAAAATATGATCAATTCACCATGTAGCAGAGTAAAAAATAGGGATCATGCGATTATCTTAGTACAGGCAGAAGATAATCTGAATATGCCTTTTCATATAAAAATGTGTTCAACCTTGCAATAAAAAGCAATATCCTTTAATCTAATTAAGCACGGTTATAAAGTCACTACAGCAAGTGTTACATTCAACACATGAAACATTGAAGTATTTGCCTTGAAACTGATGACAAGACAAAGTTATCTTTCCGTCACTGTGCTGAAAGTGTAATACGCGAGGAAAAAGAAATACGCTATATAAGGACTTAAAGGAAGAAATGAAAGGATCCTGTTCTAGGATGGCATGATTGCATGTGTAAGATATGCAGAAGAAACAATAAATAAAGTCTAGGTTTACTGACTTACATGTAATAAATAAAGGTTTATTGACTTACATGTAATAAATAAAGTCTAGGTTTACTGACTTACATGATACGCAGTATCACTGGATACATAAGGAATAATAAAATATAGTCAATTATTTCCTATAACTAGTAACTAAAAAAAAATAGAAAATAAAATCTTAAAAATTATACAAGTTACATTAGTGTCTAAAATAAACCCAACTGCTAGGAGTAAGCGAAAAGGAAGATGTACGAAGCAGGCCTAAATAAGTAAATAAGTAGAGGGCTGTCTCACGTTTACAAGTCCAAAGCCTCAGCGCTGTAATTCTCTTAAAATGATCGATGGATTCAGTGGGATCAGTGGATTCAGTGACCCAGCAGAGCGTGTGTGGGTGGGCGCACGTGTGCTTAGAACCCGGCAAGGTGATTCTAAAACCTATATATGGAAGCGCTGATAATGATGAGGAATCTCTTAAAGAACCAAACTGGAGAATTTAGCCGGATTTCAGAACATGTTCTGTAACACCGCGGTAGCTGGGGCAGCGCCACGTTGACACAGGAAGGGAAGACAGATGGTGGGATTAGAACACGGGCCCGGACATGGTTAGACCCACAGGCAGATGCCATTACACACCCGCCAGGTTGGCTCCGGCTGGAAAACACAGAGAGAAAGGTGGTCTAACATGTTGGGAAAGTTATGGGACAACAGAAACTTCGGTAAACTACAGGTGGGCGGGCGTCACGGCCAATGTGGAGAGCTTGTCAGCCAGTAGTTACTAATGAGAACAGCACAGCAGCTTTGCTTGTAACGGCCCCACGCTGGAGGCAGACTGGGCCTGTGAGCTGTGGTGCATAGCCTCTAGGGACGATTGCTACCTGCATCACAAGTGAGACTCCGCCACGCAGATGCAAATAGAATGAATCGGACAGAGAGGTGGCCCCTGAGAACAGGCATGCACCTGCTGAGGCCCCCCGCCCAGGGTGAGCTGATGGTGTCATACCAGCTCTCCCCTTTGGGGGGATTAATGGCTGGGATGGGACACGTAGGGGGTCACTGGAGTGCAAGGTGATGGGAGTGCTCACTTTACCAAAAATGCTTGAGCTACAGGAATTAATTGCACACTTTTATAGGTATTTTGTCCTCGAATAAAACACAAATGCACATAGATTTCACGCCTGGATATGATCTTCATGTACTCGGAGCCTTTTCTGCACCCTGGAACTTTCCTCTCTCTGCATTTGCCCCTTTTAATCTGCGGATTCGGTCATAAGACACAACGCCTGGCTTGGATCAAATCATGTATCTTTCAAAACAAGAAGAACAAAAGAAGTAAAAACTACCAGTTTTCAGCAAAGAATTATGGTTTCATTTTATTTCTTTCCATTATACATTCTTGTGGGTTGACTTGCTGGCCCTGATTAACTCTGCCCATCAAAATGAAAAGGGTGTGTACTATCTCAACTCCTTTTTGTAAAAACAAACAAACAAATAAACACGAGGTGTTGGTGTGACTTACCAGCCAGCTGTGACCAGCACCAACAGCGATGATGCTGATGTGAAATCACATAATTGCTGCTTCAGGGTTTTTTTTTTCCATTTCTTTGTGCCTCAAAAGCCTAATATTGTATGAAACATGTAGAAATTAAAGCAAAAATGGGGCCGCCTGGGTGGCTCAGTCGGTGAAGCGTCCGACTTCGGCTCAGGTCATGATCTCACAGCTCGTGAGTTCGAGCTCCGCGTCGGGCTGTGTGCTGACAGCTCAGAGCCTGGAGCCTGTTTCAGATTCTGTGTCTCCCTCTCTCTCTCTGACCCTCCACCATTCATGCTCTGTCTCTGTCTCTCTCTCTCTCAAAAATAAATAGGCATTAAAAAAAAAAAGATCTGATTCATGAACGCTCACTGAGTACGTGTCTTCCGCACGCACATCAGCACCGTGCAGGGAGTTCTATCTACTAATGGTAGGTATAGAGGTCAGAGCACCTACAAGGGAGATGTCGAGCAGACTTCCTGGGAGCACAGAGCAGAGCCACGACTACTGGGGTGGGACAAGTGCCCCGCTCACACCTTCTCTGCATTAAGAAGCGTCGGTGACTGGTGATGGACTAAGGCACAGGGGCTGCCATTCTGGTGGTCGGAGCCTGTCGGTACAGGTGGTGCCTTCCACACAGCCTAGCTCAGCGATGACGGGCGAGTGGCTGTTCCTGCCCCCGCCCCGGAATGGCAGCATCGCCAACGGCTGAGGAAAGTTGTCCTCTGCACTCGAGAAGGAAGAATCCAGCACAGGAACACAGAGCTGGTGACCCCACCTCGGGGAGCTGAGTCCGTCGGGCTGTCCACATTCCTCCTCGTTGGTGCCAGGGGCATCTCCTTCACCAGCCTGATCTGGCTCACTTGTCTTAACACCTGTTTTTACTGCCCATGAGTTAAGACCACGGAGTGACCATTCAGATCATGGCTGGACGCCTCTGAAGCCCTGAGATACACAGGCCATCACGGTAGGTCAGACGTTTAACTCCGGATTATCCAGTCTCCCGAATCCTGATGGGCAGAGAAACTTCCCAGCTGTGGTCGGGGGAGGTGTGACCACAGAGAAGCGGCCAGAGGGTTGCAGGGTCGTGGGCCTTACAGATGGAGGAAGGGGACACGAGCCAAGAAGTGGGGGTGGTCTCCAGCAGGTGGAAAGAGCAAGGGAAGGGGTCTCCTCTGGAGCCTCTGCAAAGAAGTGCAGCCATGTCCACACCTTGCTTTTAGCCCAGCGGTGCTCGTGTTAGACCTCAAACCCAGGGCACTAAGTACCGACCTATAAGCCAAGCGCTACGGTGAAATGGTAAATGGGTGCTGTTTTCAGCCATCGAGTTGTGGCATTGCATTAAGGCAACATAGAGAAAGGCGTGAGGCGTGAACATTTCTCTCCCTGGCATCCGTGTTCTCACTCGTGTGCACGTTGCTAGAGCTATAGGTGTGGGCGGAGCCCACAGTAGGCACAGTGGGTGTGCCCCCCCCGGCCCCCCTGTACTCTTAGAGACCACCTTGCTCTTGAGTGCAATGTTCTCTGCCTGGAATATGCCCCCCCCCTTATTTCTGGGACCCCCTCCTTGTCCTTGGACGGGCAGAGCAAACCTTATCAGCACATCAAAGGAAAGCAGTCACCCCTGAGCTTGTGGGGTTCCCGTGGGGACCTGAGCAATCCCCAGAGCTGAATTCCCCAAATGGACAGCCATACAATCTCGGCTCCCATGGAGCCCTGAGTTCTGGCTCTTTCTCTCTCAGCCCCAGTCTGACGGGGTTTAGGGGTCTGGTCTATGCAGGGAGCAGGGTACTGGAAGTCTGGAGGGGGCTCTGCTGGGGGCAGGGCTCAGCCCAGTTCCTGGCCAGCAAGCTGCCCAGACAAGTGCCTGGGGGGCAGATGGAATAAAGGAATGAAGCCAGTGGCCAGGTGAGAGGCCATGTGGAAATATGTTTATCCCTGCCAGTCGTCTAGGCCAGCCTGTCAGCCAGAAGAGGTAGCTGGGAAAGGCAGCAAGTGCTGGGTATCTGCACGTGCCCCAGGATCGACCTGGACTCCCGGGGGGTGGTGCCTGCAAAGAGAGCCCCTCATCCTGGTCTGGAGTGAATTGGAGCATGGGAATGAGCATTCAGCCCCCACGGTCCCACGGGAGCCCCTGGGAGGCTCAAGCCCTCTGTTGTGGGTGATGGGTTAGGGCCAGGTCAGTGCCAATGGCTGGGGGATTGGGTGTGGGGGAGGGGGAGTGCAGAGGAGAGGGAAGCTGACAGGTCTGTCTCGATCCCCCAGGATGAGGCTTCGATTTGGGGCCCCAGGACTAGAGGAAACAAAGGTAGAGGTGCTGGGGTGGGCCCTGGGGTTGGGTCACAGCTGTGGCCACAGATGTATTCCAAATCCAGCCTCTGGGAGGCGTCCTTCGTGGTGGCTCGAAAGCCCTGGTTCCTGCCATCCACGTCTACAACTGAGCAGGAGTGGAGAGACAGGGCTTGGTGGCAAGGCCCTCAAGGCGCCTTCCTCAACACGTGCTCCAGGGCCGTGTTTCATCAGCCCGGGCGCCATGCTTCTGTGGTGGCTTCAACTGTCCCCGCCATGATTTATTTGTGTGCCCGAGTCCCTGCAGGAGGTGAAGCCCTGGGGGCCACGGCGATGCATCTTGTCTTCTCAAGGTCAACCACAAGGACACATGACGGAAACTCGGGAAAGGCCAGTGATTGAAAGGACATGAGTTTTAAATTCACAGATTGCCCTGGTTTCCCGTTGGCAGCGAAGAAGCGTGGATCATCGTCACATATCCAAAGTTCAATTTTTTCCTAAGTTCGGGGTGTGTTTCTTGGTCTGTGTCTGTGTTTTGGGACAGAGCTGGTCCTGACTTACTGGTTTGTCTGAAGTGGCTAACGTTGTGTGATCGAAATGTGCAGAACTAGGAGTTATTTGCAAACCCAGTGGGGTTCATTGTTCCTTCCTCTAGCTTTGTGTCTCCTCCATTTTGGCAGAGTTCTGGTACATGCTGTTTACCAGTTTTCAGTTTTTTTTCCTCTTTTTTCTTGTGGAAGATTAATATTTGGGGTGGTCTGTTCCCTTGCTTCGAGAAATTCCTCTGGGATAGTATAGCACAGAAATATGTAAAAACAACAGCACATTCGGATTAAGAGTTGTGAAATGTAGGAATCCTCAGAATAGTTGAAGTTTTGGAACATTCTGTATTCCTGAAATGAAGGTCAAGAACGCTTTTGCCTCCACCACCGTGAAATGACCAAGACCGACCACTTGAGGAAGTAGAAAGACACACATTTACCAGATGAGCTAGTTTAATCCTTACATTGGAATGAAGCTTGTTGTGATCCGAGGCTGAGAGGGGAGGACGCACAGATCTGTCACTTATCAGCCAGACAACAGGAAGCAAACGAGGTCGTTTCTCTGAGTCTCTGTTGCTGTTTCCACACGTAACATGGAGATCAGAGCATTACGAAACTGGCCCCAGAACTGCTCACAGGATAGTGGAGGTGCTAACGAAGTCACAGACGATATACCACCGGAATGGCACAGAGAGCCCAGAAATCGACCCCCGCAGATACAGGCCAATCGGCTCTGACAACCGCAGCATCTTGAGCCAAGATCATCTTTTCCACAAGTGCTGGAACCACCAGACAGTCACAAGCAAAACCGGGAACTGCAAGCCCAGGGCTGAGGAGTAGGGGAGGGTTCAGCAGATGGAGCACGGGACGATGTTCAGGGCCGGGGAGATACTTCGTCAGGCGTCGCCGTGGTGGGGACACAGGTGTATAACGTCAGTACGACCGCAGGAGTGAAGCGTGATGTCAACTGTGGACTTTGGGTGATAAGGAGATGTCATAGGCTTGGACATAGGTGATAAGGAGGTGTCACGCATCCCTTGGTGGGAGATGTTCATGGTGTGGGAGGCTGTGTGTGTCTGGGGCGGGAGCCTATGGGGAATCTCTGTCCATCTCCCTCAACTTAGTTGTGAACCTGAAACTGTTCCAAAAAAATAAAACCTGTTTAAAAATTAGGAAACTAGGGGTGCCTGGGTGACTCAGTCGATTGAGCGTCCGACTTCGGCTCAGGTCATGATCTCACCATTCCCGAGTTCGGGCCCCGCGTCGGGCTCTGTGCTGACAGCCTGCTTCGGATTCTGTGTCTCCCTTTCACTCTGCCCCTCCCCCACTCACACTCTGTCTGTCTGTCTGTCTCTCAAAAATAAACTCTAAAATTTTTTAAAAACATAAAGAAATAAAATTAGGAAACTAAGAGGTTGTCCTAAACCTTAGGACAACCCTTAGCAAAGCCCACTACAAAGATCATTCTGGTCATTTCTGGGGCACAACCGCTGAGGTCCCCACCTTCCCCATGGACCGGGTGGCCCGGGCAAGACCCGATCCACTCACAAGCTCACCTCTAGCGTGGGAATGATACAAACCCACAGCTGGCATTTGTAAAGAAGCATAGTCCGGGAAATCTGCCCTGCTCAGCCATAAAACACCTGTAGATTTTAGTATTCCTAATTTTGTTATTAACTTTGCTGCTTTAAAGAAAGTTAGTACTCACAGCCACTATCTGGAGTGTTGTTGTTGTTGTTGTTGTTGTTGTTTTTAATAATCAAAGGCAAGTACTCTATAATCCAAAGTACTCTATGCTGGATAAGAAAATAATGATTTTCTTGAGGGTTATATGGAAAGTACAAAAACTGCCTCTTAGATTTTTGGAAACAGAATGAGATGAAACCTTCATTTTTTGTTGGGGTTTGATTTTCCTTTTCTGAAGTGACATGTAAAGTAGTCATGGATGGGGTGGCTGGGTGACGTGGTCAGTTAAGTGTCCAGCTCTGATTTTGGCTCAGGTCACGATCTCACGGTTCGTGGGTTCGAGCCCCGTGTCGGGCTCTGTGCTGACAGTGCGGAGCCTGCTTGGGATTCCCTCTCTCCCTCTCTCTCTGCTCCTTCCCTGACTGATGCTGTCTCTCTTTCTCTCTCAAAATAAATAAACTTTAAAAATAACTAACTAACGGGGCACCTGGGTAGCTCAGTTGGTTAAATGTCCAACTTTGGCTCCGAGGTTGGGGCTCCGAGGTCGATCACGGACGTCTGCTGACTGTGGTGACGAACCACATGGGAGCGGTGGCCCAGGATAGAGGCCGTCATAACACAGAGTTCCAACCCCCGCCAACCTGCAGTCTCTATTTTTAGAAAGCATGTCTGTTCTATAAATAGCATTTGGCTTTTCTGGAAGAAAGGATGTTGAAATTGCTCTTTGGAAAGGTTTTTGTCCGATTCCTCCCCACTTCCCCGTGTTCTCTGTGGACCAGGGAGGAGCTGCAAAGTACCAGATTTCCTGAGGGTCAGATGTGGGCGGGAATAGCCAGCACAAGTCCCCTCGGGGGCACCGGAAGGGCCACCAGATGGTTCGGTCCGTGTGGACGTTTTGTGAGGCCATGTTTTCTGCCACCAGCTTTTGGGAATAGCATGGAAACTGGGTGTCTTTTGGAATTGGGGTATTTTTAGTTCTTTTTCAAGTGAAAATAGAACAATGATTTTCATGGAAAAAGTATTTTCTCTCCACGTTTCCCTCACTTATAATAACCACCCCTCCCCATCCACGTGGAAAAAAAGGAAAGTTTAAAGCAGTTTGAGTGTTTTAGCATCTGAAGGAAGTTTCCATCCTAAATGCTACAAGTGGTTTATAGATCTGTGAGGTTATATTAGGAAAAACACCTGTGTGTTACTCATTATACCCCTAATAGATTGCTTTGACCCCTCTTTAAAAAGTGTGAAAAAAGGTAGCAAAAGTAATAAAGACAGAACCATTCTTAAGATAAAATAAGCATCAGGAATCCCTCGCCCAACCTCCACTTTTGATGAGTGAACACTGGCAGTTCAAGACCCGTAAACACCTCGCCCTCGCAGAGCCTGCTGCGAGCCAGGGTCTCATGTGGCAGTTCAGTTCTTTCTGTGTTGGTAGAGGTGAAAAATTTAGCTTCGTTCCTGGGCAAAATCTCTTGCCAGATAGTGAACATTTTGAAATACGATACAAACAAGTGTTTCTAAAATATAAGGTAGAATCTGCATTTATGATCTACCTTTTACTAGATTTATCTTTTAAAAATTTAATTTAATGTAATTTAATTTAATTTGACTTAATTTAATTTAATTTTTTAGGCAAACTCTACTCCCAACGTGACTCTCGAACTCGCTCCCCGGAGATCAAGGATCAAATGCCCACCGACCTAGCCAGCCGGGCGTCCCTATATTTTATTGGATTTAAATCCCGCCCGGACTCTCGCCGTGCGTGTGAGCTATTTCCCATGTGAGGAGGAGGTCAATGAAAGTGCATGTGTGTTCAGCTGAATGTCTGAACCTAACAGGTGCCCCCGTGTCCTCCCTCCCAGGAGAGAGGCGGGCTTGGTGGTGACTGGACCGCCAGCTTCCGGACACAGAGTGGAGGCTGTGTGTGTCAAAAAACAACGCGCTCGTGGAGGAGTCACCTGAGGGTGTATTTGACAACTGGGGAGGGGGTGGGGAACCCTCTCGGTCACTGGTTTATGGGGGGTGGACGAGGGCCGTGCTGGAATCCCTCAAGAACTATGAACGCCCACTCTGTTGGAGTCTGATGCCCACCCGGAGCGAACTGAATGAGCACCTGAATCGGCAGACCCTGTCATCACCCCAGTGTCTAACCTGCTTTCAGTCACACACCAGCCACCGGCCCACCACACCCCATCCTTCCCTCAGGGAATCCCTCTGGGCCTTCCTGTTCACAGCCTGCACATTTCTGTCCTGGATTGGCGATCAAAATCCTCATACATCTCTCAGTGGATTCTATCTCCTCTCATCTAATTGTCTACAGTACTCAACATATTTTCACATTCATGCCAACTTTGTACATCTTTCCCAGGTGGGAGATCGTCAGTGATTCCAAACCTGTACTCATTTTTTACACAAACTTGAGCTGTGTTAACCGCGCATTTACATAAATCATACCTTAGGCTAATCCTGTAGAACCTTGGAGAAATTGTGATTCGTTGGCTCTGCATAATCCACCCACAAAGTTTTTGAAATTTATTTTTATTTTTGTGTTTTAATTTATATCCAAGTTAGTGAGCATATAGCACAATAATGATTTCTGGAGTAGAACCCAGTGATTCATCCCAACAAGTGTCCTCCTTAATGCCCAGCCCCCCTTTAG
This sequence comes from Panthera onca, assembly GCF_046562875.1. Taxonomy (NCBI): domain Eukaryota; kingdom Metazoa; phylum Chordata; class Mammalia; order Carnivora; family Felidae; genus Panthera; species Panthera onca. The sequence continues at coordinate 62,647,115 of NC_138340.1, read as the reverse complement.
CCCATCCCCCCTCCCACAATCCCTCCGGCAACCCTCTGTTTGTTCTCTATATTTAAGAGTCTCTTCTGTTTTGTCTCCCTCCTTGTTTTTATATTATTTTTTCTTCCCTTCCCTTATGTTCATCTGTTTTATCTCTGAAAGTCCTCATATAAGTGAAGTCATATGATTTTGATCTTTCTCTGACTGACTCATTTCGCTTAGCATAATACCCTCCAGTTCCATCCACATAGTTGCAAATGGCAAGATTTCATTCTTTTTGATTGCCAAGTAATACTCCATTGTATAGATATACCACATCTTCTTTATCCATTCATCTGTCGATGGACATTTGGGCTCTTTCCACACCTTGGCTATTGTTGATAGTGCTGCTATAAACATGGGGGTGCATGTGCTCCTTTGAAACAGCACATTTGTGTCCTTTGGATAAATACCTAATAGTGCAATTGCTGGGTCATAGGGTAGTTCTAGTCTTAATTTTTTGAGGAACCTCCATACTGTTTTCCAGAGTGGCTGCACCAGTGTGCATTCCCACCAGCAGTGCAAGAGGGCTTCCCTTTCTCTGTATCTTTGCCAACATCTGTTTTTGCCAGAGTTGTTCTTTTAGCTACTCTGACTGGCATGAGGTGGTATCTCAGTGTGGCTTTGATTTGTATTTCCTTAATGACGAGTGATGTTGAGCATCTTTTCATGTGTCAGTTGGCCATCTGGATGTCTTCTTTGGAGACGTGTCCATTCATGTCTTGCCCATTTCTTCACTGGATTATTTGTGTTTTTGTTGGGTCTCAAGTCTTAGACCAAAGAACACTGTGTAATTTTCTTGTACCAAGCATATCCCTTGACTTTAGATCCCACTATAGGGATAATTAAGAATTATCCCTAGAGGGGGACACCTGGGTGGCTCAGTTGGTTAAGCGTCTGACTCTTCATTTTGGCCCAGCTCATCATACCACAGTTTGTGGGTTCAAGCATCAAAATTCTAGAACTCTAGAATTATGAGAATTGAGTGAGCCGTGTATCCAAGCCCTTGACACAATGCCTGGCCCAGAAAGGTCACCAAATATGTTAGCACTTGTGATTGGAACAGAAAGATCACTCGCAGTGAAACAGTATGAACAGGGTCTCCCTGTTGGAATGACTGCGTTGGACAGATGACTGAAGTCAAAATCCTCCATGGTATTCAGAGCAGAATAGAGAATAGAAAATAAAGGATAAAGGTGGAGAATAGACAGGAAAGATGCTGTGTCGCTAAACTAACGCGATCCAATCTCAACTCTTGCACGGTGTATGCAGTGTAAGGAATTCAGCATCCATATTTTCAGAATATGCATGACAAGTGTGGGCGTGCTCTGCAGTTGTTTCTGTAGCTACCTGCTACGTGAATCCAGAGTCTTGCCAGCGTGCAGCTGCATTCACAAAGCTTCTAGAAATGCCATTTTCTCTGCAGCATAAACCAAGGCGTCTACATTTTTGCCTCTGCCAAGTAGACTGTGAATAAAAAGGAAGTTTATAACTTCCTCCCAGAGGTTATAAACTCTTAAAGATAAATACAACGACCAACGGTGCCATCCACTTGCAGGGGACCCGGGGGCAGGCTGGGAGACGCCACTTGAGTGCAGGGTCCCTTGTGACACATTCTGTGGGAAGCTCTACATTTTCTGGCAGTTGTTCGCTAAACATCAACTCACGGCTCAGTAAAGAGTCTGTAAGATCATGGTGACTGCAAGCAAATAGTGTCACACTTGGGGCACATCTGTTTTTCATCATCCTTACTCTGGCCCGTAACATGGAGGGTGCCAGCCAGTCCCCGAGAACGTCGACCTTCACCACCCTGGACAGCTCTGTCCCCTGCTGTGCTGGCATCTCAAACCCAACCACAGACCTCACTGCCCCTCTAGGTAAGGTTGTCGGAGTTAGCGAATAAAAAACAGAATCCCCAGTGGGATTTGGATTTCAGATCACGAACAGATCATTTTTAGGGTGAGTATGTCCCACACAATAGTTGGGACATACTTGTACTAATTTTGTTGTTGCTGTTCTTGTCTGAAATTACACACTTCACTGGGAGTCCTGTGTTTTGCCTGGCAACCCAGCCACTAGGAGTGGGACAGGCCAAGCACGCAGATTGGGAACAATTTCATACGTGGTGTGTGTGCATGTGTGTGTGTGTGCGTGTGCACGTGTGTCTGTGTGTATACACTTGCACCTCCACAGCGTTCTGGGGTGCCTGGGGCAGTGTGAGGTGCAGCAAACCTAGACAGGGGAAAGCCATGTGGGTGCTGAGGTCTTTGGAGACACCATTGCCCACTCCCCACCAAGTCCTCTGTGTCCTCCATCATTCTGTTGTTCCCAGAATGCTCCCCGAGCACGCCGGCCTCTTGGACTAAAGAGTGTCAGGTGGGGCCTCAGCCGCAGCAGGCTTTAAAAGCAAGTAGTTCTGGTATGGGACAAGGGTGAGAGACACACGTCTAGAAAACTCTGGTCTGGGGACAGAATCTACTGCATTCACGGGAAGACAGAGTTGAACCCCTCACACTTGACCGGTACCCGCATGGACGCCCCAACAGGCACGTTCTCCGCCAAAGGCTGGCACTCCAGCGCCCCTGGAGACCCCAGGCAGCCAATCTCAAAGAGGGAGCGGGGGGACACTGGGCCAGGAGGGCAGGGTTTTGGCGATTCTGCATGGGATGAGGTCAAGTGCAGGAGACTGGGATGCTTTCTATTTTTAAGTTTATATTATTTATTTTGAGAGAGAGAAAGAGAGCACGAGCAGGGGAGGGATAGAGAGAGGGAGAGAGAGAATCCCAAGCAGGCTCTGCACTGTCAGCACAGAGCCTGATATGGGGCTTGAACCCCTGAAACCGTGAGATCATGACCTGAGCTGAAATCAAGAGTCAGATGCTTGACCAGCTGAGCCCCCCGGGTGCCCCTGGGACACTTTCAACAAGACATTAGCAGCAGAGGCAGGAGCCCCTAACCTGCCATGCCCACCCGCACACATGCTCTGCTAGGGCAACAGCTCAGTCACGGTCACGGAGAGGCTTAGCTCGTGCTTTGTAAGCGACCACAGACCTTCTCCTGCAGGAGCGACCGGGAAGCAGCTGCTTGTAAACATTTTTGTGAACATTTGCCCGGCCCACTTTGTGTCCGTGCAAATCCTACATTTTCAATGTTTCAGGCAGACCCGTGTAAGCGGTTTCAACAGAAACCATTTTAACTACACAAACACAAAACCAGAGTTTATTTTGGTTCACAGAAGGAACTCTTAAAAACAATTACGCTCATTACATTTGGTTATTTGTAGGCCAGTCCCGCCAGCCCAGTATTCAGAGCATCAACTTTAAACTATTTGTTTGCAGCTATAACGTGTGGTGTGGCCCCTGATGCCTGTGGGGGCCGGGAGTGGGGGCAGGGAAGGCATCTGCTGTCCAGGGCAGGGGGCTTCCCTGAATTGCCCAGGATGCTGTCTGCTGTCCTCCAAAGCACATGAAAACAGTTGACATGCGCTGGCCCCTGCGATCATGTGGGAGAATCGGGTCTTTGTCTTGCTTCCCATTTTGAAGGTTAGGAAACTCCAGGCAGCAAAATCCTGCCTCTTACCCCGTGTTGGTCAGATCTGTGCAGGATATTTGCTCCTTCCTGTCTTATGTCAGGTGTACCCTGGTGGGTGTAAACCCCGGAGGGGGATGGAATCATCCGGAGAGATGCTCAGACCCACCTTGGATGAATAATTCAGAATCCCAGGCAGGGGCAGTGACCCCCAGATGCGAAAAGAGGCCAGGAACAAACCCTCCGGTGGGCCAGAGGGTCTGAGGGGGCACGACCCTGCGACACCCCCATCGCAGTGAGAAGCCGTGTGTCAGGCCTTGTGACCTTGGCTGCCTCCATTCTGGTTGGGAGTCAGGCCCTGGTCTGTTTTCGGGATCATTCTACACATGCTTGAACGTTGTTCTTGGATCTGTTATAAAATGAATGTTCTTGTCAAGGGGCCCCCTGTGATGAGTTTTCCTTGGAATTAAATACTGTAAAAATGTGGTTTCCTCTTACCGACTCTCTGCTGTGCCTTTTATCAGACGGTGGGAGCTGCAGGCCCACAGCTTTCCTGGGCTCCCTGGTGGGCAACGCCGTGGCCATGGTACCTCTGGGACCAGCAAGGGGGTTTGCACGTCCCCTGCCCTTGAGTGACAGCCTCGAGGTCACTACGTGACCTATTCAACAGTATCCCAGGTATCAAACGGGGGCCTTAGCAATAGCAATGTGTTGTCCCAAATGTCGTCAGACGATTCAGCCTCCGCTTTCTGGTCCCTTTCACACCCTGCAGCCTCGGTAAATGAGCTACGAGTGCTGCCCCTGCCATGGCGATTGTTGGCCACGGATCTTCTTGGCAACACGCTTCCCAACTAGCTCTGTTGCAAGTAACACGTTACTTAATTATTATTTTTTTTATTTTATTTGTAGAGAGCATGTGTGAGCAGGGAGAGGGCAGAGGAGAGAGAGGGTCTCAAGCAGGACCCACGCTCAGTGCAGAGGCCGACGCGGGGCTCGATCCCACGACCCTGGGATCATGACCTGAGCCGAAATCAAGAGTTGGCCGCTTAACCGACTGAGCCACCCAGGCGCCCTATGGTACTTAATTATTTGTAGATGAAATAGGGCCTGTGAGCAGCTGACTCGGGATCTGCTGTTTCTTTCTTCTTTTGGCAGACAAATGCACGAGGGTCACACGGGGCAGCGCAGTGCAGTCTGGGGATGCAGGGACCCTGGGCAGCACAGTGGGGTCTGGGGACACGGGGACCGTGGGTTGAACGTATGTGTGGGTTTGCAGAGGAGAAAGCGTGCAGGTGTGCGAGAAGCGACCGGTGGATTGGGGGCGGGGCAGGGATGTGCCTTGTTTATTGGCCACTTTGGGGAACGTTTCCTTTCTGTACGAAGGCTGCTTTCGACTTGGCTCACTGGGTGAGCTGCGTGTCCCCGCAGGTCGAGCTGCGTGAATAGCAACTGCTGAGAAAAGCCTCTCTCACCTTTTGTTTCAGTAGCTTGGCTCCCAGTAATTCACGGGGGCAGAAAGAACATGGAGCTTGGAAGGAAAGGGTGCGATCCAGCTCGGCCAGTGCCTGGCTGACCTCAGCTAGTGACTTCCCACCTTGATTTCTGTTTCTGAGTGCGGCTTCTGCAAGAATGAGATAAAATGCCTGGCAGGCTGCCTGGTGCGGCATCCAGCCTTTGCTTCCTACCATCCGGGGCACAAGTGGGACCACCTGCCTGATGGGGGGGGTCTAAGGCAGGGCTGGCACGGGGCGGCATGTGGCCCCCTTTTCAGAGTGAGCGTCCCCGGTGGAAGCTTCCAGAAGGAAATCTGTGTTTTCTTCTTGACTTGTACTGAGTGGTGCACAGCTTCCTGCTCCTCTCCGGGCTGTGGCTCAGCCAAAGTGACAACCCAGTCTCCTGTGCCCTAGTTTGCTGATGGAGACCTTGGGGGCTCAGCACTGTGTCCCCCGTTTGTGCTGGGGACCCTGAGGTGGCCTGCATGCCACTCTCAGCCACCAGTTTTTCATCTCCTGCCTGCAGACGCCAATGGGTGCTCCTTCCCCCACCGCAGGGTGATGACCACGGGTTTGCACTGCTCCACAGCGATACCAGTCCCTTGGCCACCACGGTCTCCTGTGTGGGGGTGCAGCCTGGTCTGGGAGGGGCCACATCGCCGAGCTGAATCCCTAGGGTCATTGATCTCTTGCACTGACCGTCAGGCCTCCCTGGACACACAGGAGCTCCAGGGACACGTTGGTCATGGAATCGTGCCCTGTTACTGTCGGGGACACTGGCGGGGATGGGAGCATCACTGACAGGTGACTTGGCTGGAACTCTTCCTCACCACCCCTCCCTCTACCCCGCCCACCATTCACCAGCAGCTTTGGGAAGATTAGTGCCTGTCTTTGCATCCGCTCCTGCATTGTGACAGGGACAAACAACACCCTCGTGTGTGGTGTTACCGTGAATGGGGACAGCCCTGAGGTGGACGCCCAGATTTGGCATGTGGTCACTCAGTGCCGAGACTCTTCGATGGGGTGAAGTTGGCTCTGGGTGGGTGGTTGAGCCTTGTCGCTAAAACCCCAAACCCACCCCCTGTGTTTGCATTCTTGTGGCTCCTAAAATAAAATATGGGTTTTTGTTTTTCAAGTTTATTCATTTTGAGAGAGAGTGTGTGCAAGCAGGGGAGGGGTAGAGAGACAGGGAGAGAGAATCCCCAACGGGCTCTGTGCTGTCAGCCCAGAGCCAGACTCGGGGCTCGATCCCACAAACCGTGAGACCATGACCTGAGCCGAAATCAAAAGTTGGGCACTTAACTGACTGAGCCACCCAGGCATGCCCCAAAAATCGATTCTTAAGGATTGCATCCTAAAGTCTGCGTTATAAAGTCAGATCACCGTGGAGGGAGGTGTGCCAGCGAATCTGGGTTAGAATTTGAGGTGTTTCAAGTGTTTTTGGAGCAATCTTGTAAAGGTGTTTTCTCTTTCCTGGACGATGTTTCTCAGACAGTAGATCGGAAGCTGGAGGCACAGAGGGAGGTAGATCACAGGATATTCCTACGATGCCGCTCTTCAGAGTAAATGAAAACTTTTCACGATGAAAACCTTCTAAGTCCGAGCAGCGATATAACAAATATCCACGTCCGCAGCGTCTGTGGTCAGAAACCGTCAATAACTTGCCACCTTATGGATCACTCTTCCCCATTTCATAACTAGAGTATAATTAAGTTTCGGGGTCAGCAACTGCAAAGTGCATTTGAGAAACAGGTAAGATAATCTCTTCACCATGAAACGTGTACCACTGCTCACAAATCGTACAGGGATTTCTGTCGTCACACAGACGGTCCATGTCCAAACACTCATGTGTCTCCGAGCCTGTCCAAAATGGCTTTTTACCCTTGGTTTGGGTCAAAATCCCGCCCTGCTTTCTTGCCGCCTGGACGTCCGTTCTGGAAGATTCCCTGCCCGCTGCTCTTCGTGGGGTCCATGTGTCTTCCCTGGCCAATGTTGCTAGGGCCTCATTTTCGTTTGCCTGTCCCCAGATGGTTACCTGGATCCATTGCTTCTCTCGGGGCTGCAAGATGGTGATTTCCTACCTTGGCATTGCTGGGAATTCATTACTGCTGTCGTGAGGAGGTTCCATCATCCAGTAGAAGGCACAGGGGGCGCCTGTCTGCTGGCCCCTGTGCAGGCTGGGGGTCATGGGTGACAGGGTCCAAGTTCATCAAGGCCGGAACATGCTGACCATACTAGTTTTTCTTCTTTCCCCTCTTTTAAAAAAATATTATTAAGGGGGGCACCTGGGTGGCTCAGTCGGTTGAGCATCTGACTTCGGCTCAGGTCACTATCTCACCGTCCGTGGGTTCGAGCCCCGCGTCAGACTCTGTGCTGACAGCTCAGAGCCTGGAGCCTGCTTCGGATTCTGTGTCTCCCTCTCCCTCTGCTCCTCCCCTGCTCATGCTGTGTGTCTCTCTCTCTCTCTCTCAAAAATAAATAAAGATTAAAAAAATATTATTAAGGAAAATGTTCCATGTGCTTTAAAACTTTTATATTCTCTGATAATGGATCTTAACAACTATCTGTTAGATCTACCTGATTGTTCTATTTTTGTGTCTCTTCTATCAACCCATTGAAAAATATTTTCTTTATTCATTTTGTCTCCCTGGCCCTGAGAATTGTGTGAAAATCTCCTGTTACCAGTATATATCTGTGGGTCTCGGTTTATACCATCTGAGGGCTGTGCTCTGTTGCTGTTTTTCTACATTATTTTTTAATATATATATATTTTTTTAATGTTTATTTATTTGTTTCTGACAGAGAGAGAGAGAAAGAGAGAGAGAGAGACAGTGTGAACAGGGGAGGGGCAGAGAGAGGAGACACAGAATCCGAAGCAGGCTCCAGACTCTGAGGTGTCAGCACAGAGCCCAACGTGGGGCTCGAACCCATGAACCGTGAGATCATGAACTGAGCTGAAGTCAGATGCTTAACTGACTGAGCTGCCCAGCACCCATAAAGTGTTATTTTTGAGAGACAGAGACAGAGAAAACAGAGGAGGGGCAGAGAGAGAGGGAGACACTGAATCCGAGGCAGGCTCTAGGCTCTGAGCTGTCAGCACAGAATCCAACACGGGGCTCGAACCCACAGATAGTGAGATCATGACCTGAGCTGAAGTCAGACACTTAACTGACTGAGCCACCCAGGGGCCCCTCTTCTGCCCATTTTTTTAAAATTTTTAATGTTCATTTTTGAGAAAGAGAGACAGAGCACAAGTCGGGGAGGGGCAGAGAGAGATGGAGACACAGAATCCCAAGCAGGCTTCGGGCTCTGAGCTGTCAGCACAGAGCCCGATGCAGGGCTCAAGCCCACGCACCGTGTGATTGTGACCTGAGCCAAAGTCGGACGCTCAACTGACTGAGCCCCCCACCAAGCACCCCACTGTTGCTGTTTTATCAGGAGAACTGGGAATGGTCGTGGAGGGGGACCTCAAAGGCTGACCTTAATAACCTATATCCTCACTGTGAAATTACACTCTTTACAAGGACTAGCCTTCACTGTCCCTCTGCTGTGAACTTATCACGTGGCCATAATTACAGATTCGTGGGAGGTTGGTTGAAGAGACCTCACATACCCCACACTCTCCTCCCCCACCCCCCCTGCGGTCTCTACAGCATGGAGCCGACACCAGGAAGGTGCCATCCTTTCGGTGGGTGCGTGGTCCTGGGTCAGGGCATCCCACGTTTAAGTCCACACAAGCAGCTGTACAACTGAGACACGGACCTGTCCTGTCACCACACGGATTTGCTCCTGCCACCCCGTTGGAGCCACCCCCTTGGAGCCACCCCCACAGCCACCACAGAGCCCCAGCCCTCTGGTTTACGTGGTGATGATGCGTGGCCCCTGGAGGTGGGTTTCTTTCACTCAGTGTGATGACCTCGTGGTCTGTAAAAGTCATCGTGTGCATCGATCCACTACTGCTTTGGGTAGCTGACTTGGACGGGGAGGTTTGGATCCACCCGGTTTGTTTACCTATTCAGCTGTAGAAAAACCAGCTTTATCTTTGTTCCAGCCCGACGATTACAGCCAGGACAGTGATTAACCATCACGGGCAGGTTTCCATGTGGGCGAACACTTTCTTTCCCCGGGGTTAAACGCCCTGGAGTGGAGAGCATTTGCTGTGTTACCTGCTAAGTGTGTGTTGAGTTTTGCATGAAAATGCCAGACTCTTCCCAGGTGGCCGTGCCATTTCATGTTCCCCCCAGACCGTCAGAGATCCAGCGCCCGGGCACGCAGCTGTCGTTTCTAATTCAGCTGTTGTAACAGCTGTCTGTCTGGTGATTTCCCGCCATGGTCTTCGTTTGCTTTCCCCGCCGCCACCACCACCCCCCGACCGTGGCTGCTGACCCTGAACATCTTTTCTTGTGCTTAATACTTATTCCCATGTTTTGCCGATTTTGTGATCAGACGTTTCGTTTGCCTTTTCGCTGCTAAAATGTGTGGTTCTTTATGTGCTCGAGATCGGAGACATTTGTCAGGCATGCAGGTGACAACAGTTTTCTCCTTGTCTATAGCTTGTCTTTCGTTAAAAAAAGTAAACTTTATTTTCTAGAACAGCTGTAGATTTACATGGTAGATTTATAAGGTCATGAAGACAGAGTGTAAAGTTCCTGCATATGGCGGCCTCTTGCAGCGTCCCAGATGGGAAGTTTCCATGCCCTTAGGACACATCCCGTTCCAGCACATTGACAAGGTTCATCATCCAGGAACCTCCCCGAGCCCAGGGACTGGGGCTTCTACTAAGGTTTCATTACAAAGGCTGAACTGATTGAATCTTTAGCTCCGAGATGGAACTCAATCCCCACCTCCCCCTCTCCTTGCGTGTTGTGCTGAAATTCCCCGGAGCAAAGCTCTGACCCTCTAATCACATAGTTGGAGTTTCTAACACGACCGGCCTCCATCTCCCTGAAATTCTCTCGGAGCCTACAGAGTGTCACCTCAGTTGCATTAACTCAGGTGTGGCCCCAGGAGCCCACCATGAATAACAAGACACTTGGATCACTCGGGAAATCCAAGGGTTAAGAGGGCCCAGGGCCCACGGGCAGAGACCAGCCAGATTCATTATTATACAATGGTGCGTGGGGAACAGGGCGCATCCCCGCTGTTGTTATGAGCACCTGGCTTGGGCGTGTGTCTCAGGTGTCCCCTCTTGGAAGTTACTTCCTGCTCTCCTTTCCCATGCAGTCTCCTTTGGAGGCAGTCACCAGGAGCAGCCACACGGGGGGTGGATCCTGGGGAGTGTCAGCAAAGACTATCTGGAACTCTTCCGCATGGAATGTTCATCGCTTCCACATTTATTTATTTATTCCATCATGTATTTATATCAGTATGAACTCATGGATATTTATTTTATACTTGGGGTTATCATCCAAAGCCTCTTAATTTATTTTGCGGTCAAATTGTTTCACATTTGGCCATGGGGAGCTCCTTCAGTTGGCTCCTGTGTGTGTTTGACATCCCCTCTTATCGCTGCGGGGCCGTGTGTGTGTGTGTGTGTGTGTGTGAGAGAGAGAGAGAGAGAGAGAGATACTTCCTTTTCTAGGAACATGAGATGCTCCAGGCTAATCTTGTGAGTTTCCTCTCTTGACTTCAGGACATATCTTCAAGGAGCCCTGGTGCCTCTTGACCAAAGAGGGGATTAGAAACCAAGATCCTGGTGCCAAGCGCGCTCACTGCTGCTGGGGCGTCCTTGACGCCAGGCCCACTCAGCTCACAGAGCGAGGAAACCTAGGTGTGTGTGCTGACTCGTGTGTCCACGTCTGCATCTAAACATTCCTGGGTGTGGCCTTCTGTGTCTGTATGGAGCTACACGTGAGCTCACAGTGATGTCTCCAAGTCTGATCCATTAGCCCAGAGATCTTTCCAGCCTCCTCCCTTTGCTTCTCTGTGACCCCCTCCCCAATAGCGAGAGACCCTCTCATCTCTGAGCTGTTCAATTGCAGGGTGTGTAGAGAAGAGCTAACGGGCACGCAGGGAAATGAACGTGTGTAAGTAGCACTGTGATGCTGAACGGCTTCTCTTGCCTTTAGCGTAATGGCCCAGAGCTACTTAGGGCAGCCCTGTCCCCTCCCTGCTGCCTCATGCCCCATCACTGTCTGCTCTCTGTCCTAAAAGCCCTGACTGCCTCGACGATTTTTCATTTGCATGCTGTTCCACTTGGTATTTCCAAGTCACGTGTGTTCCGACAAATGAACTGTGTCGTGTGCCCGCGATGACAGCATCTCAAAGAGAGGCATGATTTGAACCCCCTAGAACACGCTGTACTGCCTCGTTCAGTCCTCCAGCTCCCAAGCCCCAGAAGCCACAATCGCTCACCGCTGCCTGTCACAGACATCTCCGCATGGGAATTAGGCAGTAGGCTCTTTTCACGTAGCATGCGTGAAGTCCATCCCTGGTTTTGCTTGGCTTAAGAGCTTGTATTTTGTTTTGTTTTTACCACCCCAGTGACATCCCATTGCATAGACACAGCACGACCTCTTTACCTATTCACTTACTGAAGGATGCCTAGGTGGCGTCCAGATTTGGTGACCACGGCCAGGCTTTGCCCATTCTGTCCGTCTGCACGTGGGGACGTCACCAGCATTCCCAGAGACGCTGCCTGAGCCCTGCGGTGTTTTTCCCGGGTGCAGGGGTGCTGACAACACTCTCCATCCAGTGACCGAGTCTCTTGGGGCTACAGGCTCCCTTGGACACGGACATAGACACCTTAGACAAGCTCGTCGAGGCTGGGATGGGGGAGGCTGGTTATTGCCTCCCGTGAATCCATCAGAGGATTCACAGTTTTTCCCTTCCTGAGGCTCAGGTGGGGCCACAAGGTGCTGTCCTAGCTTGGCTGTCAGTGAGGTGCGTGCAGGCTTTCTGAAACACAGGCGAACCTTTGGCACGACAGTGCCCTTCTGCGTGTCCCTTGTCCCCTTGCTCTAGAAAACCCGTGGACTAAGGTTGGGTTTTGCGGAGAATAACCGTGCAGCCTCCACAGATCCTCCTGTGCCCGGTCCCCCCTCTGCCACCCCGCCGTTACAACTCCTTGTAAACTGTATGGAGTCTCGCTCAGTTTTCTAGTATCTAAGTGCCTTCCCTATTTGGGGGACGCTTCACTGTGCTGAGCCTCCCGCCCAGCTGACTCCCAGGGTCACTTACAGGCTGCTTCTTTCTAAAATCTTCTTAACAGCAAAGGAGGGGTGACACGCGGTCTTGAGGTCCCCCATCTGCTTTCTTGACTCCTCTGCTTTGGGGGAACAGTTTGGGAACAGGGATGGCGGTGTGTCAGCACCCGCGTGCGTCCAGCATTCCTGGCGGTCAGACATAATCTGTGTGCCGTCTGGGAAGAGAAGAAGCGTGTTTAGTTGACCGTCTTTAGTTGACTCCACAGGGAACATTTTGCTTGCGTTTAACGCATCTGTGTGGACAGCAAGATGGAGTCACTCGTGTCCAGCAATGACCCAAGCAGTGAGTTGGCGAACAGACCTGAGATCCTTCCCGCTCGAACGTGATGAGAGGTGAGTGAGGAGGTCCCACCCGGACCAGACAGAGGCCTCAGCTCAGCTGTGTGCCCCCAGGCTGACTTGGCATTTGGTTGGTTGACTTCCTGCCCCTGCGGTATCCTGTGTGCTGTGTGGCTGGTCTCCTGCTCTGGTCAGCGGCCCGGGTAAGGAGCCAGGTGCATCATGTGGGGGAATGTTTCTGATTTGGGGATCCTGAACCTGCCTTACAAGTATGTTGCCCTTGATTTTTAAAAGATTTTTTAAACGTTTATTCATTTTTGAGAGAGAGAGAGACAGAGAGATAGTATGAGCAGGGGAGGGGCAGAGAGAGAGGGAGACACAGAATCCAAAGCAGGCTCCAGGCTCTGAGCTGTCAGCACAGAGCCTGATGCAGAGCTCGAACCCACGAACCGTAAGATCATGACCTGAGCAGAAGCCGGACGTTTAACTGACTGCGCCACGCAGGCGCCCCCCCTGCCCTTGCTTTATGATTGAATAAAGCTGATGCCCAACTCGCATGTGCTCCTCTGTAGCGTGCTCATGACAGCCTGAAATAAGGAGGTACATTATGACTGATGTGTACCTTAATGTAATTATTTTCCTTTTGGAAAGCTATGAACACACCTATGATACTTTAAAATCAAATTACTGCCATCATGCCCGTACAAAGAGTGGGCAACCAGGGGAAATGTGTGTCTCAGGCACCATGAAAATGTCCCAGGTAATTTACATGCCTTTGAATGCATCATAAAATTATACTCAAGACATTGGCATTTGTCCCTCTTCTGGAACCTTCAGAAAAGTATCAGGACTCACTTCCACTGGGGGATTATTCTATAATATATATTATTCGACAACGATTTGGCATGTGTCTCACAAAAGTAATATGTTAGTAACACAAGTAATTGAATGAAGAATGGTATCGAAGGCCCGTCGCTGTCTTATCATTGCTTGGCGGAGTCAAGACGACACTGATTATCTTCAAACCGGTAGGAACACTGAGTGGCCCCTGACCCTGGGGTTACGATGCCAAGTGCCCGAGGTGGGCACTTCAGGGGCTGCTGGGTTTGGCATCTTGTAAGAAAGATAAGGAAATTGGGATTGCAGAGAGGCTGTGAATTGGGGGACATGGTTAGGCATTTGGAAGAGAGACGAGCCAACCCCCGGAGCACTGTGCAGAGTGACAGGACCTCTCCGGGAAGCAGATGTGAGGGCCTGGTCGCGCTGGGGCTATTTGGGAACGGATCACAGGGGGTGTGCGGTGCCCAGAAGGTGTGGAGGAGGAAGGGAGACGCGGAATACTAACCACAGGGGTGAGCTGGGCGCCGTCCCCATGCTCACTCGGAGGGCGCTCCCTGCGGGAACGGGGACCCAAAGCCATGGGGCACCGTTAAGCCGGAACCCCAGGAGGCAAGCAGGAGTGGATGTGCACATCCACACGTGGAGGAAAACAAAGCAGGGGCTGAACACAGGCGTCCCTCACAAGGAGCAGAACACGTGGCCTCACTGCCCGGGCTGTGCCAGGGACACAAACCCGGGAGAGGACAGGTCCAGGAGGGGGTCTCACGAGGAAGCCCGGGGACCAGACATGGGCTCTGTCAGCCTCAGGGGCTCACGCCGCACAGCCTCAGACTTGGATCTTGAACAGGAGGCTTGGCCTCGGCCTGCCGGGATCCCCACGTCTGTGACATGAGCCCACACCACCTGCCTGGAGCGTCTGTGAGAGAATCCGGTCACCCACGGATCGTAGGTCCCTGCGAGGCCGTCAGCCCCTTGTGTGCTGAGGGCAGCCACTCGTGTGCTTAGTAAACCATCGAGGACAAACACGTGACTGGGTCACTCCACTAAAACCCTGAGGTGCCCAGAAAATGTGCCTTCTCTGTTTACACTAGAACTCTTGGCATTTCTTTGGGGACCCTACTCCCTGCTGACCAGGAGAATGAAACTAAATGTCTGATCCGATCGGATTCCATCCATGCCACAGTGTAAGCAGAACGTGTAAAGGTACGCCACCTGTCCTTTGGAGCAAGCGATGCTCGATTTCCTGGAAGGAAGCAGAGTGGAAGAACCTTCCAGGCAGCCGGGGCTGCGTGAAGCGCTGGAGAGAAGTCCTCCACCTGGCACGTGGGCATGGCCCTGTGTGCACATATGACTCGTGTGGCCCAGTGGCTCTTGGGGAGGAAGACTTTGCTGGCCAGACTTCACAGGGGCATGTCGGTCACTGGTGTCACACCCGTTCCTGCTGGCTGCAGAGCCTGACTGTCCCCTCCTGCCTGGCTGTGCATCTCCAGGTGCTTCTGAGTCACTTTGCATAGCCATGGGCAGCCCCATCACTGTCTACATCATTCATTCAGCAAATATCCACTGAGGGCCTTCTGTGTGCCAGCCATCGTCCGTGGGGACAGAGGACAGCCAGAGAAGACTCAGTTCCGGACCCTGCTGAGTATCCCCCTCCCTTCTCTGGTGCTTTCCTTCCAGCCGCGCCTGCGGAAGGGGTAAACGTGGGTCCCTCCAACACTGGTCACCTGCACAGACCACTTTCTGAGTCATAAAACACACCTCAACCCAGATGAAATACAGAAATAAAACAAAGTATACTCTCAGACCACAATGGAATGAAACTAGTCAGCAGTAACAGAAAGATAACTGGAAGATATCCGAGTATTTGGAAATTTAAAAATGCACTTCTAAATACATGGGTCAACAAAGAAGTCTCAAGGTCAATACATTTTATTTTCCTTTTTTTTTTTACATCTAAATGACAGTAAAAATACAACTTAACAAATTTGATGGGATGCAGTGAAAGCAGTGATTAGAGGGAAATTTATAGATTTAAATGTATATATTAGAAAATAAGGAATATTTACAATCAATTATCTTAAGTTTCCACTTTAGGAAACTAGAGAAAAGATAGGAATTTCAATCTCAGAGAAGGCAGAATAAGGGAAGTAATAAAAGTTAGAGCAGAAACCAATGAGATTGGAAGCAAGAAACCAATAGAGAATATTAGCAAAATATAGTTCTTTGAAAGATCAGTAAAATTGATAGATCTCTAGCCAATCTAGCCAAGAAAACAGGAGAGAAAGCACAAATTGCTAATGTCCGAAATGAAAGTGGGTCATCACTACTGATTCCGTAGATATCAGAAGTATAACAAAGAGATATTGTGGGCAACTCTGCTCACACAGTTGATACCTTAGATGAAATGAGTCGATTCCTTGAAAGCCCAAAATACCAACATTTGGAAAAGGAAATATAGATCATCTGAATAGGGTGAGATCTATTAAAGAAATTGAATCTATAATTAATAACCCTAAAAAAAGCAATAACTTAGATGTTTTTACTGGTGAATTCTACCAAACACTTGTGGAAAAAATACCAATTTCTGTAGTCTTTTCCAGGAAAGAGATGTAGAGAGAATACTTCCAAACTCATACTGTGAGGCCATCATGACCTTTGTAATAAAACCAGATAAAGACATTAAAAGAAAAGAAAACTACAGACCAATATCTTTTTTGAACAAATGTGAGCAAATCGAATCCAGAAGGATATAAAAAGAATAGTACACCATGACTGAATGGCACATATTCCAGATTTACAGTGCTGATGCACCATTCAAAAACAAATAGCTGTAATCCACTTTATCAACAAAATAGAAAAGAAAAATCATATGGTCATAATAGTTCATGTATGAGAAGCATTTTACATAATCCAAGAATCACTTAAGATATTTGTATAGCAACTCTCAGCAAACTAGAAAAGTAGACTCACTCAACTTGATAAAGAACAACTACCCAAATCTTATAGTTAACAATGTACTTTATTGTGAGAACTGGTCACTCGCCCTCAAGACTGAGAAAAAGACAAGGGTGTCCCATAGCTACACTCTCTTATAATACATACTGGAGGTATTAGACAAAGCAATAAGACAAGAAAAAAAATTCACAGATTGAAAAGAAATATTTTTTTTCACAGATGACAGGATTATCTATGCAGAAAATACAAAAGAATTGACAAAATATTCCAGAGTTAATAGGCAAGTTTGGCATGTACACAGAAAACATTGTTAACCTACAAAGCACAGTTGTTTTTCTAAATACCAGAATTGAATTAAAACCAGAATACTACTTATGATAGCATCCGACAATGAAACACTTAAGTGTGAGTCTAACAGAATACATAGGGAAACTATCTGCAGCAAAGCAAAACCTGATGAAAGCAGCCAGAGACCTAAAGAAATGAGGGGTATTTCATGGTCATGGGTGGAGGAATCAATACTGTTAAGAATGTTAATCCACATTAATCTATAGATTTAATGCAGTCTCAATTGAAATGTCAAAAATCTGTTTTATAGATATTGAAAAGGAATTTTAAATTTTATATGAAAAGACATAGACCTAGAATATTCAATGCTATACTGATGAAAAAGACCACAGTTTTACAGCCCACAGGATGCTATTTTAAGACTTATTACAGAGTTACACTAATTAAGACAACACAATGCTGGTGAAAGACCACATACACACATCAGTAGATCGGAATAGAGGGCTCAGAAATAGGTCAAGGCAAATACAATCCACTGATATCTGAGAGAACAATGGAAATTCAGGAGGAAGTAGGGTCTTTTCAGTAAGTGTCGCTGGGACAACTGGAAGTCTATGTTTAAAAAATGAATCTAGGCACACATCTTACAACTTTTGCAGAAATTAACTTAGAATTGATCACAGACGTAGAGGTAAAATAAAAGCCTATAAGAGCCCATGAAGAAAATCTAAACAGCATCGAGTTTGGCAGTGAGTTTTAGATAGAACACTGATGGCACCACCCATGAAAGACAAAGTTACAAAATGTTGGACTTTAAAAAATTTTTAATGTTTATTTATTTTTGACAGAGAGAAAGAGAGAGAGAGAGACAGGACGGGAGTGGGGGAGGTGTATAGAGAGAGGGAGACACAGAATCTGAAGCAGCCTCCAGGCTCTGGGCTGTCAGCACAGAGCCTGATGTGGGGCTTCAACCCACAAACCATGAGATCATGACCTGAGCTGAAGTAGGACGCCCAACCAACTGAGCCACCCAGGCACCCCCAAGGTTGAACTTTATTAAAATTAAAGACTTTGGCTCTAAAATAGACATCGTCAATAGAATGAAAGCAAGTTACAGAATTAGAAAAAAAAATTGCAATACATACACCAGATGAAAGAATTGTGTCCAAAATATATTGCAACTCTTAAAACTGAGCAATAAGGACACAAAAAAGAATATATTGTAAGGCAACGGGTGAAGATCTGAATCTGCACTGACTCCTCACCTGTGAGGATGCACAGAAGGAAAATGTCGTTTGTCACTGGGGATCACATTGCTAAGCAGCACTGAGGTACCACGACGAAACTGTTGAAGGGCTAAGAGAAAACAAGTAACTCTCCCCCACCCCCGACCCAGGACGCTACTGACTGCTCACAAGGCTGCAGAGTAACAATTGTCATTCGTGGCTGGACGGAGGGGCACAAAATGGCACAGCCACTTTGGACGGCAGCCTGGCCATTGAATCAAGGCTAAACGTAATTCATACCATCCAGTCCAGCGATCACACTCCCAGAGATTTACCCAAATGAGCTGTGAACCTTGTCCACACAGAAAGCCGCACCCACATGTTTGCAGTGGTGTCCTTCATAAAGCCCCTCAGCTGAAGGAACTAAGATGTTTTTCTAGAACTGAGTGAAAAACTAGACATCGTACAGTAGAATGCCCTCACCCATAAAAAGACACGAGCCAGCAAGCCATGGAAAGACAGATAAGCCCTAAATATATAGTAGTAAGTGAAAGGAGGCCATATACTGGGTGACTCTGAGATATGGCACTCCGGAGAAGACAAGCCTGTAGAGACGGAGGAAAGATCAGTGGTTGGCAGGGGTTCTGGGACTGGATTCGGAATGGACGAAGCACGCGGGATTTTTAGGGCAGGAAAAGTGTTCTGTGCGGCCTTGTAATGGTCCACACATGACATTGTGGATTTGTCTAAACCCAGAACTGTACAGCAGAATGAGCATTAAGACATACAAATGAAAGAAAGAAAAAGAGAGAGAAAGAAAGAAAGAAAGAGAGAAAGAAAGAAAGAAAGACAGAAAAAATTAAAGAATTAAAGAAAGAATTAAAGAAAGAAAAAGAAAAGGAAGGAAGGAAGGAAGGAAGGAAGGAAGGAAGAGTCAGGAGATCCCAAGAAAGACCGCAGACCTTGACAAGAAAATCCACCTGTGCACAAACGTATGAAAAGCATGAAGCCACCGCAGTGGAAGCACGTGTGTGTGGGGATGGGGCAGGAGGGGAAGACAGTGACTCCTGTGGCTTGGGAAATGAGTGGAACCCATCACTAAAGGCAATATAAAGGGTGCATAGGCCCAGTAGTCCTCTTAATAAATACTTTTGCCGGGGGTGCAGGTGGGCGATTCTGAAAGGTCTGTGGACTTGAGCAGTCAGGTAAGTGGGGAGAGGGTGGTCTGTGGCTAGAGGATCCATGTGGTAATAAATCAGGGATAAAGTCGTGTTTAGTTTACCGTAGGGAGGGGATATTTCCATACGGAAGTACCTATAGATACGTGCATATATGTGATTCTACATGTATGCGTCACCTCTGCAGAGCGGACGTGAAGGGCTGGAAGCAGAGAGGCCAGCAGCAGCCAACACCAAGATCTCAGTGTTATTTAAGGGCAAGGAATAAAAATAGAGTGAAATTAGCTTTTAGAGAAAATATCATCAGGGGCTCAGGGGCTCCTGGGTGGCTCAGTCTGTTGTACGTCCGACTTAGGCTCAGGTTATGATCTCACAGCTTGTGTGTCAGGCTCTGTGCTGACAGCTCAGAGCCTGGAGCCTGCTTCGGATTCTGTGTCTCCCTCTCTCTCTGCCCCTCCCCTGCTCATGCTCTGTCTCTCTCTGTCTCTCTCAAAAATAAATAAGCATTAAAATAAAAGTCAGGGGCGCCTGGGTGGCTCAGTCGGTTGAGCATCCCACTTCGGTTCAGGTCACGATCTCACGGTTCGTGAGTTTGAGCCCCACGTCGGGCTCTATGCTGACAGCTCGGAGCCTGGAGACTGCTTCAGATTCTGTGTCTCCCTCTCTCTCTGCCCCCCACCTGCGCACACTCTGTCTCTCTGTCTCAAAAATAAATTAAACAAAAAAATGTAAATAAAAAACATCGTTATTTCAAGGCTTTGAGCGACTCGGTTAGCCTGTGATGGGCCTACACCAGGATGTCTCCGCCCCACCGTGGGGTGTGCTCTGTCTGGGATCAAGCTACCTGCGTTCTGATCCCCATCCTTCCGCTTTGTCCTCGTCTGACCTTGAAGCATTTGACCCTGCTCTGTGATGATCACTGAGACCACAGCACGTGGTGCTCCGGGATGGTGGTATGCGTGTGCCACACTGTCACTGGGCGGGTGCTGTGCTGAGCCTCATGGAGGGGCTGGGCTCTCATGACCAGAAAAACAAATGAATGGCTTCTGCTCTGAAGGTGGTGTAAGCACATCATAAAATTAAGTTTGTTAATAGTAAGTGTTAAGTTCGAAAGTGTGTATCCTCCCCCGTCCCCCAAACTTATATCCTGAAATCCTACTGCCCGACATGACCGTGTGAGGTGACTCACTCGTGAGGGTGGGGACATGATGCGTGAAATCAGCATCTTTGCGGAAGACCCCAGAGAGCTCCCTGGCCCCCTCCACTGTGCGAGGACACAGTCAGAGGGCGGCCATTGGCGACCCTCCCCAGACCCTGACCGTGCCGGCAGCAAAAGTCCAGCCTCCAGAACTGTGAGAAATCAGCGTTTGCTGCTGGACCAGCCCGACAGGACTCAGACATTAATTTCTATAAATCTACAACATTCAATTATGTTGTTGCCAAACATTCCCATGTGACCTGGTGATTGAAAGCAGCCGTTGTTAACTGAGCCATAGCTACGCTGCTGGACAACGCTCAGAATACAGACATATGGACCAAATGGCCCTCGGAGAGCCCAGAACTTGCTGAGAAAACAAAATATTAACTAAACAGTGGCCTGAGAGTATGAACTTTTAGGATATTTGGGCCACAGGGAATTGGAAGTCCAAATCAAACCAGCTTAGTAAGGACGGGCTTTGTTGTTTCCCGTGACTTGGCATCCGTAGGGCAGAGGTGGGGTCCTCGGTCCCCAGGCTGTCCCCCTGCCCAGGCTGCGGGCTGTGGCTCCTCTCTGCTGGCCTCACCCTGAGGCTGGTGTTAGAGCTCACGTCTGTGCAACCCGACGCCTCCTGCTGATTCCTTCAGAGCAGGAGACATCGTCCCAGAGTCCTGGAAACTGCCTGCCGATTCGTGGCCAGAGTTTCTGGCACGTCCTTCCCTGCCCACGTTTCATTGCAAAGTGAAATCCAAGTGGGGCTCAGCTGGGCCCCCAGGCAGTGCCGGGGGCATCCGCCCTGGGCCTGTGCTCGGCGTCTGGACGACGTGCCTGCCAAGGGCGGGATGACCCATGTCACGTTAGCAGTGGGCACCTCCCCATGCGCACATTCACATTCTGGCCTGATGGTGAGTCGAAAGTCTCACTGGGTTGGGGAGGCCGGTAGAATCTGGCTGGCGGGACCCCGCTCTGTCCTGCCCCTGCTTCATTTACATCACCCACCACGAGGAGCCCGACACCCTGCAGGTGTCGGGGGGGCTTTGCAGCATCAGACGACACCCTGATCTCACATGGAGTGAGGAACACTGGCCTTAGCCGCTGCCTCCAGGCCCAGGCCCAGGGTACACCCCATCCTTTCTACTCTGGGAATCTCCCCTGCCCTCCTGGATTCCACTGGAATAGCCCAGTTGCTGGTCAGTGCAGTGGACAGATAGTGGGGCTGGGGCTTGCTTTAGGGGTCACGGTCACTGGCCGTGAGGAGCCTTTAATTGATTGGTGTTCACTTCTGCTCAACCAGATACGCGGCCATTCTCAAATGAGAACCAGCAAAGGGCCGTGTGTTCAGAGCTCAGCATGGTGAGACCGTCAGCCCCCATCGCTGTGTTTGGCAAAGACTCAAAGGTGGGCAGGGTGGGGAGAGCTTTACAGATGGGAGAAGGGGATGCTTGGGGCCCCGGGGGAGGCTGCAGGTGTGGGGAGCTGGGACGTTACTGGAAGTGGGGCGTCCCATGCCAGTGGCTAGTGGAGCACAGCTGTCTCCCTCTGGCTGGTCCTAAACTGCTGGTCAGGACAAAATCAGGGAGCTGTCAGCTACGAATCGAGTCCCGGTCGTTCGGGGTTGATTGTTGCAGGGGTTATTGTTTAGATTTCTGGATTGTCATTAGAGACAGATTTCCTGCACGTCTGACTTAGAGACAACGGGCTGGCTTCCTGAGCTGGTCAGTCTAGAGAGGGCCAGGACCCCGGGCTGCTCGGCCTCCAGAGGTCTAATTTTATGTATGGTTTTGCCATTGTCTGTTCGTATATCCAGTCTCTGACATCTCTCCATGACGGCATGTGGAGAAAGAGAGAGACGGGAAGAGGAGGAAGGAGAGAAAGGAGAGGGAGGAAGGAGAGGAGGGGGGAGGGTGGGGAGGAAGGGGAGGAGGAGGGGGAAGAGGAGGAGGGCCCCAGCCATTGGCAAGCCCTCCCCCAAGCCCTGTGGTGGGGGCGGGTGACACACTTAGGGCCCCCTGAGCACAGTTATACACCAGGACACAACAGAGGTCCCGTCAGCAGAATCAATGACAACTGTCCAGCATTCTGTCGTTCGGACACATTTTTACCTTTGCCTGTGGAACAACTCAACCTTCAAGTCTGTTCTCAGCCACCGGGGACGTCTCGAGTAGGACACGGTGCATGTCCAGAGGAGGTCCCCAGCACTGTCACACATGGGAGCGTTTCAGCTTCCAAATAGAGCCGCTGTCGGCATTCGCAGGCGGGTGGCCCACGGGGCTCTGGCACCCAGATTTCCTCAGGGAACGCGCATGGCCTGAGGCCTCTGAGGCCCGTGGCTTTGACTCTGTTGTTGCAAGTTCAGAAGAAACAGCCCTGTAAATAACCAAACCTCTTGCAAAATGCCTTGATGAATTTACGATTCAATTGTTAAATATTTCCTTACTTGTGCTAAAAATATTATCAAAGACACTTCTGTCATAAATGGACTTTACTCTGGTGAGACTTATATGTTTTCTATAAAAATATTTTGCTCATGGAAATGAGTAGTGTATTGTTTGTTTGTGTATTAACTGCCTAATGGCCAACATCAACAATTAAAAGGTAGTTTTCTCAGGGTGCCTGGGGGGCTCAGTTGGCTGGGCGTCCGACTTCGGCTCAGGTCATGATCCCATGGTTTGTGGGTTCGAGCCCCGCGTCGGGCTCTGTGCTGACAGCTCGGAGCCTCGAACCTGCTTCTGGTCCTGTGTCTCCCTCTCTCTCTGCCCTCCCCCTGCCCGTGCTCTGTCTCTCTCTCTCTCAAAAGTAAATAAACTTTGAAAAAAAAATTTTAAAGACAGTTTTCTCTTTAATACTATTTATTTTTAAATAAAATGTTTCTAAGTAGGCTTCACGCCCAGTGTGGAGCCCAATGAGGGGCTTGAGCTCACAACCCTGAGATCAAGACCTGAGTTGAGATCATGACTCGAATGCTTAACTGACTGAGCCACAGTCAGGTGCCCCAGTACTAGTTTTAAATAAAATAAAAAAATATCCTTGAGAGGGGCTGGGAAATAATTTCAAACCTGCATACCAGTTACAACCTAGAGACGAATAAAAAATGCTTTCGTGGCTGTATTTTGGGGGGAGTGATTCCACCTGGAAGCTGGAAGGCGTCGACACACAGTGGGCCGGACACACAGCCCCAGGCTGGCACATTTAAGGTCTGAACATGTATGGAAAACGATTTCCAAGCTTAATGTTACGTGGAGGGCATGATATGTTTGTCTCTTCCCCCCACACGGATGGACGCATCCGCGATGTGCTCAAAACAGATGGACAGAAGAACACACGCCGAGCCCCTGGCCTTGTGGCAGGTGTCCAGCCGCCCCCAGGGTGCACGCAAGCCTCGGCTGGCTTTCCCGGGAATGAGGGTTCATCTCCCGTCACCGGCCACACTCTCTGCAAGGAGTCTCTGAAGGATCCTGCAAGGCTCTCTGCCCAGGATCCTGCAAGGCGTCTTCCTCACTCTTTCTCTGGCTCCTGAGAAGACCCACCACTGCCTGCATCTTTAGTACACACCAACCCTGTTTCTGGAATTCCTTTCAAACCTGTTATCTCACAGAAGCACTGAGTTTAAATTTGCTGGATCATCTGTAGTTTGCCGGGGGTGTCGTAGCTGACATGGGTTTTCAAGACAAGGTACACACAGCCCGAGTCCGCAGGGACTCACCGGCCAGCGGGGCGGGTCACGGTGCGCGTGGTGGCTGCCACACCCAGAGCCATGTCGGGGCCTGGAGAGTAGAGGGTCTGGAGGCCGCTCCCCTCCCCGAGTGGTGGGAGTCACAGGGGGTTCGTTCTGGGAGAAGACAGGATGCGTTGAGAAGCCAAGGGTGGACAGAGATGCGGGCATCCACTGGTTCGCACGTACATTCCACAAATTCCGGGCAACGGAGGGTCAGGTATTGTAGTCAGAACATCGCTGGGAGGGCAGAGGGCTCAGAGATCCCCGGAGACACAGCCCCGGGGGCTCCCAGGCCAGCCTGGGGAGCCCTGTGCACAAGGGAGCAGAGAGTGTGGCCATCACAGGCTGTGGGAGGTCCCGGGAGAGAACAGGAGCACGAAGGGGGAGGCAGACCGTCACGGAAGACAGGTCCAGGAGCAGAACTCGAGTGTGTGTGGTAGATTATTGGGTTGAAAGAAAGTTTGCCTCCAAACCATCTGGCTAACCATAATAGAGCCTACAGATACTGGCTTAAAGTCAGCGGGTCACATGCAAATCTCATTTGATTGCTATGTGGGGAAACATGAACTTCTCTGTTACCACATCTTTTAATTCGCATTATTTCCATTATCCCACAGTCATGTGGCTGAACGCCCGTACTGAGCGGACCCTGTGCTGGGCCCTGGGGACACACCAGTGCACGACACACACTACCTGGTTTCTGAAGGTGCGGATGCTAAGCAGAAAGAGGATATGCAATAAAACATACAAACGTCTTCAGACTTGCTGCTGTCTTCATCCGTTGGAGATGGGAGTGACGAGAAGTGCGTTAATGCTCATCACACGCTGTTGCGCACCCAGCATCCTGATTTATAGACCTGCGTGCAGTTTGCAGCGCGTGAAAATGGCAGGTGCAGGGCCCGTTGTCCCGAGGAATGGCCCTAAGTGCAGCTCAGGTAGGCGTGTTAATCTAGAAACCACTAAGAGGAGGAAGGAAGTTTGTGAGGGTCCCTGGAGATGATCAGCATTAAAAAATGTGGAAGCAGGAGAGGCCCCACTTACCAGGGGTTCACCCAGGAATCCAGGTGACAGAGTGTTTGCAAAACCCCTGCAGAGAAAATTGGCAAAATGTTACCCGAGCAATTGCAGAACACCTCAATTAACACTGAGACGGTCTACACCCAACACCGGAGCATCGAGGGCGCAAACCCGTAACTGAGCGCCACATCCGTCTGTGATCCCAAGCATTTTCAGATGAACAAAAGGAGCTAGAACACCTGCTCCTAGGATCGCCCTTAGAAGAGTGAGAGTCTGAAAAGGACCCCGAAGTTGACGAAAAACGTGAATGAGCAAGGTGGACTTAAGTTGACAAATGTCAAGATCCTTTTGAAGCTTCAATTAGATTCATTTGGAGATTGATGTGTGTCAGCAAAACACAGGGGGACAAGGCAAAGATTACGTGTATATGTAAATATACACAATAAATATATAAAGAGATGTATTCATATATTTACTAACACTGAAATTCTCTTGGAACGTATAGAAATACACTTACTGATATCCTGAAAAAGAAAGGTTATAGTAGACAGTAACATGAAGAACACAACTCAGAGAGAGAGAGAGAGAAGGAAAAATCAGTCCAAACCACATCTGAATACTTCTTTTTGAGATATGTGCTATAAAGAAAGTTGAAAGATAAGTAGCACGGAGCAGCTTGGAAAAGGTATCCAAAATGCTGAATAACTTATGGAAATTAATTGGAAAAGAACTCCACAGAGAGATTGTCAAAGTCGGAACAAGAATTTCACACAGGAGGAATTCTGAATGAGTCACGGACATCTGAGAGATGCTTAGCCTCCTGGTGATCAGGACCACGGAAACACAGCCGGTGCTGAGAAACGTCTCGGCCCAGATCAGATTGGCAAATGTCCGGTGATGTGGTAATCCCAAGCAGTGCGGAGTATACGGCTGATACTCTGCTTGCTTGAGCCCCACGCATCGATACAGGTCAGAGAATAATGGAGAAAGATTCAGGAAGTTTGGAAAGGCGAGGACCCACCCCTGGCCATCAGGTGACATCTAGAAGATGGAAACCTTGCGAGCAATCCACAGATGCCCACTGCTGGAGAACGGTTCTGTGTCTGATATTAGGAAGCCCTGGGCTCTTTGATGCCCCTGTGCGTATCCATCATGTGGCATTCATCTCCTTGTGACCAGGGCCTTGTCACTCAAGGAAGGCATGGCTCCCAGGGGCTGTGGGTGGGGGAGGCTTGAGAGGACCCTGTGCCCAAGACTGGACACACCTCCTTCGGGGCGTAGGCTCTGTCTGCTGTGCGGCCACCCGCCTGATGGTTTTGCATTGGGTAGGCAGGTGGTGGGTGGGTTAGGCATGTGCAAAAGAAGGTATGAAGTCAGTTTTGCAAGGGCTGTTTTTTGAGGACCCATGCATCTCGAGGGGATTTCTGACGGGCATTTCGATCACAGCGTAAAGGCCCCAGAGACTCGAGTTAAATGTGGGAATCCGTAGCCTGCACGAGTGTGTAGAAGGTTGTTAGAGGTCCTGCTTTGAATCAGTTGCCAGATGTATCAGCTTTCGTGTCTGTGTCCTGGGGAGGGGCCGTGCAATCTTGACCTGTCTCCCAGTTTTGCCTTTTGGGCACAGACTACTAACACTTGATTTCCTTCTGTCCCGTCTCCCTCCTGTAATCCTTTGCAAATGCCTGGCCACGTGAGGGCCACGTGCCCCGCCGTGCCCAGACTATGCAAAAAACGTGAACAGCAGGGCTTTGCCAGAGCGGTCACAGAAATGCATTTTCTACCCTCCCCATGGTCCCCAGACTCAGTTCCAGAGGAAGGAGTTTGGGGACTTAATTAATTAATTAATTAAAGGGAACCAAACTGATTAGGAATGAGGCTGGAGTTCGTTTCTAAGTTGTAGCCGTTTCTAAGTTGCAGAAAAAGAAATATTTTGAGCGTGAAATTTCGTACCAAAAAAAAAAAAAAAAAGATTCATGGAGAGTCAAGTTTTGTAACTTTTGAACATGAAAATGTGAAGGGTATGAAGGCGTCCCTTCCATCACCTGCAGACAAATGCACGATCAGCAGGCAGTGAGCCTCTCTGGAGTGAGGCCACCGGCTCTGTGTGCGTGTGTCCGTGCACATCAGGGGACATGTTTTACATCGTTCGCGATGTGCTGGAAACACATCAACGATAACGTGTGTGTCACAGTCCGAGGAGGCATCAGAGGTCTCACTTCCCAACTTCCTTTTTCAAATGAGATGTGCCATCAGACGTGGTGTCTTTGCAGGTCCAGAGTATCCCCACCCAATTCTGCACAACTGTCGTGATAATATTCGCAGTAACACTACAGACAGCCGTTGAGGATGTAAACTGTTTTTCTAAGTTCTTTTTTTTTATGCTTATCAAAATCTGAAAAGGTGGGAGAATTTTATTTTTATGTTTTTCTGATTTCAGAAGCACCTGCCAGGGGTCCTGTCCTTGGCGGGACAGTGCACAGCCCCCACAACTGTGCATTCCCACTACCCAGGAAGCCCCCTGCCATCCTCATAATGTCACCAACTGGCCGTTTCCACCGGGCAGGACGTCGGGACAATCTCCTATGTCAACAGATATCATATGTACGGACTATGGTTAGACAAAGTCACAAACGACCCTCAAATCATGAACCGACTGTCTCTAACACTCATTTATCAGTGGCTGAGGTCTTGAAAATCAATTTTCTAGAAGAAAAATATTTCATATAATAGTTGGATGCCGACAGAGGCCAGCATGAGGAAGAGAAACGTTCCGTTAGGTCTTTTTCAAAGTGACAAGAAGCCCCTTCCAACACTCCCTGGTTGAAGGCTGTAGCAGAGGACTCTGCTGATATAATCCCAGGAACTTTCCCTCCCGCACAGTAAGGGGTCCCTCTGCAGGGGGGTCTGGGGACAAGCGGCACATGTTGGGAGGACCTGGGTCTGGGGATCAGGAGATCCACCTCTGGAGCTCAGCCCCACCCCCACCGGGCCACACGCCCGTAGCTAAATCGCTCTCCCTCTCTGGACGCCCTCAGTTTTTTATTTACTCTTATTTTTTAATTTTTGAGAGACAGAGAGCATGCAAGCAGGGGAGGGGGCAGAGAGAGAGAGGGAGAGAGGGAGGGAGGGAGGGAGGGAGGGAGGGAGGGAGGGAGGGAGGGATGGAGAATCCCAAGCAGGCTCCACGCTCAGAACAGATACTGATGTGAGGCTTGATTCCACGACCTGGAATCATGATCTGAGCTGAGATCAAAAGTCGGACGCTCAACTGACTGAGCCCCCGGGCGCCCCTGGATGCCCCCTGTTTGTTGTTAGGCGGAAAGAGTCGTGGCTCAAGAGTTCGAATCATATGCGTCTCAAGACCTGGACCTTAACACGCACCTGCCTGCCTTCCTTCTTTCCAGCAAGTACTGGTGGGGCTCCCACGGGGATAGGAGCTCAGCTCAGCTGTGGGCTGGATGCTGTGGCGGGTGTTTCTTCACATGATGGAAGATGCTACTTGATGTTCTTTCTCTTCCTCCCTCCTCTGTCCCGGGAAATCAGGATCACATACAGAGCGGGTGCCCAACCCGCCATGCTCTCTTGGCTAATCCGGGCCTCCGGAAGGCAGTTCTAACACAGTTGCCAAACCGTCTGGTCCCAGATGTCTGACTCGCCCGAGGGTCACAAACTAAAATAGACCTAGGGCCGGACCTCTCCCTTCCTGTCATCCCAGGAGCCTGGGGTCAGGGGACATTGTCATGGAGGCTAACTGTCCTAAATTAAGAGCTTTTGAGCTGTTCACATTGTATGCCATTAAAACAGGGCCACGGAGGAAGGGTATTCTGAGGGAAAGCCATGTCTGCACCGTGGATGTGGCGCCCCTTGGGATGCCCCGTGTCCACTCTCCAAATCCTCACGTCCTTACGTAAGGGACACAGGACATGCGTATCCACTCACGTGGATTTTCATGGGCACGCCCAGGGTGGTGGCCGCTGTGGTGATGGGTGAGCAGCACAGGTGTGTTGGTATAACAGGGCACATATATACAACATGTATTAAACATAGGAAACATGTACAGATTTTAGCACATATTTTTACCTATTAATACTCAAGTGCTTTTCGGTAAGTTTTCTTATTAAAATTGTCCATGGTTTTTCTTGGTACTGTAACAGAAATGTATCCAAATATAGCACTCAAGGCCGTGGAAAGATCCATGGGTATAGCACGTGACCGTCCTTCTTGATGCCGTTAGAACAAAACACGGTAGTTACTGTTCGGGGCCACACCTCCGGTGCTCGGTGCGTATCTCTGTCATCACTAACCTCACACGGCCATTCGGGTCCATGTTTTCATCCCCCCTGTTGAAGGGAAGTGAATGACGTGGGCCAGATGTCCAAACACACACACAGGATGCCAAGTCAGGCGAATTTCAGACACACGGCACATCATCTGTGTGTAGGAGCACCCACGCCACGTCGGGCACTCGCTTCTACTAAAACCCGAGCCCTGAATTTGCCGGGAGACCCGTTCTTTGTCCGGTGACCTGGGCTCAGGACCACGGTGTGAGTTCCTCCCCTCACCCTACCAGGCCTGCTTCTGTGCCTGATGAGGAAGTCGATCTATTCGGTCTTTAAATAGAGACTCAGCACAAGACTGAGGCTGTTGGGGAAGGATAGAGCCAGGAGGGAAATGCTGAGAACCTGTTTCTGCCGGGTTCTCTTTTTTGCTCTCCAGCCACTTCTTCCAACCAGGAAAAAAGTCACTACAAACCAGAAGCATCGGTGGTCGCTGGACGCCGCGTCCTTGCACCTCACGGGGCAGAGAACCCGGGCGATGTCGGAAACCGCCTGGGGCTTCATCCCGTTTTCCGTGCTGTCCGTGAGCTCCCCATCTGTCACCTTCAGAATTAATTCCAGATGTCCTTTCCTTTTCCCTAGGCTATGAAATAATACTATTTTTTTCCATTAACCTTTGATGATTACATCAAAATATTACATTTTCTGAAAAAGAGAGATTCCGTACGAGGGGGGGGGGTGGGTTGGAGGGCTCTGGCTGCAAACACTTGTCCTGGGGGCGGGGAGGGTCGGTGTGGTCCCCGAGGGGAGT
Source organism: Panthera onca (assembly GCF_046562875.1). Lineage (NCBI taxonomy): Eukaryota > Metazoa > Chordata > Mammalia > Carnivora > Felidae > Panthera > Panthera onca. The sequence goes on along the minus strand of NC_138340.1, from coordinate 62,617,087 downwards.
CTGGGAGACCAGTTTCCCGGAGGCTCGGGCTGGGAATTTTGAATCCTTTTAGACAAATTTGTAGTGTAACGCTGTGTAACTAGATAAAGCCTTCTCAAGCCTGATCCTTCTCCTTTGAGCTATTTCCGTCCCAAGTCCTGGCATAGACCAGGCGCTTCTGAGAATTGTGGTTTGCGGAGGACGGGTGGCGTTACAGGGCTGTTTTACCAGAGTGTGTGGCCAGCCTCGTGGCTGTGGACCGAATCGGCCCCCCACCCGTGAATATGTTGAAGCCGTAACCGCCGTGAGATAGTACTTGGAGAGGGGATTACTAGGAGGTGAGTAAGCCTGAGTGAGGTCATGAGGGGGGCCTCCATCTACCAGGACCGGTGTCTTCGTAAGAAGAGATAATGGAAAGCCGTCTCACTCTCTGGCTCTCTGCCCACCCTGGGAGGACGCTGTTGGGCAGGAAGGCACGCCAGGAACCAGAGTGGTGGGCACCTTGATCTGGGCTTCATCCAACCTCCAGCAGACTCCTGGTGCGTAAGCCCCCAACCCGGCTACATGCCTGGTGCCCACAGCGGACTAACACACCTGTCCTCTCCTCTGGCATCCCGCAGCCCCTGGCAGAAACAGGTTCTCAGTGTTTCCTTCCCGGCCCTATCCTTCCCCAACAGCCTCAGCCTTGGGCTGAGTCTCTATTTAAAGACCAAATAGGTCTACCTCCTTACTCATCGTATTTGTCCATTTTTCTTTTGTTCCTGCGTTTCTACAAGAGATGCTCATAAACTCTATTTACTGGTCGGCACTGTGCCTCATTATGGCTCAAGCTGCATTAAGGCGTAGGGTCTGTCATTTGTGAAACGCGACGAAAGCCATGTTCTGAGCTCTGTGTTCCACAAGCGTAGTTAATTTATCCTCCCCAATGACCAAGAAGGGGAAAGGGATGATAGTTTCATCTTATTGGTGATAAAACTGAGGTATGTTGTCTCAAAACTAGCATTTTTGGAGCCAGAATGAGGACCTGATGTGAAGGACTCCAAGTTCTCACCTGGCATAGACTAGTATCCAGGTGTAAAACTGACCCCTAAAAAGGAGTGGAGGAAGACCAAGCATCGGAAGAGGAAGGGATTTGGCCCCTCCCTGTTACCTAGCCATTAAGATCTGCCCTGACTAGCCCAGGGGGGCAGGAGAAAGAAGAGAGAAGCATCGCAGTGCTCCTCCCTGGCTGTCATGCTCCACGGGTGAGTCCCTCTGGGGACCACCCAGCCCGGCTCTGCCTGGCATGCCTCTCTGGGGGTCCCCCCTCTTTCTTCCATCTTCCCAGGTCTCTCCACACACTGGAGTGCCCCTCCTGGTCTTTGTTTCCCATTCAGTCCCTGCCCTCCCTTCCTTGCCCCATTGCCCGGCTCCCACACTCCTTCTCACCATAGACATGGAGCGGCGGCCAACCTTGGGAGCGTGCCCGTGAACCCCTGCTCGTCCACAGCATACACACTCACCTGGACCCCGGCACCCGGTCAGCCCTCCCGTCTCCACCTGTTCTGCTCACCCTGGGGCTCACTGTGGACCCTGGCTTTTCATCCTCCCTTGGACGGTTCTCATCGCCTTGGGAACGTCTCTGACGGCACCCTTGATAAAGAGGAAAAGGAAATCATCTCAGTGATGGTGTACTTCACATTGAAAGAGTGTCAAACGCCAGATAGAATCTCTCAAAGTATCTTTTTTTTTTATGACCTGTGCTTTATACTTACACCGACCTTCCTATCCTGGTACTGCCTTGTATTCTTAGATCTTTCAACATATTGTGCAATTGGTGTTATAATAACACCCATTCCCCAGATGAAGAAACTGGGGCATAGGGAAAACACCAAAAAAAATTTTGTTTTTTTTTTAATTTGCTCATTTGTTTTATTTCTTTTTTAAAAGTTTTTTTTTTTTTACTATTTTTATTCATTTTTGAGAGAAAGAGAGACAGAGAAAGAGAGAGAGGGAGACACAGAATCTGAAGCACGTTCATGGCTCCGAGCTGTCAGCACAGAGCCCGACGCGGGGCTTGAACCCATGAACCGTGAGATCATGACCTGAGCCGAAGTCAGACACTCAACCGACAGAGCCACCCAGGTGTTCCCTGTTTTGTTTCTTAAATTCCACATATGAGTAAAATCATATGGTATTTGTCTTCCTCTGACTAACTTATTTCACTTAGCCTAATACTCTCTAGCTCCATCCATATCTTTACAAATGGTAAGGTATTAATCCTTTTTGTGGCTGAATAATATTCCATAGTGTGTGTGTGTGTGTGTGTGTGTGTGTGTGTGCCCCACATCGTCTTTATCTGCTCATCTTTTGATGGGCACGTGGGCTGCTTCTGTGACTGGTGGTCACCAGAGAGGAGGTGGGGGGTAGGGGGTGGGGAACAGGTGACGGGATTAAGAGTGTACTTACCTTCATGAGCACTGAGCCACGTGTACAATTATTGAATCACTATACTGCACACCTGAAATTCATAGAATTAATATACCACTGGGTGTTAACCATAATTGAATAAAAACATGATTTGCAAGATTACCGTGGGAAAATAATAAAGTAAAAGAAAGAAAGAAAGAAAAAAAAACCCCACATGAGTCACGCAGTGAACCAGGGTTTGAACCCAGACTGTCTGATTTCAGAATCTTACATCCAGCTATATAAGAAGAGGTGCTTATTTGGTCTTGTTCCCGGAAACTTCTAACTTGGAAACAGTTTTGGAAACTATACCAACATCTGCCACCCTCCTCCGCACAAAAATACGGTTTCCTGCCTCCAGCGCGGGAGCCAATGGGAGGCTCAGGTTCCTCCTCCGTCAAGCTGGGCTGGGAGCGCTGGGCCTGCAGGATTACTCTGAGTCGACAGTTTAAAACGTACGTGAAAGGGCTGTTGTAACCCACATAGCTCTCCAGCCAAGGAGGGTGAAATACCGGATCTTTCCTCATTCCAACATTGCCGGTATGGATCTGCGGAAAAGAAACAATGATTTCATCCTGTCCAAATACTGTCGGGCTTGATGGGATTGTAGATAAAAAGGAAAAAAAAAGACCCCAAGTATAGACAGAATGCATTTCCTCCTGTGGTCATTACTTGTTCAGCCTCCCTCCCGCAGACGCCCCCACAGTTCAGTCAGACCACGAATCACGTGTGGCTCCCGGGGTGTTTGCAGAGTCGGACAGAAGCCTTGTGGGTCTGTCCAGCCTGCTCGCCTGACCGTGAGTCTCACCAGCTTCCCGAACCTACTTCTACGTGTAGGTAGGATGCAGAACCGGATCCTGACTTATTCCTGGAGCCAGGCCTCCAGCTGGAAGAACCTGGAAATTATTAGGACATTTCAGCATGTTTTACAAACATATGATATCCTGAGTTCCTCCGTTCTGAATCCAGGGACAGCAGCACCCGGGGCATTCATGAGGTCCTCAGGCACGTCTTTCTGTCCCAAATAAATGCCATTTGAAGTGTCACCAATGCTGTTATCTCTTACAAGAATAGGGGATGAGCAGCCTTGGACCAAGTGAGTTTTCAGAGCACGATATTAGCAAAGAGACTGAGTGACGCTTGGTTAAGATGCCCTGCAGGTGCGCCCGGAGTCCCCTTGGAATTTATTGCATTAGCCACGAGCGACCCTGTTATCCCTCACAGCACGGCAAGGAGCCCCTGACCCCTGTCATTTCTGTTGTCACCAGGCCTCCTGCTTCCTCATGCCGCAGGACTCACCGTGGCAAGCGCTGCTCCTGACCTCGCGTGGACCCCCCTCCCCTGGGTGACCGGGAGGGGGACCCACACTGACTTTGGGACCCGTAATTCTTTTTTAAAAATGTTTATTTATTGATTTATTTGTGTAGAGACAGAGAGCATGGGGGAGGGGCAGGGACAGAGAGGGGGACAGAGGATCCGAAGCAGGCTGACAGGGGACAGCCTGACGTGGGGCTCGAACTCACAAACTGGGACATCATGACCTGAGCCGAACTCAGACGCATAACCGACTGAGCCCCTGGGCGCCCCAGGACCCGTAATTCTAAAATCAGCGACATGATGAGTCCTTGTGCCTCCACCTTTGTGAGGGAGACTTCCCTCCAAAGGACAGAGCTGACCCCCTGGGAGGACCCAGAAGTCTGCCATGCCCCTGACCGCTGAGGGACATCGTGACGCACGTGACGTTTCTGGGGCGTGGTTTTCCAATGTGCAGAATACCGCTCATTACACCTACGACTTGAAGTGCATAGAACGAGAAGGAGCCAAAGCAGAGACCAAGGGGGACGAGGGGTCACACATTTGCCTGCATCCGGTCACACAGCTCCGAGTGGCTCCCAAGATCCCGGAGGGCACGGCCCTGCCTGGTGCAGTGAAGGATCCTGGTAATGAATGCAAAGGTCAGCGGAGGAGTTACCGTCATGTACTTAGAACATGCTGTCGATTCCTTTCGGTGCCTCACAAAGGTAAAACAGAACTACCCTACGACCAGGCACTTGCCTTCCTGGGAATTTACCCAAAGGACACAGGAGTGCTGATTCCAAGGGGCACATGCACCCCAACGTTTACAGCAGCTCTATCAACAGTAGCCAAAGTATGGGAAGAGCCCAAAGTCCATCGACTGGCAGATGAGTAGAGAAGGTGGGGTTTATATACAATGGAATACTACTCGGAGATGAGAAAGAATGAAATCCTGCCATTTGCAGCAATGTGGATGGAACTGGAGGGTATTATGCTAACTGAAATAAGTCAGGCAGAGAAAGACAGTTACCATATGATTTCACTCATATGTGGAATTTAAGAAACGACAGATGAGCACAGGGGAAGGGAAGGAAAATTAAGATAACAACAGAGGGGGAGACAGACCATAAGAGATGCTTACATATGGAGAACACACTGAGGGCTGCTGGAGAGGGGAGAGGGGTGGTAAACAGGGGGATGGGCCTTAAGCAGGGCATCTGTCGGGGTGAGCACCGGGTGTCATGTGAAGACATGAATCACTGGGTTTTCCTCCTGAAGCCAAGACTACGCTGTATGTTAAGTGACTTGAACTTAAATAAAAAAACAGAACTGTCGTCGAACAAATGAATGAGCAAGCTGTCTGTTGGGTCTCTGGCGGGAACAAGGGATCTGCTTCTTCTTTGTCCTGAGGGCTCCACATACTGGCCTCTGATTCCTTCCAGAAGCCCTGGACGCTGGGCCACGTCTCCCAGGTCCCCCAGGAGCCTCATGCTTCCCTGTGTGACAACAGTACCTCAGGGCGTCTGCAGGCTCCTGGCCCCTGTAGACGCCGGCCTGCCCAGGAAACACGCAGACAGGACAGCGGCCTAGGCCTTAGCCCTTCCTGCCCCCCCGCCACAGTGGTCGACTGGGTGCCAAGTCTGGTTTTGCGCCTTCCTCCTTCGCTCTGTCGGTTCAGCTCATTACACCCCTTCTCTGGGCAATCCTGATTGTTGGGGACAACGGGACATGACAGGAGGAACCCCCCTGAGAAAAGGCAGCCCTGGGGCCCCGCAGGGACCAGAGAGCCTCTTCCAGGGGCTCCCCTGGACAGAAGTCCTGCTTGGGGGCTGGCACCACCCCACAAATGAGCCACACGTCTCCTCTGCAAGACGCAGGTCCCGCCTTCACTCTGCAGACCTACCCCTTCCTCCTCAGTACCCTCTTTGGCGAAAACGAGGCAGTCTACCCCAAAGGTCACCCTCCGCTATCCTGGGTAACTTGCACGGCACGGTGAGTATGGCTCCCAGAGCGCTTTCCCCAGGAAAGCTCTGTGTTCCTTGATGGCACAAGCGCCCGCTGTCTCATGATCCCCATGGCCAGCCCCCAGGCTGACTCAGATGGCTCTGGCCGTGGCCCCTGTTCTGTTGCTCGCATCTCCCCACCCAGGGCCAAACAGCCTGCAAGGTCGGCACCTGCTGAGGCCTGGCTCTCCAAAACAGCACCACCACGGCGGTGGGAGAGATGAAGCCGAGTTTGTTTATTTTTTATCATGGAAACCCACCTCAGCTGAGTCTTGAAGTTACCTTGGAGAAGAAGGGCAAAGTCAGGATATTTATCCAGACTTGTAGTCTAGGCCAAGACGGGTCTTTCATGCTGGGGTTTGATCAGAAGTGGCCAAAGTGCATGGACGAAAGTTCAGGGTGGGTGAGCGTAGCAGGAAGGGGAGTTTGCAGGACGGGGTCCAAGAGTCTCAGATGGAAACTTTCAGCAGATACTCTTGTTGAAGACAGATCTTTCTGGAAGCTCCTGGAAGGGACAATCAAGTTATTCACAACATGAATCTTCCTGAGAGTCTTATGGAATAATGAGGTTGTGCCACCGAAGACACCCGCGGGCACCTCCAGTCGGGTTCACACGGAGAGGGTGCCACGTGGGGTTCGTGGCTCCAGCCCTCACATTGCACGCATATCACGGAGGCGAACTCCAAGCCCAGCGCATTCTTGGGGGCCCTGGGGGGGTCGCTTCAGTCATCTAACTGAAAAAAATTATCAGCCAACTGGTAACCTTTCCGGTGAAAGTGAACCGTGGCCAACCCGTGACTGCAATTTCTTTCACATTCTGCTCAAAGATGAAGGGAATAGGAAGACATCAGGTGAAAAGTTCCACGTGTCTTCCCTTAAAATGAAACCCTTCCATACGGTAAACCCTGCCAGGTTGTTTCCTAGAGTAAAAACCATGGCACGCGGCCCACCGCCATCACTGTGACGCTGAGGTACAATCCACACCCTCGCTGCTTCTCGGCTTGCCCAGGCTCGGTCGGCCACTCCGCCTCCCCGGCCGCCAAAGGGAACACGCGCCTCAGTGCCTCCCGTTTGCAGGAAGCGATGGGTCCCCTCTTCGTCTCGTCTCCTGTTCCTCCTGCCGGTAACCTTTGCAGCTGGGTCCTCACCGTCTCCGTGGACTGCGGCTGGTCCCTGCCTGTCCCTGCACCTGTACACTTGTGTCTGTCTTCACCATGATGCCCGGGGAGTGGCACTGGGATGTTCAGGTGTCTCCTCGGCCATGGCATAGAGAGCCCCTCATTCAGGAAGCCCACGTAAAAAGGAACTGGTACCTGTTCTGGACCTCGAAGGGTAAGCAAGAGCTGGTGGAAACGCACGGCTGGAGAATGTACCTGTGACGTGGACCCATCAGTGCACACAGAGGGATGAACGTGGGCCCTTTAGGGAAGCGTGGGTCCTTCGTGGAATCTTCAGAGTGAGCAGGGTCCCCGATTCTTCAGGACCCTGTGATGACAGGCTGAGACTTTGCTCCTTCCCTGTAAGAAAACATCTCTCAAGAGAACACAGAACAGCAGCTCCTTGGAAGTGTTTTCCCGCTTGCTGCTTGCTCGTATGGAAGCGGCTCGAGCCACAGTTACCGGATCGCCGGCCACGCCCTTGACTGGGGCCAGCATAGGTTCGAACGATGACGTAACCATGGAGCACAGGGTCGTTCTCCGAATTTCTTGCCCCACCTTCTGATGGTTGCAACCTTCGCAATAATAAAGCCAGCGCCTGTCGATGGGTTCCTAATTCTTGGCTGGATATTGCATCAGGCATGGACGTCACAGGCTGAAAAGTGCAGGGTGCCTGGTTGTGGTGTCCAACCAGTGCTACGGGGTCCTGGAGATAATCCACACGGGGACGCAAGCCAGACCCCCTTCCATCCCGCGGGACGACGGGGAGCCAGCAGCCCTCGTGCCCATGTGCCCTGGGCTGGACGCTGAGGCCCAGGGGGTGGGGAGGTTTCTGTAGAGGGAAGACAGACCTTTTCCGGTCAACGTGTGAGGGAGTCGAGACTGTTACGTCGAGAAGTGTAACTTCTCGGATCTGTGGTGGCTTCCCCACCGCAGATCTGCGTTTGTCATTTGCCCTTGCTGACCCGTGCCGAGTCATGAAAAGAACTGGGCCATCGCAACATTTAGGAGAAAAAGGAATACAATACGAGTTCTGGATGGAACACATCAGAGCACTTTGCAAACAGTAAGCTTGCGAGCGCAGCTTTGAGAGCATTTTGTTTCAGCTCGTGCACCTGCGATCTTGCCCGCCTGCGTGTTTCTGTGTGTGCGCGTTCCCACGTCCGCCTGCTGATACGTGTGGGACATGCAGGTGCCGGCGGTGATACTCGGACGCCCCTTGGGAAGAAAACAGAAAAAACCCCGGGTTTCCAGCGATGCAGAAAGAGCTGAGACCACACCTGATGGCTTTCCCGGCTCTGCAGAAACGGCAGAGACTTTGAAGATCATGTAACGTATAGTTGGCTTGGAAACAGACGTGCGATATGATCTGGACGAAACCTTCTGCAACCTGATTAAAGAGGGGGCCCTTTCTCAGTGGTTGTTGGGGGGGCGATGGCTCCTACCTTCACAGCTTCCTTACACCACAAAGTCGCTGCAGCAAAATGCCATATAGTAACTTAATGCAGTGAAAACTTGTTTAAAAACCACTGACTTCCGGGGCGCCTGGTTGGCTCAGCCAGTTAAGCGTCTGACTTCAGCTCAGGCCATGATCTCACGGTCTGTGAGTTCAAGCCCTGTGTCAGGCTCTGTGCTGATAGCTCAGAGCCTGGAGCCTGCTTCGGATTCTGTGTCTCCCTCTCTGTCTGCCCCTCCCCGACTCACACTCTCTCTCTCAAAAATAAATAAACACTAAAACGAAGAAAAAGAAAAAACCTACTGATTTCCATTCGGATGGTCGTCAAGAGTCCGTTTAGGATATCTTTTTCCCAAATGATGAGTCTGCTGGGTTGTCCTTAATTGTTTCTCTGACACACACACATTTAGTAATTGGGGAGAGAAAACACGGCCATCCATCGCTGCCTTCAAAGACAGGAGATGCCTTCTTGTGGTTAACGGCAGCCCTTAACGTTACTTTTAACCTCTTATCATGCACTGGAATTTCCTTAAAGCCACAGTCTAGACCGGACTTGCTGTGGCTCTCAGGGCCCAGAAGGCTGGGGACATTCGTCCGGTCATTCAGAAGATGCTCCTGGGATGTGTACAGGGTGAGAGAACTGTTCTCCTTTGCAGACATACAGCAGTGAACAATGAGAGGCAGAAAATACAATCTTGAAATGGATGTACATATTTTTTCTTCAGATGAAGGTAAAGCCTCTGGGAAGGAGGAAAGAAAAGCAGGTTTAAGTGGCTGGAGAGGGCAGGGTCTGGGGTGGGGTGGCTGTTTTATGTGGTGAGGTCAGAGCCGTCCTTCTTTCTTTCTTTTTTCTAAGTTTATTGTATTTATTTTTGAGAGATAGAGTGCAAGAGAAGGAGGGACTGAGAGAGGGAGAGAATCCCAAGCAGACCCCGTGCTGTCAACACGGAGCCCAGCTCAGGGCTCGATCCCATGAACCGTGAGATCACGACCTGAGCCGAAATCAAGAGTCAGGTGCTTAACCGACTGAGCCCCCCAGGCTCCCCAGAGCTATCCTTATTTCTAAGTTGACTTTGAAGCAGGCATCTGAGGGAGAGAAGCATGCTTTCTGAGGCTGAGGTGGTTTAGGAGAAGAGACCCTCAAGCGGGAAGGCCCTGAGCAGGGCCCTCTCTGGGGTCTCTGGGGAGGGGGAGCTGTGGGTGAGGCCGGGAAAGCGGTCCCTCGGCATCCAGTGCCAAGAACGTGGCATGAGTAGGGCCCCGTGCGTTTCCTTCTAATTCTGCGATCCTCTCATTCGTGCATCGTATAAAATCAACGCAGTCAATTCGAAAGCACCCGTTCTTTGAGGACTGGTTTTCCAGGTCCCTAGGCTCAGCATGAGGCGTGAAAAATCAGAGCCTCGTGCGATAAGCAAGAATGCACACAGGCACCAATTTTCCATGAGGATCCACAGGGGCAGACCTGACGTTTCACCCTTAAAACCACAATAAACTGTACGGTCCTATCCACTTTTTCCATGGAAGCCACGCAAAGACCTTTTGCCCAGTGAACAGTCCTCATCAAAAGCTCCGTTTCAGGAACTTAGGCGGAATCAAGCCGTGTTTACAAGAAAAAGATAAGGGGAGTGCTGGCTGCTGGTGTCAGCGACACCTCCCTGGAAATGTTGACTTTTTCACGTGGTTTGTCTGAGAGTTAACAATGTGGTTCAGAGACTTGCGGGAACCTTTGCTTTTAAATGGTACGTGCTTGGGGATGGTGGAATTCAGAAAGCCGCGTACTTAACACTAAATTGCCTTGACCTGGAACCAACCAAGGAAGAGTAAAACAATGTAGTGCAGCGGGGAGACTGCATGGGACCCAACATCCCCCGCGGGAAGCGGGTCCAGGAGCCCCCGTGGTTATGGTCGGTCCCCGAGTGGACGCCAGGTTCCCTCACTCACCAGAGTGGGCACTCGGCCTTCCTGTTCCCTCGCTTGAAGGGACAATCTTCTGGGAAAAGCCACTTCCAGGGTGGCCCCGGGGGAGCCAGGATGGCTTTGAGGAACAGTGATTGCACGGGTGTGCACAGGTGCCTGGCCTGGCTCCCCAGGGACCAGCCTCATCACCTCCAGCTCCTTACCTGGCACTGGGCTCTCCTGACGGCCGCAGGGTAGACGTACATGATCACATACACACACTGTGCACACACATATACAGACATCACACACACACACACACTGTGCACACGTATGCAGACATCATACACACACACCGTGCACCCACATATACAGACATCACACACTTGTGCACCCATCACACATGCACACTCATGTACACACATATGTGGACATACACCTCACACACACACATGCACATACCACACAAATATCCATACACATGCACTCACACATACACATGTGTACACATATCACACTACATACACTTAGAAACACATTATGCTCAAACATGCACACACATCGCACATCGCACACAGAAACATTATTGCACCAGGTCTGTGTTGCACGTGGTGTGTACTCAACAAGGAATTCACACGCCAGGACGCTGCCCGTCCCTTCACTGGGTCTGGAGGGAGGTGTGGGGACACAGGAGCAGGTGGTGGCTGCATTGGCTGCAGCCCTCGGGGGTGACAAACCCCACGTACACTCTGTGCTCTGAGCCTGGTCTAACCGGGTCCTATGTCACTGCTGTTTTTATGAGCTCGTACGTAAGGGCATTAAACTCTGCTGCAAAACAGTCCCGGGGTTGTGAGACCCCCAGTGGACAATCCCCTGAAACCAGAATCAGTTCCCGATCTCCCCAACATCCTGCTGACGGGGAGCGTCTGGGTGGCTCCGACGTGCACCCTCTTATCTGGGAAGCTACGTAAGACTTGCCCTGGGCCTCTTGGCAGAAGTGGTGCCTGGCCTCGCCGGTAAACAAGACGAGTGTTGTCTCCTGCCACCTCCCGGCCACGGGACAGACACCCTCTGTGTTCGACAGCGGGGTCTGTTTCTGTTTGCATGATGCATCCATTTCCATCACCTCCCTCCTGGGCAAGGGCTCTTACCTCCTCCTAGAGAGTCTGCTGGCTGAACGTCAGCTAGCTCATGCGGGCCAGCTGCACGGCTGGATTGCATTTCAAGTTCAGATACGCCCCATCCTGAACCTCGTGCTGAGGGGAACCAAGGGCAGAGTATCTCTTTCCTACCTGTGGGGTGGGCATCCTGCAGGTGCTCGGGGGCACAGAGAAGCACCTGGCTCGGTCAGGAGCCAGAGGGGGCCGGGGGAGAGCGCAGACCAGAGTTTTCAAGGTGGTTCCGAGGAAAATCAAGGCAGGCAGAGGAAAGGATTTGGCATTGGCTAGTTTGAATAATTCCACTGGGCTTTGGGCTGTAGGGGTGGCCTCCCGCTGTCTGGCACTGGCCCCTGGACAATTTAGAGCAGGCCGCTACTGCTCGGCCTGGGTCTCGGCCTGGGTCTTGGCCTGGGGGCTCAGCCCTGGACTGGCCACCTGCACAGGAGACGGGTCCCAGGCAAGATGATGTCAGGTAAACACTCCGGCCCAGCGATTAAAAGATGCCTGAAAGTCACCAAAACACATCTCGGAAAACACAGAACAGAGAGGAATAAATTTGGAGAAGATGCTTCAGTGTTGGAGCCTGAAGTGTGGAGTTGGCCATGCAGAGAGGGTGCCAGAATGCATCTGGGTCTGAGCCGGACGGAGATGCGGTGAGGGCTGCTCTGCACTCACCCGAGGCGGGACAGCCCTCAACACGCGCGTGTGGGGGGAGCGGCCGCTCTAAGCAGGAGACCGGCCTGCGGTGATTCTGCCCAGGGTCTGACGGGACTACGGCTTGTCTGCAAAGTGCCCGCGACATCGGCACTGCTGGGGTTTATCATCCTCTTCCTGCAAAAATCACACCAAACGGATGGTGTGTAGGGAACTCAAAAACAAAAACAAAAACAAAAACAAATGATCAAAGTGCAGAGTTTTCTAAAAACTTGTTCATTTTGGACACATGAGGCCTGCGTTGCCTTCATACTGACCTGGGTCTAACTTTCAGTATGTGATTGACCTTGCTGCTGAAGAAACATTAGGCAGGGAAACTGGGTGAGTGCAGAGGGTGCCAGGGGCACACGGCCGGCAGGTGCAGGGCTGGGAACCGCCCCCCCCCCCCACGAGGACAACATAGCGCAGGTGTACACGGCGGCAGGTGCAGGGCCGGGATGACCCCCCTTCCACCCCATGAGGACAGCGTAGGGCACACTCTGCTCCCTCCTTGTGCTGTTGATCCCCCCACATGGGACTGCCCCCCCGCCCCCCCCACACCGCTCGCACTTCCCGAAGCCGATGGTCGGTTCTGCCTGATGTTTAGACCAGCCTTGCTGCTTCTGCCCAGAACAAAAGGCACAACACCCCTGAGTTCTGTGGGCTCCACGCGATTTCTTATTTCCTGCAGAATTGCTTCCTGCTGATCCTGATGCCTGTTTTCACGCCCTCCCATCAGGCTGTTAAACCCTATGTCCTCTTTTATTTTCTTGTTACCTGTTGGATCTTCTTCATCACGTAGACCGCGGACACTCCCCTGTATTTGGTGACCCAGCAGGACATCCTCTCATGACCAATACGTCCTTTTCATTCTGCTTCTGCCTGCCAACCTCCCTCTGCTGTCTGTTCTTCTTTCCCCCTCGGGTTGGTGATTATAAAACAGCTCCCGGATATAATATAGTTTCCCCTATCCATTGCACATTTTACCTATCAGGTCACCATCTCTATGACTTTGAATCTTAAGAAGATACTTTTTTTAATGTATACCCTTCTAATTTCTTCATATCTCTCAGCCAAACAGACCCCTAGAGACTGACCCTAAGTGCTATTTTCAGAACTAAAACTACCCTGAATGACCCTCAGTAAAGGTTCTGAGATTATAGGTTTCAGTAATGACATTGCCACCACAAGTCAGGGGTTGGAATGATCTGAGTTGTTTTTCTTTAAGTGTATCTATTTATTTTTTTATTTATTTTGAGAGAGAGAGAGAGAGAGAGAGAGAGAGACTCCCAAGCAGGGTATGCATGGTCAGTGCAAAGCCCGATATAGGTCTCGATCCCACAAACTGCAAGATCATGACCTGAGCTGAAGTCAGACGCTCAACCGACTGAGCCCCCCAGGTGCCCCGGCAATACTATTTTAAGTAAAGAAGGTAAAGGGACCTAGAAGTGAGTTGCCTTCACTTTCCTTGAAGTGGTAAAATACTGTGATCAGAATATCATAAGATGCATGCCTCTCTTACCATTCCCAGGGCCAGCACCACGACCACTACGCAGATACACTCAAAACCATTATGAATAAATCAAGATGGAATCCTAAAAGTACTTGCCAGAAGCCAAGGAAAGAGAAACCATAAGTGGTCTAAATACACGAACTGAAGGGCAGAGTAGATTAAATCAACGCCAGAAAAAAAAAAAACCCACAAAAGAACAACTCACCTACAGGCTCCTTAAATTCACAGACTTCTAATTCAGCAACAGAGGTTGCTGGAAAGAAACTCAAAGAAGACCATAGACCCTGCAAGCATGAATCGTAACGGTGGGGGGGGGGGGCTATGTTTAGACCTGACAGAACAGACAGTGACTGTCACAAAACAGACGTCACGTATGCTGATGGCGTTAGTCTACCTGGGACACACAGTGATCCAGATGTGGGCACGCCAACCCCCAGAGCCTCACACACAGGGACAAACCTGATGGAAGCAACAGAAGAAATAGAGAATCCACAGCTGGGGAGTCAAATAAAAGGACCAGCAAGAGGGCTGGGGAGCTGAGCACATAATCAACCAACAGGGCCTGATTGACCTACACAATGTGCCCCTCAACAGCAGTGACAGACACCCCCTTCCTACCAGGGGCCAAGATAGGCGATATCTTGAGCCACAAAACAAATCTCCATACACTCAAAATTATTGAAATCCTGCATAATGTATTTTCTGACCAAACTAGAAATCAATAGCAAAATAAAATAAAATAAAATAAATCTAAACACACACACACACACACACACACACACACACACACACACAAAAACAGGAAAATCTCTAAACATGTGGAAATTAAACAACACACTTTTAAACAATCTATGCAGCATGGAAGGATGAAGAATAATTTAAAAATATTCAAGTTGAAACGAGTAAATTGAAATGAGTGAATGAAAATGAAACCACACATATCAAAGTTTGTGGGAGACAGCACCGTGTTGACAGATTGATTTATAGCATCAGATGCTTACATACGATATGAGCACAGTCTCAAATTAAGGACCGAAGTTCTTGCCTCAAGAAACCAGAAAAAGAAGAACAAGAGAAACCAAAAAGAAACCAGAAGGAAGGAAGTAATAAAAATCAGAGCAGAGACTAATACATTTTAAGACAGAAGCACGATAGAGAATAATCAAAGAAGAGAAGAGCTGGTTCTTTAATAAGATCAACAAAATGGATAAGTCTCTAGCACACTGACAAAGGAAAAAGAAAAGACACAACTTAGAAAAATCAAGAATGAAAGAGGGCAATCACATCATGGAGAATGCTGTGAAGGGCACCTCACTTCGAGTACCATTGAAGACACAAACTATCAAGACTCCCACAGGAAGAAATAGATCAACTGGGTGTGCCTACATCTATTAAATTAATTAAATCAATAAATGATAGACTTTCAAAAGGCACTAGTCTCAAAAGATTTCACTCGTGAATCCTCCCCAAGATTCGAGGAAGACACGACAGGAATCCTGCACGATTGCTTCCAGAAAGTAAGACTAGACAAAACACCGTCTCCTTCTGAGGCCAACACTCCTAATCCCAACACAAGATATGGACGTCACAAAAATGTAAAAGTACAGACCGAAGTCTCTCAAAAACACAGATGAAAAAAATCAAAACATTAGCAAATCAAATGCAACAATGTATAAAAAGAATTACACAACCATGACTAAGTGGAATTTATCCCAAGCCTATAAAGTTGGTTCAATATTAGAAACCCTTATGGTAGGGGCACCTGCGGGGCTCACTCGGTTAAGTATCCTACTTTTGATGTCAGCTCAGGTCATGATCTCGCAGTTTGTGAGTTGGAGCCCGGTATCCGGCTCTGTGCTGCCAGCACAGAGCCTGCTTGGGATTCTCTCTCCCTGTCTCTCTCTCTCTGTTTCAAAATAAATAAGTAAACTTTTTTTTAATGTTCATTTTATTTTTGAGAGAGAGAGAAACAGAACATGAGCAGGGAGGGGCAGAGAAAAGGAGACGCAGAATCCGAAGCAGGCTCCAGGCTCCCAGCTGTGAGCACAGAGCCTGACGCGGGGCTTGAACTCACGAGCTGTGAGATCATGACCTGAGCTGAAGTCGACGCTCAACCGACTGAGCCACCCAGGCGCCCCACTAAATAAACTTTTTTTTTTAAAGAAAGAAACAGTTATTGTAACCTGATAGGTCAACAAAAGAAAAAAAATCACATGATCCTATCAGTTGGTGCAGAGAGAGTATTTGACAAAATTTAAAATCCGTTCGTGGTGAAAACCGTCAGCAAGTCAGGTCTAAGGGGGGCGGGATTACCTCGACTTGGTAAAGAGTGCTTACAAAACGATGCAGTGAACACCACACTTTATATGAAATGCTGAGGGTTTCTCCCTAAGCCTGGAAATGAAACAAGGATGTTTATTCTCTTCACCTTTACTCACTATCGTACTGGAAATTCTCGTCACTGCAATAAGGCAAGAAAAACATATCTTTATTTGCAGATGGCATAACTGTCTAAGTAGAAAGTCCCAAAAACTCTATAAAAATACTCCTAGAACTAAGGAGTGAATTCAGCAAAGTTGCAGGATACCAGATAAACATAAGAAAACCCTTTGCATTTCTATATACTAGCAATGAACACTTGGTGCCGTGATAAAAAAATACAATCACATTTATAATCATGAAAGAAAAAGAAAGGAACACTTAGATGTAAATCTAACAAAACGTGCTGACTTTTATGCTCAGAACTACGAAACAGAGAGGAAAGAAATCGGAGAACATCCAAATAAATGGAGATATACAACGTACTTGCTGACCAGAAGACTCAACATGGTAAAGGTGTAAATTTCCCCCCAAATGGCTGATAGACAATGGTATTCATCTATTCACAAAAATCCCAGTAAGGGCCTTTATAGACTGAGATAAACTATCTTTTTTTTAAATTTTTTTCTTTAATGTTTATTTATTTTTGAGAGAGAGAGAGAGAGAGAGAGACCGAGTGCAAGCGAGGGAGGGGCAGAGAGACAGGGAGACACAGAATCGGAAGCAGGCTCCAGGCTCTGAGCTGTCAGCACAGAGCCCGACGTGGGGCTCGAATCCACATACCATGAGATCATGACCTGAGCCGAAGTCGGACGCTCAACCGACTGAGCCACCCAGGTGCACCTCAAATAATTTTTAAAAATATGGCATATAATAGGGGCTCCTGGGTGGCTCAATCAGTTGAGCATCCGACTTTGGCTCAGGTCAGGATCTTATTGTCCGTGGGTTTGAGCCCCACGTCAGGCTCTGTGCTGAAAGCTCGGAGCCTGGAGCCTGTTTCGGATTCTGTGTCTCCCTCTCTCTCTGACCCTCCCCCATTCATGCTCTGTCTCTCTCTGTCTCAAAAATAAATAAACCTTAAAAAAAAAAGATGAAGTGGTCCTGTTAGAGTAGCACCAACAATTACAGCAGGAAAAAACAGTGTACCACTGGGGGGAAGTGGCAGAATATACTATGAGGGATATCTCTGTATTATTTCTTCAAACTGCCTGTGAATCTATCATTGTCTCTATAAAAATGTGAATTAAACTATGACCGCTCGGTTCTAATGTGCAGCCACTATCTAGATCCTGACGTTGAAAAGACCTAGCAGGACGTTCTGCATGTAACAGCTGTTTCTGACCTTCCTTGTCACTCTACCCCTTGGCGCTCCCTGTCACGAGCCCTAGCTCACATGTGGGCATCATGTCAGGTGCACACACATTTCCCCCACCTCCGCTTCTCGTGGGAGATCCATTGCTCACTGGAGAAACAGACTCCTTCAAAGACCCACCCCAGAAATGGCCTCCTCGGTACACCCTCATTTTGAATGCCTGAGAAGGCACCCAGTGCTCTCATTCAATTCATGGAAACTCTTCTTTGAGTGTTTTTTTAATGGTATTTCATGCTGTTCTTGTGTTGTAGACAATGCAAAAGTCCGGTCTGCCAAGAACACGCTGTCTGGTGGCCAGACACATGGTTACGCTGCTGATTTAGAGTGGAGAATGGGTAGCAAAGAAGATAAGCCCAGAAGACCTAGGGAGGCGCAGAGGCTCTTGCCACTGGTGCAGAGGGTCACGGAGGGCTGATGAGAGCATTCCAGACCCTACTGCCGTGGGGTCCAGTGTTTTGTGAATATGGCTTTGTCTCCAGCTCTGCGGGGAGTCCCTCAAAAGTATGGCTCCTCTTTCCTTCATCTCGGCACCACCAATGGTTCGAATCTTTCCTGGAAACTGGTTCTCAAGCCTTAGCCTGAATCCCAGCGTCCTGAGGGTCGCTGCCTCCAATGCCGAGCTCTCTATCGTGGGAGACTCCGTAACTTATATTGTCCTCCCATAAAATCCTGTAAGTCCTTCTAGTAGGTTCTGGGTTTTCTGTCAGGGGCTACCCAACTTCAGCCTAGCTCTCTTTGATACAAGAGCCTTTAAACTATTTTAAGAAAACTATTTGGATCTTCCTCCTGACCAGGCTGTATTCCCATAATCATTGTTTGCAGGGAGAGAAAGAAAAAAAGAAAACAAAGTAAAACAAAAATAAAAGCATCAAGCTTTTGTTTTTATTTTTTGACATATGTCCAGACTACAAAACACGCTGGAACTGTTTCACTGTCAGGGGTCTGTTTCCCGGGGACTCCTGCTAAGTTGCAGTAACGTCACCCTACAATGACATTTTTGGTGGCTAGGTAATAAAACCTTCCCTCGTAGAGCCAAGGCGGTTTTGCATTCTCTTCTCTCCTTCAACGGCATGACCCAAAGATCCTAGAGCTGAACCAGGGCAGGGTTGTGTATCGTTGTCCTGGTTGTGTTGGAGGAAAAAAGCCCTCCGGAGATAATAGGATGCATTCTCTCATTTACAAACGAGGAACAGACATCCCAGGGAGCCTGGTGTCCTGAGGAAAGTGCAGGAAGTCTCTGCTAATAACTTCCAACACTGAATCTTATCTTCTCCACGGAAAGTTCTTCCTGCTTCCACACGCATCACCGAGGATGATGAGACGGCGTTGGAAATGGTCATCGACACGCTATTTTCTCCGTGATCTGTGTTGTGCCGAGGGAGGGAATGTTCAGGTGCATGCTGGGAGATCGTAGGATGGAAAAGCGGTGTTGGACGCCCCACCAGCCTTCTGAGCGCACAGACCCACCGGGCTGCCGGGCTGCCGCGCAATTCCCCAGCCGCTCATCTTGCAAAACACTGCTGTTCCCGTCAAGCCGGCCCGATTTCCTCCATCTCTTCATGCTGAAGCCAAGCACTTGGGCCACAGTGATTAATTGCCTTTTTGTTGTTGTTTTGTTTTTAGCTCGTTTCCTTTGGTAGGAGTTAGAGAGCCTGTGCCTTAAAAACTGAAACTAGGGCTCTATTTTCGTGGCACGATCTGTACCTCACTGAAATACGACGAAGCTGAAATGCATACGGATTTATAAGGCAAAACAATCAAAGTGTGATGTGACTGTGGAAACAGACACAAGCAAGGTTTTCCCAAATCCCCACCTGCCGGGTTCACCTTGTCACCGGGGGCCAGATGGCACCTCTTGTCTGGGGGATGTCCTGAGCCTACCACACTGCTCCCCGGGGTCCTGGCCAGGCCAGGGGTTTGTGGTCTCCTGGAGGTCCTGTGCCCTCCAGCTCCCCAGGCAGGGCCGAACCGGAACCTGGTGACCCGGCCCTGCCGGGCTATCCCGGCAGTCTCTGGTTGCCTCCGAGTGAGGACATGACCTCAGTCTGTTGGTGCTCCATGAGCTTTTACTAAATCAAAGCTGTCCGGTATAAAAACGGAGGACTAGCATGGACATCACTTAAACATTACATTAAATTTAATTCATTATCATTCAAAGGGTACCTGGATGGCTCAGTCCATTAAGCGTCTGACTCTTGACTTCGGCTCAGGTCACGATCTCAGGGTCCGTGGGTTCAAGCTGCACGTCGGGTTCTGTGGAGTGTCAATGTGGAGCCTGCTTGGGATTCTCTCTCTCCCTCTCTCTGCCCCTGCCCCACTTGTGGTCTCTCTGTCTCTCTCTCTCAAAAGAAATAACTTAAAAAATAAATAAGTAAAAATAACGTTAAAATATTAATGAATTAACTATTACAAGCTTGAGGTCAGACATCACAATGGCTCCATTTCTCAGTCCTGCTCTCTGCAGGGGGCCCATTTCAAGTGTTGGTCTGTCCCCCTATCTGCTCACTCTCTACCCGTTACTGATGGTGAGGCGTCTTCCCACCCTTCCTCTCTGCTCATTCTGTAGCATTCTTAAATCTCATCTCCGACTGGTTTGTTTCACTTAGTGTTGGATCCTCTAGCTCCATCCATGTTGTGGTAATGGCAAATCTCATTCTTTGTGATAGCTGAGTTCTATTCCATTGTGCACGCACGCACATCTTCTTTATCCATTCATCCGCCAATGGACACTCGGGCTGCTTCCGTATCTCAGCTACTGTAAATAATGATGCCGTGAACCTGCGGTGTGTGTATTTCTCCAAATTAGCGTTTTTGCGTTCTTCCGGTAAATACTCTGTAGTACAATGACGGCATCGTGGGGTAGTTCTATTTTTAAATTTTCGAGGACTATCCACACTGTTTTCCAGAGCGGCTGCACCAGTCTGCATTCCCACCAACCGAGCACCAGGGTTCCTTTTTCTCCGAACCTGTTGTTTCTTGTGTTGTTAATTTTAACCATTTCAACAGGTGCGAGGTGGTATCTCATGGTGGTTTTGATTTGCATTCCCCTGAGGATGAGTGATGTTGGGCATCATTTTTTTATGTGTCTGCTGGCGTCTGGATGTCATCTGTGCAGAAATGTCTGCTCGTGTCTTCTGCCTGTTTTGTAATTGGATTATTTGGTTTGGGGGCATTGACTGTAACAGTTCTCTATGTATTTTGGATACTCACCCGTTATCGAATATGTCATTTGCAACTATCTTCTCCCATTCCTTAGGCTGCCTTTTAGATTTGTGGATTGTTTCTGTTGCCATGCTGAAGCTTCTTATTTTGATGCGGTCCCAAAAGTTTATTTTTGCTTTTGTTTCCTTGCCTCCGGAGACACATCTAGACAAATATTGCCGTGGCCGGTGTCAGAGAAATTACTGCCTGTGCTCTAGGATTTTTATGGTTTCAGGCCTCACATTGAGATCTTTAATCCATTTTGAGTTGATTTCACCCATATGTGGAATTTTAAGAAACAAATAAACAAAAATAAAACAAGGAAAACAAACCGAAAACACAAACTCTTAACTACAGAGAACACACCAACGGTCACCAGATCGGGGGGGGGGGGGGCGGAGGGGAACAGGTGACGGGGACAAAGGACGCACCTGTCGTGATGAGCACCTGGTGACGGATGCACGTGCTGAGTCACCGTACTGTGCACCTGGAACTGATATTTTTACAGTGTATGTTAACTAACTGCAATTGAAATAATAATTGAAAAGCTCCTCTCTCTAGAATCTCACCAGAAGGCACTCCTAAATCAGTTTCTGTGTTCTGGCTCTTGGTCTCTGTGTCCGAAGCAGTTGCCCCGTTTTTCAACATCCAGAGTGCCCTCACTTCTGTTTAGACCAGCTAAGGGCCTCCTCTCTTCTACTAGCTAAACATTTTTTCTAAGTAGAGAGCAGTTTCCTCCCTCAGGGTGATCTTATCCCTCCCCAAGGGCGTGAAAGCAGCTGGAATGCCTATTTATTTATTCGCACCATGTCCCTTCTTGCTAGGTCTGAGGCCAAGGCCCTGGGCACCGAGGATCTCATGCTCCCAGCTCCACGCTGGTTTCCTGCCAGCTTCCAGACCATCCTCCTTCCCGTCAGACGTCCCCCCCCCCCACAACACAACTATCCAAGCTGTCGTGCTCTGATCAGCAAGGCAGTGAAGCTTCCTCACCATCCCCATCTCAGTCCTTCCCTGGACAGTCCTGGTGCCCTGGCATGTCCGTGACGCTGGTGGACAGCGGGTCCCGGCTGAGTATCAGCCGTGGGGACCAAAGGCTGCTATTCCCCTCCTTCCCACTGGCTGGCTACGTGTCCCCTGGTGTCTCTTTAGGTGTCAGTGTTTCCCAAAGGTGCGTGCTGTCCAATCTCCCAGGGAACTCTTGGTCACCAGCTTTCTCTGGAATTGTTCTTTTTTTAGAAGTTTATTTATTTATTTTTGAGAGAGAGGGAGCATGAATGGAGGAGGGGCAGAGAGAGAGGGGGAGACACAGAATCCAAAGCAGGCTCCAGGCTCCACGCTGTCAGCACAGAGCCCGACACGGGGCTCGAACTCACAAAAACGTGAGATCATGGCCTAAGCCCAAACCAAGAGTCGGATGCTGAACGGACAGAGCCCCCAGGTGCCCCTCTAATTGTTCTTAAATGTATTTCCACACTCCAAGGATCTACATCTGTGTTGTTCAGTTTGGTAGAAAGAGCCACAACCGATGTGCTCCGAGTTTGTTACTGCAAAACGTGTGATAGCTTGACATTTACTGCAGTGGTGATTGGGTACGGCTTACTCCAGGCAGCCATCCCATTCTCAGGCTATTTTGGGGATGGATCCCTGAAACTCCCAACTGGCATGACCCTGTTTTTTATTTAACCCTATAATGAAGAGATTCTTGCATTCTAGGAGGCTGAAATGTTTGATTCAGCCATGCATTCCTGCACCGTGGTGGGGTCTGACATCATCAGCCCAGCACCTACTTTTCTGCTCTGGTGAGTAATGCCATAACCAGGCATCCAGTCTCTTGGGGTAGAAACGTTTTATGGCTCCTTGGCCCAAAAGGCCTGTTATCTCTTGTTTCGTTTTTCACCTCTGAAATTTCTGTGACTGGTTTGATTCTGAGAAAAAATATTTATATTTAAAGTGGCAATGTTTTTTTAAAAATTGTTGTAATGTTTATTTTTGAGAGAGAGAGACAGAGGTGAGTGGGGGAGGGGCAGAGAGAGAGGGAGGCACAGAATCCGAAGCAGGCTCCGGGCTCCGAGCTGTCAGCACAGAGTCTGACGAGGGGCTCGAACTCACAAACTGTGAGATCATGACCTGAGCCGAAGTCAGACCCTTAACTGACTGAGCCACAGGTGCCCCCTAAAGTGGCAATACTTTTATTCCATGAAATGCTTTTATAAATTAACTATTCCTTATGTTACTGATGGTATTTCTGATACCACTGTCATTCGGAAACTCATTTCTGACATTTGGGTCCCATCCACTGTTATCCCATTGTTCTCACCCCCACGTTCACCGTCTCTTCTGGAACAGAGCCAGTGATGCCCTCCTAATCAGGAGGCTCCTGCTCTCGCTGCCCCTGTCTCCTCTCCAAGAGGATGGGCCCCTGGGTGGCTCAGTCGGTTAAGCATCCGACTTCGGCTCAGGTCATGATCTCACACTCCGTGAGTTTAAGCCCCGCGTCGGGCTCTGTGCTGATAACTCAGAGCCTGGAACCTGCTTCCGATTCTGTGTCTCCCTTTCTCTCTGCCCCCCTCCCCACCCCCACTCATGCTCTGTCTCTCTCTGTCTCAAAAATAATAAAAACATGTAAAAAAATAAAAAAAAAAGAGGCTCTGCCAGCCTTCCGGAACAACTGGGTTACAGACAGGCATGCCCGATGGGTGCTATCCTGCCCTCAATGGGGAAAAATTGGTACTTAGGTGCTAAGAACTCTTCCATATTTATGTATGAATCGCTTACCTACATATGGCATGAAAAGAGGCAGACAGCGTATCTGTGCTGTTACAGTTTTGGGGGGAGTTATTAGGAAAACACAGCTACAAACATTCCTTAGGAGGCAATAATAGAGTTGAGGGGCCTCGGGCTGTGCTTCCCTTCATTGGCACAGCCCCGTGCTGTTATGCTGGCCGTCCCCATGTGCTCTCGAGCGTAGGCACCCAGTGAAGCCTACAGACACAGTGAGGCTGACCAGAGCTTTCTGTCCAGTCTCTTCTCCAACGTCTTTTTCTCCATTCTCTGATTTTTTGTAGCTCCTGGCTTATTTTCATAGGTTTTACTTTTCTATTTTGCTTTTGCTCTAACACTAGGGCTGCTAAAATATGTGCGGACCGTTACCTCGAAAGCAGCAGGTTACACGTCGTCTCAAATGCACGTGGAGCCTTGTCCGGCAGAGACCTTATGTTAGGCCGTATGACAAGCCCTGAGAAATTTAACAGCATTAAAATCATACAAAGTTTTTCTCCAATCAGAATGGAATGAAAGATTTCTACAACATAGATTTGGAGGAATTCTCAAATAGGTAGAAATCAAACAATACACTCCTAAGTGGCCAATGTGTTGAGGAAGAAATTGCAATTGGAAACTACAAAATAATTTGAGATGAATGAAAAATGGACCCACGACATACCAAACCTGGTGAGATGCAGCCTAGCACAGGGTCTGGAGGGAAGCTTATCCCGTAAGCGCCCATATTTTGTTTAAAAATATTAGTGTTTATTTATTATTGAGAGACAGAGAGAGCATGAGCAGGGGAGGGGCAGAGAGAGAGGGAGACACAGAATGTGAAGCAGGCTCCAGGCTCCGAGCTGTCAGCACAGAGCCCGACGTGGGGCTCGAACTCACAGACTGTGAGATCATGACCTGAGCCAAGGTCAGACGCTCAACCAACTGAGCCACCCAGGCGCCCCATATTTTAAGGTTTAGATTTAATCATTAAAACAGTAATATACATTCATCAGAAGCTGATGAATTAAATCAGTTTTAATTTTCCTCTCCACCAACATCAGTCTGTTGATGGTTCAGCCAGAAGCTTGACGCCCATTAGCAGCACAGGTTCCTTCTGTCCTCCCGAGGGAGTTCCTGAAGGGACCCCCTAGCCCACCGGATCGGCTGGCATGGACACTCACGCCACCATTTCCACTTTGCAGGGCATGAGAAGGAGGAAAGCAGGGCAAGAGGGGAAAGGAAAAGCGTTCGGAGTATGTCATTCACATGTTCACATGGAACAAAACAGAAGTGGACGCCTGCCCAAATAAAATCTACGATTTTTTACATACAAATTTAATCGGACTAATGATTTAACATAAAGTGCAAAACTCTGACACATTTAGAAGGATATATGGGAGAATGTCTTCACGGGCCATAAATCAAGGAAGGATTTATAAAATAACAAAAATTTCTGAAAAGAAAATAAAAGATTGATTCAACCACATTCAAATGAAGAACACTTATGCAGCCAAAAGCACTGCGAAGCAAGTAAAAAGAGAATAAGAGAAAACACCCCGAAATTTTGCATGCAAAATACATCCAACAACAAAACCAGAAACAAGAACTTTCAATCAGCAAGAAAGGAAGAACACAAAAATAACCTTGTTTTCAAAATTTGCAAAAGATTTTTCCATATGAAACAGAAACGGTACAGAAACATACGAAAATAAGTTCAAATTAAGAAAAATAGTTCACTAGTATTAGGTGTTGGGTGCGCCAGGACCTGGGACATTTCTGTGCCTTTGGAAAGCAGGATGCTAGTGTCCTTCCAGATGCTTACGGCTCAGTGACTCTGTTCTTGAATCAGGATGGTGGAGGAATGAAGTTCAGGTCTCCCAGTGTCTTGTAAACAAATTCGTGGTAGTAGTTTCAATCCTATTTTTTTTCCAATTGTAAATTTTAAAGTTTTAAAATAACCCAGAAATACGCAGACTAACATAACACCATCCACACGCTTTTCGGCTGGCTTCAATGGTCCGCATCTGGCCACCTGTGTTTCATCGAATTCATTTCCCTCCTTTTTTATTTTTATTTTTAGTTTTATTTTTATTTTACTGGTCTTTTAAGTCCATGCCAGGTATCATGTGATTCAAAGCATAAGTTCTTCATGACCAAAGTAATGGAAACAATTCAAATATCCATCAATGGGAAATCACTAAATTGAACTGAAGTCTTTCATTCAGCAAAATATTATATGCGATGGAAATATTAAATGCTGTCCTCAGCACTCATGCAGCTTGGAATTGAAACATTAAACGTGAAAAAGAAAGTCATTGTGTCTAACATACAATATGACGTCATTGTTTGAAACCTATCACAACTGGAAGAGAAGACTAGAGATGCCCCCAAATTCAAGAGGGTTGTTGTTTCGGGGGCTGAGATGCTCTTAGTTCTTATGGTGGGAGGGGACAGATTTACAGGTGTTTAGGAGATTGCTATAAAATTTACACCCAAGATGCTGGTACACAGTGGAATACATGAGCACAATTATAATATGGACCCAAATTGGCTCAATTAGGATACAAGTGTAGGAAAATGGCCCAAAAAGAAAAGGCCATAGGGATAAGTGATGCTGAACTGTATATATTTTTTCACTGGAAATAGTTTAATACTCCCCAAATTGTCCATATGTAGTCACAGTGGAATTCTAATCGATGTGCAATTATGTAACATGGTGATAAAATTCGTCTGGGAGACAATAATACAAAAGCATCCCTGAAAATATTTTTAAAAAATCAATAGTGAGCTCACTTACCCTTTTCGATAATGAGATGCATTATAAGAGTAGAGTAAGTAGAAGGTTGGCCCAGACACGGCACAGCAAAGAGACAGACAAATGGGAAAAAGAAGTGATTTTGAGGAAACAGACTAGTGTTTGTTTAACAACATTACTAGAAGATTAAGGCATTATTACAAATATCAAGGGAAAGGATAGAAAACTGGCAAGATCATTGCCTTATTCATAACTAAACAATGCATTCATTTATAATTACAGTTTAGCAGGAAAATATTCAAACAGAAACATTTTTTTAAAAAACATAGAACCGTTTTTACAGCGGGAGAAGACCTTCCTGAGGGGCACCTGGGTGGCTCAGTGGGTTAAGCCTCTGACTCTTGACTTTGACTCAGGTCATGATCTCACGATTTGTGGGTTCGAGCCCCACATGGGGCTCTGGGCTGACCATGTGGAGCCTGCTTGGAATTCTCTCTCTCTCTTTTTCTTTTTGTCCCTCCCCCACTTGTTCTCTCTCTCAAAATAAATAAACTAAAAAAAAAAAAAATAAACACGAAAGAGACCTGTCTGTGAAAGATTACACACGTTATAATAAGGTGAAATAAGAAATGGTAAAATTAAAAAAAACACTAAAATACGAATGCTCTAAAAGTACTTGTGTTCTTAAAGAAGCCGCTCTTCCACACTAGTGAGAGAGAAATGCTCTCAGAGGCAACCGAACAGTTATAAACGGGCATACCATCAAAGGACAAGAAATAAGTGACAGTAAGGGCCCAAAAGAACAACGAAAGAAAACAGAGAGAAAGCAAAGAAGGAAAAGGGAAAACGTCAAGTCCCCAGGAATAAACACAGCACGAAGGTAAATAAAGTGAGTGTGCCCCTGTTGACGTCCTCCCTGACAGGCTGGAGTCTGTGTCCCGTGGGTGGCCGATCCGCACTGTTTTCACTGGAGCAGAGACTTGTGGTTCGCGCTATTAACTGGCAGGAAGGGAAAGGATACAAACTTCGCAGAGACTTCGAGGAGTTCGCTGAGGGCCACCCCTACCGTGGGGTTAGCAGTGAGGCAGCAGCTGAGGGTGTGTGCAGTGTCCAACCCGGAGGCCTGCCTGGGGGAGGCGTCCCAACACCCGCACTGGGTGTGCCATTTACCATGAGCGCCGGTGCTCATCCTGCTCCCGAACACGTGTGCCAGTCCCTCGGCCCGCGGGCGGGGTGGTCCCCGGAGCACAGCCCATGGCAGCACAGCAGAGGGAACACGTGTGAGCCATTCATCACCTATGGCCCTAGCTCCCCTTATGCGGGTGAGTGACCAAGAATGACACATCGCCCCTTGAGGAGGAGGAGGAGGGGGAGGAGGGGGGAGGGAGAAGAGGGGGAGGAGGTGGGAGAGGAGGAGGAGAGGAGGGGGAAGGGGGAGGAGAAGGGGAGGAGGAGGGAGAGAAGGAGGTGGAGGTGGAGGGGAGGTGGGGGAGGAGGAGGGAGAGAAGGAGGGGGAGGAGGGGGAAGGATGGAGGGGAGGGGGGCAAGGAAGAGGGAGAGAAGGTGGGGGTGGAGGTGGGGGGGAAGTGGGGGGGAAGGGGGAGGAGGAGGGAGAAAAGGTGGGGGTGGGGGGGAGGTGGGGGAGGAGGGGGAGGAGGTGGGGGGAGGAGGGAGAGAAGGTGGGAGTGGAGGTGGGGGGAGGTGGGGGAGGAGGGGGAGGAGGTGAGGGGGAGGTGGGGGGAACAGGTGGGGGAGGGGAAGGAGGAGACTGGAGACCCTGTAGGGGAGGTTGCCAGGTGGCAGGTTGAAAACGTTTGCCCAGCTGTGTTTAGTGGCACAGAATATCATTTGTGCTATGGTTTAGAACAAAAGCACCATTTTAATAAAGAAAAAAATCCCGACTCAAAGTTATATACCAAAATCGTTACAGTGATGCCAAAAATCCAGAAATGGCAGAATCAATACCCAGTATTTAGCAAGGGTTTAGTGTGCACATGAGAGCAGCTCACCAAACGGGAGGGAAGTGTCACACGTAACTGCTGGGAGGCCCGGGGACGGTGGCCGCACAGGGTGGCCCACGACGTGAGGCCAGGAGGAGGTTCGCCCTCGGCAGCGATTGGTCATCACGCTGGGCGTCTCCAGCCAGCAGGGGATTGGCTGAAAGTGACTACCTTACACCATTTTTAGGAAGGTGACTTAAATTCGTTTCATAATCATCAGAGGCGTTTACAAGAAATAACAGAAGTTAGGTTCCGGTCTTGCTCGTGAAATCATGGAGTTTAGTTTTGCTGATGTGGCTTCCGTGGTTTTGTCTGCTCCGGGATAAGCTCCAGTTTGGTCTCCCTTTCGTATGTAATTTCATTTTAATTTATTTTTGTTTTGTTTAATGTTTATTTATTTATTTTCAGAGAGAGAGAGAGAGAGAGAGAGAGAGAGAGAGACTGCATGTGGGGGAGGGGCAGAGAGAGAGGGAGAGAGAATCCCAAGCCGGCTCCGCACCGTCAGCGTAGAGCCTGACGCGGGGCTTGAACTCACGAGCCAGGAGATCACGACCTGAGCCGATATTGGACGCTCAACCGGCTGAGCCCCCCAGGCGCCCCTGTTCTTCTGATTTTTGTTCGCTGAGGCACACAGAGGGCAGGAGCTCACCTTGTGGATTACAACATGCCGGGAGCCGGTGTGACTCGTCATGTCATTCCGTGACTGCATCCACCAGGACCCACAAGGCCCAGTTGTCCTGGGAAAACGTGAGCCCAGCAGCGAGGGGGGCAAAGCGATGCGTTCCTCTCCTGCTCTCGGAAACTAGTGGGTCCTGTGGCTGGGTAAGCCCCCTGGGATCCATTTCCGATTGTCGGGCAGCTGAGTCTCAGATAACAAAGCAATCTGGAATCGTCCATGCTGGTGCCCGTGTGTGGCACACTCACCCCGGGCTTCGTACCAGCGCTTGCCCACAATGACTTGGGACATTTGACCGCTTGTTACCCAGCCTCTCAACCTCCTGGACGTTCACAGTCGCCCACGTTAGTTATTGACTTGTTCAGTAAAAGTCTGTGGGGCCCCTCGACTGCGTCAGGCCCTGGGCCGGGTCCTTATTGTGCGTAAGGAGCAAATCACGCTCTCCAGCCTGAGGTATGTCCCGCCTGGGGAAGGCCGTCGCATGCAGTGAGTTTCCGCAACCTCAGCAGGGCCCAGGAACGTTTTGCGGCAACCACGTCCTGCAGAGCAGGGCCCGGGACGTGGTCCCGGAGAGACAGGGGAGGCGTTCCGGGTCAACACGCAGTCCTGGTGATCAGCGCAGAGTATTCCCCGAGATCCCCCCCCCCCGACAGCGCTACACCCCAGTTTGGCATCCGCTCGCACCCAAGCCCCGCTCGTTGCCCTCTTCCCCAGGGCTCCCCACGTGACGGAGCTCTCACGCAGCTGTTCCCATTGTTCTGGCCTCTCTCCCCACACCGGCTTGTCCTGGCACCTGTTGGCTTCTTGCCCGAGGTCCCCTGCCTTTCAGGCCATAGGAAGACCGTCGTTTGAGCCTGTGGGAAAGCTGTTGGGGTCCAGATCTCAGGCCCCCCCCTTCCAAGAAGGACAGGAACTCCAGCAGGCACCCGGACTTTGGTGGTACTGAGGTCATTCCGTTCCCCAAATCCGTCAGGGACGCAGCTCCCATGTGGATGGCCGCATCGGCCCCTCGGAACGTCTCCTGCCGTCACTTCCTGCCCCGTTTGCAATTTTCCCCCAAGAAAGCCACTGGGATTTTGTGCCGTGATGTGCTGTGAGCTCCGGGCTGCACACACCCCACCCCCGTGAGGTCAGTCTGTGTTTCCCACCCCCGCTCGGCATGGCTTTCCAAAGCTCAAGGCACCATCCATCTCACATGGTGGGTGGCTGGCACGGTTTTGTCCATTCAGAAGGCGCTTGGGAATTGTTCCCTGGCTTTGAATTTGTACATTTCCAGACTGCAGAAAAGGGAGATGTAATAATCAGTCCTAGGGGAAATCACTTGCCATTTGAAAGAAAAAGAAGGGTGAATATCCTGGTGACCCCTCAAACAAAACTAAGCATCAGCTATTTTAAGATTTATGCGTAAACATTATTTTTTTAACGTAAGAACAAAGAAAAACTTGGCTGGCGTTTTGTTTGTTTGTTTTCGGGATTTGTTTGAGTGAGTGGGGAACATCCTGGCCCCATAGCGTTCGTGGAAACGTGAATTCAGTCTGTTGGAGGACGATTCAGCCATCTGTACCGGAATTTAAAAAATCAACGCTGTTTGATCCAACTTTAAAAATGTAACCTCGGGACACATGTGCCCAAGTGTACGTGGATATTGACTCCAGATTGTTTCTCATAATAGTCAACGCTGTAAACAATCTGCAAGTCCACTGACAGAGAGCCAGTGACTTCCCAAGGGGCACCCGTACATTCAAACACGAGGCAGATATTAAGTATAGAAGGAGGATCTGTTTATCCTCTGGTGGAAAGATGCCTGAGGTACGAATGTATGTGAAAATGTGCATGACTTACCCGTTAGCTGATGCATCACCAATGTCTGTGATCTACAAACTTACTAATGGTGACAGTGGGCTTTGCTTCTGACCGTACATCCCTTCTACGCTCTGACTAATCCGTTAGTTTTGTGTGTTTTACCTAACTCAGTACAAAGAGGGGAACACAGGTTCCCCAGCCCCCACCCAGAGGAACACCTGAGTGTGTTTCCCTCTGCCTGTGTCGCACCTGCCTGCGTTTCCCAGCCCGTCATCCCTCGAATGCTGATTTCCCCGGTTCCTCTCCCTGATTCATCCCAAATTATTACAGACATTCATACAAACAGTTGGGCAAAATGATCCAAGCTCCCAGGAACTTCTGTCACATCTGTTGGGCTCAGTCCATGACTAACTCTTTGCACATTGGTCCCAGGAGT
The DNA here is from genome assembly GCF_046562875.1 of Panthera onca. Lineage (NCBI taxonomy): Eukaryota > Metazoa > Chordata > Mammalia > Carnivora > Felidae > Panthera > Panthera onca. Next base: position 62,586,164 of record NC_138340.1, on the reverse strand, counting down.
GGGGAGGGATATTTTATTTTATTTTATTTTATTTTATTTTATTTTATTTTACTTTTTCAAAGTTTATTTATTTGGAGAGAGAGAGAGGGGGAGAGAGAGAGAGAGAGAATCCTGAGCAGGATCCACCCCATCAGCACAGAGCCCTACTTGGGGCTTGAGCTCCTTAACTGCAAGACCACGACCCGAGCTGAAATCAAGAGTCGGACGCTTAACCGACTGAGCCACCCAGGTACCAGTGGAGGAAGATTTTAGTAGTACCAAGTGGCAATAAAACTGACCTAACAAGGGGTTGGCTGGAGCACACATCTCTTTCTAGTAAATTCGATCACCAAATGCAGGGATAGCTAGATCTTTTTAGTTTTGCAAGCATATGGCACGCTTAGGGCTTGTAGATGTGCATCTTGGGAAGCCTTTCTGAGAGCTTGTGTATGCTGTGCTACACCACGGCCCCGCAAGGGACACAGACACATTCCATTCCTCTTGGAAGTTAGTGCCGGGAATAGTCTATCGATCACAGACGTGACTTCATTTTTCTTCTTAATAAGATAATGACAAGTATTTGAGCGGCAATGTTTTTCCTTTCACCTTGGCTGTGAAGGTACCCAAAAGTGGTCAGCTTGCTATTGGATTATCATGGCAACGCCCCCAGAGAACCGACATGTGTATCTGTCTCCCCCTCCAAGGTTTTCCTCTCTTTTGTTTTAACCAGACTGCACGTATATCTTTGGGGATATCTACAAGTTATTCGTGTTAAAGAAATAAAGATAGGATCATGAACAGTCAAGAGGGTTACTTCAATCTTTCATTTCTGGGGTTTGGGATTGCATCTGGGGACAAAGAGCAGAGGGCCAATGTCCTTCTGCTGTGGTGGTTTCTTTCCATTTGAATGCAGACATCAGGAAAATCACTCTCTTTGCTCTGCTGGCATATGTCTGCCTCACGTCCTGGCCCAAACCAGGAGCAAGAACTATGACCAACACAAAGAGAACAGTTACAGAAATATTTTCAGAAGATTAGAAAAAGGCACAGATTAGGTTCAAGTAATTTATTCCCTTCCAGATGATTTATTTGTTCTTTGTTTAACACAGATCCTAGTAAACATGTCTCCGTTCAGATGTTTTATTCCAGTTACAGTGATCTAAAAAAGGCACAAAACAGAAAAAAAGGATCAATATCATATTCTCATGGACAGCATCCTAAAACCTCATCGCAAACAAAGTTTCCTAAAAGCAATTGCCATGTTCACACAGAGGCATATGCATGGAGCAGGGTGGGAGTAATGAGTTCAGTTTGCCGTGGGAGGGACACAGAGGAACAGGGGATCGAGTCAGCGCACAACGGCCTGTTTTCCATGTTTGGGAGCACGTACTTCCGTGGAGAACAGCTAAGATGGTGGTCGGAACACCACAGAAAAATCTGTAGATTCACAAAATCCAACCTTCATCATCATGAAACTACTCGAACCATGAACACGGATGCCTGTCAGTTGTCACATGAGACTGCGTGCCGACCGAGGAAAGCCAGCTCCCTCGGAGATCACAGTTAGGCAAAGTTCATGGGCCGCATGACCCCACAGGGTCCAGATGGGCCCTCACATCCTGGGACTTGGTGGGCAGTTAGCTGGATGCCTTCCCCAGCACACCTCACTGCCCAACACCACCCGAGGTCGCCGCCCTGAGGTCAGAACATGACGTGAGACAGTTGATGTCCGACCATCATGTCTGACAAAGATGAGACCGAGGTTCAGAGTGGTGAATTATTTGCTCCCAAACAACCGTCTGCTCTGTGAGCGCTGCATGTGTCGCTCTGTAAAGAACGTTTTAGAGAGGCGGTAACTGAGTGTCTGGCTATAATCTTGCAGATGCCGTTATTGTTCTCGTGTTCAAGAGAACGAGGCCAAAGCATGGGGAGTAAGTAGTTGAGGCAGATAAAACCCAGGGAGGCTGGCTTGCCCTCTATGTCAGGACGTCCATCCAGTCCATCCAGTAACACTCCAGAGGTGACTCCTTTCCCTATAACCACTGCTCTGTGGATACGCTCTGCCTGTGTCTGATGGTCCGCGTGCCCAACACATGCGTCTGTGGACAACCCATTCTCCGTTGTGTTTCCACCATCAGGGGAGAATCAGAAAATTCTACTTCAGTATTGATCTCACTGGAGATTCCAATCTTTATGTATGTATGTGCATTATCCTTGAGTCCATGGTGGAGTAAATCACTTCTGAAAGAAAGTATTTAGTAAATTTATAGAATCAGAGTTTTGATTTCTGAAAAGCACTTGGAATCCTCCAAATTCAAAGAAAGACCAGAAGGAGGGCAAAAAGGCAAGAAAGAGGAAGGAGGGAGGGAGGAAGGGACAGACACCCAGTGACCTGCTTAGCTCATCCGTGGTTATTTCCACAAGAAGCTGAGTACTCACGAGACAAAGACTTGGCAAAGTTAGGTAGCAGTGCTAAAAGGCCCTTTCAAAATTATTTAAGTCCATAGTTTCCAAGTGTTTGGTTGATGGCTTTTGATTTAAATTATGTAAGGTCTTTCTTTAATCAAATCTAACGAGAAGCCCCCAAGTGCTGGGGCTGGGCCAGGGCCCCCCCACCGTGGCATCTCTGGATGAAACCTATTCTGAAGCCGTCATTCCAAGTAACGGTGCTGTCTGGTGTCACTACCCATTGGACAGAAAGGCCCATTGAAGGAAAGCATCTGCTGGACGCACCTGCCCAGGTGTGGGCCAAGCTTCAGGGGGACTCACACTGACTCAGGTGAGGACAAAGTCTCGAAGACCCCTCTGCCTCCAGCTGTGCCTTTGCCGAGAAGGGAGTCGGGACACCTTGAGATCCTGGTGTTGTGCTGGCTTCCGTGTAACTAACCGCACAGGAGATGGGGGATAGGCACGAACGTTCCATTCTCAGCCCTCTGCCTCCTGCCGTGGGGTTGAGAAAGGCGTCGTAGAGAGACATCATTTGGGGTGAGGACAGGAGATGGTTTTCAGCCCCACCTGCAGGAATTATGGAGAAAACCCAGCGGTGAGAGAGGCTCCCGGGTGTGACCCAGACAGGGACCCGGCCTTGGGCAAGAACTCACGGCCTGGGCGGGGGGGGCCCAGAGACCCAGACCTAGTTCTCAAGCCGCCTGCTTCCTTCCTGTTTCCTCTTGTCTGTGGGCCAGTGACCACTGCAGCAATAAAACTCTTACTCAGGAAGGACTCCTGGCCTCCGTCCAGGTCCAGTCACCCTGGAGGTGCCACGGAGAGAGTTCAAGTCCGCACCACCTGGATGGAAGGCTAGGAACCCCAAAGAACTGGTCGGGCGGGAAACTCGGAAAACTTAGGGCGGATGGGCCTTGGGGTGGAGGAAATGCAGTCTCTGGACATCCAGGCAGACAGCCGCATGGGGGGACGGCAGCCACCACCCTGAGCCTTGCGTGGGGCCCAGGAGGCCTGGTCTACCTCAGCCCGGACTGGCCTGCCTTCGCCTCGGGCTCGAAGTGACTAAGGCTGGCGATGAGAAACGAGAAACTAAATGCAAAGCAGCCGTCTTTTCAAGAAGAAATTCCTTAACTCGGTGTTGGGTGTCAGGTTCCCTCCGATTCTCCCTCTTGGCCAAGAGGCAGCACTGACCTTGCAGTCGAGAAGCCACGGCCACCAGGAGAGCCTGTGCATCATCCCCAGGCGGAGGCTTGTCCCAAATCATTTGCTGATGAACCGACAGCGGACGCAGCTCAAACCACGTGTGTCTGAACATACCGGAACCTGGTCCAGGTGGATGCTGCTCTCACTCTTCCTTCCCATGATGTGTGGCGCCCCATGTGCTGTGCTGGACGCCAACTCTCCCGTCCCCCTGCTCCCCCCGGCCCGCATTCCTGGGACTCTCCATGCGTGTTCTCAGTAGGGTGGGAAAGTGGCGGCGGCTGGGGCTGGACACAGTTCACCCCCTCTTGGATGTGCTGCGCCGCACGTGCATGAGCCCCCATGGGGTGCGTTGGTCCCAAGACCCTGGGACACTTGTTGGTGCCACATCGGCTGGCATCTTGCAGAGCACAGGGTAGGAGGCACCTGTCTGTGAGCCCAGGGAACGTCTGGGGTTAGGTTGGCAGCCTAGGGGTCACACAGTGGAAGGAAGAGCTACAAATTGCGGGGGGGGGGGGGGAATTTACGTGTTAGTGGATCCCTGCTCAGAAATGCACATGGGCTCACAATCTCGCTTAAGGCAAAGCAGGAATTTGGGAAGAAAGTGGTGCTATCCTCAGTCTCTCTCTCTTTCTCTCTCTCTCTCTCTCCTTCTCTCCCTCTTTCCCTCCTTCTCTCTCTTTTTTTTTGGGTCAGGATTGGGTGATTTTGAAATCACACCTGCCAGAAATGCTACGTGGGTGCAGGTGAATCGATAAGGTGTACCCGGTTCAGAGAGGCTGTCTCGTGACTGCAATTCACATCTGAAGACAGAGGCCACTGAAGTCATGGATTTTTCTAGTAAATCACTCACCACAGCGTCCTCCCTGTAGGTGTTTAAGATACTCAGAACCAGGTGCTTTATGAGAGCATGGGCGCAGGAGGGCCATGGGGACCCGCACATGGGCCCTTGGGCTGACACCATCACCGAACCCCAGGTTTTGCAAGGAAAGATGTAACTCTCGGGGCGCCCATGCTTGTGCACAGCAGTCCCTTGGAGAAGGTTGTGTCCATCCTGACGGGAAGGTCTTTGTGTGCGTTCTGGTGACCCGGCTTCCTGGGAATAAGTCCCCCGACTTCAGAGAGGAAGGGCCTCCCTTGATAACCCAGCTCCCCCACTAACGGCCTGCCTGGCTTGAGGCAAGTTCATGTAGCATCTCTGAGGCTCCAGCAAATCACCTCTGCTGTGAAAACCGAGGCAGGCACTGCCCTGGCTGCTGGGAAGATGCGGCAATGCACAGGTGACAGCCAGAAAGACTCGGGACAGAGCCCTGGGGGGCAGCAGTGATCCTGCAGATGCCCGGAGGGCTGTCCTCACCGCGGCACTCCCCCCACAGCCAATCCCCCTTCTTAGTCAGTAGGTAGCGGAGTCTCACGGGTGCCTAAGAGGCGGTCTGGGAGCTCCTTACTCCTAATCAGCGAGGAAATTGCTAGAATCGATGCAAGCATTTGGGCAGACAGTGGAAGATTTTCCACGAGGGCAGTTCTTTCCAGCTCGGAGACTTGATTCCCTGGACACAGGGGTTTTGCCGCTGAGAAAGCCCCTAAGCAGAGACGTGCAGTCTCCCTGCCGGCCTCACTCCGGCGTGAGGCTCCAAACCAGACTGCACGGACGTGGCCACCTGTTTTCCTGTGCCAGGCCTGCTCACGCTCATGAGGGGCGATGGGCTACAGGACGCACGGCACACATCTGCCCGGCAAACACCCCCGCACACGGACCCCAGACCCTGCTCTCCCCAGACTTGTGTGTGGCTCTTTCCCGGTGTCTGGAAATTGCGTGTTGCAGCCTGCTAGCATGAGGGGTCAGTAAACAAGATAAAGTTCCCAGAGTTTAATCAGACTCAAGTGCTCTCTAAACAGACCCGGCACTTGGCGGCAAATTGCAAATCTGGCCGGGGCCCAGTGTTTCTTGTCTAATCCCACGGAGTTTGAACGTGGCTGTCACGCCTGCCGTCAGCTGGAAAACAAGAGCTGCCTGAAAGTGACAGGAGGGGACTGTGTTCTCTCTGATGTCCCGCTGCAGCTGCAGGAATGCTGAGTCATGGATGCGTAAGAAGGGTTTTAGGGCGATCCGGGCTTGATGGGACCCAACCTTGCAATTTTCCCAAACAGACGTTTCCTTTTAGACACACGATCTGGTTTCCTGTTTCCGCTGAGTCGCTCAATTCCAAATCCGCGGTCCTCGCCATGCCCTGCAGATTGCACAACGTCCTTCCTTCCTTGCGATGGAGGCTTTACTTCCAGAGGCCGTTTGTACGTCAGTGGAGACCGTCTTCCTCTCTCTCTGAGTGCAGTCCATGGGTGGGTGGGGGGGGGGTCGGCCCCTGGAGCCCCCGCAGCCCCAGCCTCCGCCACGCTCTCTCAGAAACACAGACTCATGCGGATCTTAGTTTTGAAAGGACTCACGGAAAAATCTACGGGCGCTCGGACAGGAAGGCTTTGTTATTCTGGAGTTAGGGGAGAGTCGGATCAAATTCGAATGTGCTTATAAATGATCTTAGGCTTCGAGGGGAAAAGAGCTTTCCTGGTGCTGCTGGCCAGCGGGTCTCGTGCTCATGCTGACACAGGCCCCACCACAGGCCGTCCCCGCCCACGGGACCGAGGCTGTGTTCTGGGGACACGTCCATGGCCCTTGTGGTCACCTTCGTCCCCCTAACGCCACACGGCCACTGCACCTCCTGCAGGATTATGACAAGAACCAACAGAAAGAATGGGAATGTGGGATCCGATGTATTAGTTTCATTTACATGTTACTGTTTGGAAGGCGTCCGTAATAAAAGCTGAACGCAGTGCAGACGGGTGGGAGGCAGAGGCTGAGAACGTAGGTTGAGACCCAGGCTCTCCGCTTGCTAGCGTGTGGCTTCTGATGCAGCGCTGAGCATCCCTAAGCCTGGGTGTCCACATCCACGCACGGGGGCGGCCCTGATGCGGCATCCACCTGTAGGAGCAGCTGAAGCCTCCCATGCACTCGACATGCCCAAGCATGGGCTCTCACAGCCCCGTCCCTTCTCCGACATGACTCATGACACAGCCAAGGAAAGCCTTGGAAACTAAACATAAGCATTACAAGGCTCTGAGTGTCCTGACCGACAAGCCCCCACGTGAGAAATATAGGAGTTCAGGATGTTGAGTTCAAGTTCCCGGGAGGGTGAACTTCCCTCAGGAGAAAACACCTGTATCCGCAGCGTTTACAGCAGTGGACTGCCTTGTCTTCAGCCCGCGATTGGAGATTGAGAGGAAACGAGACGCGGGGATGGAGAAAGCCGTCCTTGGGGCTGGTGGGCTGCCGCTGGGGGCCCCACTGCTCCATCTGGACCCACCCAGGGTGACATTTCCAGGCAGCAAAGTCAAATGAGACGCAGCGAGCGTGCAGGGTGTGAGCTCAGGGGAGTGCAGCCTGTGAGATAAATCTCCAGATAGAGGCCACTTTCTCTAAAAGCTGGTGTATGTCACCTGTCGCCTCTCACGGGAGAGCCACCTGCCAGCCACCGACTCAGGATGAAAGGGAGGGCAGGTGCACGCACATGTGGGCAGCTGTGGCCAGAGACAGTGCCAGCGGCTGGGCGCCCGCCAGCTTCCGTCCCCGGAGCTGAATGCCGTCAGTTGTACCGGGCGACCTGTTCAAACTTCATTCTGCTGAAGCAGCATCGGCACAGCACAGCCCGAGGAAGGAAACAGGGGTGAACATCACCGAGGTTCTCATGCACCCGCAGAACAAACGAGCCATGAGGCCACTGGGCAACACGATGTCCTTCCATCACGGCGGTCTCAGAATCCGTGGGGGACGATGGGCAGGCAGAAGGCAGCACGGACGGAGGAGCAGCCCACGGGTCCCCCACTCTGAGATGCCACTCATTTGACCCCCAGGATCCAGAGTAGGAGCGTCTGAGGGTCTGGAAACTGGTGCCCTACCCAGCTCCATGGGCACCTGACGGGCACACTGATGGGACGCAGTTGAGGGAATGAGTCCACTCCTGTCTCCTTGCTCCCTGACAGGCTCCGCGATTTACTCCCAGAATGTCCTCTCCCCATATGTCTCCCTAGTTATCTACTTATTCTCCCAAATCTGGCTCACAACGTGGTTCTGTGTCATATCTTTTGTTTAAACGCCCCCATCCTCCCTCAGGACACGCTGTGTTTTCTTTCAGAGTCCTGATCCCTTTCCAAAAGCACCCTTTCGATAACTCAGTGCGCTCGATTGGTGCCTTTACTTCCTTCACCCCTTCCGGTGCCGACCCCCCAGGAACCTGGAGGAGAGGGGCCAACTCGGGTTATCCCCTGACGGCCAAAGGCCCCTCGAGGTGCATGCAGACCCGCACATCGATGAAGATGCGGAAGCAGGAAACCAGAAGAAGGAGGCAGAGATCACAGCTGTGCAGCCCAGCCCCTGGAGAAGAACACTACTATTGGCCTTGGCAGTGTAGACAGCAGGGAGAGACTATTTGCCAACAGTAACCGGGATGCTCCACTCGCCGTGTATTTCTTTCTGTGTGCTGTCCTCCCCCAGTGGCTCGGGGAGCAGTGGGTGGCTTCATCCCCCGTCACGGAGACAGGGCTGGAAATAGCAAAGTGCCCGACGCCTCTCTTCTATTCCGAGAGGCACTTCTTAAGTCATGGCTGTCCACGGCAGACAGGTGGGCTTTTTGAGAGAGGGAACATTTGATTGGCCTCTTTCTATTTCTAGTCCTGAAAGTTAAGGGATGAAGAGCTGGTCCAAAGAAGTTATACTGTGAAAGAGAGAATACTGTAAGGTACAAGTGAATTTTTTTCCCTTGACTTGTTTTACGATATTTGCAACGTTCATGACCTGCACGAGAATGAAGTATATGGCAGCTGAAAAATATAATACAACACAAATGAGCCCATCACTCAACCAGAGACATGGGCATCATGGGGGTGCGGGCTGGCATGGTCCAAGCCAGGTGGAAGCTTGGTCTTTCCCTCCTGGGGGGGGGTTGTGGGGGTGTGTGTCACTAGCTGCTCAGCTCATTGGGTGAGCTGAACCACGGGACACGTGTCTCTCGTGCTTCTGGTGGCTGCGAGCTCAAGACCAGGGTGTTGGCAGACTCAGTGTCCCCTGCAGGGCTCTCTTCCAGGCAGGCAGACAGCCACATGCCCAGAGTCCTGTCTTCCATCTTCCTTAGAAGAGCTCAAACCCTGTTTCTGAGGCCTCCGCTTTGTGGACCTGCTCACCCCGCAAAGGCCCACCTCCTGAGACTGTCCACACAGGAATGTGGGGCAGGACAGGCACTCGGCCCCCGGCGGCCCCTCTTCTCCCATCCTCTGGCAAATTAAAACATTTTAAGGTCTGTGCCTGCTGGGATTTCCAGGTCGAGGGCCTGCATTCCACACCTGGGATGAATGAGAGGCAAGAAGAACGTGCCATTTGTCTTGTCATTTATTGTGGAAAACTGGACACACTAGCGAATCCAGGGCAGTTACCTGGAAGCTAAGCACCCCCATCCCGAGGTCTGTTGTTGTTTCTTCTGGGCTCACTTGGCCGGCGTCTGTCCCCACCATGCTGAGAGGCGGGGCGCAGGGAGGGGGGAGTTCACTCTGAGCTGCAGGGGTGGTGGCATGGGCTGTGACACCAGGGGCGCTCGGCTCTGGTCCCTGGCTCCCCACGGAGCCCCTGGCCCGCTGCCTGGTGCGCAGCTCTGGGCCTTCCCTCATGGCTAGCTGATCCTTACAGCGGGTTTGACAGCATCCCCTAGTAACACTACCCTTCACAGCCTGATCCAATTGAAGTCGGGGGTTTTTTTTGTTTGTTTGTTTTTTTGTTTTTGTTTTTTTTACACAGGCAGGATGCTCACAGTTTATGAGGCTGAGTTCAACCCCTGGAGGGACGTTCTGTTTCTGGCTCTCTTTGTCACATCTCTAGCAGACCCACAGTTTCCCTCCGAGCTGCCGGCACCCCTGAGGGACGAGGCCCACTTCTCCCCCATCCTTTCGGGTTTCCCCTCCCGGCACAGAGCCGCGCCCTCTGAGCAGGAAGAGCTCAAGGTCTGGGTCCAGTGCCGTCCCAGCGCTGCACCCGGGAAGAACCCTCACCCTGTAAATCGGGGTGCAGGATAAAGGGAGCCCCAATCTCCCCTGGGCCACACCGGCCTGGGAGGAAGTTTGCGCAGCACAGACCCCGGGTGCCAGGAGCCACGTCCTCCCCGACGCCGAGCTGGACGACCAGGAGCCTGTCCCCCGAGTGACACCTTCACCGCACCGAGCAGCAGCTGGGAGGGCTCCCGGCTGGAGAGCCACATGGGTCCTCACTGCTCTTACCAAGATGTAGTAGCTTTTCCCGCGGATAAACCTTCCTCCTCTGACTGCACACCTTTGGCACAGCTCCCAAGTGCTTTCAAAGGTTGGGTTCAAAAAAGCCAACTTTTACCAGCTGGGTGCTGTTGCCGTGAGGAGAGAGACGGGGAGGTGCTCCCCACAACCCTCTGCAGGTGCTGCCTCTGAAATGTGTCTGATCAGTTTGGTAGCTCTGTTCTCTCGGCTCTGGTGGCCAGAAGCTCGAGCCCGGTCTCTCCGGGGCAAAACCAAGGTGCTTCAGACTGCACCCATGGGGGCTCCAGGGGACAGTGTGACATCGCTTTGCTTGTGGCCTTGGTTCCAGCCTCTGCTTTCCTGGCCTCACGGCCTCCTCTCTTCTGTGTGATAATTGGGCTCTCTCTCCTGTAAGGACACGTGTGGTTGGATTTAGGGCCCTCCGGGGTGATGCGGGATGTGGTCAAGTCCTTTATCGCATCTGCAAAGACTCTTTTCCTGATGAAATAATAACTACAGGTTCCAGGGATCAGAATGGTATCTTCGGATGCCTGTTATTCAGTCTACTATGCATAATGTGCCTCTTCCTTCCTCTGGCTTTTTCTTTTTAACTTTTTAATGTTTATTTATTTTTGAGAGAGAGACAGAGCAAAAGCAGGGGAGGGGCAGAGAGAGAGGAGGAGACACAGGATCCAAAGCAGGCTCCAGGCTCTGAGCCGTCAGCACAGAGCCTGACGCGGGGCTCGAACTCATGGACCGCGAGATCATGACCTGAGCCGAAGTCGGTCGCTCAACTGACCAAGCCCCCCGGGCGGCCCCACTCTGGCTTTTAAGTTACTGGTGTCCCTGCATGTAAAGCCCGCGTCTTGGGGCCGCCTGGGTGGCTCGGTCGGTTGAGCATCCAATTCCTGATTTCGGCTCAGGCCATGATCCCACGGTCCTGGAATCGAACCCTGTGTCAGGTGCTGCACTGAGTGTGGAGCCTGCTTGGGGGTCTCTGTCTCTCCCTCTCTCTGCCCCTCCCCTGTTCTCTCTCTAAAATAAACAAAATGAAAAAAAATTTAAGAAATAGCAAGGTCAGATCTTTCATTTTTCCCCACCCGAGATGGAAAATCTCGGCCTTTCCACCAGAGTGTACAAATCATTCACATTCAAAGTAAATGTTGATATGGTTACGTGTGCATTTCCCATTTTTCTGTTTACTTCCTATATGTCTGTCTCTTGTTTCTTTCTCTGCTCCCCCCCCCCCTTTTTTTTGTTGCTCTCTTTTGAGTTACACAATTTTTTAGTATACCATTTGAACGCCTCTTGTGTTAAAACTGTGTTTTCGGAATGATTTTCTTAGAGATCACAATATGAATCCTAACTCCTCACAGCCGACTGCAAGATAGTGCTAACTTACTTCCGGTGAAACACAGAGGCTTTAATACAGTTTCATTCTCTCCCTCTTCCCTTGTGACATTGTTACCACGTGAATTTGTAGGAGAGCCAAAACAGAGTGATCCCGGCCCCTGGTTCCCGACACGGAGCCCCAAAAGCCCATGGGATTTCCTGGGAGCTGGGGTATCTGTGTCGTGCTAAGTGAGCGGCTCTTTGCGCCCCTAGATTGGTGGGTTGGAATCTGGGGCCAGTCCAACCTCCAGGGCTAGAGACGGAGTTTAATCACGTGGCCAATGGCTTCCTCCATCACGTCTCCATGACGGAGCCTCAGTAACACTGTGGACACTGGGCTCCTGGAAGCTTCCTGGTTGGTGGGTGCGGTGTCCCGGGACGGTGCCGTGCTGGACCCCAGGGGAGTGGACCCCACAGCCCGTGACCTCGCCCTGTGCCGGTCCTCCCTGTGCCTGTTCGGAGACATAGCCTTGAGACTAACCAGGTGTGCATGCGGGTGGCACTTTCCTGAGTTATGTGGTCCTTCAGCAGCTTTGGAACCCGGGAAATCTCATCAGAAATTCTGAAATTTTTTTATCAGAAGGAATTTCTGTGGTTACCATAAATTCAAAATGTGTTTATGTCTTTGGTTGATTTCCAAAATGCTGAAGGTTTTGTGTTGTTTGTTTTGTTTTGTTTTGTTTTTCAGTCCTGTCCAGATTTATGGTTGTTTTTTGGGGGAAAGGATTTATTCTCCTCACTCAGCCATGATCCACAGCCCTTCCTTCCTTCTGACTTTCAGAACCGTCCTTCTTGCCTCCTGCTGTCACGTGAGTCCTTTGTTATCTGAGTTCATTTAGTCTTTTTTCTATTAATTTTTTTTTAACATTTATTTATTATTGAAGCAGAGAAAGACAGAGCACGAGCAGGGGAGGGGGCAGAGAGAGAGGGAGACACAGAATCCGAAGCAGGCGCCAGGCTCCAAGCTGTCAGCACAGAGCCTGATGCGGGGCTCGAACCCGTGAGCCGTGAGATCATGACCTGAGCCAAAGTCGGACGCTTAACTGACTTGAGCCCCCCAGGTGACCCAAAAGTTCATTTATTCTTATATACCTCGTATTTCCAGAAATGATTTTGTATTTTCCCCCCAAATATCTTTATGTCTTGCTACATCCCCTTGCAAATCTCTTAGTCTAGTTTTATGACCTCCAATCTTGCTGACCTTGAAATGCGCTTTTATCCCTTTCCCCTTTGTCCTCAGGTGGGTTTGGTGGCTATGTCTCCTAGTGCCCCTTCTGGTGTGGAGACACTCTTCTACCCCTGGCCCTCCTCCTTCTCGAGTTGTCCCCAAGAGCCAGATGTATTTCCAGGTCATTTGCTGCTCGTGATCATGTCAGTCCTGTGCTAACCGTAGACTCTGCCCCATGTTCTTCGGTTTCCAAATTTCCCTCCAAGACATCTTTTCTGCTTCCTTCCTTCATGGATCGTCCCCTCATGTGTCTCTACTTAGAGAGGGTTTAATTAGCAACCCCCTGTCACTTCACCTCTGCATGTAACTTTCTCTCCGTATCTGCCAACATTATCAACACCAGCACAGTTGAAGAATAACTCAATTATACATTTGCTTATAAAATTTTTTAATGTTTATTATTGAGAGAGAGAGAGAGCATGAGTCGGGGAGGAGCAGAGAGAGAGGGAGACACAGAATCCGAAGCAGGCTCCAGGCTCCGAGCTGTCAGCACAGAACCAGACGCGGGGCTTCAATTCACCAGCCATGAGATCATGACGCTTAACCAACTGAGCCAGCCAGGCACCCCATAAATTTACTTATAGACATATAAGTTAACACCTCACGAAATCCCAATGAGCCAAGGATGGTTTCACACCCCTGGTGCAAAAGGCTTTCCTTTGAGGAGATTGCTTTCCTAAAGACCGACTGAGTTAAGAAATAAATGCTCTCTTATGTGTGAAACGCGGTGTTTCTTCATTCAAAATGGTGTTTGTTCAAGTGCCTGGCCCGCATTTGTAACGTATGTGGGATGCTCACACCACAGCACCATGAAGATCACAGAAAATTAGTCAGCGATATAGAAAAGGAGATTACGACACCTGTCGGGGCGATGGGCAAGGGTGTGTTAAGTTCCTAGACATTGGGAAAGCACGGGCTTTGCAATCTGCTCATGAACGGCTGTGCCCCTGGCATCATCCCGGGGACGGGGAGTCGTCGGGCAATGTGGGCGCTGATGCCTGGGTCTCTGCCCCACCTGAGAGAAGATGTCAGAGTTCAGGCAGAAGCCGGGTCCGTCTGGGACACACCGTACCTGTCCAACAGCGGGGTCTAAAGATCCCAGCCCTCCCTGTCCCTGCACTGCAGCTCCTGCCCGGATCTCAGAGACAGTGCAAGCCCTTGTATTGGGCGTATTGGCTGTGCCCATCCATCGAACCAAAGGTCTGAGATGGTCCTGCTGGCCAACCCTGGCTTGTGCTCAGGCTTCGTTAGTCCCTCTGTGTGTCTGCTCTCAGTTCCTGCAGCCATTTTCAGTGCACCATGCGAGTGACGAGCCAAGGATCCGCGTCTGCAGGCTGCTTATAGGAAGCTTCTGTCCAAAAGCCCAGCACAGTGTAAGTAGCTTTGCACTGGAATCAGAAGCTGCCCGAGGTGAGTCCAAATGGATGTGACAACAGAGTTCAAATGAACGTTTATTTATAGCTAGTATGTCCTCTAGCATTTCTTTCCCCCCCCCCCAAGCTTTTAAAGGAAATTTAAAATTAAATACTATTAATTCACTCAGAATTGGTACCTGTATACAAACCATTGGCAGTTATCTTTCTTTCACTCTCTTCATCTTTCCTAGCCACTGATGCCTGCTGAGCACCAGCCGCGTCTCCAAAATCCCCTGGAACCGGCCCCGGTCCTGGAAGAGCCCAAAATAAGCACTTCTCAAACCCGCGCTCAAACAGGAGACGCATTTCACATGAAGCAATGCCCTGAAATAGTGCTTACCGTGCAGGCAACGATGGCCATGTTGCATATTTGAGCATCAATGCCTGCTCGAACATTTGCATTTAATCGTGAGGGCAGAAGGGAAGCGCTGGCTGCCCTCAGTGGCTGGGCGGGGAAGCGAGCACCCAGGGGCCATGCGGGCAGCAGACGTGGAGGACAGAGCCCAGGCACAGCCCTGGGGGCCGTCCCATTGTGGTGGGAAGTGCCCTGTCCCTGCACATCCTCTCTGGATGACAAGCCAGCACGTAAAGGCGCATTTTTCCCTGGTGCTGTTTTAGACTCAGCCATCTCTTCAGAAATGCACCAGCTCTCGGCTTCTTCTGTGTCTGTGTTCCCGTCTCTAGACCAATCTCCTCCGGTCTCCTTGGAGCCTCTCGACAATGACCTTGACCCTGACCTTCACCCTGCTCAGTCCCCTTTAAAATAAAACAAACAGTATTTATTTTACACTTATTCTTGCGTGGCGACTTAAAGGGCCAGTGGTGTCCTGTCGGCACACTGCCACCAGTGTCTGTGGCCTTCTTGAACCTGTCTTTGCTGCAAGGGGGGCTGTGCTGTGCTCACACTCCTTCTGGGTGGTGGGGGTGGGATCTGCCTCTCCTCTACTTGACCTTTGGAGTGTCTGCTGTGGCTCTGGTGTCCTGAAGTTCTGCGTGCACGCACACACGAATGTAGGCATGTGCACACGGTCCCCGCATGTCACACACACGTGCACACGCACGTATAGACGCGCACACTTTCACCTATGTTTGTATTTCCTTTCTATTTATTAATTTTTGAGTTTATTTATTTTGAGAGAGACAGAGAGCAAGAGCGTGAGCAGGGAAGGGACAGAGAGGGAGAGAGAATCCCAAGTAGGAGCCACACTATCAGCACAGAGTCCGACACGGGGCTCCAACACACGAACCGCGAGATTGTGACCTGAGCCGAGATCAAGAGTTGGACGCTTAACCGACTGAGCCAGCCAGGAGCCCCGAGTGTTCTTTTCTTGAAGCTCTGGTCCACGTGTTGTGTGGCCCTGAGTCCTTTTTGCCATGCTCCGTTGGTCACAGGTCTCGACACTTGGGACCGCGGACCCACGACCGCAGGTGCGCTTTGCTGTGGGAAGGCTGAGCCTGGCTGGTGCAGGGTGGTCCTGGACCAGACTTGCACTTGCTTCTTCGGGGACTTTTCAGAGTCCTGCCAAGGTGATCTGCTGGTTCTTTGCAGGGGTGATTGGGTGGCTTTGGATCCCTGTTTGGTTGGTGGTTATAGGTCGGAAACCTCAACCTCCTGTGGCTGGTTCCTTGTGGTTCACTTCCCTAGACTACAGAAGAGCCAGGACTTCTGGTGGCTTCTTGGGTTGCAGACAGCATGCTCAGCCCCACTTTTCATGGATGGGGGCACATCCACCTAGAACTCAGGCTTCCCCTGAGGACAGAGCCCACGGGCCTGAGTCCGGGCCTGCTTCCCAGCTTTCGCGTCTCTTCCTCTCTGCCTCTTGGACCTGGGGTCTTATTTCTTTTCATCTCACCTCTCAATCAATTTCTGTTCTAATTTAGGAAGATTTTTTTTTATGTGCTTTGGTGAAAGATTCTCAGATACAGACACCTTGCCCACTTGCCATTTTCTTTTTTTCCTTTATAGTTTATTACTTATTTTGAGATAGAGGGAAAGAGAGAGAGAGAGAGAGCATGAGGGGGAGGGGCAGAGAGAGAGAGAATCCCAAGCAGGCTCCACACTGTCAGCACAGAAGCGGACGCAGGGCTCGAACTCACGAATTGTGAGATCATGACCTGAGCTGAAATCAGGAGTTGGACACCCAGACGACTGGAGCCACCCGGGCGCCCCATAGACTTTAGATTTTAGAGTGCCTCCAGGTTTACAGGAAAATTGAGTAGAAATTTCACAGTTCCTCAAAGCCCCTCCCTTCCCCTCTATAGTTTCCTTCTTACCAACATTTTGCATTAGTGGCTTAGTCAGGATTCTGTCTCCAGAGAAAGAGAATATAGAGACAGACCCTTTCTCTCTTGTCTCTTTCTCTCTATTTAAATATGTATATTTGCATATATGATTAGTACATACTAACATATATGGTATCACTAATGATCACCATCAATCACATTGATTTACTATATTATTAATTATTGATAATATTATTAATAGATTATAACAAGGATACTCTTGTAATATAGTGTTATGTTGATGTAATTAATACTAATACCGTTAATGTAGAATATACATTTATTTAGATAGCTCCCTGCTGATATATTGATCATAAGGGATTGGCTCGTGTGGTTTGGAGACAGAGAAGCCCCAGGATCTTCAGTCGGCAGGCTGGACACCCAGGGGAGCCAGTGCGCTGTTCCAACCCAAGCCCAATGGCCCCGGAAACAGGAGAGCTGAGGGTAGCCTCCAGTCTGCAAGCTGGCTGACTGCAGACCCCAGAAGATGCGATGTTTCAGCTGGAGGTGAAGGTGGGGAGATCGATATCCCAGCTAATGTTCCCGTCAGGACCCGTTCCCTTTTGATCATGAGGCTCTGGCATTTTGTTCTGCTTTGTCCTTCAACAGATTGGATGAGGCCGGTCTACACTGGGGAAGGCAACGTTCTTAGCTGACTGAAGTGTCGTTCTCATCCAGGACCCTCCTCACAGACACGTCTGGAAGAATGACGGATCGAGCAGGAAGGTTTGTGTGTGGACGCAGGTTTTCAACTCGTTGGGGTGGAGATCACGGAGCTCACC
The DNA here is from genome assembly GCF_046562875.1 of Panthera onca. NCBI lineage: Eukaryota > Metazoa > Chordata > Mammalia > Carnivora > Felidae > Panthera > Panthera onca. The sequence continues at coordinate 62,569,134 of NC_138340.1, read as the reverse complement.
AGCCGGATCGAACGCTAAGATGATGTTTAGTTTTGTAAGAAATGGCTCACCTGTTCCCCAAAGGGGCGGCCCCCCTTGCTTTACCCCCAACAGTGGACGGGCACCCCTGTTTCTCCGCATCCTCGCCAGCATTGGGGGTTGGCTTTCTGCCATTCTGACAGATGTATGCTGGTCCCATATCACGTCAGTTTGTGCTCTCCTGACGACATACCACGTGGCACGTCTTTTCATACGTTTGATTGCCACGACATATCCTCTTTGGTGAAGCGTCTTGTCTGTTCGTACGCTCACCCATTCTGTGCTGTCTGTTCCCCTACTGCCGAGTTTGAAACTCAGTATACTTTGAATACAGTCTATTATTACATGTATGTTTCGCAAATATTTTCTCCCTGTCTGGGGTTTGTCTTCTCGGTCTCTCGATAGGCTCTTTCGCTGAGTGGAGGTTTTTACATTTAGTGAACTCTGCTGTATCGATATTTTTTCATGGATTATGATTTCGGTGTTCTATCTAAAAAGTCAGCACCCAAACTAAAGTCACCTAGATTTTTTCCCTCTGTTATCTTCTAGAATAACTTTGAGTTTTACATATAGGTCTGTGATACATTATGAGTTAATTTTGTGAAAAGTGTAAAGTCTGCCTCCAAATTCATTTTTTGCATGTGGATGTCCACTCTTTCCAGCACCATTGGTTGAAAAAGCTGTTCTTTTTCCATGGAATTGCCTGCTTTTTCTTGTCAAAGATCAGCTGAGGGTACTTGTGGGTGTGTTTAGAGGTCCTGTATTCTGTTCCGTTGATCTGTTTGTCTGTTTTTCACCAATACCACACTGCTTTTATTAATATAGTTTCATATGAAGTTTCAAAGTCGGGGAGTGTCAGGCTTCCAACTCTGTAATTTAGCACAAGGTCCACTATTCCAAATATTTTTCCTTTCTGTATAAACTTTAGAATCTGTTTGTTGATATCAAAAAAAAGAGAGAGAGAAGATTTTTGGGTTTTGATTGGAATTGCTTTGAATCTGTAGATCAAGTTGAAGAGAAATGACATGTTGATAATTTGAGTTCCCTGTCTGCGAACGTGGTGAATAAATCTCTCTCCATTTATTTAAATCTTCTTTGACTGTTTTTATCTGAGTTTTGCAATTTTCTGCATATGAATATTATAGATATTTGGATAGATTTATCCCTGAATATGCCATGCTTTGATGCTAATATAAATCATGCTGTGTTTTTGGTTTTAAGTTCCAATCATCATTTCTGCTGCACTGGATAGCAATTGACTTTTGTACATTAGCTTTGTATCTTGCAACCTTGGTGCCATAATTTATCAGTTACGAGGATGTCTTACTGTTGTCTCTTTGGGATTTTCTACATGAACAATCATGTCATCTGTACACAGATACAGGATTATTTCTTCCTGCCCATTGTGTCCGTACTTTTCATTAACTATTCTTGTCTTATGGCACTAAGTAGGATTTCCAGAATGATGTTGGAGACAGCCATGCCTTGTTCCTGATCTTAGGGGGAGAACGTTTAGTTCTCAGCATCTTGGTGACAAACTATCAAGAGAAATTTATAAAATAATTTGATTTTAATTACGGAGAGCCGCTATGGAAATTCTTTAATATATTTCTTTCGCTCAACATCGCCACCATGGAAGTATGGCTGATGTGGTTGATGCCTGGAATTTGGTGGAAACCACACCAAAGTTTGGGACGTTTGGGAAAATGTCATTTCCTGCTTGTGTCTGAAAGTCCTCTCCCTTTCCTACCCTTCACCCCTGTGTCACCTTGTGTCACTCACCTTTGCACCTTGCTGGTGGCTGTCTGTCTGCACTGTTGCCCGTGTGGAAGTCAGCAGGTGTTAAATCACACCTAAATTCCTAATGCTAAGTTTTTTAATATTGACAAATGCCCACAAACTGTTATCAGGGGCATTAATTTCTCTCTAAATATTAACCTTTTTCCTCTCAACACTTGCATCACATACTCATACTTTGAGGTCTTGTTATGGTGACAGAAAATAGCTTGGTTTGCTTGGCTGTGATGCACCACGTTCTGAACGCGACATGACGGGAGATCGCACAACTGGGGGCTGGTCCTGTAATGCCCTGGCTCCCCTTCCCATGTGATTGTCATGCACCCAGCCTGTGCTCGTTGTCACCCAGAGGACACCTGGATAGTTCATGGGCACAGAGCACAGATCCAGTAGCTTCGATGTGAGCGACGTCTCTAAGGTTCCAACCCGGCAGAAGAACACTGCCTTATGAGCTGCAGGCTATAGGTTGAGTGTGGCAGTTATCAAGTCTAACAGAAAGAGTGGCCACTGGCACTGATAAACTGTTTTCAAATTTTGGCCGAGTCATTTCCTGCACCGTATACGCAAGCCAATTTCTTATGTTTTCGAGATTCAATTTCCTTATGTATCAGTTGAATTCATTTTCCTTCACATGTTTGGTTAGAATTACAGAAAACCATGGAAAACCATGTCTGCCTGGAACTGGTACCTAGATCATGCTAAATGCTCAAAATATTGGTCTTCTTACTAACGAAATTGTTAACATAAGCAATTATAATAATCGTCATATCCATCCGGTAGCATAGAAGAGAATGAAACTTCCTTCTCTAAAGGATTGGGTTTTCATATTTTATATTTTGTCGAATTCCAAACTTTTCCAAGAAAGGTAACTTAATCATACGGATCCAAATGCAGCAGAAACATTAAAATGTAAATTATGATATAAAGTCTTCAATTACATCACTTTACAATGATGCATAAGAGGAAATTCTTCATTCAGAACAATCCATAACATTTTAGGGTCACCTGTGGCTCGGTCGGTTGAGCGTCTGACTTGATTTTGGCTCAGGTCATGACCTTATGGTTCATGAGTTCAAGCCCCACGTCAGGGTCTGTGCTGACAGTGCAGAGCCTGCTTGGGATTCTCTCTCTCCTTTGTTCTCTGCCTCTTCCCCTGCACAAATAAATAAACTTAAAAAAAAAAAGAACAATCCATAGAAAACTAGAAAACTTTGGCCACGTTAAATGACTTCTGCTTCTGAGTTCACAGCTGGAATAAACGCATCCAAACAAATACCTACTTGGCTTGGAGCTTCTCACGGAAGTGTCCACACACTGGAAATCAGAGCAACCCACTTTTTTAGTTTGTTATGTGTCTAACCTTTATATGCCGCTTCAGTTTTGATGACTTCTACTCTTCAGCCTTGTGAAGACGAAAAATCTTTACAGATTATAGGGAAGGGCTTTGGAGGAAGCAAAGGGAGGGGAAGCCTTCGTCCTTCTGTCTCGAGACTCTGCGGGGAGGATCGAAGCAGAATCGTGAAGCTGAATTAATCGTCTCAAGCGGTGAGGAAAGCATCCTGAACAACAAGTAACAGAGGGCGGCCGGAGCCCAGAAGAGCCAACGGGCTTTCCTGCCACCCCTCACTCTGGGTTAATCGGGCGGTTTCACAGGTTCTCTCTTCTGCTGTCTCTTCTCTCACGCCTGCTGTCAACCCTTCCAGTGGTTTGGATTTTCAGCTCCTGTGCTTTTCAGCTCCGAAATCTCTGCTGGTTCCTTGTTATAACACCTCTTCATCGATGTTCTCCATTCACACATCAGTCCCTGGCTGCTCATTCTTCGTCCGCGGCGCTCTAGCGCTCCGGGCGTGTTAACACGGGTGGTGTAAAGGTCTCTGGCTGGTAAGTCCAATGTCTAGGCCTCCCAGGGACAGTCCCAGCCACTTATTTTTCCTGCTAATGGGCCATGTCCATTAGCCATGGGCCATTTCCAGTTCCTTTTATGCCTTGTAATGTTTTGATGACATTTGGGTGTGCTGAGGGTGGTGACTCTGGGAACTAGTCCTCCCTGGCCCCCGGCTCTGCTGTGCTGACTGAGGAGGGTTTCCGCATCCATTTGTGTGGTGACTTTTCCAAGCAATTTTTTAATGAAGTTTCTACTCCTGTTGTGCATCCTCACGGAGGCCCCTGTCCTGCTACCTCCGTGGTCTGCAGTGACTTGGTGGAGAGTCACTGACATGCCTGGGGTGTGAAAGACAAACAAAACATCCCAGTGTTTGCAGATGGGGGCACTCCGTCGGTGCAGAGCCGAGCCGAGCCGCGGGTGACCCTGCCGTGGCTTCATGTCCCGAGAGCATAAAGGCAGGGTCCTCTCAGTCTTGTCACGAGCGTGGGTGTGGCCCTGGGCACACACACATGTTATGCTTCAGAGTTCCCAGAACCATCAGCCTGCTGCTTCCTGTGCTTCTGGTGGTTTCTTCTGTTTGCCCCATCCACCGCCCTCAGCCCCAGATACCCACGGCACTGCATGTCGAGCAGGCTTTCATTACGTGCCATCTGGGAATTCGCTCCAGCCCGAGAGCCCGGGGAGCCTGGGGGAGCTGGGTGGGCAAGCACAGCAGGGGCCGTTCCAACAGCCTTTGGAGCCTCCTCCCTCACGGACCCCCCCCGGGTCTCTGTGCGCTTTCCACGAGATCTCAGGACTCCGTAAAAGTCATTTTTTGTGCCAGCTTCATTGCCGCGGCAATGGAGGCACAGGTCCTCGGAGCTCCCATCCACCTGTGCTGTCACCCGGCATTCGTTCCTGGCGCCTAGTTCACGGTTGGGGGAATCTGATTCTGTGACAAGTCTCGTCTATGACATGACAGTTATTGTGAGTGCCCACACCCACTAGGCACACGGTTCATCCTTTTCTATCCAGTGGGCCAGAAAGCATAAAGCTGCAATGTATGCATTCGTGACCCTCTTGAGAATCCGTATGGTTGCAATCAGATTATTCTCGAGAGGCAGAAACGGAGCCAATAGGAAACTAAAGCCTCTACGCTGTGGGGTCACTGGCGCTAACATCCATTTCTCCTCCCTTGTGACTTCTGTTTCCTTCCAGGCACGCAGCGGTGTGTGCCACGGACTGGGAGAAAAATACGTGGCAGGCGCTGTCCTCCCTGTCCCCACCAGGGATAACGATGACAGGAAGGTGAAAGAGAGGTGGCGAGTGTGCCTCTGGCCGTGAAGCCCCAGGCGGAGGGAGAGACAGAAGCTTTCACAAGGATTAGAATTCTGTTCATCCTGGTTTCCCCAAACGGCAAAATGTCACAGTTGGAGAAAATCTGTTTTGTGTCTCCTCTTTGGAGCACGGAGGTGTGGCTTCTACAGGGGCCGTGGTGGCTACAAATCACAATCTTAAGGCAATGATCCCGAATTAACAGATTCACCTGTTCACGCCGACACGGCCGCGACATCACAGAAAAGAACGCTGTTACGCACAGGACAGCGGATCAGATGCGCCGCAGTCGATAATCACTAGCACGTCTTTGAAAAGAAGAGCTCGTGGGTGTGAACGGCTGTGCCAGCCCACGGCCCTGCCGGCCTCTGCACCCCGCGTGTCCACCAACAGCAGGTGATGTTTCTGCAGATCTGCCGATGAAACCACAGAGCCCCTCGGGGAGTGATTTTAATGAAGTGGCAAGATAGCATGTGGGACTGCTAATGAAAATTAGACCCTCTCGGGGCAGCCGGGCAGCTCAGCCAGTTAAGCGTCTGACTCTTGATTTCGGCTCAGGTCACGATCTCACAGTTTGTGAGTTCGAGCCCCGTGTCGGGCTCTGTGCTGCGGGCAAGGAACCTGCTTGGGGTTCTCTCTCTCTCTCTCTCTCTCTCTCTCTCTCTGTTTCTCCCCCGCTTGTGTTCTTTCTCCTTCTCTCTCAAAATAAATAAACAAACTTTTAACAGAAAACTAAACAAATAAAGAAAAAGAAAAGAAAAACGAGGCCTTCTCTTACGCTTGTGTTTCTGCGTTGGGTTGAGCATTCCTTCCGGCACACACCCGTTTGCGGAACACTTGCTGGGCTGTGCTGGCAAGTCCAGATCCAAGAGTCTGAGACCTGCGGGGCAAGGTGAGCACCAGGGCACGAACACCTGCAAGCCACCGCACGTCTGTGACTGGAGGTGACGCGTTGTCGTGCCTTGTCCCCGAGCCTCATCGCCCTCCTTCCCGCTCCAGAAAGAGGCTGGGGGCTGCACTGCTCCGTCGGCCCGTCCCCCCCACCCCCGGGGTTTCCCGCTTGAAGGCACCAGTGGGGGGGTCCTCCCCCAGGGATGGATGGCGAGGTGGTCCCAGGGGTCACTGTGTGTAAGGTCATTGTAGCCTGGGGGAGGTGACGGGAGGAGCCCCAACCTGTGGGGTCCCCGTGGGTCCCACCGCTTCCAGTGGAGATGGCTCAGACATCACTCCGCCAGCTCTGACGTCACCCCACCAGCTCTGACGTCACCCCATCGGCTCTGATGTCACCCCACCAGCCCTGACATCACTAGACCAGTTCTGACATCACTCCGCAGGCTCTGACGTCCCTCAGCCAGGTCCGATTTCACTCCGGCAGCTCTCCCAGCGCCTCTAGAACCCAGACCTCTGTCCTCACCCAGCAGGAAGATGTGTTCTCTTTATAGATTAGCTCTTATCCAAGGAGACTGTTCATGTAATGAAATAATTAAGGGTGCTGGGAGAGGTGGAGAAGAGACCCCGGATGTGACACTCGATCTGGATTTTACGCTTCTCGGGAAGAGACGTGAGGCGGGCGGCAGCTCCAGATGGGGGAGACCCCCTGGGAATGTGCACCTACCTCCCCCCCCGGGGGGACAGCAGTCGGGGGGCGTCCTGGAGGAGGGAGCGTCCCAAACCCCCGGACAGGTGGTGACATCTTTCTTGGGCAACAAGGAGCCCGCGGAAATGCGTTTTGCAGAGCTTTGCAGCGACCCCTGCAGGATGCACTGGCTGCCAGAATCTGCGAGGTTGAATACAACACTCCCCTCCAAGTTGCATTTTTTTAATTCAGAGTATACCCCATGCCACATCGACAGTGTAGGTATACTGAAAGTTGTTCGCTGTTCACCTGAAATTCACACATCACCGGGCGTCCCTTTAACACGGTCAGGGCCTTTCTGGGGCCTGGACTCTGCCGTCCCAGGGCTAAGGCTCTTCAGCCATCTGCCGGGGTTACATGTCGTGTTCATCAGTAGTGTTGCGGCCTTTGAATCGTTTCTCCGTGGACCTCGAGTTGAGAAGTGACAAACGTGGGCTTGCAGGCCATCCCGGACTGTCGGGACAGCTCTGACGAAATGCCAAAGACCGAGCGGCTTCTGAGCAGCCGACATGTATTTGCTATGATCTGGAGGCCGGGAGGCCAGGATCAAGGCGTCAGTGCATCGGTTGTCTGCTGGGAGCCTTTCTCCTGCATCATAATCAGGCCTCCCCGCTACGTCCACTGGTGGAAGGGCCTGGGGCCTGTCCAAAGCATCCGACTTCGGCTCAGGTCGTGATCACACGGTTCGTGGGTTCAAGCCCCAAGTCAGGCTCTGTGCCGACAGCTCTGAGTCTGGAGCCTGCTTCGGATTCTGTGACTCTCCCTCTCTCTGCCCCTCCCCTGCTCACCCTCTGTCTCTCTCTCTCTCTTAAAAATAAATAAACATTAAAAAACATTTTAACCACCATCAGCTGAAGACACAGCTGCAATGAATCTGTCATTTAAAAAAATACAAATCCCCGGAGCTCTGGGATTAAAGGCAGGTGAACTTAACAGCTCCAAATACTAGCTTCATAATGTAGACCCTGGGCCACTGTTTGTGGTCATTATTGGCTGTGCTTTTGGATGAACAGCTGTTCCCCACCTTTTTGGTAACGTCGGCAGGGTTTTCCTCTAGAGGAACCACCAATTAATTTCTTATTCTAGAATTTATGGTTTGGTTAAGAAGGTCCTCATTCCAGGCTATACGGGGAACCTGAATTGGCTGAAGTCAGTCAATTTGGCCAAAGCCATGCTTTTGGCCACGAGGAGGGTTCTGGGATGGGCACAGTGGAAATGGAGGCTTCCTGCATTTCTGGAAGGAAGAGGTCCCTCAGTTCACCTCCCCTATGCCCCCGGGATGCTGTAGTCCCTGCAGCTGCCGGCAGCCACTTTATGACCATGAGGATGGGACCTGTCTGAGGCCTCAGGCAGCCTGAACAAAAGGACAGCAGGACAACATGGGCCACTCTCATTTCTTGTGAGTTCTGGGTCAAGAATCAGGGGAGGCCCTGTGCCGTCTTGTTCTCTGAGACGCCGGTTTTCCAGTTTTGTTTGAGTGCCTTTGAGTCTATCTCTTGAAATTGAGACATCTTCACCTCCGGATGTGGGGGAGGGATTCTATTTGCCTCGCTTTTCTTGGAAATAAATGGATGTTGCCCCCTTAAAGAACAGTTACTTTTCTTGGTATAAATGATTATTTTTAATACACGGATTTATTTTTTAAAAATAGAGCACAAAGTCTATTGAGATTTCCAAAGGCATTCACTTAAACGTCTAATGAATCCTTTCTCTTGTTTATAAAAGGATTAAATGAGATAAATGAGCCTACTGAGGGGCACTGCGTATTTTAGAATGAGGTAGGAATGATGACTAATGTGCGCTCGTTTCGCTAATTGCTGGTTACCAGGCTGGGCGCAGGGCCGCGTGCTGCGGGTTTCGGGCTGAGCGCCGCAGGTTGGCTCAGAAGCCTCACTCCTCGTGTTAAAGTGGCCTGCGATGGTTAGTTGTTAGCGGACCGGGGAAAACATCAGCAGTGACTGGAGTTTTACAAATCCGATTCAAGTGCAGAAGGTCAGGCCTGTGGGGAACCTTTAGGTCATGACCAGGGTCAGGGGGCGGGCTTTCCTTAAAGCACATCTGGATGTGAGTACACAGCCGGCTCGGGTAGACACGGGGCTCAGCCAGCTTGGAGCCCGCAGCGCAATGGCCTTGGAGGACAGTGACGGGTCTGACAGCAGGGTCCACCTGGGTTCTTGCCGTCCATCCAGCCTGAACTGTCTCTCCAGCCAGGGCTGGCCCGGGGGGGAAACCACCCTGTTTGATTTACTAAGTTCCCATATCAGCCCTCGGGGTAGAACTTTCTCCCTCATGCTTTCCTTTTTTTTAACTTGGCCTCAGGAGTCACACGTTCCCCAAACATGCAGACTGCAGATAGCTTCCAAAAAGGAGAGTAGAAAAATGTAGTTTTGAATTAAAAAAAGAAAAGCACAAAATTTATTGTGACGTTTTGTTTGTTTCCTATAATAAGGCAAAAAAAGTTAACCACAATGGAAATATTTGACCATCTCCCAGCTTGGCCAACAGCTTTCACACATGTGTGTCCCCCTATTCTATCAGTCAGAGTACCCTTCCAAAAATTACAAAGAGGAAGAGGAAGAGGAAGGAATGAAGGAAGGAGAAAGAAAGAAAGAAAGAAAGAAAGAAAGAAAGGGAAAGAGAGAGAAATAAGAAAGAAGGATAAAAGGAAGGAAGGAGAGAGAAAGAAAGAAAGAAAGAAAGAAAGAAAAGGAAAGAGAGAAAGAGGAAAGAAGGAGAGAAGGAAGGAAGGAAGGAAGGAAGGAGAGAGAGAGAAAGAAAGAAAGAAAGAAAGAAAGAAAAGGAAAGAGAGAAAGAGGAAAGAAGGAGAGAAGGAAGGAAGGAAAGAAGGAAGAAGAGAGAGAGAAAGAAAGAAGAAAGAAAGAAAGAAAAGGAAAGAGAGAAAGAGGAAAGAAGGAGAGAAGGAAGGAAGGAAGGAAGGAAGGAGAGAGAAAGAAAGAAAGAAAGAAAGAAAGAAAGGGAAAGAGAGAAAGAGGAAAGAAGGAGAGAAGGAAGGAAGGAAGGAGAGAAAGAAAGAAAGAAAGAAAGAAAAGAGAGAAAGAGGAAAGAAGGAGAGAAGGAAGGAAGGAAGGAAGGAGAGAGAAAGAAAGAAAGAAAGAAAGAAAGAAAGAAAAGGAAAGAGAGAAAGAGGAAAGAAGGAGAGAAGGAAGGAAGGAAGGAAGGAGAGAGAAAGAAAGAAAGAAAGAAAGGGAAAGAGAGAAAGAGGAAAGAAGGAGAGAAGGAAGGAAGGAGAAAGAAAGAAAGAAAGAAAAGGAAAGAGAGAAAGAGGAAAGAAGAAGAGAAGGAAGGAAGGAAGGAAGGAAGGAGGAAGGCAGGAGAGAGGGAGAGAGGAAGGAGGGGAAGGAGGGAAGGAAAGAAGGAAGAAAAGGAGGGAGGGAGGAAGGACGGTGAGGGAGAACACGAAGGTCCCATTCTGGTTCAGTGTTTAAACTGCAGCCGCAAAGTCGTCCCAGCAGCACGCTCCTTCCAATGACATGGACGGTGTAGGAAGCACAAAGCCCAGAATGTTCTGCCCAGACCCGGAGCCAAGCAGACAGAAGGTGGTGTCCACAGGGCCTTTGCGGGACCTCAGAGTGGCCGGACGAGTCTGGCTTCTCCAGGAAATCCAGCTGATTAACATCAGCGACTGGCAGCTGACCCGTGTTGGGGACACAGGAGTCACAGGGAGCGCATCCCAGGGTATCTTTGCACACGGAGGGCGTGGTTAGTGGCATGACTGAGTTCACGTTGAGCTTGACTATTTTGAGAAGAGGGGGAGCCGAGCAGCCGTGTCTGCGACACTTGAACTGAGCAAGGGGTCGGCCGGAACATGTAGTGGCATCTGCCCCAATTCCCATCACAGGACGCGGACCGTCGAACGAAGATGCTGGACGTCCTGAGACCATCAGGTCGTGTTTAGGTGCGGAGGAGACACGTGCTGAAGCTTTAGCCTCACGCCAGGAAGGCTGATTCAGTTGTTGGGGGCTGCTCCCGTCGTGAGCCCCAGAGCTCTGATGTAGACGCCTTCTCAAGGGCGCGGGGCACATGGACAGACTGATGGGGAGACACAGTGGCTCCTGGACGCCAATGGCAGGCCTGCTTCTTGTCCCGCATCTCAGATACAACATCTCCCCCAGGGCAAAGGGCAGCTAGCGTCAGGCCCCTCAGAAGGATCGGGGTTCCCCAAGCTTGGGGCTCCTCAGCTGTGATGTTGCATGCGCCCGGACAGTTTGCCTCTGCCCCGTGGGTCATGGGGGGCAGGGGGGGGCAAGCGGCTGCACCCGTATCACAGGGAGAATATTCCATATCTTCTGACGGTGCTCGCAGGCTGTTTGGATGCTGGTTCCAGGAGCGTCCGGGAGCAGTCATTGCGCAGGGAGATGTGAGCTGGCTTCTCTGGGCACCTATGAGGGAGATGTCCCCGGGACAGAGCTCTCCAGTTGTGGAAAATGCCATCACCAAAGATCACGCTGTTGGACGGGACTCCTCCCTGTCTTCCTGGTGAGACAGGCCTGGACACGCTTGTGGAAGGACACGTGGTCCCTGGCATTTGTGGGACTAGAGGCGAGCCCGGGGCAGCGGGGTCCCCGTCAGACAGCCTCAGCCCACAGCCTGGGGCCCATGGCCACCTGCCACGTCCCCCTGATAAGGTTCCTAGGTGTCCATCTTGGGGGGATTTGTTCTCCTCGCTCGCCTTCTGTTTCCATCTGAGAGGGTGTGTTAGGTTGCTGGTTTTCCAAACCACCTTGAGCTGCAGAATTCTTTACTCAGGCCAAGTTGCACGTGGGCGTGGCCACAGCTGGGGCGCAGATATGCCCTGCACGTGGGGTCCTGGCTCTCTCCACCCTGCCTGTGCCCGGTCCTGACCTTTCCCTGCAACTCCGGGGTGAGCATCCAGGCATCGGGATTTGAGAGCACGCGGGGCACCGTCTGAAGGGGCCAGATACCGTCAGAGAGCCCGTCAGCGCTGACCTCCAGACGCACGAGGCCCACGAGGAAGTGAGCGCACGGTGGCTCATCGGGGAAACGTGCTTGCAGGAAAGACGGGCACCCATTCGCCTGGAAAATCCCTGGGTCATCGTGGGGATCGAGTTCTCATTCAGATCCAGGCCTCTGGTACCTCGTGTTTCCAGTGTTCTCTGTGCGTCCCTGAGTTTCTTTCTCTCCTGGTAGCGCAGGGCCCTTCCCGTAAGTGGACAAGAACGGGGAAGTGATCCCGATGACACACACGGCCAGTGTGGGGCTGACGCTGGAATCTGGACCCATTTAAGACCTGGAAGGACATCAGACAGTCTGTGAATAAATGAAGGTTTTATAAGCTGGGGAAGGAGAGGGGCCCAGGCTCGGTGCCTCCGTGTCCACGGGACGGTCCACCCGTGCTCCCCGTACGAGGACAAGCCCCCGGTCATTACGTGGCCCAGGAGTAAGTGTTCCTGCTCCAGGATGAGGAAAGGTAAGGGTGAAGCCCCAGACGCCAGCAGAGCCCCCAATTCCCCACGGACCCTTGTGAGGACGGAGGCTCCTCGGCCACCAAGCTGCCCTCCGCTGCCCGGGCTGCGGAGGCCTGTGCGCCCACCTCCTGCCGCTGGCCATGCTGGGCGTGTGCAGACGTGCGTGTTTCTGAGCCCAAACCAAGTCACTGGCAGGGCAGGTGGTGGGGTGCTTCTGGGGGGACGGTCCCAGGGAGCCTGGCTCAGGGACGGTCCCCAGGGAGCCTGACTCAGGGACGCTCCTGGGGAGCCTGACACAGGGATGGTCCCGGGGAGCCCAGCTGAGGGACGGTCCCAGGGAGCCCGGCACGGGGACGACCAGCAGCACATTGCGGGCTGTCTGAGCCCCCACCACGGTGACGTAAGTGCCAGCTGTTTATTGTCCCTGTTTCACGCATTTCCAATTCTAGACTCTCCAGTTACAGGTGCGCATGAATGTCCTTCGGTCCCCGCCGCCCACAGACACGGGGTGGCTCCCGCTCTGCTGACATGGGCCATGCCCTCGCGCGTCTCTGGATGCACGGCTGCAGTGCTTTCCCCAAGAGGCATCCTGCGTGGACACACTGGGTCACCGGGAGTGGTTGCTGCACACCCCCTCCCTCCTGCCTCATTCCCTGAAGTGCTGATCCAGGGTGTGCCAGCGAGGACCCAGCCGCAGAGCTCCCTGCCCCTCCACTGACCACTGCTGCCTGCAGCAGCACATCCCCGTGCCTGGTCCCTGCGCTCTGCCCCTTTGACCCCGTTTCAAACCCACCGTCTCCGAAGGACACCTGTGATCCGACTCCTCCTCAGGGACCCGCTGGGGCCTCGCATCCTGTAGAAGAAAGGACAAGGGCTTCTCCCAGCAGCACGGACTCAGGTCTGCAACGTCAGCCTGAGAAGTGGCGGACATGTTGGCCCAGCGCTGTGCCCGTCAACAGCCTGTCAACCACGGTACCTTTGCACAGCGCGTTGCAATCAGAATCTGTGGTTTAGGCAGAGGGGAGCAGTCTGGGTTTCTTAAGGGGAAGGGGCAGGACTGAAATCAAGACTCCCCACGACGCGTCAGCCATCGGGTATCTTTCGCGTCATGTGGTAATTCAGAGGCGGCCTCGGAGGAAACCACACGAGCCGTGGAAAAACAAATTCCAATTTACCTCTCCCCTCTGGGGTGCTTGGGGATTTTCCCGGGCAGGAGCCAACCGCTTGCGAAATGGCTAAACTTTGAAGTTCAAGGATGCATGGCCTCCCGGGCCGAGGTGGTGTGGCTGTGGGTGGGGAGAATGGTCGGACGAAGAACGGGGAGGTTTCAGTGGTCCTTGTCCCTCTTTTCTCCTGATGTGAGTGTTTGGATCCCACACAGCAGGTGGGGTGCAGTGTAGGAGTTGTGGGAGAGGCCCCCAAAGGGATAGATGGGGGGAGGGCCTTTCACTGAAGGCTGCTGGGCACGGATGCCTGTGGGAGGTCAGGCCCAGGGGACTTCTCCGATGAAGGTGAATCACCCTGAAGCTCCTGGCCCCCTGATGCTGCAGGCTGACAGCTCCCTGGCCACCTTGCAGGCGCCTGGGGAATGGCCTGTCCCATTCGGTTCTGCACTGCTGGAGGCAAAGCTCTTTGGACGTCACTGTGAGTGGCGGCCCTGTTCTCCTCCCACCTGTTCACCAGGCAAGGTCTCCACCCTCCAGCCAATTTCGGCCCTGGGCGGGCGGGGGGAGCCCAGTTGTGTCACTCATGGTCATGGAGCCAACGCAAAGGGAGGGGACAGCCCGTCGAGGGGTCTTCCCGGCTGGCCAGGCTGCGGCACAGCTTAGCCTATGGTCTTCACGTCGGTGGGCTCTTGAAGGCGCGCCAACCCCCTACTGGACACCAGCATGAGGAAGCTTCCAGAAGGCACTCAGTAAGGACGTATCTAAGGAGAGGAGGGTCCTGGTGTGGAGACCCACTCTGGGAACACAGGGTGGTGCTGAAGCGATTTCGGGCAGGGTCACGGTTTAATTCGGCTGCTCAGCTTTTCTGAGCCTAGAAGGAGCCAAGGGGCTGGTCACCAAGGCTTTCTCAAACTTGGCGGAGCCGCTGCCCCACACGGAGCACCAGCAGAGCAGGAACAAAGGTCTCCTTGGGAAAGGGACTTGTTTTCGCAACGGGATCTGAGAACTTGCTTCGAATTGCCCATCCGATGGGCTTTCTGGTGGGCGCTCCACGGGCTCTTCATTTAGGGCAGGCCAGATGGAGACAGCTTGTGCCGTTTTCTCCATGCTTCCTACCGCAAGGGACACGCTTTCTGGCCCCGGCACCAGACCGTGTTGCCTTAAAAGGATGTGTCTGCCCCCAGCCCACTCTGCACCCGCCCCTCTCCCACCCAGTGCCCACCCTGTGCCTGCCCAAGCCCCTCCCCGTTCTCCTGCCCTGTCCCCGCTTTGCGCCCCCCCACACCCACCCTGCGCCCACCCAGTGCTGGTCCCACAGTCCGTGGTCTGTTCCCTGAGGCCGCCGTGCCAGGCCATCTGTGGGGTCCTCTCTGGAGGTGGCATCCTGCAACTCTCACGGGGAGACTGTTTTCTCATCTTAAATCTCTGTCCCAACGCTGTCTTCAAACAGCCCCGTTCCAGTGGGGGGGGGGGGGGGGCGTATAATGTGATGCTGATAAACCTAACCGTCCAAATTCGATTTTGGTTCATGTGGAGCCAGGGCCCTCCATGTGCTGTGAAGATGCACATGAGCCATCAGGGCAGATGATAAAGTTTCCCACTCACGCGGTGTTTCAGTGAGCAAGCATCCACAGACCGCACATCCTAGAAAAAACAGACAAGCGCTGAGCACAGCTTCGTAAGGAAATCTGTGCCGTCATTCACACCCGCTTGTCATCGACCACGATTTCATCAGCCAAGAAATGTCTGATCAAGTTTTACTCCATTTTGCTGCATCTAGAGATTAACGCAACGCATCTTCCTTTCCTTTCCACCGGGTGGGTCGAGAACAGGGGCTGGTCAGGCTCTGTGGGGTCTCAAGGGACGTCTCTGGTGGAGAAAAATACCGTAAAATTATGAACATAAAGGACAAGAGTAAACGTTTCATTAGAGTAAGGATAAAATCCCCACCAATGAAGAAATTGTTCAAAGACGATGTTCTTTGCCACAAACGATCACGGAGTCCAGAATCTGATGCGACACTCGCGGTACGTCATGTCCCTCAGACAGGCTCGGGAATACCCGCTTCCCACGTTTTTCTGGTAGACCCACCACTTCCATTCACAGGGTGACGGGTTGCCTGGAAAGGACCGTTCAGGCTTTCATCCCAACGGTGTGATCAAAATGTTTTTGCTGCTGAATCGTTGAGAAGGGCCTCAGGTGTCCGACTGCTCTGATGTTTGTGCCATCATATACACTTTTGTATTGTTGTCAGACGTGGCAGAGGCCCGTGCAGCAGGTTTCCACGCATGTGTGGCCTCAGGGAACTGTTGTGCCCTGACCGATTATAACCTCTCACCGGCTACTTCTGACTCACTGGGCACCTGCCGTGGTGAACACATTGTATGACAGAATCACCTTGAGCTACGCGTACTCGCATCTTGATGAAGAGGCATGCATTTCACCATGGGGACATTTGTTTCTGCAGCCCACGTGGGCCAACCTTGCACGGTCCAGACATCCTCAGGACCGGATGCTTTCCATCCGACCCATGAGATGAGACGCGTGTAAACATGAAACGTTCCGACAGACCGACATCCAGCACAGGGTCTGTGCCCTGTGGACGTGGGATTCAGACAACTCCCATCACAAAGAGGAGAGCATCTTAGTTTTGTTTCATTCAGGCCTTCACCTGCTTGGACGAGGCCCACCACACTGGGGAGAGAGATCTGCTTTACTTAGTCTACTAATTCAAACGTTCACCTCACCCAGAAACACCCTCACAGACACACACCCCCAAATGTGTGGGCGCACAAGTTGACACATAAAATTAACCATCGCAGTGCCCAGATAACTCAGTGACCCCCTGCGTGAGCCCCTCTCCCGCCGGTGACCTGTTTTCCAGGGGACCGTCCCCACTGTATCAATTACAGACATAAGACTGGGAGAAGCGGCTTCCCTGGAGCTGACAGGTGTGCCCTTGACTCACATTTTAGTGCTCCTTCTGCTATGAAGCTGAAAGGCATCTCTTGCCTGTGTCCC
The DNA here is from genome assembly GCF_046562875.1 of Panthera onca. Taxonomy (NCBI): domain Eukaryota; kingdom Metazoa; phylum Chordata; class Mammalia; order Carnivora; family Felidae; genus Panthera; species Panthera onca. Next base: position 62,552,850 of record NC_138340.1, on the reverse strand, counting down.
GGGGCATGATGCCGTTTAATTTTCTGGGACGACCTACTTTGCAGTGGGAGTGTGCTGGGCATACATATGTGACCTTATGCAGTTTTCTATTTGCGACCAGAATGCTCAACTGGCAAAAATCCGTTTTGTCCAATAAGACCCAGGAGTTCTCATAGGCAGGCAAAGTTTTCAGGATCGAGATGCTAAATATCAAGAGACCTTGCAGAGCAACGCACAGGCCATGCCTGACGCATCCCCAAGGTGTGCTGGGTGCCTGCCCGGCAGTCCTCAAAGTCTGACTGACACTCGGTAAACACAGGACACACTCACTGTGCAGTCACTCCCATTTTGCAGATGGGAAAATTGAGCCCACACAGCTTGGTTCTTGTCTGCCCAGGCTCACAAAGCCAGGAGGTGGTAGAGAAAAGAATCAACAGCCAGTGGCTGGACTGAAAGTCCAGACACCTCCCCATCCCCCCAAAGCAGGGCTTGACAGAAAGTCTGCACATCTCTACGCGGCATCCCGCATTTGATGTGACAGAGCAGAGCTCCGTCTTGAGGATGAATTCCACCCTCACCAAGTGGTCGTGGTGTTAGCGACACCTGCCGTGGGTCTGAAGAGGTCCCGGTGAAACCAGTCGGGAGTCCCGTCGTGAGCCAGGACATCATTAGAAGGCCGGAGTGCAGGGGCCTCTCCAAGGTCAAGAGACCCCCTCTCCTGCGTCCATTTCCTTGGCAATTGCTTTGACCCAACCCCCGGCTCTCTGGTGTTTTTATTTTCTGCAGTTGTTTAGAAATCTTGAAATTCTTAGGTGGTTTTGACCTCCCTGGAAGAACACACTGAGGCAAGCAGAGCAAGCTGGCAGCATCGTATGTGACCGTTGATCTCCGACCTGTTTCATAACATTGACTTCCTAGCGAGAGCATTTCCCCGGACCGTAAACTTGCTTTGGTTTTGCAGGAACCATGGTGTCCGGGCAATCACGCGCTTGATTCCTATGCACGGCGTATTCGCAGGGTCTCCCGTGTCTGTGTACCATGACGGCCAAACGTACCATTTCTCTGAAATTTACCGTAAGTCTGACATCCCTATCAGTAATCGCCATTTCCCGCCAAGGTCAATTTCTGGGCTGGTTATGAACTTGGGAGAGCAAAAGCTCGGGAGAAGCCTCACTCTTGTTTTGGTTGTTGATGTCAGCAACAAAAGCTTCCAGCAAGAACAAAGTATAAAAACATCAAGCTAAAGAGAGCCACCTGGGGACACTGGCTAGCGGGGCTGGTGCGTGTTTCCTCTAAAGAGACGGACAGGAGCGATGGCTTTGCAGGCCACTGTCAACCTGGGACTCACCTCTGCTCCCGAACAAAATAGCCACAGACAGGAAGTAAAGGGTGGACGTGCCTGTCCTACCCCTGGTCCCCCGGGTCACCGTGGGGATTCTGAATCCAAGCCGGCGGCAGGTGGGGGCACAGAGCTTCCAATGTGCGAACACACTGCCCAAACTCGACAGTAGTTTTCTGACTCCTCATGGTTTACAACCCTGAGCCAGGAATGGGCCAAGCCCTGCCACTCCCCTCCCCCACTGCCACCGCGCTCAGAGGTCAAGGGCCACCTGCACGAAGCAGGGAGTTCTGCCCCTGTCATTACACCCTCTGCAGGAAGAGTCTGTTCTCGGGGATAAAACCCAGGTAAGGGCTGGACGATCCTGGAGGTTCACCCAGCTCACGGGCTGTTAGCTCGACATATTTTATGTAGCCATTATCCGGAAAGAAATTCTACCTTCTAACTGATATCTCATGTGCTCAAGAACACACCTATTAAAATAGGCTATTTTTGGGGCGCCTGGGTGGCGCAGTCGGTTAAGCGTCCGGCTTCAGCCAGGTCACGATCTCGCGGTCCGTGAGTTCGAGCCCCGCGTCAGGCTCTGGGCTGATGGCTCGGAGCCTGGAGCCTGTTTCCGATTCTGTGTCTCCTTCTCTCTCTGCCCCTCCCCCGTTCATGCTCTGTCTCTCTCTGTCCCAAAAATAAATAAAAAACGTTGAAAAAAAAAATTAAAAAAAAAAAAAAAAAAATAGGCTATTTTTGTATTTTGATTTTAATTTTGAGAGAAAGAGAGAGAGAGAGAGAGAGAGCAGGGGAGGGACCAGAAGAGAGTAAGAGAGAGAGAATCCCAAGCAGGGTCCTTGCTGTTAGCACAGAGCCTGACGCAGGGCTTGAACTCACGAACGGTGAGATCATGACCTGAGCCGAAATTGAGGGTCTGACCTCTAACTGACTGAGCCAGCCAGGTGCCCCCCAAATATTCCATTTTTATAGGGTTGTGATGTCTGGCATGGCGACCACAGGTAAGCACACCGTGTCGCATATTCGGAAGTGGCTAAGAGGGTATCTCTTCAAAGTCCGCATCCCGAGAGAAAAGATCGTGTGACAGTGTGGAGAGATGATGTTCACTAGCCTCTCGTGGTGATTCTGTCACAGTACGTGTAAATACTAAATCGTCCCTTGTACACGGGAAGCCAATACCATGTTGTAAGTCAATCATACCTCAATCGAAAATGCTATTTTCAAACCATACTGTTTTCCTGAGATTTTTGTTAAAAGTCTAAATTTCACGGAAGCAACAAAATTTCCGACCGTGTAAATCACCATGTTGGTTAGGAGATTGGAACGAGAAGGTCCTTAAACTTAATCAGTGCTTTTTCTCACTTAAATATAATACGCAACCTTGACTGAAATTAGGGAAATATAGAAAAGCAGATACTTGATAATAAAAATAACAATTTATCTCTGTGATTGATTTTTATATTTTTTTGTTGATTTTGTTTTTTTAACTGCCTCATTGCAATTTATTTTGTTTTTCTCTGTGTATATATTGAAAACATACCTACTTCCTTTATTATTGAAAGCTTAGAGAGATTTTGTAAGTTATACACTTGGCCTTCTTCTTATATTCACAGAGAGAAGAGTTTACTCAAAAATAAGTAATCAGACTTAAGATACTTTGTTTATATCCTTATGACATATACTTTCCTTCTATTTTTTACATAAAGTCTTTTTACCTATTGAGGTCTGGTGTTTCTCTTATCAACTTCCACGAGTTTACGTAATAAAGATACCACACATTCTATTTGTGGTAAATGTTTTGCAAAACTTTTACTTTATCAAAGTTACTTAAATTTATTTTATTTTTTATTTTATTTTTTGTTGTAAAGTGTATTTATTTATTTTGAGGATGGAGAGAAAGGCAGAGAGAGAGGGGGACACAGAATCTGAAGCAGGTTCCAGGCCCTGAGCTGTCAGCACAGAGCCCGATGCAGGACTCGAACCCACAGACCATGAGATCGTGACCTGAGCAGAAACCAAGTGTCAGATGCTTAACTGACTGAGCCACCCAGGCGACCTCTACTTAAATTTATTTTAAAACATGTTCTAATTTGTATGCAGTCAAAAGTCAACTTTTTTTCTAAGAACTGTTGATTCGATATCCATGCAGCATGAAGACTGTGCCCCACATTGCCCTCTGCCATAGGGACACACACCTGCCTGCGGGTCTCGTGATCTCGCTGCCCTCTGGTGTCCCCCCTTCCCTTCCTCACCTGGGTGCCTTCTCCCTGACCTCTGAGCCTCGGCTCTGACACCATCTCCAGGAAGGATGTCGCAGACAGTTGCCACAGTGAGCAGTTTGCCTAGACTGTTTTGTTTTGTGAATAAATGAATATGGGTGTTTTTGAAGTATATTTTTTATCATTTTGAAATAATTCGGATTTGTAGCAAAGTGACAAAAATAGTTCCAAGGACATGGGTAAGTCTTCACTGATAATTTCCCACATTTGTTTAATTACTAATTCATTCTGTAACAACATATGTAACAACAACTAATTCATTCTATAACAACTAATTCATTCTGTAACAACAACCTATTAATGTTTTGTAACTTTTCATTTTGATGTAATTCCAAACTTACACAAAAACCACAGGAATGGCGGTGGCGGGGGTGGGGGGGCTGAGTGGCTCAGAGGTTAAGAGTCTGACTCTTGATTTCGGCCCAGGTCATGATCCCAGGGTCGTCGATCGAGCCCCACGTTGGGTTCTGCACTGAACGTGGAGCCTGCTGGGGATTCTCTCCCTCTGCCCCTCCCCCCCACCCGCCATGCACACACATTTGTACATTTGTACGTGTATGTATTGTTTTCGTCCAAATTTTGTGAGGGTGGCCTAGATTAATGCTGCTGGGTGGTAACAGTGGTGAGAATTTGGCACACACAGAACCACGGCACAAGTTGGAGATCAGGAAATTTTATGTCAATGAATACCATGGTTAGTTGTCGGTTCTGATGACAGTTTTGACGATTGTCACAATAATTGCCTTCAGAGCTCTTTCCCCTGGTCCAGGATTGAATCAAGAGCAAAGTCCTTATGTCCCCGGCCTCCTTTATTCTAGAATGTGCTATAGCCTATCTTCACCTCTGGTGACGTTTCTCTTGAGAAGAGGGCAGTTCCTTTATTCCACAGAATGTCTATCAGCCTGGGTCACCTGTGGTTTCTTCCTCACAGATTTCCCGTGCACTTTGTCAGTGAGGCCTCGGGGGTGATGCTGTGTCCTCCTCGGAGCACCACACCAGGGGCAGCTGGCATCAGTTTGCTCTGTGATGCGGCTGCTCATTAATCACTCAAATAGGACGCTGCCTGCCAAGCATCGGCCCCGTAATGCTTATGGCTGGGGCCAGTAAGTCCCCGGTGAAGAGATACTCCCAGTCACCCTCCAACATTCTTCTGCTGGATTGTACACCCAGGTATGCTTCCCACCTGCCTCAGCTGCCATGTCGCAGGTGCGGAGTGGCGATTGTCCACGAGCTGGCTTCTCCGAGAGGTGAGACACCCTCGACTTCCTCTTGGCTTCGTGTGGGTGCACGTGTGCATTTGGAGCTGTGAAGCAGGTATGGCCCAACTTCCTAGGGCGCTGGGGCGCTGACTGTCGGTTTTGGGGCTGGGCTCTGTGCTGATGGCTTTTCTGACATCATCACATTCGATACTCTCAGGAAGCGACACGTTATTTTTTTCATTTCACAGATGAGGAGGCTGATGTGTTAAGAAAAATGCTTTTTGGGGCACCTGGGTGGCTCAGTCGGTTAAGCGTCCGACTTCAGCTCAGGTCACGATCTCGCGGTCCATGAGTTCAAGCCCCGCGTCGGGCTCTGGGCTGATGGCTTAGAGCCTGGAGCCTGCTTCTGATTCTGTGTCTCCCTCTCTCTCTGCCCCTCCCCTGTTCATGCTCTGTCTCTCTCTGTCTCAAAAATAAATAAACGTTAAAAAAAAAAAAAAGAAAAATGCTTTTCTACAGGGTGTTTCATAAATAGCAGAGCCAAGATTCAAACTCAGAGCATCCGAGCCCGGAACCCAGGCCTGCGGCTCCTATGGAAGGTGGGCTTCTGTGGGTTGTAGGTGACAGAAATCCACCTGGAACCGGCCTGGGTGGAAAGAGGATTCATCACAGGGTCACTCGGGGGTCCCCTCCATCCAGGTAAGTGATGGAGCCCCTGACCCCGTGCAGGGCAATGATGCCACCAAGCCAGGGTGACAGTGATGCTATCCTGGCATTGTCTCCCTTCTTGCACCAATGCCAGGTGATGCTCCCCACCATGTGCACGTCTACAGCGGGCATGACTCTTTACCCCAGTTTGGGATTTTTTAATTTGGGGGAAAAACTCTAAAGCCATCATTTAGTAAGTGGCCAAGTGTGGACTGAGGTTTCGATCCTCGCCCACCCGACTGTGCTGAAGGCATCAGGTCAGGTAAACTAAAACTCCTGTTCCTCCCGGAACCACGGTCAGATGTGGAGGGAGGACATCCCCTGTGTCAGGACACAGGCTTGAATTCTGTGCAGACGAGGGTGGAGGTGTGTGGAGAAGACTGGATCAGCCCCTCTGTGCACGAAACAACGGAGCAAGATTCTCCAGTGTCACCCGTGGGGTGTTTGCGAACCAGCTGACCCTGAGGTGGGAAATGCATACGTGCACATGTTTGTACGGTTTTATATGCCACCAGTGCGTCGTGGAGAAAACACTCAGCTGGAAAGGGAAACAGAACCGATTCCAAACCCTATTACGTGCTGCGTGCTATGGGTGATATTTTCACTTAAGAATTTTGACCACAAGATCATTTAACGAGTTTCCCACGTGTGGAAATATGTTTCGGCTGCTCGTCAGATAAAACTGGTTATATCTCTAAGTGGCCAAGTGGAAAACCGCACTGCAACTGGGTGTATTTCCATGGACTTCGAAAGCTCTCGGGCACCTGTCAGACATGATTTGGAAGTGAGGAAAGTTAATTTTATTCTGCAGAGTTACCGTGCTTTTTGAATCAGCCTGTGGGCCAATACTGTCTACTTAAATGTTTTTTTCTGTTTTCTTTTAGCTAAAAGGCACAAACTAAAAACATTTCATAATTGCCATGCATTCTGATCATCCCGTCCCCCCCCCGCCCCCCCCCCCCCAGAAAAGACCAAAGCACAACCATAAAGGAAAAGAGAGATCCTGGTGCCTGTTTGGACACGTGAGGAATGTGTGAATGTTAATGAACAGGTGCGGGGAGATGATGGTGCAGAGTCAGGAACCGTGGCTGGAGGTGAGGTTTTGAACTGTTTCTGGTGTTGCATCCGTCTCCGCTCCGTCTTGGGCTGGGAAGCTGGGACGTCCAGCTTCTGGATGCCACAGATGGACGAGACTGGCTGACACCTCCCAGGTGGGACCGGTTCTCTGTTAACCGGAAATCAGAGTAAGGGAGGCATCGCCTTCTGCCCACAAGATGGGCTTCACGGAAACGCGGAGGAGGATGCAGGCCCAGGTGTCCGAGCGCCAGGGGAGGAGCGGCTGCGGTTGGCGCCGGCCAAGGCCTCAATCAGGAGGACAGCCTGGAGGCAACCCCGGAACCGCGGCCTGGCTCTGTCAGAGCTTTGCAAAGACGCAGCCACCAGCGAGCGATCCGCTGCTCCGCTCGTTCTGCAACATCGGTTCCTCATGTTTGAAGAATCTTTGTTGTCTTTACGAGGGGCTAACTCAACCCTGTGGAAACAGCAGAAGCCGAGGGCCCAGGTCAGGCCACTCCAAAACCAAGGGCTGGCCCTGGTGGGGGTGGGGGGGGCCATTCAGAAACGTGGGACATTCTGAGAGATGGAGAAAGCTGGCAAAATGCATGTTGCGTTTCAGAATTGTAAAAGCATGGTCGTGTCTGTCACTGCACGGAGACCCCAGCTACTTTGGAATCAAGTGGCAAATACCCTGATTATATCCCAGGGCCCTCGCTGTGCAGACAGGAAGCCGAAGGCCTGTGGGAGCTGCCTTCTTGCTTCGGGCATGGCTGGTAGATCATTCTGGGGTGCTGCTGTTTGTGGGTTCTTTTCTGGTCTCCTGAGGGGGAGGAGATAATTAGAGGCAGCTGACAGTCTAGTCTAAGGAGCCTCAGACGTTATCGAGGGGTCGCGGAGAGTTGGATCAGCTACTACACTTGGGAGGTTGAAGCTAGAAGAGTCAGGAAGGAAGACTTGTTCCTCTCTGTCCTCTGGTTGGTGGAGACCCCACAGAGCACGTGGAGCAGGTGCCAGACCAGCTGGGCAAATCCCATCATGGGACCGTCCTATCCTGGGACAGTCCTGCCACGGGGCAGTCTTATCATGGGACCGTCCTATCCTGGGACAGTCTTATCCTGGGACAGTCTTATCCTGGGACAGTCCTATCATGGGACAGTCCTGCCATGGAACAGTCTTATCCTGAGACAGTCCTTTCATGGGACAGTCCTATCATGGGACAGTCCTATCACGAGACAGTCCTGCCATGGGACAGTCCTGCAATGGGACAGTCCTATCCTGGGACAGCCCTGCCATGGGACAGTCCTATCCTGGGACAGTCCTGCCATGGGACAGTGTTATCCTGGGACAGTCCTATCCTGGGACAGTCCTTTCATGGGACAGTCCTATCCTGGGACAGTCCTGCCCTGGGACAGTCTTACCATGGGACAGTCCTGCCATGGGACAGTCTTATCACGGGACAGTCCTGCCATGGGACAGTCTTATCATGGGCAAATCCTCCCATGGAATAGTCCTGCCATGGGACAGTGTTATCCTGGGACAGTCCTATCCTGGGACAGTCCTATCATGGGATAGTCCTGCCATGGGACAGTTCTGCCATAGAATAGTCCTACGATAAGCGAGTTCTGCCATGGGACAGCCCTAAAATGGAATAATCCCACCATGGCCCAGTCCCAGGATAGGACACCGCCAACATCCCCGTGAACTCACTCTGTGACTGACTGGAGCCGAGGTTGAGGACCAGGGTGGGACAGGAGTGTGATGTGGCAGCAAGTGAGGAAGCAGATCGTGTCAGTTGATGAGGTTTCCTGGGCTCTGCGGCTCCACAGCTGGACCCACTTTTCATGCACCACACACAGCTCACACACACACACACACACACACACACCACTGCCCCCACTCAGGGAGCCCCACCCCCATGACCTCATTCCTCCTACGCCGGCCTCATGAGCCTGATGAAAAATCCTATCACAAGCTGTGCCCTGGGGGAGCTGATGTGTGTGTGATTCTCCTCGGTTCAGTGGTTCAGGCAGCCAATTGCCCGTGTTCGTGCGTGATGCGTGCATAGCTCACTTGTGAGCTCAGCGTGGGGGAGTTACCTTGAAGGTGCTCTCGGGGCCTCAGAAGGAACCAACACAGACGTGTCAAGGACAGCTGTGATGTGAAAATTACTGTAATTATCAGGGATCAAGGCGTCTGACTCAGCACGTCCTCCGGGATGGCTCATGCTTGTTCTGGGTCTCTCTGGCGTGAGTCTCCTCCGCGTGTGGTTTAGGGAGTTCTGGAAGCAGAGTGTGGGCATGATCGGGGCGGGTTTGGGGGTGGTTTGGCTGCAGAGGGAAAAGCCGGCACAGGAATTATCGGCCGCTCTCACTGCCGCAGATCTGTGAAGGGAGGACACTTCTCCAATCACAGCTGCACGGAGTCCTGAGCGGCCGCAGAATGATAGACCTCTGGGCTTCCCTGGGCTTCCTGGATGCTTCCACGGAGCTTATGTTGATGTCTTAGAGATACCACCTTTTCTGGTCCTCCCGCCTGCGGCCCCCGTGACCCCAGAATGGCTGCCCTGGGCGGCAGAGCCCCCCCGGTCCTCCTCCTCTGGATGCACCCAGCCCTTGGCAGCAACGTCCCCCTGTCCGCTCCAACCCTGGGTCTTCAATGGGCTCGTTCTTCTCCCCTGCTGCCCCTCAACAGTGCCCACCCCACCCTTGCCACTGAGGACATCCTCATACTCACTGGCCCCAAGAACTACCATGCTTGTGTTGCAGAATTACCCAGTGAGTGTACAAGAGCCAGACAGAAAACACGTGTTTCTGAAAGAACTGTCATTTCTCCTTCCTCTTGTGCAGAGTCCCCGTTAGCTCGGCCGGGAGCACGGGGAGGGGTTGCTGGTTCACGAGTTTGTAGTGGGGCTGTCTGGGGCAGATGGACCGTCCCGGAGCCTCCGTCCGCTCATCTTCGAGCTGGGCACGATGTTGTCCTGCCTGACGGGTGTCCCTCGAGCAATGCCCCCAAGCTGTGACCACTGGCTCAGGTTGGGGGTGGGGTCGGATCGCCTGAACAAAGCAGAGAAACGGACTCTCTGCCCCCCGAGGATGCTGATCGATTGTGAACACCTGCTCTGAACAGGGGGTGACTGGACCCTCGCCCCCTCCTCGGGTCACACCTGCTCAGGGCAGTGGCTCCTGGGGCTGGGGGCTGGCGGGGGAGGGCTGTGTCAGGCCCGGGTCTCCCAGCTCTCCCAGGAGTCAGTCAGCCCCCAGCAGGCCCAGGCCTGCCTCCACCTTCTCTCAGCGCTGCGGGGACCCTGGCCGAGTGGCTGAATGCAGCTCCAGACACAGAAGGAAGCCCTCGGATGGACCTTAGTGTGCACACGAGGCTGTATTCCCACCTCCGAGCGGGTCTGGCACAACATGGCTGAGACCGTGACTGTGACCGTGAGTGACCAGGAGCACAGGCAGGGTCCCACTCAAGCCCGGGCTCAGTGTCACTTTCTGCACTCACACACTGTGAGACCTAGGCCGGGGGAGGGCATGTAACTTCTCCAAACAGACGGAGCCAGACAAATGCCTGGGCTCAAGTCCCGACGGTCAGACTCCGACGTGACGGCCGTTCTGTGCTGAACAGGCGGGAAATTATACACCAGGGAAACATCAGGCCACAGTGCCCCGGCTTGATCACACGGGTGTGAGCGTCAGAGCAGATGTGGGCTGGAGAACAGGAAACCACGCACTGCAGGGACCGCGGGGCTCAGATGCCCCACCGTCGGCGAGCACGGTCAGGTGCTCTGTGTCTGGCTGAACTCAGAGGGGGCGTGACAGGGACGCATGGGGTGAGGCGTGCTGTGTGTCCACGTGGCTGGCCCATGGTGCCCAGCCGTTTGCTCAAACACCGATCTAGATGTTGCTGCGGAGGTGATTTATGGATGACGTTCACATTTACCATCAGGAGACTGTACATAAGGTACATGATCTTCTGTAACGTGGGTGGGCCTCATCCAATCAGTCAAAGGCCCCCAGAACAAAGACGGAGGTTCCCTGGAGAAGGAATTCTGCCTCAAGTCTGCAGCACAGGGACCTGTCTGAGCTGCCAGCCTGCCCTGCCTTGTCCAGATTTGCCCATCCCCACAATTGTGTGAGCTCGGGAGGACCCTGTGTGCATCACATGGCCAGTGCCTTCAAGGCAGGAGCACACACTAACCAAGAAACGAGATGGATAAGTATAAAAGCACGTGTCTTTGTAAGGGTTATCGAGGGCAGAACACGGGTGCTGCACGTGGCGTGGAGGGCAGCCGCAGGTCCCCAGTGGGGACAGGACTCTCTGAGAACTGAGATGGGTCAGAGGAGGCTCCCGGATCAGAGGCGTGACAGCAGAGGACCAGCACGTGCCGGGCCAGGAGACCTCAGCCTCCTGGAGGGGGTTCTGTTGGGGAGGGGGTCCGGTAAAGAATGGAGGGGAAGGCACAGGTGTCTGTCGGAGCCTGGCAGGCACCGGGCACGGGGTCAGCCCTGCACGCAGAACGTAAGCCTTGCAGCTTCTGGGGGGGGGGGGGCGGTTTGTGTTGCAACCTGACTTGACACATGGGGGGACTTGCCCCGAGTCTCATGGCCAGGACTGGCCACAGCTGGGTTTGTGGAGGAGCGGGAAGGAACAGTGCTCCCCGAGCCCCTCCTTGTACTGCTGCTCCGACGTTCGAGGACGCATGAGTGCGGGGTCCTTGTCCGCACAGGCCAAGCAGCCTTCCCGTGTTGGAGGCAGCTGGGCCCGGGAGAGGGCAGGGCGGGCACCTCCGGGCACTGGCTGGGGGGAGGGGGTGTCTCCCTGGCGGGCACAGCCTTCCCCACCTCCCAGCTCACCTTCCTGTTTAAATGCCTGCCTCTGCCCATCAAGGAGGTGAGCAGGTGCCACTCGCCTCCCATGCAGCCCAGCCCTTCCCGACTCCTGGTCTGGAGATTCCAGACACTGCCCCACACAGGCTGCCTTCGGGGCCCCACAGAACCCACGGCTCCCTCACGTGGGACCAGGGAAGTGTGGGTGCGTCCAATTTCAGATCAAAACCACATTCGAGAGGAAAGTGATAATTTTTTTCAAAAAATGCTTCAGTCTCAATCCACACAATGACTGATCCGTCAGTCGTCCATCCGCAGAGGGAGTGTGAGCGGCTCTTTCGGACGGTGTCCCAAACCCCACGCTGCCCCCAACACACCGCGGATGGCGCATCGGAAGGCCGTGGCTAGGGTGTCAGTGCAGGTGCACAGACGAGCCTCCCAGACGAGGAAAATTCCCGCATCCAGGGGACCTAGCGCATGGGCAGGGGAGTGAGTGTTTGGGGTTCCTGGTGACCCTAGTTTTGGTTCTGGTGGCCCCGGGCACAGAGGGCAGGGACTGGGGCCCTTGCAGGAAGGGAAGAGAGAGAGGACTGTCCAGCGGCAAACCAGCCCCAGCTCAGTGGATCTGCAAGACAGAAAGTCACTCCAGAAACCGCTTAAAAGCACAACGAGGAAAAACAATCAAAATGCCTGCGGGAGTGATTTTGAAGTGACCTTTCTCCTCTCTTCTGCAGAGCTCCCTCCTCCCTTCTGCTTCTGGAACCAGGCACCACCCTGAAGACAGGACCGCCTTGTCTTGAGGGGACCGCCTTCAGCAGGTACAGGGTGCCTGTCCAAACCGGCCAGATCCTGCATTGCCCTGTGAACCCCCAACCCCTTCTGGGGGGACCTACGGTGTCTGGAGGTCACGCCTGCTGCCGCTTCCTTTGCAGGCAGAAAAATAAAGCCATCATTCCTCTTTATCCCCAACTCTGTGTTCATGTTACATTTTAGTTCCCGGGCATGAGGTCAAGGTCAACAAGAAGCCAGCCGCTTTCAGGCCTGGCCTTTGATTAGAAGGAAAAAGTAAGTCTTCACTGAAAATCTGTAAGATAAAGCCTGTCCTCACCATGTTGGGGGCAAGAATTCACACTATCTGACTGCCAGAAAAAAAAAAAAAAGTAAGAAACATTCAAGCTGTAAATTTTCATTGTCCTGATGCAAAGTCCTGAGCCACTTAGAAGCCCATGCAAGTGCTCTCTGGAGGAATACACATAGTTTCAACCCAAGTGAGTTCACAAAAAAAAAAAAAAAAGTTTCTAAGCATATTAGGCAACAAGCAACGATGAGTGAGAATCAGCAGAAAGAAAGAAAAAGAAAGAAAGAAGAAAGAAAGAAAGAAAGAAAGAAAGAAAGAAAGAAAGACCAGGAACCACACTCTCAGACTTCAGGCATTGAACTACCAAATAAAAATATAAAATGAATACATCTAACAGTTCAAAAGAACTCACAATGAGTATTGAAAATCTGAACTATTAGCAAAAAATCACACAAAATTGTCACACAGCCATTGGAAATGGAAAAATAAAATTTTTAGAAAGAGAAACTTAATTGAAATGAGAATTTGATTGCTGAAAACTGCAGATATAAGCAGATCAAGAATTAACAAACTGGAAGGCATAGCTGAAGAAATTAATCAGAATGCAGCAGAAAATATAGTCACAGAAAATAGGTTTTACAAAGATCGAGGTGTGGAAACTGGCTGGTGAATATTTATTTATGTGTGTGCACCTGTGTAAGTGAGAAATTAAATGATCCCAGAAGAAATTCCTAAGATATAAGAAGGAATGGGGGTGTGGAATTGCAAGCTTGCAGATAAAGTAATATTTATGATATTTCTAACTTGTAGGGTTAGAAGCCAAATAAAACGAAAATACTAGGCAAGCGTAGCCATAAGTTAAGAGAAGGATAGTTGTAATTCACAGGCCCTTGTATCGTCCTCCAGCCAGACATTGTCGGGTTAAATGTGCATGTTAAAATGCTTAGGTAGGCAAGCAGAATTTAAAAAAAAAAATGGATACCTTGCAAAATTAGATGGACAACAAAGAAAATGTAACAATGTCAAAAATTGTATAGGAGGAAGAAAGAATAATTATTAAAAAGGAGCGGGAGAATCCCAAAGTAACAAGACAGAGGTGAATGTGGGTTTAAACAGGACGGGTTCCCAACAGCATAAATGACTGGGACTTTGTGGTTGGAAACAAAGCCTGCCAGACTCGATTTTAAGAGGGGGGGGTGCGTCTGGGAGGGGCTCGGTTGGTTAAACACCCAACTTCGGCTCAGGTCAGGATCTCCTGGTTCGTGAGTTCGAGCCCTGCATCGGGCTCTACTGTCAGTACAGAGGCTGCTTCGGACCCTCTGTCCCCCTCTCTCTCTGTGTCTCCCCTGCTCCAGGGCTGTCCCTCTCTCTCTCAAAATAAGTAAACATTAAAAATAAATAGACTAATAACAAAAGGTGGGGGAGAGCAATGTTCTTTAAAAGGGACTGTCAGAAGACATGAAAACTGAAGGTTTGATAGTAAAATAATGACAGCATTGTAGCGAATAAGCCCTCAGTCACCTACAGTGACAGAACTACCACATAATACGATCCTTTTTTCTTAATTGTTTAAAGTATTTTATTTTATTTTTGAGAGACAGAGCATAAGCTGGTGAAGGGCAGAGAGAGAGGGAGACACAGAATCCCAAGCAAGCTCCAGGCTCCGAGCTGTCAGCACGGAGCCCGACGCGGGGCTCAAACCCACGAACCGTGAGATCATGACCTGAGCTGAAGTCGGACGCTTAATCGGGAAGCTACAATATATACTGCTTCAAGACCTTAAAAGTCCGACATTATCACACAGGCATGTGGGAGCAGTCCTCAAACCCTGATGGGGGACATGGAAGGTGGACAGGGTGACAGGGTCCCCATGCATAATGGGGGTGTGCACACCCTCGGGCCCGGGGCATGCAGCCCTGGAGGGTTCCATTCTCCCCAGGAGACAAAGTCAACATCGTTCTTAGCAGCAACCCCAGGAGACAGGTGAGATGTCTGTCTGCAGCTAACTGGATAAATTAATTACCAAGTTCTCATACGACAGAATGCTCCCAGTTGATGAGAGGGAAATTCAGTTACACACACAGGAAATGGCCGACAGGATAGTGTGCGAAAATGTGTATCACAGATCTGTGGTCTGATCCAGTTTATGAAAAGCCTGAAAAATAAGGCCAAACTAAAAAATAATTACTTGGGAGCACCTGGGGGCTCGGTCGGTTAAGCGTCCGACCTCGGCTCAGGTCACGATCTCACGGTTCCCACGTCAGGCTCTGTGCTGACAGCTTGGAGCCTGGAGCCTGCTTCGGATTCTGTGTCTCCCTCTCTTCCCCTGCCCTTCCGTCGCTCACACTCTGTCTCTCTCTGTCTCTCAATAAATAAATAAATGTAAAAAAAAATAAAATAAGTAATTACTTGGAAATGCAATTTTACAAAAAAGAGAAACATTGGATTGATAGCAGCTACTTTTTGGGTGGGAGAAAAAGAAAGGTTGGGAAGGCTGGGGGGCTCAGTCGGTTAAGCCTCCGACCTTGGCTCAGGTCATGAACTCACAGTTCATGGGTTTGAGCCCCATGTCGGGCTCTGCACTGACAGCTTGGAGCCTGCTTGGGATTCTCTGCTCTCTCTCTCTCTCCTTCTATCCCTGCTCCTCCCCTGCTCACGTGCATGGGCTCTCTCTCAAAATAAATACAAAGGAACAAAGCCCCAGAGGGATGAACTTCTGCTACCGCATAGAGGGCCTCTCTGCAGAAGTCCTGCAATGCTGCTGTGCAGTGAAGAGAAACCCAGAAAGGCAAACCCAGGAAAGAAAATAAGCTTGTAGTTATGATTCAAGAACCTCTGTCCTCGCAGCCTGTTTCATTCTGAGGCACTTGTAAGGTGGCGAGGAGTGGATTCGTGAAAGCAGGTCCTCTGTAGGTGGAACGTTAAAACAACCAAAATGACACCAAACTGGACATCGGACATGCTCCTTCCGTTGAAGCCACTTCCACAGTCACAACCCTGTTCAGTTCTCCTGTGTCCTTGTGCTTTTCATGACTCTCACGTGTGCCTATCCAAGTAGATAATTGTGCTGTGCAAACTTACCTCCTTAAATCCCAAAGAGCAAATTATTATCTTTTTAATGTTTTTAATGTTTATTTATTTTTGAGAGAGAGAGAGTGAGCAGGGGAGGGGTAGACACACACACACACACACACACACACACACACACACACAATCCGAAGTAGGCTCCAAGCTGTCAGCACAGAGTCCGACGCGGGGCTCGAACTCACGATTCGCGAGATCATGACCTGAGCTGAAGTCGGACGCTTCACCTCCTGAGGACCCCAGGTGCCCCCAAAGAGCAAATTATTATAACAGCCCATTGGGAAGCTGAGACATGCACCCCCGACCATGCTAGGGGTCCGGTTAACATTGAACACACACTGTTTGATTTCACCCCCACAACCACGCCGTGTGAGTTACCACTGCCCTGGCGTTAGAAATGAGGAAAACATCAGCGGCTTTTAAAAGATCATAGAACCAGCAGCTGAGTCTGGATTTGAACCCAAGACCGATTCGCTCCAGAGCGCAGGACTCTCACCACGGGGCTGACGGCTGCCCTTGGCGGTCAATTCAGGGCAAGTTCTCCGTTCCTAGAGAGAAAACCTGGTGACGAGATAATGGGGGACAAAGAGATGTCCCTGCAGCTGTGTGTGTCCTGCCTTGTTCTGAGTCCTGCTCCTGGGCACACACTCCCTGCCCCAGACCACTCGAGCCTGGGGCTGGGCTGACTCGGTTTCCCCAGGGTGAAGCAGCTCTGTGCCTCTCTCTCCAATTTGGTCCAGTAACTGCTTCCTCTATTTCCACCAACGGAGAGGAGAAGGTAGAGCGAGTTTCCAAGCAGCAATATACTCAGAACCTGTCCCCAGCCCGCCCCCCACCTGCTGCCTGCTCCCCAGATGCCAGGGTTCCGGACCCACACTCCCCGTGATGAGTGTGTAGAATTTCCTGCTGTGCACACGGTCACGCTTTTAATCCCGGAAGGCTTTTCTTGTTTTTCTTTATCAATATGTGTTTATGTTACAATATGGTTATTGTATAGAAAGATTGATACAAGGTCCTTAACTTACTATTACGACTTTATTGTAAAAGAAGCCATCTTTTCTCATTATCTGAGGGCTAGTTAGGTGTCCGTAATCCTCTGACACTGCAGAGGAGAAGCCTCCATCAGAAAAAAACTATCTAGCATTCCAAGAATAAAATCATCCAAACTGTGGCATTGTCTGAAATATTATGCTGGCCTAGGACATCTGTTATAATCTACAATTCGTTTTCTCTGAAGCATTTGTTGATTTTTCATTGATTTTTTATTGAAGTAATTGGTTAACCCTAAAAAATTGAAAATATGGTGTCTGGGTGGCTCAGTCGGTTAAATCTCCAATCTCAGCTCTGAGCTCTTGATCTCAGCTCAGGTCATGATCTCACAGTTTGAGCCCTGCGTCGAGCTCTGTGCTGATAACATGGAGGCTGCTTGGGATTCTCTCTCCGCCCCTCTCCCACTTGTGCTCACTCCCTGTCAAAATAAATACATAAACTTAAAAAAACAATTTGAAATACACCCATTAGACCACTGTCTTAACAGGAAAAAAGTATTATCTGCATATTACTTTGCCCACACATGTTTGTATATTTAGAATTATATATTTTATGAGATACTTTCCCATTCTTTTAGTGTCGAAAAAATATTTGTAGTTTTTCATTTCCTACTTTTTGTATGTATGTGATCGTCCAGCTTATGGCAATGCCCAGCATTTTCTACATTTCACATTATGCTAGAAATATGTTCATTTTTCGAGATGTCGAGTGCAGTGTGATTCACCCTTAGAAAGAAGGAAATCCCGCCATTTGAGACAACAATATGGACACGTGCACACACACATGCACAGACACAGATATGCACAGAGACGTGCATACCCATGTGTACCCAAATACACATACACAGACGTGCACACACACACATCCACAGACGTGCTCAAAGACAGAACAGTTTTCCAAGCAATTGAGATAAAGCTTTTTGATAATCTTGCCCGTTCAAAACAAATCAGAGTAATTTTCACACATGCTGGATAATGTGTGATGTATAGCATTGGCCTAATGTTTTTAAAAGATTGCTGGATGACCGCAAAGGCTGTCATCTCCTTTCCCCCAAATGCCTCCCCAGCTACTCCTCATAAGAAGACTGGAGGACAGAACGCCCCATCTTTGGGAGGAGCTGCTTAAAATCCCCAAACAGTGTGCACGTCTACACTTAGCTAATTGACATGCCTCCTAACATTTCAGAACACGAACGGGAGGTCACATTTTTCCAAACTTAGAACCTTGTTTCAAAGAACAGCAAGGCTTCCTGGTACAGAAGATGAAAGTCTTTAAATAAAAAACAACCTACCCTTTGACGGAGACTTTTTGGCCATTAAATAGCTTATTAAACAGAGCTTTGATGAATTCCAGTAAGTGTAAATAAATAAGAAACATATGGATTGGATTTTCTTTGAAACATCAATGGATTTGACTTTACAAGGAGAACTGTTTGTGTTTTAGCACAACAAACAAACAAACAAAACCGTAGAAATGCAAAGTACTATCTTGCTGCTCCAAGAATTTCCCAACTTATATAAAGCTTAATTATTAGGGCCTAGAAAAGGGCAGTGACTTGGGGTATTGGCTATTACTCAAAATAGCGGTTTGTGCAGGCACGCTGCGCTAAGCACACCGATGTATTTTTAAGACGCCGCGTGTTGTCACGCGTGTTAACTGCACTCGAGGGTGTTCTCCGGGTGAGAAAAAGCTGTACCACGTTCTCTAGGTCATTAAAACCGGACAAAGTCTACCGCTGGTTCTTGGGTGAAACTTTCACGTAGTAGGTACATTTCATTTTCACTTCCTCCCGAAGGATTGTATCATCGTTTTAAACCTGTTTTTTTTTTTAAAGAAAATATTGGAATTGGGCTTGTTTGCAGTCAAGGTATTTTTCCTGTGGGAGCAAGATTCTCCCGGCAACTATTCTGTTTCCAAACCAGAAGCGGATGGAGCCAGGGAAGACACAGGAATGTGGCTTCTAAATCACCATGAAATGAACAGGCAGCGCACCGGCCAGGCCCCCGGGATCCCTTCTGTTTCCCATTTCTGTTTCCTTCGTGCAAAAATCTGCTTCACACGGAATGCTTGGGGCGGCTGCCATTAGATGAAGAAGAGAGGCTGGGTCTCCCAGAAAATTGTAACAAGAACGCTAACAAGTCGCATCAATGGCGATGACGAACATGCAGGCTCGTTGCCACCCTTCGCTAGGTCTGCTATCTGCTGCCCACTGTGGGGGTGTCTTCATTCTCCGGCCTTCGTTCCGCTTCCCGGGCAGCTCGTAAGGTGGAGGCTGCCATGCTCATTTTGCACCACCCCCCGCTGGTACCCTGCAGCTCCCCCTGTCCTGCGGGACCATTGGCAGCTCCCCACTGCACCCCCGCCCCTGCTTCCCAGAGCATTGTGGCTCAGCACATCACCTCCAGGAGTCACGGGTTCAGCGGGGAGCTCAGTATCGCCTGAGGAAAATCTAGTCTGTCCCTCAGCAAAGGGACCCTAAAGGACCACACTTCCCAGGAGTCCAGGGCTGGGACTTGAGGAGCATGCTGCACAGGCAAGAACACCTCACAGGCACCCCCAGGCAGGCAAGTGGCGGGAAGGAAGCAGAGGCCTGCTGACCAACTGGCCCGGCCCGTCATGGGTGAGCCATTCCAGGGGACCCACAGCTCAGCTGAGCCCCTACCTCTCCAACCCGCCGTCCAGCCGGGCCCCGGGGTCTCTCCTCGGGAGGACAGTGGAGGGGTCAGGGCTGTTCCTGCTTCACGATGTGGGAGAACCAGCCCCTCCCTCGAGTACACATGTCCCCGTTTCATGGGGGGACTGTGGACGGCAGCTCGTCCGTGTGACCTTCCACCGTGCTCTGTTGCTGCGGGTTGTGTGTTAGTTTTCACACATTTCTGAGGTTGGAGGACTCCGCCCATTGCCTATTTTCCTTTCTCCCAGAATTCCAGGGGGGGTCCTTCTCGGGGACTTGTACCCCGCTTCGTGCAGCGCCCGCGGCCCCTCATCCGCTGTCCCATACTTGGGCCGTCTCCGAGCAGGTGACTGTTCTGGAGAAAGTAAACGCATCAGTGTTTTCAATTCAGTAACGGTCACGTAGCAGGAGGTGTTCCGGGTGCTGGGGATGCACAGACGTGGTATTGTGTCCCGGAGCCCAGGGAAGCGGCCAGTTCTGTAACTGCATCTGACTCCTTCTGGGGAAAGGTCCACGCAGTCATCAAGAAGCAGGGTGTTGCAATCTAGAATCAAGACCGCAGGAGTTCACCAGGAAAATGCAACAGACAGCTTTATCTCTGGCAGTCGCGGGGTATAGAAGTAATGGCAGTTATAGCAGACGGGTGTTGACACTCTGATAAGGGCTGCACAGCTGCTCCGTGGGCAGCGTCTTGAGTACCATCCGTTTCTAAGTCTGCGTTGTCCATTCAGGTTTCAGACGCATCCTGGGAGTTAAGGAGACTTTCCTAGACACCTGTTCTGGATGTAAATGCTCCCAGAGCAGCTCTGTTTCCTGAGCTCGCGTCACACGGCAGCAATCGCCAATGACAGGGATGGGGTGACAGTGGGCCAGGTTTCTCAGCCCAGCATGCTGGCCTCTCCCTTGGAATTATGGGCACAGCTGAGAGCATGTGCACACCCTTCGCTTTCTTAGGAGAGGGTCCGAGGCCTCGTTAGCTACCAGAGGGATGTGTGGTCTCCCTGAAGCCCAGCATTGCTGCCCGTGAACTTGTTACAAATAATAGACGAGGAGCAGAGACACCTGCCGGAAGGGACGGAGCGGAGCCTGCTTGCCACAGCAGGACCCCTCTCCTTTGGGACGCGGATCCATGGATGCGATGCACAGAGAACTGAGCAGCGCTGACTCAGTGCACGTGGTGGGACATCGCACTGGGGTTCGGTTCTAAATTTGATGCTAACACCCTGTGGTCACAGGGATGTCCTTCTCCCTGGAATGGGTTCCTTCATCTACAAAGCACGCGGCCAAGGCACGCAGGCTGGAAACCATCATTTAAAGAACAGCACACACTTTGGGCTTCACGTACTGTGCGCTGACCTTCTGTGTTTGCTTTTCACGCACAGGGAAGGCCACGCGTGCCACGTGTGTGTACCCGGAGGGGTTTTACGCGTCGGGCTCCACCTCTGCGCGTCCCGGGCTCCTGGCCACACAGCAGAGCCCACGCTGCTTCACGTCCGATGGTGAGGAGAGCCTCGTTCAGGAACGTTCAGCTTTCTCCTGCTGCACAAGTTCAGTTGTTAGCGGGCAGTTAACTTCCAGATGGGTGTTCTTCAAATCCTAATAATGGGCTAGATGAAAACGTGTCCCAGGATGGTAAAGTACGCCCACATCTGAGAACACGGGAGGTCACTGACCTCATAAGTCATCGGGGGGGGAGGACTTGCCTAGGGAGGGAGATGAGGTGCTCACAGGAGGCGGGCCAGGTCATGTGGGCGGTGACCGCCATCTGTGCTCACGTGCCTGCTGCACCCCGCAAGATGTGTCCTGTCTTGACGAGGCCAATTAGGGCTGAGTATAAATCATTACATGCTGATAAGCAAGTGCTTTGGAACCAGGGAGACATATGCAACTGCCCCGGGGTCATGGTCTGCATTCCTGCCCCATTAGACACCCACGAACACCGGGGCTGGGCCAGCAGACGCTCAAGGGATCTGCACCCTCACTGTGCCAGCGCAATGTGTTCCGACTGCCGCTCCTGCGGCCACGGCCCCCAGGCAGCCTCCTTGCCTTCCCCCCACTCACGGGACATTCCCCTCTGCGTCCTGGAGCCCCCGTCTGGGTGATGCACTGCACCTAAGACAGAAAAATAAAGTTATTCCTGCTCTCTTTAGATGGCTTCCAGATGGGTCTATCATTTATCTACCAATCTGTCTTCTATCTATCTATCTATCTATCCATCCATCTGTCCATCCATCCATCCATCTTTCCATCCATCCATCCATCCATCCGTCTGTCTGTCTATCCATCCATCTATCATCTGCCATCTACTATCTATCTGTCTATCTATCTATCTATCTATCTATCCATCTATCCATCCATCCATCCATCCATCTGTCTATCAATCCATCATCTGTCAACTATTATCTATCTATCTATCTATCTATCTATCTATCTATCTATCTTTCCATCTATCCATCCATCTTTCCATCCATCCATCCATCCATCCATCCATCTATCTGTCTGTCTATCCATCCATCTATCATCTGTCATCTATTATCTATCTATCTATCTATCTATCTATCTATCTATCTATCCATCTACCATAGATCAAAACCATCAGCTTGAGAGAGGAGCAGAGGCAATAGTGGCTTAGAAGAAAGAAAACATGAGTATAGGTGAGGGGCTAAGGAAGCATGTTTTAATCATGGTTTCTCTCCAGCGGGATGGGGTTGTGGAGAGAGATGGAAGAAGACAATGACACACTCTGGGACAGTAAATATGCAGCCCTTCCCAAGGGAAGGGAATGATCCATGGGAATGAAAGAGGCAACATAGCTTGGGACAGGGTTATCAGAGCAATGAAGGAATGGGCTTTTTTTTAAAAAAAAAGAATAAACTTTAATAGAAAAAATCTTTTTAAAAGAATAACCTTTCTTGATAGAATATTCTAGATGCATAGTGTCGGGTTGTGATGGCGAGGACAAGAGAGGAAGACGGCTGGTGAAGACAGACCACTGTCGGAGACCCTGGACATCTCGCAGAGGATGGGGAAGCCGCAGGAGTGCTGATGGAGGGCCAAGTAACCCTTGCTCTCGGAGCCGTCTGTCTCTGATTCGGTGACACCTACCAGCTTGCCCACATTTCCTTGCCAACCAGCTGCAGAGTCTGTTCCCAAATAAGGAAAAGAACCAGTAAGACCAGCAGTGATGATGCTGCCCCTTCCACTCCCCTCCCACACCCCTGCCTTAGACTGGAGGAGGGGTGGCCTCGATTGTACCCCGCCCACCGGGTCTTGTATTTTAGAAAGTGCCATTTCACTGCTCTCCTTTTGAGCTCCAGAAAGACAACCACCAACGGTGGCCAGGGGGCTATCGGGATCCTCGAGGGGCCAACAGTTCCCACACCTAATCTGTGAGCGCACAGTGTGCAGGGAGACCTGACCTGAAAATTTGCATGAATTACTCATAAGCCCTAAACAGAACACATGAAACCCTCGTGGCCAGAGTGCCGTGGGTCTGCCCCCAAGCTGTGAGTCTTCACTGTGGTGCCTGCGGTATTCCTGTGACTTCCGTTGGCTGACCTTTACCTCTCCTGCTCCAAACTCTTGTGGGAACTTTCTGGACTCGGAGCAGGACTGAGGTTCTCTCGGGCAAACCCACACACTGCAAATCCTCCCTGTGAAAGGCCCACCGAGGGCTGGCATGCTCTAAACTGTTTCCTGACATGGGGCCGAGGAGATGATGGAGCTGGGCTCTCCATCCTGCAGGAACCTGTCTACGTCCATCAGGCGTGGTCTACATGATGCTGTCCTCCCTCAAACACCATCAAAACCATCTTTCTCCTCAACAGCACATGGAGTCAGCATGTAGCCTGCTTCTGACCACACACACACGGACGTTTAGGGGCTTAGGTGGCCCCTGTCAAATCCGGCCCTCAAAACCTCAACAGACTTCTCGGAAAGTACAATCCGGGGTGGTACCTGCCGTCACCCGGAGGAAACAGTGTCCATTTCTCGCAGACACCTGCACACATCGCGGGGCTCTCATGATCGCCTCGTGTGGCTTGGGGATGGCCGTCGGGAGAGGGTGTGGCCCTGGTCCTCGCCCTGCCAGCCTGCAAAGTGGAACCCCCCTCCCCCACATCTCCGCAGCTCCCTGTCAGCAAAGTGTTGTTGGCGGGGCACCTGGCTTTGGGGACCAGGGTGTCGGGTTGGAATTCTGTGTCTCTCACTTCTTTTGGGGGTGATCTTAGGCTTTAATCTCTCCGCATCTCAATTTCCTTTATTTTTTCTTTTGTAAAATGGGCGAATAAAAATCACCTAACTCACAAGGTTTCATGTGAGTCCCGTGAGTTAAAACATATATTCAGAATAAGGAGTCCTACATCATTGTGGGTCCCTGTCATTGCTAGGGACCAGCTGTTGAAGATAACCGGAGACCGGGGACTGGTGTGGAGGACGATGTCCAGTCTCCAGCAGACTCAGAGGATCAACTAGGAATCAGGTCTGAGGGCTCCAGCCTTTGTGTTGGACAAGACTGAGGGGCTCCAGCCTTTGCGTTGGACAAGACTGCAGCTTTTCTCCTCTCCACTGTGGCTTCTGCTCCGCCCTCTAAATCCACGGCTCCCAAGGTCCCTTTTCAAGTTCAGACTACCATCATGGTGTCCAGCCCCATAAGTCTGACTTCTCACTCATCTTTCCCTCTGGGTACCAGATGGAAACACCAGAATCTGGGCCAGAGCTTGGCTGCTCACCTTCTGTGTTTACAAAAGCACCACACAGATTCAGGGAAGTTTGGCCCTCCTGTCTCATGGGATGGCCTGTCCGTCTGCCCCCATCTCACATGCCAGGAACCTGGGTTAGGTCGTAGGACATCTCTGCTCATTTCCCACATGCAACCAGGCCTGTCATTTCCAGACCCAAACGACCTCATTAACACTCCTCCCTCTTCCGACGCTTCCGTCCCCGGAAGAAACTCAACCATGCCCTACATTGACTGCAGCCTCTGCTCACAGATCCATCCTGTACAAGTTAAGAATGTCCTCACTTTCCTGGCCAGCAGAGAGAACCAAGAGCAATCCTGGCTTGGTGGATCAGATGCACCTGCCTGGTCATCCCACCAAGACAATGATGTGAAGAGGCTGGGCCATGCATCAGTGTGCAAGAACACAGGGGAGAATACTGCCCTCACACACAGAAGGTGGCTCACCAGCTCATATGTGACAGTCCTGCAGGCACATTCAGGGGACAGGGCGGTGCCCTGTGGTGTGACTGAGGCAGCTCGGGACAGGGTGTGGTGGTACTACCCACAACGTGGCTGGAAGGGCAGCTTGAGGCCACAACCAAGGGCCTGGATGCCACGCTGGGGTGTGTCAATCACCTTCAGGAAACTTACATCACAGGCAGCTGGCATCACCAAGATGTAGCACTTCATCCATAAACACTAGGAGATTTTTATACGTACAATTTTCAACCCCGCGGTGTGTCAGGTGAAGCCTCATAAAATTAATAAAAACCAGCTGGAAGTAAGGGCTCAGCACCTCCGTGTTCACGGTTGGCTCAGAGATGCAGGGCAGCATAGGGGATAGAACACTCTGGCACGTTGACACCTGGCTCCAACCAGGACGGCGAAGCAGGGAGAAAAGAACCCAAACCTCCCCAAGTTCAGGCACAGTTCACTTAGAGTTTACAGTGAGGGCTTGGGACATTTATTACCTTATCTGGGCAAGTTTATCTGCTTCCTAAGAGTGATGAGCTCATTTTTATGATCTTGCTTTTGAGTTACAGGCTTCCCATGAGAACATAATAAAGGGCCCATAAATAAGTGTTTATCTCTGTCTCTAACACAGTCCAACTTTTGTGGAGCTGGAAGTTACATTAGAAATTAATTTCTGTATGTCTGGGTAAATAAAAATATGCTGCCACTCATGTAAGTAAAAAGACATTAAGAGAGACACATCCTGCGCCTGGCTGATAAGTCTGGGATGCACACCCACTTTCAAGTAGACAACCCGCTTGCTGTTTCTGTGAGCAGAGCAGTAGACTGTACAACTATAAATTAGACTCTCTTCCCTTAAAATATAAATTACCTTCTGACGGTGTTAGCAGATGTGAAGGACTTCATCTTGTGGTTCCTTGAATCTCTGGGCCCGTGACACTCTCTCTTAGAGATCATTACACACATAATTTCGTAAACACAATATGGAGTGATAAAAATCATCATGACTTTGCTCTGACCCTGATGCTGACTTCTGAGTTTTAAGCCCCAATATTTATCAGAGACGATATAATAAAGGACTATCATAGGAGACGCTGAGCATTAACTGAAGATTTTCTTTCTTTTGTAACGTAGCCATTAAAGCAACACATTGATGTGTATTCCACGTTTTCTCTTTTTTAAAACTGTTTGTTCACTTATTTTGAGAGAGAAAGAGAGAGCACAAGTAGGGAAGGGTCATAGAGAGAGGGAGAAAGAGAGGATCCCAAGCTGGCTCTGTGCTGTCAACTCAGATTCCGTTGTGGGACTTGAACTCATGATACACGAGATCATGACCTGAGCTGAAATCAAGAGTCAGATGCTCAACCCACTGAGCCACCCAGATGCTTCTCATTTTTATTCACTTAATGAATATGTGCTAATTTCGACTGTGATTTCCTTCTTTGACTAACATTGCTTATTTAATTTCTAATTATTTGAGGATTTTCCAGATCTCTTTCTGTTACTTGTTTCTATTTAACAAATTATTTCTAATTCTACGGTGATCAACAATTATATTCTGTATGATTTAAATCCTTTTAAATTTATTGCAATTTGTTTTAAAGACCAGAATGCTGTCTGTTTTGAGAAATGCTCCACAGGAACTTGAAAGGAATGTGTCTCCTCCTGGTTTTGAGTGAAATGTTCTATAAACATCAGTCAGATCAAGTTCATTGATAGTGTGTTCAAGGCACGTGTATGTGTTCTGATCACTTCTCGGTGGTGAGGGAGGGATAGGTATCTGACCTTAACTGGCACGAGATGTCTGCTCTTGTGATGCCCAAGGTCAGACAGATTAGATGCGCTCTGGTTTATTAGCCACATATACTGACATCTGGGGAGGAGGTCACTGTGGACCACACAAGGCTGCACGGGGTGGAGGGCACTGGGAAGAGAGGAAACCATGAGGGGCTGAGGCTGTAGGCTTTGTAATGAGGAGAGGGTGGGTGGCCTAGCGGGAGAGTGTGATGGACTTGTTGGAATAGGCTTGCAGGCTGGCGGGATGTAGCCAGGACACCGAAGGCCAGGAGATGTGGGGCTGCCCCATCTTGTGCTTGTGGGGTACATCTTTTCCCTCATCTTCTGTTTCTACCCTATCCGCATCACTAACGATTTTTACCCAGTCTTTGTATTTTACCTAGTGTGATTATACCATTTACGTTTAATGAATTGTATACTTGGGTTTTGTTTATGTTCTTATTGCTTTTCATTTGTCTTCTCCTCTTTTCCTGCTTTTTTAAAAATTCAGTGAGTATTTCTTAGTGTTCCATTTTATCTCCTCGGTTGGCTTGCTGGCTAAAATCTTTTATTTTGTTGTGTTGCTCTAGGGTTTCTAGTTTGTCACTTCTGCATATGAGAATCTATCTTCCTCAAAGAACCTGATCTCGGTATACTACCACTTCACTTGTGTGTCAGTTCTGCTGTTTGCCTGTCATATATTTTGCATTGACAGATGGCATAATTCTGCCACAAACCTATAAATCTATTGCTGTTATTTGTGTTTGAAATATTCTATTACATTTTCTCAGCTTCATATTTTTATTATGTTTAGTTAAACTTTTTATTTTGAGAAAATGATCGATTCACTTGCAGCTGTAATAAATAATACAGAGAGATTCCCTATGCACACCGTCAACTTCTCCCCAATGAGAACGTCTTGCTAAATTACAGTAAAACAGTCCAACCAGGATCTTGGCATCCATAGAAGCAAGATCCAGAACATTCCGTCCCCACAAGGGTCCCCTGTGCTGGCCTTTGCATGCCACATCCACCTGCCCTCCTCTGATGCCCACCTGGATTTCTGGAAAACCTACTCCATTTCTATATTTGTGTTATTTCAGTAATGTGATGTACATGGATTTACACAGTATGTGACCCTTGGGGCTTTCTTTTTTCACTCAGCTCATTCCCTCACAGTCTTCTGTATTATCTGCTGATGTATGAGAATGTCAGCCCTTTCTATTACAACATAATATCCCCAGTATGGATGTACCATGGCTTGTTGAAATACCTGCTTGTTGAAGGACCACTCAGTTGTCTCCATTGTGGGGCCTTACCAACACAACTGCAACAAGCATTCATGTAGAGGCTGTGTGTGAACACAGGTTTTCATTTCTCTGTGCTAAATGCCAAGAGTGCTGGTTTATCACAATCATATGGTAGCTGCACGTACAGTTCTTTTTCAAAAGATACTTCCAGGTTGTTTTCCAGAGTTACTGTACTATTTCCTATTCTTACCAGCATTTGGTGTGGTTGCTTTTTTTTTAAGCTAGTCTGATCAGAATGCAATTGTATCTTACCGAGCTTTTAATTTACATTTCCCTAATGGTTAACGATGCTGAACATCTTTGAGTGAACTTATTTGCCATCTGTGTCTCTTCTTCGATGACATGTCTCTTCATATTTTTCTCCCCATTTTCTAGTTGGATTATCTGCTTGTCTTCACTGTTGAGTTCTGAGTGCTCTTTATATATTCTGGATACAAGTCTCTTCTCAGATACGTGCTCTACAATACGTTTCCTTACGCTGTATTTGTTTTTTCATCCCCAACACAGGATCCTTCATGGAACAAATGATTTCAGTTTTGATGGGGTTCAATGTAATGAACTGTCCTTTCAATATATTATATTTTGTGTGTCAAACTTAAGAATTCTTCACACAGCCCCAGATCCTGAACACTTACTTCCTCCTCCATTTTTTTCCAACAGACGTATAGTTTTACATTTTACCTTTATGATCAAGCTTGAATTAGTTTTGTCAGAAGTTATGAGGTTGATATTGAAATGCGGAAATATATTTGGCCCATGAATGAACTGTTGTTCCAGACCCATGTTTCTGCACCTCACTATTGTTTATGCATCATTGTCAAAAATCGACTGGGCACACGTGTAGCAGTGGTGGGAGCCCTGGGTCCTGCATTAAGTTCTGACAGTCTGTACACCTACCCTTCTGCCAATAGCATGGTCCAGTCGCCACCGACCTCTGTAATCAGCATGACTATAGAGCAAGACTTGGAATCTGGTCAAGCAACCCCTCTCATTTCATTCTTCTTTGTCAAGATCATGTTAGCTGTTCTAGTTTGTCTGCCTAAATAATTGTGTTGACAAAAAAAATTTTTTTGAGGATTTTGTTAAGAATGATGATAAACCTGTATACCAATTTAGGGATAGTTCACATGCTTCCTATTTTGAGTCTTCTACTTCATGAACACAGTTGTATTTATTATACCCAGGATAATTTTTTATTTTCTTTTGTGATTTAAATTTTTTTAATTTTATATGTATATAGAGAGATCTAGTGGGACAGAGGGACAGAGGGAGAGAGAGAATCTTAAGCAGGCTCCACACTGTTAGTGGAGCTCAGTGTGGGGCTCGACCTCATGATCACGTGATCATGACCTGAGCCAAAGTCGGACGCTTAACCAAAGTTGGACGCTTAACTGACTGAGCCACCCGATGTCCCTAGATACATCCACTTTAAATAAGCACTTTATCATATTAAGGCTGTTTCCCTCTATTTCTAATTTTATAAGAGTCTTATAATGAATGAGCGTTGTGTTTTGTCAAAGGCATTTTCTGCATTAATTGATTTGATTTTTCTTATTTAGAATGTTAAACCGGCCTTGAAGATCTGTAATAAATCTGACTTGGTTGTGGCGGGTCTGGGGTATAATTGTTCCTATAAATTGCTACAATTAAGTTGCTAGTTTTTGAGGATTTTTGCATCTAACCTTATGGTAGATATTGGCGTTTTCGACTGTCTCTTGTTTTAGAATCAAGGTAACACCAGCCTCATGAAATGAGTTTTCTACTCTTTCATATACTGCAAAGAGATTGTATAAACTTGGGGTTAATTTTTCTTTAAATGTTTTGTAGAATTTTAAAGTGAAGTGATCTGCACCTGGAGATTTCTTCTTTTGTGTTTGTTTGAGGACTTTATGACCAAAATATTAATATCACATATGGTTCAGGGATTTCTCAGGCCGTCTATTTAATCTTGGTTGAGTTTTGGCACTTTACGTTTTGTGAATAATTGGTCCATTCTTTCTAAATGTTGAGTTTATGAGTATAAAATTATTTCTAGCATTTTTTATCCTCTTCATGGCGTCAGGAACTGCAGCACTAAATCTTTCTTCATTTCCCTGGTGTTGGTGATTTGTGCCTCTCTCTTTTATCTTTGTCAGTTTTGTTAGAGTTTTATCAAGTTTATGATATGTTTTGAAGAACTAACTTTTTCTTTTATGGTTTTCTGCTGTTTCCTTGTTTTCAATTTCACTAATTTCTGGTTTTATCTCCATTGTTTCCTTCCTTCCACTTGCTTTGAATTTATTTTGCCTTCAGTTTTGTGGTGTCTGGAAATAAGAACTGAGATTATGGATTTATGACCATTTCTTTGCTCTAATGTAAGGATTTATGGGCATACATTTCCTTCTCACCACACCACGCTTTAGCTGTGTTCCACAGATTGTGATTTTTTTTAAATAAAAATTTTTCCTAATTCTACATGTTTTCTTCACTTCTTTTGAAATGTCATGTTTGATTCATGGGTGGTGCAGCAGCTAGTTATTTAATTTTTAATTGTTTGCCGTTTTTCTTATTGTCTTTCTGTCATTGATACTCAGTTTGGTTTCATTAGCATCAGGAAATATACTCTTCATGGTTTCGGTTCTTCTAAATTTTACAGAGGTTTGTTTTATGGGCCATGGAATGGGCTGTCTTAGTCAATGTCCCATCAGTGCTTGCAAAAATACACTAGTGTATTTTTCTGTCAATGGGTGGTGCATTCCGTAAACATCAGCTTCATGCCATTGAGCGATCATGTTGGTCAGACGTCTGATATCCTTGCTGTTTTGTCTCGTCCAATACTTCTGTCCACTGCTGATTGTAGCATCATCATTTTTGTATCAAGCGTTCGCTACGATTGAGGAAGCTCATGAGAAGTAGGATGGTCTGCGACATTTCCCCTCGTGTTGCACACGCTGATGTCCTTCTTCCCTTTCTAGGACCCTAAGCCTTCTGTGGTCCCTTTCTTTCTGCTCAGAGAACTTCCTGTGGGTCATCCCACGAGGATAGCGTGTTAGCAGGCAAGAGCCTCTGTTTTCCTGTCGGGAAGGTTTTCCTCCTCATTTCTGAGGAACAGTTGAAAGGGATTAGAAGTCGCAGGGGAAGTTCATTTCTTTCAGTGTTTGAAAAATGTTGCGCCACATCCTTCTGGCCCCTACGGTTTCAGGTGGGAACCCCCCACCATTCTCTCCTCTCTGGCTGCCTTCTAGACCTTGTCTTCAGTCGTCAGATGTTTGGTGATCGATCCCGGTATAGAGTTCTCCAGTTTATTCTGTTAGTTTCGCTCGGCTTCTTAGTGTATTACTTTTCATCTTTCATCAAACTTGGGAAGTTTTCAGCCATTCCATACTTGAATAGTTTTCCACTTTTCTCTGTCTGGAGCTCCAGTTTGAACTTTAGCTTTCTTCCTCTATTTTCTCTCTACAGTTAATACTGAGCACATTTATTCATCTGGCCACGGTTTCACTGACGCCGCTGTCTCAAACCCCCACTGAGCTCATTCAGAGTTTCTCTTATTTCAGTAAAACCTATTTCAAGAAGCTGATTTTACTTTTTTTCAGTTCCACCAGTGAAATTGGTTCTATTTGAGAATTTCCATGTCTTTTTGTTGAAGCTGTCTTTTTTTTTCACTTGTTGTAAAGGAATTCGAAATTACTTGTTAGAGTGCTTTCGTTTTGACTGTTTTAAGGTTGCTGTCAGATAATTCCAACATTTGACTCATCTTTGTGTGGATGTCCCTTCTCATTTATATTGTGATTTTCCTGGTCCTTTACAGGACAAGTAACTTTCAATTACATCCAGGAAATTGGCTCTTTTTTTTTTTTCTTTAATTTCTGAAATACTGAATCCTATTTAAACTTCCTGGCTTAGCAGGTAATGTCCCTGTTGACATGTAGCTTGAGGAGTGGGTAGGTGTGGATGTTCAGTTTCTGAGGGGACCCTGCCAATGCCCCAGCATGTGGGGCATGGAAAGCATTGCCTCACTGCAGATGCGGGCGCACGTCCGGCTCTACCTGGCTCTGCCGACACCTGCCTGGTGAAGGTAAGCATGAGGTCACAGCATCTCGCTTCCTTTGGGTAGTGGTGTGAGCCCACCTCCTGCCGGACCCTGCCTGCACCAGGGAACAGGAGACGAGACATCAGACGTGGAGTGCCGTCTGGGTCCGCCTCCCATCCCCCTGTCTGCCTTGTTGACTCTGAGTGGAGGGTCAGGACTCATCTGGTTTCCGGGCCCTGCTCTTGCCAAGGAAAAGGGGAAGCAGAGTGTGGTCCACTCCTCCTTAAAACATCTTGTCTGGGGCCGCCTGGGGGACTCAGTTGGTTAAGCATCTGACTTCGGCTCAGGTCATGATCTTGCAGTCTGTGAGTTCGAGCCCCATGTCTGGCTCTGTGCTGACAGCTCAGAGCCTGGGGCCTGCTTCCGATTCCACGTCTCCCTCTCTCTCTCTGCCCCTCCCCTGCTCACACTCTATCTCTCTCTCTCACTCAAAAAATGAATAAACACTGAGAAACTTAACAGAAACCCATGGGGGAGGGGAAGGGAAAAAAAAAAAGAGGTTAGAGTGGGAGAGAGCCAAAGCATAAGAGACTCTTAAAAAACTGAGAACAAACTGAGGGTTGATGGGGGGTGGGAGGGAGGGGAGGGTGGGTGATGGGTATTGAGGAGGGCACCTTTTGGGATGAGCACTGGGTGTTGTATGGAAACCAATTTGACAATAAATTTCATATATTGAAAAAAAATGAATAAACAATTAAAAAAATTGATTAAAAAAAATCTTGTCTGACTCATGGGTGAGGGGTGGGGGTCGAATCATTATAGCCAGATGACACAGGTCAAGAAAAATATGGTGGAGCCTCCTGGAGTTTTCATGAGTAACGCTTTCTGGGACTAAATTTGTCAATGTCCATCAGACGTCTCCTAAATACTTACATATTTTGCCCACTGTGTTTCTCAGAATAGGTCCTGATACACAATCCAAAATAGCAGCAATGCTGTATTCCCAAAGATGGCCAGTGTAAAATAAACTCTAATTAAAAATGGGACAAACACAGTATTACAAATAACGCCATGTGATTAATTACATCTATAAGAAGAGATATGAAATCACTAAAATGTATGAAAATACTCATAGCAACATGAGAAATATTCATATCAGAATATTAATCAGAAGAAATTGTTGCAGGGGCACCTGGGGGGGCTCAATCGGTTGGGCGTCCGACTTGGGCTCAGGTCATGATCCCACAGACCATGAGCTCGAGCCCTGCATCCGGCTCTATGCTGACAGCTCAGAGCCTGGAGCCTGTTCTAGATTCTGTGTCCCCCTCTGTCTCTGCCCCTCCCCCGCTCATGCTCTGTCATTAAGAAAAAAGAAGAAATTGATGCAAAGTGGTTGATAAATTTTGATTTGGGACACATAAAGATGTGTATGCTCCTCTTGGACTGTTTCTGACCTAAATGCTGCAGTTTTATAGGACTCAACCTATAAATTAAGGATAAATTAAGGAACTGAGAGTAAGAACCTTCAAGGCCCTGGCACACGTAAGTAGAAATGTCAGCCAGGTAGATGATGCTATGTACCAGAGTCTCTCCATGGGCTACCAGAGAGGTGTGTTTCTTGCTCTTGCTAAATGGCCACGCGGTCAAGGTGAGGATTTGGGCTTTCCACTGGACACATGGGACTCGGGCCCAGAGAAGCTCTGCCTCTCCCTCCTACAACTTGCAGGGGAAAGGAAGGACACCAAATGAGGCAACAATTCTTAAAACCTCAGCCTGCAGGTAGCAACAAGCATGGACCCAATTCTCCATCAGACCATAAAGAAGGTATTTTGAAAAAAAAACCCAAAAAACACAAATGCTTTATCACTCTGGTTTCTATAAATATTTTCAGTTTGCAATGTCTAAACAGGCTAAGAAACCCAGCTTTTAACTACAGATAATCCCTCTTTTCTGTATCGTAGATCCTGAAAGATCATGAGAAATGCGGTTCGAGTTTTACAAAGCATTTGTAAAAATCAGCAACTTGTCCGGACCCGTGGTCTGATCGCTAACGTGATAAGCAAGTAGGGTCTTACAAGTAGTAGCGACAATTCCACTGAAATTCTCCCGGGTTTTACAAGCTTTTAACACTCTTAAGAAAGAGTATGATGTATAAATAATGTCACTGCTCCCAGCAATCTGAATTTATTACACAAAGGTGAAAACGAGGTTGGTCCACTAATGCGCTTTGTACCCCGTTTAAACTTGCACTGATTTTGTCTGATTATGATAATGAGAAAGCTGAGTGCATGCTGGTATTTTAGATCAGTGGGAAGGTTTGTTCTGAGCAAGAAAATACCAAGTCAGCTGCTGAGAAATGGCGTGTTCAAACACTGCCCGACGTGAGGAGTCCCAACTTGTCCAACCTCCCCTTTTATTACGTGTTTGGATGCCTTCTGGAACCCAAAGGAGGTGAATAATGCTTTTGGCAGGGACACGGGCAGGAGGTGGGTGCAGTCCTGACCTCTGCTCCACGGAATGCAGTGTCCACAGCCTCGGCACACGGCACGTTTTCTTGCATCAGCACACTTTCAAGGGAAAGGGAACGCCAGCCAGCTTCCTGGGTCCTCTGCAGAATGCAGGAGATGTGCTCTCGTGCGCTCCGTGATCTGCAGTCCCAAAGGCTTGGGGGCACAGAAAGGACCTAAAAAGCGAGGAATCGGGAAGTATCCAGAGACTCACGGAACATGAGGTTGCCAAGTGGGGGGGCGGTCACCATGACATCAAAGGCAAGGAGACACAATGTGTAGGGTTGTTGTGAGCCAGGGTCCTCGCTTCGCCTGACAAGTGAGAAAGGGACAGATGTGACGGGTGACTCATGGGTGGGCTATGCAGTCCTGAGGAGTGAACACTGTGGGATGATTTTATTTTTAAGTTTATTTATTTTGAGGGAGGGGAGGGACAGAGAGAGGGGGAGAGAGAAAATCCCAAGCAGGCTCCACATGGTCAGCACAGAGCCCAATGTGGGGCTCAAACTCACGAACCGTGAGATCACGACCTGAGCCAAAACCAAGAGTGGGAGGCTGAACCGACCGAGCCCCCCAGGCGCGCAGAAATTATTTTTGTTGATTGCAGACCATGTGCCATACTGTGACGCAGATCATGCAGGTGTCATTTCACCTTCCAGAACACCACGTGAAGGAAACATTCCTCTATACAGTTCAGAAAACTAGGCTGGGAGCCTTAGATAACCAGTCCCAGCCATACATGTGAGATAACAGATTTGGAATCTGAGTCTGGGACTCTCTGACATCTCAAACCATGTATTTGTGGTTCTTGTTTTTAGATGTGTAATTCCCTGGTGACATATGGTTTACGGATAGTAAAGGGAAAGGATAAACTAAGAATGCATCTAACATGCTAGCTGTGTATATGGTGTGAGGTACGAAATGCAACGAAGGGGGCGCCCAGGGGGCTCAGTGGGTTAAGTGTCCAACTCTTGATTTCCACTCAGGTCATGATCTTGCAGTTGTGGGATGGAGCCTGCTTGGGTTTCTCTCTCTCTCTCTCTCTCTCTCACTCTCTGCCCCTTCCCTGTGCTCTCTCTCTCTCTCTCTCTCTCTCTCTCTTTAAATAAATAAATAACTATTAAAAAGATTTAGAGGAGCGTCTGGGTGACTCAGTCAATTAAGCATCTAACTCTTGATTTCAGCTCAGGTCATGATCTCACAGTTCATGAGTTCGAACCCCATGTTGGGCTCTGCATTGGCAGGGCAGAGCCTGCTTGGGATTCTCTCCCCTTCTCTCTGCTCTTTCTCCCACCCTGTGTTCTCTCTCTCTCTCTTTCTCTCAAAAATAAATAAATATTGGGGTGCCTAGGTGGTTCAGTCGGTTAAGCATCTGAATTTGGCTCATGATCTCTCATTGTGGGTTCAAGCCCCGTGTCAGGCTCTGTGCTGACAGCTCGGAGCCTGGAGCCTGCTTGGGATTCTGTGTCTCCCTCTCTCTCTGCCCCTCTCCCGCTCATGCTCTGTCTTTCTCCCTCAAAAATAAACATTAAAAAATGTTTTAAATAATAACAAATAAATATTTTTTAAAAATTTAGAAATACAGCTTCGTTTTGATCCTGATTACTATACAGCTGTGTCCTACAATATTTTCAAAATTAAAATAACACTTTGCCATATACTTTCTTCTCATATGTATCTCACACTTATTTCTAGACATTCTGCACCTTTCTACTCTGTATGTCCATAAGCATGCCAACATCATACTTTCTGATCTCTGGGGATTTACAATAATTTGTAATAACTGGAAAGGGGAGGCCTTCCGTGACTTTCATGCTGATGGATATTATTAAACATTTGTTCCTCCTTCTCTAGGTTAGAACCATTTTATTCACTTTTTAAAGATGGCAGTATGAGTACATTTGTGAATCTATTTTAATTCATATAGAATTATTTTAAATGTCACTTTTGAAATAACACTTAGTAAATCTTATTTTATGAGAAAATACTATGCCTCATGTAGGTTTCTCCTTTTCTTTATTCAGATAGATCATTCCCAATAAAATTTTTCCTAAGGATTGTATGGCTTGTTAAAGTTTTATTGGCTATCAAGGCAAGAAAAAGCAAGATCTATTTTTATCCCTGGATGTTGGACCAGATAATTCTAACAAAAAGGTGAAATAATTAAAGCCATAGGACATTCAAATTCATAAAAGTATATGCTTATCCCATACAGTTTATCATATACCCATTATACTTTAACAAGCTATATAAATAGTTCAGTTAAATCACAATCATTTTACTCTGTCTACGAAAATACTTTAAATCACGATAAGAAACTCAAAACCATTATTTTAAAAATGTACACAGAATTTACTATACAGTGTTTTATTTTGTTTTATTTTTTCATGAAAAACATCTTTTATTCTTTATTTATTTTTAAGAGAGACAGAGAGACAGAGTGCAAGCGGAGAGGAACAGAGAGAGGGAGACACAGATGGGAAGCAGGCTCCAGGCTCTGAGCTGTCAGCACAGAGCCCGACGCGGGGCTCGAACTTATGAACCACGAGATCATGACCTGAGCCAAAGTCGGGGACTTAACCGACTGAGCCACCCAGGCGCCCCTACAGAGTTTTAAATATTATGGGAAGTTAGGCCACAGCAAAGTAAAAAATATAAAGTTTGGAAAAATAGAGATTTGTATTATATAGATTCATAAAAGTTTAATATACAACATGCACTAAGAACACACACAAACTGAGTCTTAAAAGTAGACAAATACTTAATAGAATATGGACACTAACATAATAACAGATTCTTATGCTCGATACATACAAAAGTATGTTCCTCTTAATGATTTTCAACTAAATGCAAATTAAGGTTTTAAAGGGATATTGCTTTACACCCTTCAAGATGGCAAAAATTTTTTTGAAAGTGGTCTCTTGTGGGTGGAGATCAAAAGCACACTCCCTCAGATTCCTACCGGAGGGTGGTAGGCAATGGCTTTTTGGAAACATAATCCAGCATATCGCTGACACTTTAAAAATAAAACACATATGCTGTATTTTTCTTGACAATCTAGTCTTCAGAATGAAAAGCCAGGTTGTGTAAATAGTGTGTTACACATATTGTATAAATGTGTACCATCTGTATGGCTATTTTCCATACGTATGTGGCTGTACGTGTGCATATATAACTATTATTCGCATATATACATAAATACATGTGTGTATGCATATGTAATACATATATATAAAATCATTGGTTGTGGTAGCAAGAGTCTCGAGCGGGCGTATGAATACACATTGGTAAGGAAGTGTTTACCTAAACTATGAAATATATGTGCACTTGAAGTTTGCATCACAGTTAGCAGAAGGAGTTACATCTATATCGATGGACTCTGCTGTGCTACTTTACTTCCAAAATGCTTTAAAATAGTCTGCTCACAGGGTGCCTGGGTGGCTCAGTCGGTTACGTGTCCGACTTCGGCTCAGGTCATGATCTTGTGGTTTGTGGGTTCGAGCCCCGCATCAGGCTCTGTGCTGACAGCTCAGAGCCTGGAGCCTGCTTCGGATTCTGTGACTTCCTCACTCTCTGCCCCTCCCCTGCTTGTGTTCTGTCTCTCTTTTTCTCTTTCTCTCAAAAATAAACATTAAAGAATTGAAAATAAAATAAAATAAGCTGCACATGATTAAGGGTACAACTGGATAACCTCTGAGATCTGCATACACCCACGAAGCAAGAGCAAAGTACATCCTTCACCCCTCCACCTGTCTTCTGCATCCTGTCAGTCTTCTGTGATGCATTCCTCACCCCTTTCCGGCCACGGGCAACCCTGAGCCCATGTTCCCCTTCCTACACGTGACTTGAGAATGTCTGGAACTCCGTGTGAATGGACTATGGACACATACAACATTTACTCTTTTTGTGTTGCTTCTTTCTCTTACGTAATTATTTTGAGACTCGTGCATGAGGCTTGCATTAGCATTCCCTTCTTTTATTGCCAAGAAATATTCCATTGCACAGCCACAACCCAGTCTGCTTATCCATTCCCTTGATGGGCGGTCCCTTCCAATGTTTGTTATTACGCACAGGGCAGCTGAGGGCATTTGCGGACACATCTCCGTACGGATGTGAGCTTCCATTTCCTCGGTAGGTACCCACACGTGGGAAGCCTCAGTCACACAACAGGTGTATATTTGACTTTATAGGAAACTTCCAGACTGTTTTCCAAAGCGACTGCACCGGCTTATATTCCTGCCAGCAGGGTGTTAGAGCTCCCGTCTTTTCTCGTGATCACCGACAGTTGCTGGAATCCCTCTTCAAATGTAACAATCCCGGTGGGTATATAATTGTGATTTTTCTTTGTATTTCCATAAAGACTCAAGATGTTAAGCGTCTTTTGTGTGTGCTCATCTACCATCTGAATATCTTCGTTGGTGAGTGTTTGATGTAATCTGTTGCCCATTTCTTAATGGAGCATTTTCTCACCTTAGCGAGTTTTTAGAAGTGTTTTTTTATTATGAAAAAAGCTGTGAATAGTTTGAATTCATCTGGTGAAGAATCTTATGGAAAGATACCCACTTTGCTTTTCACGTAACTCACCCCGGGATTTGGAGGTATTGATGGAGGAGACGAGAAGAGGGAGAGGGTCAAAAGGCCAGTGCCAACAAAACATGTAAAATATGTCTAAGACTGAAAAGAAAAACCAAACAGTGAGGCGTTATGGGAAGACAGTCACGTAAACTTACAAAGCAGTGTGCGAATAAATGATCGCCAACATGTTTAAAGTAATTATCTCAAGGTGGTGCGATTTCAGGGGGTTTTTACACTTTTATTTACATTTTCACATGTTGTTTGATATTCTTAAATGTGTGTAATTGCACCCAGATTCCATTGTCAACAACACAGAATATCAGTTCAGGTGAAGTTCTGGGTCCCGGGGAGGATGGTGGGGGCTAGTGGGAGACTGACGCGCGGGCTCGGAGGAGACTGGACCCTACCTGGCAGCCCAGCCCAGCACCACTGTTCAAGGATGACTCCGTCCACAGGCCTCCCCTCTGTCAGGGAGACCTGGGCCCCCTGGGGAAGCTGGGAGACAGCCTCGCTGTAGAATCACTTGGCTTTCCTGCTCGTGTGTGGGCCTCCACTTAAAACTAAACTTCCAGAAAATTAGTGACTGTTTACCCGGCAGATTCAAAAAAGTGTTGCCTCGTCCAACGTTGGGCCTCAACTCCTGGATCAGATCTTTTCTTTCCATAACTAGTATAAGTGCTTGTGTCCAGGTGATTCACTCACCAAGATTTTTAGTGACTCATTTGTTTGATTAATAATTAATCAGGAGAGCTTTTACTTAGATGCCATGGTGATAGCTGGATTTACAAAGTTAAATAAACACCAGAATGTAACCCAGGTAGTTGGGTGTCTCCCTGTGTTCAACTGTGTAATAGGAAACTTTTGACACGAGACATCTAAAAACCCCAGAGGTCATAACTGAAGGTGACCTCAGAGGTCAGTGTTCCTGGCTCTAAGACTGAGCATTCTATGAGCACTTATCGCAGACCTACTGTGTGCCTGGCGGTATTACAGGAACTTGGCCAGAATACATATGGCTATTTTATTTTATTTTATTTTACTTATTTCTTATTTTAAGAGACAAAGAGATAGACCGAGCACAGGGTAGGGACAGAGAGAGGCAGAGGGAGAGAATCCCCAGCAGGCCCCGCACTGTCAGCACAGAGCCCGATGTGGGGCTCAATCACACGACCCTGAGACCATGATTTGAGCCAAAATCAAGAGTGGACGCTCTACCGACTGAGCCACCCAGGCTCCCCTGTCTTTGATTTTCTTGATTGAGGATACTATGGGTACAAAGTAAGAAGAGAAAAGTGGAAAATAATGTCGTAAATGTAATAAACAGGTGCATCCTTATCATGGTAGAGACAAGCAGGTGCTCTGGGGAAAGACAGCCCAGGACAAGGGGACGGGGCACAAGGCTGTGTGCTGAGGGTCAGGAAGAGAGCGCCGTGGCTGGGGTCACGACGCAGCAGGAGAAGGCGGGCAGGGCAGGAAGGGGACAGTGTCTCAGGAGCATAAGTGACCGAAGACCATTGAGTTTTGCTACAAGAGACTTAGTAGGACTTTGAACAAAAAGATGACATGTTTGGATTTCTGTTTAGAGAGGCTCATTCTGGCTCCCGTGCTGTGAATCCATGATGGGGGACAAGGGTGTAGAAGGTTCTTTGTGATGATGGCAGTTGAGACCAAAGATACAGCCGAGGAGATGCTAAGACAGGTTCAGAACCCAGACACATTTTATTTTATTTATGTATTTATTCACTAAAGTTTTATTAATTTATTTTGAGAGAGAGAGAGGCAGACAGAGAAGCCCAAGCAGGCTCCATGCTGTCAGCACAGAGCCTGATGTGGGGCTCGAGCCCACAGACCTTGAGATCGTGACTCAAACCAAAATCAAGAGTCAGACGCTTAACTGACCGAGCCCCACCCCGGCAGCCCCCAGACACATTTTAAGTGAAAGCTGGGCTTCTTTGCTGGGATTTGGAGGTGAGATGAGCAAGAAGACAGAATGGATGTCTTTGCCTGAACCTCTGCAAGCATGAAAGACTTGGGTCCTCGCAGAGAGAGGGAGGAAGCGTCCCCTGGGGAGCGCCCTCCCTGAGAAGTGCCACGTGTCCCCTCCACACACATTTCCTAGTCTATGGGCCACGCAGCAGGACCGGTGCCTCGCGGTGTGGCAATGAGGCGCCTGCATTTTGCAGGGAAGAGAGGGGACCGGACAGGAACGGAGCCCGGAAGTCCTGCCGCGGGACCTTCGCTCCAAACAACAAGCACCGCAAAGGGAAGCATGTGTCAGGAGAACAATAAAACCGATGAGATAGAAAGAAACACCACTGCTGTGCTGAAGTGAACTAGAACATCATCGTGAGGCCAAGGTCCAGCGGAAAAGAGAAATCACCACGCTGATCCCCAAAGTGGTGTTTTAGGAGTGGGTGAGGATCCCCAGGTGTGGGAGAGGGAGGGCAGTGACTACCCCCAGCTCTGTCGTCAACCCTCAACGAGTGGAGGTGTGAACGCAAAGGGGAGGCTCGTGGACGGACCAGCCTCGAACGTGTTAGACAATCTCCAGGCCTGTCACTGACCTCGGATGACCTTGGACACACTGCAAGCACCTGAAAAAAGCAAATACTTCTAGGAGAATATTACAGATTTTTAAGCCTCACATTAAACATATATTTTGGGGGGCACCTGGGCGGCTCAGTCAGGTAAGTGTCTGACTTTGGCTCAGGTCACGATCTCACGGTCCATGGACTTGAGCCCCACATCGGGCTCTGTGTTGACAGCTCAAAGCCTGGAGCCTGCTTGGGATTCTGTGTCTCCATTTCTCTCTGCCCCTCCCCTGCCTGTGCTCTTTCTCTCTGTCAAAAATAAATAAACATAAAAAAAAAAAAGCAGGGGCACCTGGGATGCTGAGTCGGTTAAGTGTCTGACTTCGGCTCAGGTCACAATCTCACGGTCCATGGGCTCGAGTCCCATGTCCGGCTCTGTGCTGACAGCTCGCAGCCTGGAGCCTGCTTGGGATTCTGTGTCTCCCTCTCTCTCTGCCCCTCCCCCGCTCACACTCTGTCTCTCAAAAATAAACATTAAAAAAAATAAAAACATATACTTTTCAAATGAAACTTTCAAAGCAGAATAACAAAACTATCCAGCCCATACCTCTTTTCAAATTAGTGTTTCCATTTTCCTTGGATAAATACCCAGAAGTGAACTTACTGGGTCACATGCTATTTTTTTAAGGACCCTCCATTCTGTTTTTCCAAAGTGACTGCACCAGTGTGTCTTCCCACCCACAGTGCTTGTCAGCTGTGCTCTAATAAAAAGTCAAAAAAAAAAAAATTGCCCAACCTATAATGGGACTAGAATCTGAATGGCAATGAAGAGAAAT
The DNA here is from genome assembly GCF_046562875.1 of Panthera onca. NCBI lineage: Eukaryota > Metazoa > Chordata > Mammalia > Carnivora > Felidae > Panthera > Panthera onca. The sequence continues at coordinate 62,510,834 of NC_138340.1, read as the reverse complement.
AATACTGATAGGTACAGATGGACGAAACTCACGGAAACCAGAGAACTGGATATAATGTTACAGTATCTGTTTACTAGGTTCAAGGAGGGATGGGCAAGATTCAGAGTTTCATAAGGTGGGGCCCTGCGGAAACGGATGTGGCACATTCCGAAAAGAAACAAATCCTAAAGTAAAACTCCGCTGACCACACGTGGGAAACACTGGGAGATCAGAGAGCAGAACAGGCAGAGCCGACCAAAGAATTAAAGAGGTGACAGTGAGCCAAGACAGAACGCGGAGGAAATACTCCCAGGAACTTCACATCACCCACCAAGACATCCGCTGAGACCTGAAGCCCCCCTGTGATGGAGGAACAAACGCAAATTCACAGCTAGGTCAAGCCAGAGCCAAGTGCAAATATCAAGGGCAAAGGGGTACAGATGACAATATACTGGCATATGCGATGAAGAAGAATGAACTCTTCCACACCCTCCCAAATGAGGAAGCTGGTGTCTTTTTTTAAAATTTTTTAATGTTTATTTATTTTTGAGAAAGAGACACAGAGCGTGAGCGGGGGAGGGGCAGAGAGAGGGAGACACAGAAAGTGAAGCAGGCTCCAGGCCCTGAGCTGTCAGCACATGCCCCAATGCGAGGCTCGAACCCACAAACCGCGAGATCATGACCCGAGCTGAAGTTGGACGCTCAACCGACTGAGCCCCCCAGGTGCCCCAAGACCCTTATTCTTCAAATACCTGCAAAAGAGCTGCTGGTCGGAGGCCATCATCCCCCTCCCCCCCATCACTCCACTCCCTTCTTGTGGAAAGTACTTCAGGAGTTACTTTCTTAATAGGTACAAGTGAGGTCGTTTTATCCTAGGGACACACTTACCAAAGCTGCAGAAGGTTCAAAAGCCATGAACAGTGAGCGTCTATGCAGCGGGACAATCTGCTGTGGGGAGAAGCCTTGCCCCTTCCCAAGATGCATCTTGACCAACCCCTCCCCCAGAGAGGTCAGTAACCTCCTTCCTTCTCAGGGAACGTGCTCACCGCAAGGAGCAGAAGCCGGTGCTGTTACAAAGTGAGCGGCTGTCCCCCTCGGCCGTGTCACTGCAAACACGGCTCAAAGCCAGAAAGCACGTAAAATAAACATCCGGGTGGAGTCAGGCCCTGGAGAAAGCTGGAGGGCTTCCCCGCAGGTAGGGGTGAAGGAGGAGAACCCACACCAGAGGGGTGAGGCCGGGAGGAACAGGCAAGAGCATCCACCGTGACCACCAGGAATCGGGACCCCTAAATAGAAAGAAAGGTCTCCCCTCATGGACAAGGAGGACGAGGAGGCCCCACCTTCCAGCCTGGGGGCAGGGGGTCTGGCTGGAAGAGAGGAGAGGACAGCGTTGGCCTGAGAAGCGTGGACCCCGGACATAACCCACACAGGCAGGGTCCTGACCTCTGCACCCTGTGGTCCAGGATGTGGCGTGTCTGCACTCCGATAGGTGGAAATCGTGGCTGTTGGAGTAACAAGCGTACATTTGCCCGTGGACACGTCACAGGTGGGGGGTTCAAAATTCTCAGCAAAACACAACTATTTGGAACGACATCCCGAAACAATGCCCAACAGGGGAGAATAGTAGCGAATGGGGTACCTCGTGGTAAAGTAGCAGCTTATAATAACACGGCCATGCCCCCTGTAAGGCTCCTCCACTAGGCTTGCAGACCCCACGCCCCTGCCCCCCGTCTCCCCGCCCCTCTGCTCCCCGGGCACCTCCACCCGGCTCAGCCTGGGGCTCCTGCCTCCCTGGATGGGCTCCCTTGGAGAGTCCGCGGAGCTGCAGGCATTAAGGACCAGCCGTCCGAGGACTGCTTCCAATGTGCATCTCTGCCCCCGAACCATCCCGCCTCCCCACACGCCACCAGGCCCGGGTTCAAGCACAACTTCGCAGAGGAGCCCAGGTCTTCTGCACCAGCCGCTCTAATTTGTGCCTCTTCCTCCATCCCAGGGAGTCATCTGGCCCATGGCTCCTCTCCCACCGCCAGCAAGCAGATCACCTGGCCGTCCTGCGAGCTGGGGCAGGTGCCTAGTCAGCCCTGGGATTCACCGGGAGCCTCTGATGGGCCCTTGCACTCTGCCCAGCCCTGCCGCCTCCATAATCCCCGAGGTGGTTCTTAGACATTGGTCACATCAGCCGGCTCCCTGTGCTCTCGCTGGCTCCTCCTCTCATAGTAAGAGCCGATGGGTCCTCCTGCCCAGGAGCATCCTGCTTCCTGCCCCAGGCCGCTCTCCACCTCGGAGTATCCCCTGCTGCATGTTCCGAGCCCAGAGTCCTGGCGGTGTCCTGTGCCGGGGTGCTCCCTCATGTCCCTGGTACCTGCTCCCTGTCCCTTAGGTTTGTGCCTAAATGTCCCTCTGCTGTGAGGGTTCACCTTCCAAGACTGAGTTAAGCAGAGCATAAGCAAATTAGGAGATGAAGCAACACTGACTTTAACCTCCATGATTTCCACATCGCTGATGCAGCAGACCCAGCAATCCTGGTGCCAGCAGAAGAATTCCCACGGTAGCAGACGTCTTTCTCCGTGTCCCAACCTGATCCCCAGCACCTAGAACAGCGCTTCCTACAGAGTGTATGTTGGGGGAACATTTGCTGAATGCATGAACTAATTGGAAGTCACGCCCGATGTGTGCCCTAGAGCAGGTGCACAGAGGAAAGTAAAGGGATGCGCGCCTCCGGACCCTGGTGCATCTGCAGATCGAGGCACAGGGGGCAGCATTCTCCAAGGACAGCAGGTGGGAAATGCTCAGAAGGGCAGGATCCGAGGGAGCCGTGGGCTCGGCCGGGAGACCATGGGCATGTGTCGTCGGAGTGTTGAAGGAAAAGAAATCCATTCAGAACGTAGCACTAGCCAACCCGTAGTCCAACACTAGTGGAGATATAATAATTTCTATAAAATTAGAGACTGAGAGATTTTCTTCGAAAGAACTGTGAGAGGGTGTCCTTCAATAAGAATATTGGAAACCACACAAATACTTCAGAGGAAATAAAAATGATATTCTAACAATTTGGGTGACATATTGGCTAGTCAGATAAGTAAAAATGCATTGTCATTTAAACGTACTATAGCAATAATGAATGTTTTTCTTTCACCCATATTCTTTTCTTTTTAATTTTTTTAATGTTTATTATTTTGGAAGAGAGACAGAACACGAGCAGGGGAGGGGCAGAGAGAGAGGGAGACACAGAATCAGAAGCAGGCTCCTGGTTCCAGGCTCCAAGCTGTCAGCACAGAGCCTGATGAGGGCTCAAACCCACAGGCTGTGAGATCGTGACCCGAGCTGAAGTCAGAAGCTTAACGGACTGAGCCACCCAGGTGCTCCATGAATGTTTTTCTTTCAAATAAGGTGAAATATTTTTGTCAGGCACCCAAATTACCATACTATCACATAGGTACATCCAATCATTGGTTAAACTATGCTAAACGTTATATATGATTCAGTAGAGGCTGGAGCTACTGATTAAAATTTAACTATTAACTCATGTATATATTCCAAAATATTAGAGTAACCACTCATAGAATAGATAAGGACAAACCAGTTCAAGAATATGAATAATGAAAATTAGATCTACCCAAGTCAGGAAAGGATTAAAAAAACTAACATAAGAAAGTATGGCAAAAAAACCCAAAAATTAAAAAAGAAGGTAGATATAGGTCTAAACGTAACAAAATTTACACTAAATGTTAACAGATTAAGTTTGACCTCTAAATCTCAAGGGATTTTAAAGTCCTGTCACAAAAAGTACAGTGTAGTGAGAGAGAAAACTATTAATAATATGGACTTGAAGATAAGCAATCAGTAGGATCAAAGGGGTGAATAACCAAGAAAACATAATAATCTTGAAGTCATCTGTAACTAAGCAAAGAGACTTGAGGTACTAACAGCAAAACCTAACACAAAAAGATGCTAAACTGTGATATACCACAGAGTATGTCATTAATTTCAAAAAGGCAGCAAAAACAAAAACAAAACCTTTGACTTAATCAATAACCAATAATCAGGAAATGTAGGAAAAATGCATGATATATTTAGGAAAGCTAACAGCATGTATATTCACAGAACAAGTTGCACCAAACTTCATACAGATAGTAATAAAATAAAGTAAGATGCTAATAATCATCACAAAAATCTACTTTAAAAAAACCCATGTTTGGGAGAGTCTGGGACATTTAGATTGGATGGACAATAAAACATCAAATGTTAATTAACATTTTGAGCAAATTGCCAAAGCAAAACTAAGAAACTATAAATTTAGGTGTTTGTGTATGTATTAAATACACACAGAGTAAAAGCTTAAACCGCAATGAACTAGCCATTCTAATCAAGTATTCAAAACTTGCCATAGAATTAGCACAAATATATTATTTAAAATGACATACAACAAAATTGACAAGGTAATGAGCAATGAAGTAAGAGTGGATGTCACTCGGATGCCTGGAAACATTTTAGAGCTAGAACAATCTAAAAAGGTGAGATTGGAAAGGTGCTTTGAGTGTGGATAAGCCCAAGGTTTGCTTAAGTCCAAAAAACAAAAAATACTATGAACAACTTATACCAATGAACATTAAAAAAATGGACAATTCAGAGGCACCTGGGTGGCTCAGTCAGTTAAGCATCCACCTTTGGCTCAGGTCATGATCTCATGGTTTGTGGGTTCAAGCCCATGTTGGGCTCTGTGCTGACAGCTCAGAGCCTGGAGCCTGTTTCAGATTCTGTGTCTCCCTCTCTCTCTGCTCCTCCTCCATTAACACTCTCTGTCTCTTTCTCAAAAAATAAATAAATAAATAAATATTTTTAAAAAAATTTTAATGGACAATTTATTATAAAAAATGACTGAATTTGACTCACCTAGAAACAATAGAAAGCTGTTAAGTTCTTATAATCAGTAAAATATTGAGGCTTTCATCAAAATAGATACACACACACTGTATATGCTCATCGAGAAATCAAGATCTCTCTCGAGCCAGATACTTACCCGGAGAATTTTCTCAAATTCCTGGAACTAGAAATTTTGGGGTTTTTTTTGTTTTGTTTTGCTTCTATTTTTTTTTTCCTGTGAGCTCCAGACACAATAGAAACTAAACTCTCCTGTGGGCTGAGTATTCTAGGGCATAGAAAATTAAGGAAAACCTTTTCCTCTATTGTGTAACATTGATATTGCCAGTAAGGAAACAATATTAAAAAGTTCTAAAGAAATGTTAATTTGCTCAATCCCTCAGTTTATGTAAAATCAATAAATGATGACCGATTAGGCTTGAGAATTCATACATAATTAAACATTTATAAAATCATCAGTGTAATTCCTCTAAAACGGATAGAAGGGGAATGACCACATGACTGTTCCCACCGATCGTTCCCAAAGAACGGAGAAAGGAGGGGATTCCCACGTTACTTGGAGGGGCTTCCTCAGGCGTCACACGTAAGGGTGACCTCCCAGATGTCTCCTTGTTAGAGTCAGGAAGGAGACGTGGGTCCAGCTGCCACACGTCACATGCCGTACATTTACAGGCAGAGGTCATGCAGGGCAGACGAAGACAAGAAAAAATAAATAGAAATGCAATGACTTGGCTATTGTGAAGGGTGCTGCGGAGAACGTGGGAACGCAGATACTCAGACATTTCCTGAAAATCCTGATTTTGAGTCTTTTGGATGTGTACCCAGAAGTGGGGTTCCTGTGTCGTATGGTAGTGTTAATTGTAATTTTTTGAAGCATTCCTATACTGTCTTTTACAGAGGCTGTGCTATTTTACAGACCCGTCGTCAGCATGGGAGGGTTCCATTTTTTCTGGATCCTCTGCTATACTGCTGTCTCCTCCCCCTCCTCCCCCTCCTCCAATCCCTCCTCTGCCTCCTCCTCCTCCCCCCTCCTCCTCTTCCCCCTCCCCTTCTTCCTCCCCCTCCTCCTCTCCTTCCTCCTCTCCCTCCATCTCCCCCTCCCCCCTCCCTGTTCTCCCTGTCTCCTTCCTCCTCCCCTCCTCCTCCCCCTCCTCCTTCTTCTCCCCCTCCTCTTCTCCCTTCTCCCCCTCCATCTCCCCATCTCCCCACCCTGTCCTCCCTGTTTCCCTCCTCCTGCCCCTCTTCCTCCACCTCCTCTCCTTCCTCTTCTTCCCCCTCCTCCCCCACTTCCTCCCCTCCTCCCCCTCCATCTCCCCCTCCCCTGGCCCTGTCCTCCCTGTCTCCCTCCTCCGGCCCCTCCTCCTCCCCCTCCTCCTCCTCCTCCTTCTTCTCCCCCTCCTCCTGCCCCTCCTCTTCCCCCTCCTCCCCCTCCATCTCCCCCTCCCCCCACCCTGTCCTCCCTGTCTCCCTCCTCCTGCCCCTCCTCTTCCCCCTCCTCCTCCTCCTTCCTCTCCCCCTCCTCCTCTACCTCCTCCTCCTCCCCCTCCTCTCCCTCCTCCTCTCCCTCCTTCCCCTCCATCTCCCCCTCCCCTGGCCCTGTCCTCCCTGTCTCCCTCCTCCTGCCCCTCCTCCTCCTCTTTAGAACAGGTGCAAGGTGGCTTTCATTGTGGTTTTGATTCCCCATTTCCCTGATGACGAGGGACGTTAAACATCTTTTCACGTGCCTGTTGGTGTTAGTCTTGTGGCCAGCCAGCTTGCTAATGGTCCTTTCCTGTTCTGCCAGCACGCCCCAGCGTAAGCACGGGCTCTCACTAAAACATCTTCGCAAACCAACCCACATAATATTCATCTTGATGCAATTCCCATCATTTTCTCTCCTAGATATAAAATGCCGTGTACAATCACAGGAACGTATACGAGAGAGGTAGCTGCAGCTTGGAGCTGCACGGATCGCTTGGAGCGGCAGCTGGCAAACTTCTTCCCATAAGACGCCACACGGTAAGTATCTGACGACTCGGAAACCAGGCAGCCTCCGTCACACGTACCGGATGCGCCACTGCAGCGGAAAAGCAGCTGGAGACAAACAGGTGTGGCTGTGTGACAGTGGAGCTTTATGTACAAACACAGGCAGCGTTCGGCCCATGGGCCACGGTTTGCTGGCCGCTGATGCAGAGTGGAAGATCGACGGCGGCTTGGGGCCTGGCTCCACGCGGTGAATACTGTCCTCTGTAAAACCGAGTCCTACTGGGGGGGGGTGAGCGCCCGGCACTGTGTTATTTTACCATCAGAGTCCACGCAGGCGTGACCATCTACCTTCGTGTGCGTTTGAACCGTGTCTGCTGAGCACATCAGTGCGGCCGCCACACACTTGGAGCCCCTGGGGCTGTGAGTGCCCGGGTCGACGCTAAGGAGCAACAGAATGTTATGACCGGCAAATCACCAGCCCCTCGGTGATTCTCCTTAGCCTTGTCTCTCTTCTCAACGCCCAGATCTCGCCTGTGCACCACCCCAAAGCTGTTTCCCTTGCCGTTAATTTTACAGGTCGCTGCAGACGCCTCCCTCCCTCGCTCCTTCGACTCACCGCTGAGCTGGTCTGGGTCTGCGCCCTCTCTTCTGTTGTTTGTCTTTGCTGCCCGTGGTCTTCCGCATGCGCTCCTGGGTCTCCACCTGCGTCTTAAATGGTTCAACCCTCAGACTCTCCTTCTGCCATCTTCCCATTCCATTGTGCATGTTTCCTGAAAATCTTCAAGCCTGCCCGCTACTCCCGAGTGACAGCATTAACAACTATGCTCTGGTTCGGACAGCTCCTCTGGTTTCTGGCTGAGGTTCCCAATAGCCAACACGTTCTAACAACCCACCGGTGCTGAGCACTGCTTGCATTCGGTGCGCGTAACTGAGTGAATCATCAAAACCCTACAGGATGAGGTCTGCTACCATCCGTATTTCACAAATGGAGAAACAAGGTCTAAGACGGAAGAAATTTGCCAAAGCCGTTAGGTGAGCGAGAGGCAGATGCAAGATTCTGGCCGCCCACCTCGTTCTGTTGGGATGTGTGCCGAGCAGAATGACCTGTCATTCCCACAGCCAGGCACATCGCATCGGCCTGTCCCCTACAGCTCCCGGCACCCTCGCCCTCCCAGCTTCCCAAGGCAGAGATGCGGGTGAGATCCTGGAGGCCCGTTTGTCCCTCCGTCCCTGTGCAGCAGTCCCAAAGTTCCTTCGGAAGAGACACAGACATCTCCCTTGACGTCTGGGACTTCTACCACCAAGAAGGTGCTTCTCAAACTCATGTTAGTGAAGGTCCAGTTGGTTTTGGTTTTGTTCTTTTACAGTTCATTCTCAGCCCGGGATGAGGTCCGAGTCTGCCCGCCGGGTCCATGGCTCCTGCCACCGGAGACCACCCAATGGAGCTCCACACCACCCACACTTCTCCACAGCCTGGTGGGTCCAGCTCACTGATTGTGCATTTGAGTGTCACAGCAAGGTTCCCAACACCTGCTGTCGAGGACTCTCAAATCCGGACTTATTTCACGGCGGCCTGGACCCGTGGAGGCCACCTTCTGAGCGGTACCCGTTTAGCTATTACAGCACGCGCTTGCATGAGGCTGGGTTTGAACCCTTCCTGGACCATGGAGCAGTGGCGTGAATTGGGGCAAACCAATTAGCTTCTTCAGGTTATGTCCTTACAAAATGGGACATCCCTGGAGTTGCTATTTCAACGTCATCGAACACAGTGTCCCACACGCAGACTGATGGCAGCAGGTGATGGGTTTATTTCTGACTTCGACCCAGGCCTTTGCCGGAATATTTAGCTTGGTTTCTTGGATTCCCCTTTCAAAGGCCCCAGGCTTGACTTTTGCCACATCATCGTTGTTCTCTGGATGGAATGTTCTTCCTCATTCTGAGTCATCTGCCTCCAATATCCCTCCCTTGGGAATGAAGAAATGGTCTCTAGCAACATTTTTTTTTTTTTGGTCCAAAGAAGCTCTATGTTCTCTCTGTTGGATGCTCTTAAATGCGGAACTTGTGGGGTGCCTGGGTGGCTCAGTCGGTTGAGCGGCCGACTTCAGCTCAGGTCACGATCTCGCAGTCCGTGAGTTCGAGCCCCGCATCGGGCTCTGTGCTGACAGCTCAGAGCCTGGAGCCTGCTTCCGATTCTGTGTCTCCCTCTCTCTCCGCCCTTCCCCCGTTCATGCTCTGTCTCCCCTCTGTCTCAAAAATAAATAAAACGTTAAAAAAAAAAAGAATGCAAAAAAATAAATGCGGAACTTGCTGTTGTGTGAAGTCGTGTTCATTTGTCCACTTGTGATGAAGCCACAGTTGATGATGTGTAGCTGACACACATGAACGAATGATGGACAAACGAATGTGTGAGTGCGTGCACGGGCCAACAGATCAGCAGCATACAGAACGCAGTTAAGTTCAAAACATCGATGGACGACTTCTACAGCTATGAGGTGCCCACTTACGAAGATCGCTGAGACTAAGGAAGCCACTGTTGTTAATTTCCGATGTTTTGTGCGCCTTACACTAGAGAGACACACGTGTGATTTAATCGAGATGGCTTCCAATGTGACTCTAATACACAAAGTGCTCTCCAGAGCTGGACAAATAAGAAGATCAGAAGCCACACAAGAGAGGGCATTGATGTGAGCAAAGGCTTTGCTGTTGCTTTCTAGTTCTCACTACGCAGAAATATAAATGACAACATTGCTCAGGCTATGCATCTAACTGCACACATATCACTATGCCCCGAGACTTCATTATTCTCATTAAACTACTTTAATAGCCTTTTTAAAAATGTTTTTAATTTTTTAGTTTTGAGAGAGAGAGAGAGAGAGAGTGAGAAAGAGAGCAAGCAGGGGAGGGGCAGAGAGAGAGGGAGACACAGAATCTGAAGCAGGTTCCAGGTTCTGAGCTGCCAGCACAGAGCCCGATGCGGGGCTTGAACTCATGAACTATGAGATCGTGACCTGAGCCGAAGCTGGATGCTCAACTGACTGAGCCACCCAGGTGCCTCCATTGCTCTCTCTCTTTCTCTCTTTTTTTTAAAATTTATTTATTTTGAGAGAGAGAGAGAGAGAGAGAGCAAGCGGGGGAGGGGCAGAGAGAGAGGATCCCAAGCAGACTCCAAGGTGTCAGCACAGAGCCTGACTTGGGGATCGAACCCATGAACCACAAGATCATGACCTGAGCCCAAACTGGATACTTAACTGACTGAGCCCCCCAGGCACCCCTCTAACAGCCTTTTAACTATTTTCCCTACTGACGTGTTTACATTGTTCAAATACGAGCATCCTGAACCCAACACCTAAATTCTGCCCTGGCCCCCCGGCTGCTCTTTTGCTCCTTCTGGCGCTGCTCCTGGCACATGCAACGTGTCCCCCCGTTTCTGCATATGGCTCCTTCCCTTGCCCCTCTGGGGCCTGCAGCCACACGTTCACCCCGTTCACACATCTGTTTGCAGTCATCACACCCCCACAACTCCTCACGCCCTCCTTTATCTGTTCGGCCTCACTCCTCGGCATCGTGACTGTGTTAGCTTTCCAAGGTCGCCGTAACAAACTAACACGAAGTCGGCAGCTTGGAACAACAGAATTGTTCTTCCCAAGTCTGAAGCCGGAAACCCCAAATCAAGCCCCCACCGGGGGCTCTGAGGGAGAATGTGTCCCACGTGTGTCTTTGGATGGTTGTCAGCAGGCTTTGAGGTCCCCCCACCTGGGGCCGCCTTCTGCCCCCCTCTTTCCATGGCCTGCTCTCCATACCTCTGCGTCTCCTTCTTACAAAGACACCTGTCATCGGATTTGGGCCTCTCTCCAACGCACAATGACCACATTTCGAGATCTTCAATTCAGTATAGACATGCAGACTCTTTTCCTAAATACGGTCATATCCACAGGCACTGGGCTTAGGACTGGGACGTTATCTTCTGGGGGCCACATATCATCATGTATTTAGTTGTTCGTTAATTCCCAGTCTCCCCGACGAGAATGAGGAGTCCACGACGATAAGGATTAAAGGTGGTTTGTTTCTATCTCTGTCCTGCCTAACTTCTGGCACATCAGTGGGAACTTGATAAATAAGTGTTGAATAAATAAAAGGAGAACATGTCAACAAGGCAAAGCAGTTGCCAATATAATGGGAGCCGGAAGGTAGAAACACCAGGGGAGGCAGAACTTGAAAAGGAGTCAGCCTTCCTGTGTGGAGAGATACAGACAAGAGTGGGGTCCCTGCGGTCGGGAGTGGCCGCGGCCATCAAACGCGTCACAACGCGGACCTCCTGACGACTTGAATGTGGAACTCGGTTGGCACTGTGGAGACTTTGTGTCCCTTGGGTTGTGTCCGACTCTGAGGCAGGTACACCTGTCCTCCGGGCTCTCGGTGGCTCTGGCTCCACCTTGCTCTGAACAACAAGATAAAACAGGTCAAGAGGGTAACAGTCTGTATCACGGGGTCAGGACTCATTGCCTTGCTTGTTAGATTCCTGGGGGATCTCTTTCTCGTTAGACCCACTGAATTGCCTGCGTCCCCTCACTGTGCAGGTCTGATGTCTGACAGTCACTGGGGCCTATCGGTCTGTGTATTATCTCTAGACGCCACCTTTCAAACTGGATAAAAGTTTTCACCTTTATTAGTTCAATACGCGCATTCCAACCCACACACTCTGTTCTGATCATTTGTAACATTGTTTTTCCCTCTGGTGGTATCTAAGCAACAGAATTTAAAATGATTCCAAAAGCTAAATTCAGCCCAGTTTTCATGGAAGCAGGCAAGTTCTTATGGCAAATAAACAACACTTAGATGTGAAAAAGTTATTAGCAGAGCTGTGTGTTTTACTCAGTAATCATGATTAAAATTTCTTTTTTTTTAAATTTTATTTATTTTGAGAGAGACAGAGTGTGAGCAGGGGAGGGGCAGAGAAAGAGGGAGACACAGAATCCAAAGCAGGCTCCAGGCTCCGAGCTGTCAGCACAGAGCCCGACGCAACGAACCGTGAGATCATGACCTGAGCTGAAGTTGGATGCTTAGCTGACTGAGCCTCCCAGGTTCCCCTCGTGATTAGAATGTCTTAAGCCCTGAGCAGTGGCAGAACAGGACCATAGGGTGACGTTTGCAGTAATGTAGTCACTTTTCTAGTAAAAAGAAACATCTACAAAATAATGTAAGCCCTTCGACCTTGCCCACAGGAGAGATGGGTTTATTACCTGCAAATATTTCGAGTGTATTCCCTTAAAACATTTTCTCGTGATTACAGTTTAACTCTTGGATATACACAAAGGGTATAATTCATATAACCCACATTTCAGCTGGTACAACTTACCAAATGTAAAATTGTCCAATTTTTGAAAACACTTTCAGCCCGTGGTACATCTACTTCATATCTGTAGGAAAGTAAAATGCTTCCTTAAAACTCAAAACATGCCTAAAGAAACGCACGCATGTTAAATAAATCAGTTCAGCAGGAGAAATGGGCCGAGAGGCTATGTCGCCCATAGTCTGTTGGGCTATTGCCAGGCAGTTCATGAGCCAGGAACCTCCAGGGCCTCAGTGTCCCCACCCCCGGGCTCCATAGGAACTGTGCTAGGGACATTGTGGAAAACGGGTTTCTTCCTCTTACCACTAAGGCGTCCCCCACGAGGTAGGGGTCAGAGACTTTCCAGAAAGGTGTTCGGGAACACAGAGACTCTGGATGGTTGAGTCAGGTGTAGGCGAGGGGCTAACCCTTACAGAAGTGCGTGTGGGCTAACCTCGGAACCCCATTCCTTCTTGGCATTGGAGGCATCTTGGCCGGCAGGGGGCGGGAAGGAGGGACACAACAAAACAAAGCAAAGACACAACAACAACAAAGACAAACAACAACAACAAAGAACAAAACAAAAACTTTTCTTGGTCACATGTCACATAGCAATGTGAAAATTGAGTTCTGTATTTTAAATAGTAACATAAGCTATTTATTTTCAAGTATTTTACCGTGCATCGAAATCTCAGTGTCTCCTTTCCCACAGGGCACACTAGGCGTACTTTCAAACGAATCTTTGGAATCTATGAAGTGAGTTTTATTTTACCAGGTCTCTGCCTTTGTTACGATAACGATCTTTATCTGCACGGAACTGGGGGCTAACCTTCTGTGCTTTCTGGAGCTTGTTGTGAAGGGACAAGGCAGACATTGCTCCAGAAATCACACAGAAGGTGAAAGAAACCAAGAATGCGAGTGCAGATTGGATCTGAGGGGAGCCTGTGGGCTCACAGGGGAACTTCCTGTGTCCCCGAGAGGTTTCTCTGAGCTCATCCGGGGATGACCTAACAAGTACGGCCCCAGGAATGCCATGGGAAGACTGGGGTGTTTTCTCGTTGGAGGACATGTAGAGCTTGGGCTGATACCCTTGGCTGGGGCGTTTGCCCATCACACAGATCGGAGCTGTGTTCACAAGCAGAGCCCAAGAGCCGAAAGAGCCAAGGGAGAGCATCACTTAATGCTAAAAAAATAGGAGCAACAAACAGCCAAAGGACTTTCCGTTTCTTCTCAGAAATCTACACAACGGGAGACACGATGGGCACTTTCACAGGAGAGGAATCCTGAAATTGTACTTTATAGGAACGCATACGTAAAGCCGGTTCACACAAAGAGCTTTACAAGGCAGCTGATTTGTGTACACGGTTCATCTTGGATTGGAACGTGTTCAGACCGAAAGCCATTTGGGCCGTTGTGTTTCTCCCCACCGATCCGTGATCCGAGGCCAAGAGAAGGAGAGTCGGGGCTGAACAGTTGCAAGCTCCTTCTGGATGCAGCATGGTTTGGATCAGAATTAAAAAAAAAAAATAGATGTTTATCTGAAATAAACTCCAAACCTTCCAAACTCATTTTTATTTTTATTCATAGTTAACTAGCCTGGATGTTAGTGTCGTTTTTAAAGTAATAAAAAGACTAGTATCTTCTTCAGTGATTTATGATTCTGGCAAGTGGTCCAATCTTAAGTATTCCAAATCCATTATTTATATAAAATGATATTAGTTGCTTTTTGTGTTTTTTTTTTAAAGCCAGGAAATATATCTTGGATTTAAAGAAAACTTGGCTTGGTCTGGAAAACGATGAATAATAAGCATCTGTGAGGAAAAACAAAAACAAAAACAACAAAAATAAAAAACGAGCTAATTCGTGTTCCAGCCCCCAAAGTTCAAGTTCATTTCACTCACTGTTACTCAGAGTGGACATGACCATGAAGAAAGAAAGAAAGAAAGAAAGAAAGAAAGAAAGAAAGAAAAGACTCATTTGACCCCGTTTCACCTACTCCATTAAGCACATACGGAATGTGGGGTGGAAAGACCTGGTTCGTGCCTTGGCTGTTCCCCTCCTGGGTGTGGGGAGCACATCTCTCCTGGAGAAAGCCAGAAAGGACGGGAAAGTCGCTGTGGAGAGGGGTACCCTGGGCATATCTGTGGGTGTCTTGGGAAACAGAGAGCACGTGTCCAAGAGTGTCTTTGTTTTTGCTGGGACCCACTCCATCCTGGCAACCAGCTCATCTCCTGCCAATCACATGGAATCTTCCAGAAGGAACATCGGATTACTGGGAGACTCTGAAAGCTGGGAGGCTTTGCCTTGGTCCCTGATGAAATGTAGGAAGCTGAGATGACATCACCATACAGCTTGGTGTAGCACACGAAAAGGCAGGTGACGCTGATCACCAGCCACTCGCACGAAGTTGCCGTCTGTGACACAAGGAAATCCGTGTGTCGGCTCCACGGGCAGAACTGGGAGCCACATGGAGCCAGAATCGTGCATTTTGCCCCATGTTTAAACACCATTTTGGAACACCTCAGAGGTCAAGCGGGGAAGATATTGTTCAGCTAGTTGCCTTGGCGTGCGTTGAGACATGGCACCACACGTCGAGGACAATGGTGACAGGGTAAAGTGTGGGGGCTCCAGAGTGTGGAGGAGGCCGTGCCGCTCAGCTGACAGTCAATGAATGGCAACCAAGAGCTCTGGTTAAGACAGTTCGCTTTCAAGGATCAACATTTTTATTTTGGGGGCACCTGGGTGGCTCAGCCATTAAGCACCCGACTCTTGATCTCCGCTCAGGCCGTGATCTCACAGTTTGTGGGAGGGAGCCCTGCGTCAGGCTCCGTGCTGACGGCACAGAGCCTGCCTGGGATTCTCTGTGTCCCTCTCTCTGCCCCTCCCCTGCTCGATCTCTCTCTGTCTCTCTCTCTCTGTCTCTCTCAAAGTAAATAAACAAACATTTTTTAATGTTTATTGTTGACAGAGAGAGCCTGACGCAGGGCTCGAACTCACAAAGCTGTGAGATCATGACCTGAGCCAAAATCGGACGCTCAACTGACTGAGCCACCCGGGCGCCCCCAGAAGAAAAATTAAAAAAAAAAAAAAAAAAAGCAAAAACAAGATCAACACCGTTAAAATCAAGACGTGAGGCTAAGGATATGTTACAATATAATTACTCCCAATAGGGACAAATATGAAGATTTTACAAAAAGTCCAGCAGTGTTGTGAATGAGCAGATAAGCAGCCTGTGTTTCTTAAGTAAATGGATACACGAACACGGGCAGGAGTGGATGGAAGGGTGGGCGAGTTTCACGCGTGAAAGGAGAACTCACCTAACGGTAATTGTATTTCCAAATAGAACTTCCGAGAACGTTTTTCTGCACAAACCCCGTGAACGTACTGCAGGAGCTGGGGGTCCAAGCCGGCCTCCCCACCAGCTCACAGAGATGCGCCAAGGTCTCCGAGGTTTGGAGAGGCTGGGCTGAGCCGCCATGGCCGAGCTCGGAGACGAGTGCAACGGAAGGAGCTGGGCGCTTGCCCCCGACTCCAGGCCTCCGTGAGGATGGGTGCCTGGGAGGGAAGGAAGCAAGGAATGAAGGCCCATTCCCTGAAAACGTAAAACCCTGGACACGCTCTGCTGAAAGTCACATTCTCTTGCAGGTGTATCACTCTTAACAGTTTAAAAACTCTCCGTGTGAATGGCCTTGCTGGTGACAGCGAGGTAGCCTGGACGGGCCCTCTGGAAAGCAGTGCGGAGGCAAGAAGACGGGGCCCAAACGTCCTTCAAGCTCCCCCGTCCTGCTCCCTGGAGGAAATGGCCAACCCCCAGCGGCTCCCTAGACGCAGCCTCCGGGCCAGCCGGCCGGACACCGCCAGGTGCTGCTTAGGAGTGTGGCCGTCAGCTCCCGCGGTGGCGGACCCGGCCCTCTGGGAGCCCTGAAGTCTGTCCCACCGAGGCTCCTGGGTCAGCCCGCTAAAGCATCAGATGCACCTGCTGCAGCGTTCGTGGTGCAAACACAGAGCAGAGATGGCGAGACGCCAAACCCAGAAGATGAGAAGTAACCAGGTGTGGGGAGGCCTGGGAGGGAAGCGGGGTCCCACTCGGGCGGCGAGCCCCGCGGACACCCCAGGTCTGAGGACGAGTCACGGGTGCGGGCACACGGCCCTGTAGGGGCTCTGAGGACCGGGAGCCTCCAGACACACCCAAGCCGCCGGGGAGGAACACGTATCCACGAGTATTAAACAGGAAGCACTCAAAATGCCAGGACGCGTTGAAGGCGTCCCGGCAGGATTTCCGTGGAGGCTGAGCCCCCTTCTTCCCTCCACCCGATTCGTACAACTAGGTCAGACCAGGTGTCTGCAACACAGCTCCAGGCAGAGCCCAGCTGCAGATGCTTCCATCAGGCGGGAGGTCGCTGTGGTAATCAGGGGAGGGAAAATATAACCGAGGAAATACTTGTGCTGCAGCTCTGTCTTCCAGGGTCTGGCTCCGGATGGACGCACACCCCCCACGCGGGCAACAGCACCTGCATCCCTGCCCACACCGGCAAAAGCCCTGCCCTCCATGCTCCAAGGATGCCATCCGTGCCGACAGAAGACACGGGCCATCTGGGCACAGAGTATGAGCCTCCAGCAGCGGAGTCAGTGACGAGTGAACCCTGTGAGGAACGTGTCACACTTCCAAAACTTTACAGGGGCACCCAGGGGGCTCAGTCGGTGAAGCGTCAGGCTCTTGATTTCGGCTCAGGGCATGATCCCATGGTTGGTGAGTTCAAGCCCCACATTGGGCTCTGTGCTGACAGCACGGAACCTGCTTGGGATTCTCTCTGCCTCTCTCTGGCCCTCCCCTCTCTCTCTCTTTCTCAAATGCCCCTCCCCCCCTTCTCAAAATAAATAAACTTAAAAAAATCACATCTGTTTGCTACTCATAAAATAGGATTACATGCATTTAAACATTTAAAAAAATAATTAAACATTGTGAGAACACGTGAACGCGTGATGAGCTCGTTAGGATGTTACTTCTCATATCATTCATCCACCCACGTCTCTCTTTAGGGGGAGCCCCAGGGGGTCTCGGCGGTGAGCGGCTGGTAGGGGCCCAGGATGGTGTCAGCATGGCTGTGATTATAACTTAATAACGATCGGTGACCTGGAAGGTGGACACAGCCCAGGACAGCACCTGCTGGGGCCAGGAGGGGGCCCCGGACACCAGCTGCCCTTCAGACAGAGGACCCCAGAGCAGACGCTGAAATGGCAAGGAGAAAACAAATGCAGTAATAGATTCAGTTTAACACAATACATGTCCAATGTTATGATGTCTACACACAATCCACAAAAGATTAATCCATGTCTCATCTCCCATACTCTTCGGGAGCCGGTGTGAACTTCCAGGGACAGCGGGTCCCCCGTTGGACCCCAGGTTCTCAGCAGAAACCCCCATCTGTGTTCAGAGGTTGTAAAATTCACAGCTGAAAAGTGGATCCACATACCCAGGTTTTTCAAAGATTCTTAAACAGTTTTCTAATAACTGAATTGAGCATCAGCTTTTTATTTTTTATTTATTTATTTTTTTTTAGCCTCTTATTTTTTTAATGTTTGTTTATTTATTGGGGGGGAGGGGCAGAGAGAGAGCGAGAGAGAACCTCACACAGGCTCTACACTGTCAGCACAGAGCCTGACATGGGGCTCAAACTCATGAACCATGAGATCATGACCTGGGCCCAAACCAAGAGTCGGACGGATGCTCAACCAGCTGAGCCGCCCAGGCGCCCAGAGCATCATCTTTTTAAAGTTAGACCAACAGACTTGAACGGCGTCCAGTGCTTAATGACTCGTTCATGCCAACTGTCTCGAGTGTGTGGCCGTCACCTGTGGCCGCGGCCTGTGCCAGGGGGATGGCGCAGGGCTGGAGTCAGAGCATCGAGAGGGAAGGACCCATCAGGATTGAATTGTCACTGCAGAAACCGTGACAAGGGCTAAACCCAGGTAAATCCGAGGAGACGATCTTGAGAGGGATGTTGCTATCTGAGGATGGCCAGAGGGACAGCTTGTGGGAACCCGGAGGCAGAGAAAGGGGGCAGCAGGGAGGATGGCCAGGTCCTGGCAGGAATGAGTGGGGGTCCCCCAGAGAGAGAGGCAGGCTTGTGTTTGGGGCACCCGCACTGGGCTGTCCCCACACGCCCACCTACAGGGCTCGTTCTCGGACTAGACAAGGAGGGAACTGTGTGCTTTCCACAGGAGGCCCCTGAAGCAAGCCGGACTCGGTGAAGCCTTTGCTGAAGGGACTCAGCCCTCGAGGGTCAGACCTGTGCTCACACACAGAGGAACATAGGGTTTCAAACCTGCAAAATTAGGAGCAGACCCTGACCGGGGTCACCTGACCCAAGATCACCGGCTGCTACAGCACTCTGGGAGACCGCCAGCCAGGGTGTAGGGCGACCCCCCAACACCAGCCTTGTTCATCATTTGCAAGCGTCACCTGCTCACAGCTGAAGTCACATAAACAAAAACGTGTGACAAACCTGTTGCTTTCCCCTGACAGGAGTCACGGGCCTCCCACACGATACAAACAGAGTAAACACACACTTGACCGCCAATCTCAAATACACCGAGGAGAGCTCTAGAAAGGAGATGTGCAATTATTTTTGTAAATGTAACTGTCGTCACCTAGTATAGAAATTTAGTGACACATTTTGGGGGAGAGGGCACAGCACTAGAGAAATTCAATTTTAGGGTCGGATTTTCAAATATCACACACACTGACTGCGAACTACTATTCTGTTGAAGAATTTTGATGTCAATTAAAGCCTCCACGAAATGGTTAAAAACGGAAAAAAGAATTTTGAACGTCCCAAATGAAAAGATTCCTCTCTGGTTTTATATATGGAAGTAAACTCCCTTCAGGTCTACAGTCTCAAAGCAAACATAAGGAGACAAGACAGGTGGAGAGAAAGCAGACCAGCCGGGGGACTCGGGCACAAGGTGCAGTCCCCAGGGGTCTCTTTGTCTCTTAGACTCCAGGCGTGAGGCCGGAAACGCCACCAGGTGCAGACAAAACAGTCTAACAAGAGCCCCGAGACAAGCCGGCTCTCGTTCTGGCCAGAGGACTGGGAAACAGGCGACCTCATGGGACAGACGGACTTCAGTCACCACCCCCCTGCCTGGCTGACACCCCAGGAAACACCACAGCACCCCCAGCCAGCCACCCCATTGGATTAGGGAAATTAAATCTGCAACTTAAAAATTCCCGAAGAGAAATCCCGGGCCCAGATGGTTTCACTAGAAAATTGTACGAAACGTGAAAGAAGAATTCGTATCAGTTGTGCGTCATGTCTCCCCTTTACAGGGGGCGGAGGGGACACGTTCTCTTTGTGGGCCAGCATTTCCCTGACAGCGACACCAGGTGAAAACAGCTCAAAAACAGAAAACCTCAGACCGACGTGGCCCACGCATTAGATGCAAACATTCATAACCAACTGTTAGCTGTCCAGTTCGTCCACACGTACAAGTGCGCAGCGGCACTAACTGGGGTCCTCTGCAGCGCACGTCGAATGCAGCGGTGACAGGCTTTCCTCCTAAGATCACGACCGGGAGGTCTGTTCTCAACATTTTAGTCAATACAGTCCTGGAGTCCCAGCAAGTAAAATAAGGCAAGAAAAAGAAATCAAAGACATAGATTGGGCGGGGCGGCGGTAGGGGGTAGGGTAACTGGGAAGAAATACAACTTTCTCTATTTGCAGATGCCATGATTATCTATGCAGAAAGCCCCCCAAAAATCTATACAAAAATGAAAAAAAAGAATTTTTTAAATCTCCTACAGCTAATACATGAGTTCATAAAGTGGACTGGCTACAAATGAATGCAAAAAAAGTCAATCGTATTTCTGTAAACTAGCAACGAACATGTGAACACCAAAATTTAAGATATAATACCATTAAAATTGCTGGAGGAAATGAAGTCTGTAGGAGTCTGTGTAGGATTTGTATGCTGAAAAGTGCAATGTGCTTCTGAAAGAAATGCAACAGAGCTAAGTAAATGGAGAGCAAAATACCCCATCTCCAGATCAGAAAACTCAGTGCGGTAAAGACGCGGATTCTCCCCACATTGACAGACAGGTTAAATGCAGTCCAACCAGAACCCGGCAAGCGTTTTTGTAGATGTACAAACACAGGATCATTTTCAGTAAGGAAGGAGAGGCAAAGCCTCCAGAATAAAACAGTCTTGAAACAGAAGAATTAAGGTGGGGGGGTGCCTGGGTGGCTCAGTCGGTTGAGGGTCCGACTTCGGCTCAGGTCATAATCTCACAGTTGGTGGGTTCGAGCCCCGTGTCGGGCTCTGTGCTGACAGCTCAGAGCCTGGAGCCTGCTTCGGATTCTGTGTCTCCCTCTCTCTCTGACCCTCCCCCGTTCATGCTCTGTCTCTCTCTGTCTCAAAAATAAATAAACGTTAAAAAAATTAAAAAAATAACTGAACCTTGACCCAAGTCTCATACTTTAGATAAAAATTAATGCAGATATAAAACCATAAAAATTTTTAGGATAAAATGTCCAAGACCTGGACCTAGGCAGTTGTTAGCCTGGACACCAAAAGTTCAATCCATAAAAGGGAAAAATGACAAATCAGGATTTATCAAAACACTGTGCCTAAGACTGCGTGACTCCAGGACGGTAGCTATTAAGCCAAATGTTTCAGTAAAGTGCCAGACAGTGATGCCGAGGAAGCCTGGGGGGCTCTTCCACCCACCCAGCCCACCCGCCTCTGCTGGGAAAGCCCCTCCGTGACAGGTGCATTAAGAACTGTCCACGGAAGTGGGGCACGTGATATGCTCACGCGTGGGAGCTGGGATTGGACCCGGAATCTCCAGTTTGGAGATTACAAGCGTCTGGACAGGATTCCGTGTGCAAGCAGGTCTGGGACAGCCATGGCTCATCATGTGGACGGAGAGGATACTGAGCCTCAGCTCGGAGCAGGGGGCGGCAGTCACGGGCTCGGAGACCACAAGGCAAGACGACGGGCTCCTCCTGGGCCCAGGACTGCCTGATCACGTTTTGTGCAACACCCAAAGTGATCCCTGAAGGAAGGGAGCAGTCACATGGTGTATTTGTAAGGTGATTAAAGCCGTGACTCGTGTCCCGCTGGCCCCTGATATCCAGGCTGCCTGCTCTGAAAAGCTGACCACTTCGACGCCCTTGGGTGGGGGGGAAAGATGGCAGGAAGCTCTCGTCGCCAGCAAAGCTCTTTTCTCAGTATCTTCTTGCCTAAGAGTTCCCGGGAACCCAGGGGTTTCCAAATCTAGGAGACGTTATTCACAAAGCACAGGCTTCCCCGAGAGAGACACTCTTAGAATATGTACCTCACTGGTTGAAAACTCAAGAGATCCGGTGCCAGGGAGTCCCTGCCTGTTAGCGGAGAGCCTCCAGATAAGGGAGCAGGGGGGGTGGGGGTCTCTGACACATGAGAGAATCCACACCCCAAACAACATGGCACTGACAATGGTCTTAAAACGCTGCGCCTGCCGTGCTAACATGACCCTGTACCAAGCACGGTCTTTCGCCCTCAGAGTTCGAGACGGGCAGGGAATTGTCACTGTCACATGGGCAGTTAGTGGAAGAGACCACACTTAACCCCAGAGCCACCAGGGACACTCACGCTTAGACGCGAACGTGCACCCATGGTGTTGGTGGCCTCTGTGGCCTTCCTGGGGCGATATGCGGGTTGCCACCTCGCCTCCAGAGGTTTCTAGGTGACCGCACATGACCTTGGGTATCATCACCACTATTTCAAGAGAATGTGCAGGAGCCTGTTTATTTCAGTGAATAAAAGACTGTGCACACAGGCTTACAAATTGTAACCTCAAAATGTTCCCGAATTCTTTTTCCTTGAAAAATGTAATTGACCCTTCTCCTTATGTGTAAGCTGCACAGAGAGTGGCTTCTTTCCAAAGCCCAGAGTGTTGACAGGGAGGAATGAAAAGTCACTTGACAGAAGAGAGAAAGGACCTGAGCCAGGTGATGGAGGCACACCAACAGGGATGAATCACATCTACAAGTCATGTCGAGAATGACATTTCTGGGGCGCCTGGGGGCTCAGTCGGATGAGCAGCCTACTTCAGCTCAGGTCGTGATCTCGTGGTTCGTGGGTTCAAGCCCCGTGTCGGGCTCTGTCCTGAACTTGGAGCCTGCTTAAGATTCTCTCTCGCTCTGAGGTGCCTGTGTGGCTCAGTCGGTTGAGCGTCCAACTTTGGCTCAGGCCATGATCTCGTGGTTCACGAGTTTGAGCCCCAAGTAGGGCTCTGTGCTGACTGCTGGGAGCCTGGAGCCTGCTTTGGATGCTGTGTCTCCCTCTTTCTCTGTCCCTTCCCTGCTCACGCTGTCTCTGTCTCTTTCTCTCTCTCTCTCTCAAAACTAAATATTTAAAAAATTTTTTTAAAGAGATTAATATTTAAAAAAGAAGAAAGTGACATTTGTCCTCTGTGGTCTCCCTCCTCCAACTTTGCAAACTCAGCTTCATCAGCAGGAAGACGTTACACAAATCGCAGTTGACAGACGGTCTACGAAATGCCTGAGAGCCACTCAAAACTGTCACAACAGACAAGGACCATCGGAGAAGGGGTTCCAGCCTAGAGGAGCCTGAGGAGACGTGAGGAGGGTCATGCAGCGTCCTGGATCGGATCCCGGAACGGGAGGATGAGGAATTAGGGCGAAATCGGGCAGATCTGAACAAGCGTCAGGCCCTAGTTCATCCTCATACATCAGTATCGGTCTGTTAATTGCTTCGAACGTGCCATTAAGGCAAGACGTTAGCAGAGGGGGCAATGGGGTGCTGGGGATAGGAGACCTCTCTGTATTATCTTTGCAGCTACCCACACGTCTAAAAGGAGGCTGAAAAAGAAGGTTCGTTTAAGAATGTAATGTGAGCCTGTGGACCAAGCAAATCCAATGGTCTCACAGGACAGGGGTGGGGGGTAACACCCCCACTGATCCTTGCACGTTTCCTCGGTTAGCTGAAGTCTGTCAGAGATAGTCCTTACTGGGCTCCCGGGCGGCTCAGTTGGATGGGCGTCCGACCCTTGATCTCGCGGTTCGTGGGTCGGAGCCCCGCGTCGGGCTCTGTGCTGACAGTGCAGAGCCTGCCTGGGATTCTCTCTCTCCCTCTCTCTGCCCCTCCCCTGCTCAAAATAAATAAGT
Source organism: Panthera onca (assembly GCF_046562875.1). Taxonomy (NCBI): domain Eukaryota; kingdom Metazoa; phylum Chordata; class Mammalia; order Carnivora; family Felidae; genus Panthera; species Panthera onca. The sequence continues at coordinate 62,487,509 of NC_138340.1, read as the reverse complement.
AAACTTAAAAACATAAATAATCTTTATAGAGTGCGTTGCACACGGAGCGTGCAACTCAATACCACACCACAATCCTTGCAGGCCTCTGACCTGAGTGTCGTCAGGCCACCTGCACGCTTTACCGTGTGTGCCCCCGTCCCCAGGAGTGCTGCCTGGAGTGTAGAGCAGGGCTTACAAGGTGTGAGCGTGGTTCTAGACATGCACCGTGTACTCACTGGCCGGCCGACCCCTGGGTGCTGAGCTGCGGCCGGTCCTCTGCCCTGGGTCTTCGGCAGGTGCTTGCATCTCCAGGAGGCTCCCAGAGGGCAGCTTGGTGGGTTTGGGGGACCGTGACAGGAGACTCCACGCCTTCCGAACCCCTGTGTGGACACTCCTCTCTCGCCGAGCAGCACCTCTGTTCTCCAGGGGCCCCAGGCCCCCGCCTCCTCTTCTCCCACAGCCACAGCCACCCTCAGGGGAATCAGTGTCAGCTGCTGTCTCCGTAGGTAAGTGTGACCACTTCTCGGGGATCCCCTGCAGCCCTGTCTTTCCCAAGCCACTGACCCCGGTTATCCCCGCGGCTCCTGACCTCATTTTTCCAGTGTGGGCCCCCATGGCAGCCTGACGGCCCCGGGGAAGCATCATCCAGGGCCCCACCTCCTCTGTTTGGAGCCCCCTCTCCCACGTTGCCCCGTCCCCAAGGTGCAAGTGGTCCAAAGGCCCTGCAGGACTTTCTTCTTGATCCCTGACTGCAGGTGTGAGGTCAGCTCCCCACCCGTGCCAGCACACAGGCGCCCTCCGGCCACCCAGGGAGGCTGTGCACAGGGAAGTGCCCTGTTTATGCACGGCTGTGCTCGACGGCAGACCCCTCTGCCTGAAGGTGTACGCACCCCTCCTCCTGCCTGGCCCCCAGAGCCTCCCCCACCTGTGGCACTCAATGTCCTCTCCTCATACTCCCACCTGGGCCGCGCACTCCAGGAGGGAAGCCTCTTTGACTGCTTGTTTCACGGACACGTCCGAAGGCCGCTATGGGACACGTGAAGAAAACACATTCGGGGAGAGTAGCTCTTGGTCCCTGGAGGAGAAGCGTCAGGGGTCCAGGCTCGGGTTCCTGGAAGTCGGGTCACTGCGCACGGAGAACACCTCTGACTGCAATCAGGTGTGGGTGTGATTCCTGGACAGCGTGCACAATGACAGAACGTGGAACAGAGCCGACCGGAGAGAGAAATAACCCACCGATGGATGGAGTGAAATGGGTTTAGAAGCCCCACGGATTCAGAGTCGTAGAAAATGTGCATCGGAGAATTTAGCGTGCCCAGTGCACGTGAGCTGATGGCATCTCGTGGCGATTTTCATTCCTGGTCTGTGATTCTCTCCATGGCCAACTGTCCTGTTTTCTGTTCCCAAGGTGGCCTAAGGATTCAGACCTCAGTACAGCTTTCTGCCTCCTAAGCGCGTCTCAAATTACACGCAGTGAATCCATTCATTAATTCAAAACGTCTGAGTAAGCTCCGTCCACCTATGAAAATAAGAGGCCCCTCGGGCAGGGAATTTGTGAGAATCTAAGCTAAAAGGTAAAAGCTAGATTTAGGAAAATCATCATTCTGAGGAAGGACCACCGAAAAGACATTTGCTTTGAGCCTAATAAGAATATTCCTTTAAATATATAGCTGCTCAAACTATTTTATCCATCTTTTATTAGGCATTTTTGGGTTTTTGAGATGCATGTCTTAAAGATTCCTTTTTCGTGCCTAAAATATCATTATCTTATGCATAAAATTATCATTTGCAGACCCCCAAATCATTCCTGCTCAGGAAACCCTTTCTATTCTAATTTGTGTGAGAAAACCCGGAGGTGCATGGAGGAGGATTTTGCGTGCACCCATGTCCTAGCAAAGTGAAGTAAAGCTGAAATTCAGGAAGAATGCCTTCGAGGAAGTGCAGGAAATGGAAAGGTGGGGGTGGGGGATTTAAACAGAACCTACTTCCTGCCCTGATCAGGGGCCAGACAGGGCATCCTTCCCTTCCTCGGGAAACCGCAGGAAAGCCTTCTACCCACATTTTCTACTTGCTCCCTCTGCATCCTGACTGCCCCCCCCCCACCCCTCCGGGCTTCCCGGAGTGGCCCTGCTTGGTGGCCGTGCCTCCTGTGTCTAAGGAAGGTGAGGATACGCTTCGTCCCTGGCGACTGTCACATGCATAGCGGACAGACTTCGCACCGATTAGCACAGTCCCAGCACAGTGACAAGAGCTCACACGCCTCTCCCAGGATGGACCTTCCAGGCTGCGTCCCGCCCTGTGCTCGATCTGTTTGCTGCTCAGGGTGTGTCCCTGTGTCCACACTCGGGGCATCAATCGAGTATTTGTCGGGCACCTAGAGTCTTTGTATTAAATTCCCTTTCCACTCAAGGAAGAAAAGTATGCGTGGCCCCCAGGTGGTGTCCCGCCCGGGCCCCGTCCCTCTGGGCAGCAGCAAAGCCCATCCCTTCTGGCGGGGCCATAGCCCCGACCTCGGGAACAGTCCGCAGCGACGCTCGGCAGGAATACGGCTGTGAGCGCGGGGCCCCGGGTGTCCGTTCAGTCGCGCGCGACATCTGCAAAGCTTTTTTCTTCTGTGCACATGATGTCCAGTGGCTGAGGGAAGTTTGAGGGCAGCAGGAGGGAGGCACGCGCCGGCACGATCCTTCTCACGACAAGAGAAGCGACGACAGATAATTGAAGGAAAACAGAATGTTCTTTTTGGACGGCCCAGCGGGCAAGTGCTTTGACAGCAAGCTCTATCCTTACTGTTACTCATCGCCCCACCCCCACTGGCCAAGCTCGGGGAGGCACGTGCCTCCTTCTGGGGCCCCCAGCTGGAGAGACGCCCTGTCCCGAAAGCCACGCAGCCAGCCCTCCTCGGGAGCGTGTGCCACGCTGAGCGTGTGTGCAGATTCACATGCTGTGTGTTTCCTCTCCTTTAAAGTATCTGCTTAGGGGCGCCTTTGGGGCGGGGCAGGGGGCTCAGTCAGTTACACGGCCAGCTTCAGCTCAGGTCATGTTCTCTCAGTTCGTGGGTTCGAGCCCCGCGTCGGGCTCTGTGCTGGACAGCTCAGTGCCTGGAGCCTGCTTCCGATTCTGTGTCCCCCTCTCTCTCTCCGTCCCTCCCCTGCTCATGCTCTGTCTCACTCTCTTTCTTAACAATAAATAAACATTTAAAAAAGTTAAAACAAGTCGACGGTTCCAGCTGATGCCTGCTGCTCATTTTGTGCAGCCCTCACCCCTACGCAGACCGCAACGGTTCTGGTTTTCAGGATGCTTGAGCCCCCGACGGAACAGCGGGCTGTCCGACTGCAGACAGGAGGGCCTGGGCGACCCAGGCGTTCTGCTGTCCAACCTCGTGTCCCTGTCCCTCTTACAACGTCGCAAACTGCCTGCTTCATCCCGCAAGCCTGGAGCTCCCGAATGGCCAGTGTGTGTGCCGTTTGAGAAAAGCAACAAGCAGGAAGTACACACTTCTGGCCCCTGCTGACCTCCCTCGAGCCCTCTGACGCCTCCCCCGCTTTATTTAAATATACTCAACCCCCACTTGCTTATTTGTTTTCATGCCTTAATTTTTACCTTCACGTAAGTATCTGGGCATCACAGACACACGTATCCATTTCGTTCGACAAACCGTAATCGGCATCTCCCCCGTTGCCGGGCCGTGGGTCACACGTAGAGGGCGTACACACGTCTCCCCTGAAGGAACTTCGTGTCCAGCACAGAGAGTGATGGACACGGCCATCCGCCTGTCACCACATGGGCACCACGTGGCCACCCTGTCCCGAACCGGCTCTGTTTCCACTCGGCCCCCAGGAAACTATATCTCAGCTGAAGATTCTTAACCCTGGAGAAGAGTCTTCCGTGGTTACCTTCCGGTTACCTTCCAACCAGGAAGCTGCTAACCGTTTATGGATCTTCTAACCACGAAACACACAAGGGACACACACCCGGTGCTTTTCAAGGGACACACACCCGGTGCTTTTCAGACACCACTCAGGGGTTTCATGTTTCCACAGAGGTCCACCGAGCCCTCAACAAACCGGCCCTGCTACAGCAGGAGGCCCGAATGCCTATGGCCAGCTCGGCTCTCCATCATGATCTGCGAAGCCCACGCACTCCCCGTCCCGTTCCTCAGATGGGCTCGCCTCTCTGGCCCCAGGCCTCGGCAGAGTCTGTCCACTGCCTTTGATCTCCCTAACCGTCTGCCGATCTCACTGGTTGCGTTATCTTGCCTGGGTCACGTCCTCATCCACAAAGCCAGAGTACAGACACGCTCCGGAGGGGTGTGGTGATACTGCATCCGTAGGAGTCCCCGACCCAGAGTAAGTGCTTCCGGAGACGCTCTCCTTGTTCAGCCACAGGGTCTCAGTGGGGCCACCACCCACTCCACCCGGGGTTCTTTGACTTGTCTCCTGGAGACGTGGTCGGCGAGCCCCTGTGCCCACCTGCACAGCTGTCCTGAGTGAGCATAGCTCCCACCTGAGATTGTGAGCTCCCAAACTCAGAAACACCATCTTCCTCCTCTCAGTGCCAGTCTGGCCATGGGTAACTATCCCCTCACCGTTCATTCTAGTTTAACCACATTCTGGCAATCAAGGGACAGTGAGTATGAGAGGCTCTGACAATGTCCGCAAGTCGATCTTGTTTCGATGACTATTTAATTACAAACGTTAGACGTAGGGATGCCTGGGAGGCTCAGTCGGTGAAGTATTCAACTTCGGCTCAGATCATGATCTCACCGTTTGTGGGTTGGAGCCCCACATTGGGCTCTGTGCTGACAGCTCAGAGCCTGGAGCCTGCTTCAGGTTCTGCGTCTCCCTCTCTGCCCCTCTCCTGCTCAAGCTCTGTCTCTCTCTCTCTCAAAAAATAAATAAACATTAAAGAAAACATTTTTAATGTTGGATGTATTAAGCATAATCGGCCACAGTGAGCCATGGACAAGGCCTGCAGTACAAGCAGAACCCTGTTCTAGGACGTGCATCGCAACACGGGGACAGCGAATCCAGATCAGGTCCCCTGACTCGAGTCCTCCAAGTTTCCCAGCATGTGTGTGGTCTGAGCCCTGAAACTGTATTTGAACTGTCACTGCTCTGTCCGGTTGAGGGAGCAAAGGCAGGCATGAGCTACTCCACACCTCTATGTACACATCTACAAAATGGGGACAATCACACCGAAATCAAACACCATGCTATCCTAATTCAGAGAATGGGTATGGTGCAAAAGTCTGACACTGGATCCTTACCTCACACCGTGAATAAAAATTAACTCAAAATGGATAAGAGGCCTAAACTTAAGAACTAAGACTACAAAGCTCTTAGAAAAAAATACAGGAGAAAAGTTTCACGACGTTGCCCTCAAAAGTGATCCCTTAAGTATGACACCAAAAACACAGGCAGAAAATTAAAATACAGGTAACCTGGACCTCATCAAAATTTAAAACATCTGTGCATCAAAGGACATTGTCATTGGACTGAAACGGCAACCCGCAGAATGGGAGAGAAGACTGTAGAATTATGTTTCTGATAAGGAACTATAAACTATATGAACTGTAAACTATTACAAACTATATAAAGAATTCCTACAACCCCGCAATAAAAACACTAATAAACCAACTCAAATAGACATTCCTCCAAAGAAGACTCACAGACGACCAATGAGCACTAATTAGGGAAATGCAAATCAAACCAAAATGAGGTACCACTTGGCACCCACCAGGATGGCAGCTATAAAAATGTAATAGGAAAACACGGAAAGTAAATGCTGATGAACGGGTGGAGAAGTTGAAACCCTCGTGCTCTGTCAATGGGAATGAAAGATGGTGCCGTCTCCGTGGGAGACAGGGTGGCAGTCCCTCCGACACTAAAAATAGAACTCCCTATGATCCCACAGCTACACTTCTGGGCACACATACAGAGGAGCTGAAAGCGGGGACTCGAACAGATGCTCACGCACGCACCCTCACTGCAACATTGTCCGCAGTAGGCAAGAGAGGGAAACAAGCCACATGCCCGCTGGCGGATGAACGCATAAACAGAATGAGATACGAGATACGAGCCTACAGTAGAAGGTGATCAGTCCTAACCAGGAAGGAAGTGCTGTCACAGGCTACAACACGGACGAGCCTTGAGGCCTTTGTGCTGAGTGAGATTAGCCAGTCACAAATGCTGACTCCATTATGTGGTACCTAACATAGCCCAAATCATGAAGACAGAAGGCAGAGGGGTGGATTCCCAGGGCTGGGGTGGAGAGAGGAATGGGAAGTCGTTGTCTAATGGGGACAGAGTTTCAGTTCGGGAAGATTAAAAATTCTGGAGGTGGATAGATGGATGATGGGTGGATGGATGGAAGGAAGGGAGGGAGGGAGGGACAGAGGGAGGAAGGAAGGATAGATAATAAGTGGATGAAAGGAAAGTTGGATGGATGAATGAATGGTGGGTGGATGGATAGATAGATGGAAGGAAAGAAGGATGGATGATGGATGGACGATGGATGGATAATTGTGCAGCTATGTGAATATGCTTAATGCCATTGAAGTGCACACTTAAAAACAGTTAAAATTGTAAGTTTTATACATTTTTTACCACAACAGTTCTCTTTCAAAAAAAATGAATCTGTGATTTGTAAATGCAAGAAAGAGAACAAATAATTTCTCTGCCTCTCGCATGAGTGTAATTACAGTGCATCAAAGTAAAAATGTAACATAAAAAAACACAATTAATTCAGACCAGAGAATTTTGTCCTATATCTGGACAGCTAGCTTATTCCAAGCTGAAGGGGAACTTTGGATTTGCTCTACATTTCAATACCCTGAAAATATGCAGTTTTCCTCATCACCAAAGGTCACAAAAAGAGGCATTTATTTCTGTGATCACTTGTATTCTGAAAGTTTAACAAAAGGCATTAATCCTGATGTGAACAATGGAACCAGAGCACCAAGGGCACATCCAACCCGAACGGCTGCCTTCCAATCACATCAGTGAAGTTTGTTTTTTTGTGTTTTTGTGGGTTTTTTTTTACTTTTTCCAAAGAGTTTTGTTAAGTCCTGGATGCCAGGGATCTTGTAGATTTCACATTGTGAGGGCTCACAGGGCTGATCAATTTCCAGGTTTTCACATTCACCTTCTTGAGGACTCTTTCTCTGTGCTTCATCCATGCCCTTTGGTGGGTGTTTCTAGAAAGAGTGGCCTTAAGGGGGAGGGTCTGACATTTGTAAACAGGAACAGATCTACCCCCAGGAGACTGCAGGGGAAGGTGGTGTCCTGAGGGCTTCATGGGTGAAGGATGTGGTAAGGGCCAGAAGCATCCTGGGAGCAAGCTAGTGATGTCAACAGGAGAATGTCCCTCTGGGACTTGTCTTCCCCAGTAATGAGGTTGGCCAGTGCACTGGAAAGGGCGAAATGCTTTGGGGTGGGCACTGGGAGACTGACCTGGCTGGAGGTAGAGCATAATCAATGACAGGAAATTCAATCCAGACATGACGGTCCGGTTGGATCTCGCCAGGGAAGGTTCCGGAAGGATACATGACATGACAGTCAACAGTGGGTGAGAACTCATGGGACGTGAAAGAATGTCCCAGGAATAAATACGGACAAGAGTGCCAGGTGGTTATGGGGTGACTACTTACAAGGAATGTGGTTATCCGCAACTTTAGGCCCTCCTAAGATCACCATATTGACTTTAAAAACTTTTCACCCCATATGTAATCTGGGGGCTACTTCACTTTGTGGGTGCCCCGCCTCACCCCAGTGGGCTGGTGTGCTGGCTCAGGACTAGGTCCTCTTTGTGGACTCTGATGGCTTTACCGTGGAGTCTACTAGCAGGGAATTTGAGGGGTGGCAAGGCTAACAGGTCGGGAGATGGCTACCATTGAGACAGGGTTCATTACTCTCAGTGCCCAAGGGGACAGAGCCCACCACGGCCATGGGGCCCAAACGGGGAGGCACCAGGGCTGGTCAGGAGGCCAGGGGGAGGGGACAGGTGGGCAGGAGGCTTTATTGTGGCTTCTGTGGGAGGGAACAGGTGCAGCAAAGCAAGGTGGTCTAGGTTTCGTTGGTTGGAATGATTCCAGGGGGCTCTGGGATAGAGGGCTGTCCCTAGTTGTCTGGTACCTGGCTCTGGGGTGATCAGGGGTCCAAGTGTGAGGGCCCCCTAGTGGCAGGGGTGGGGTGTGGGCCCTTCAAGGGATGGTTTGCACACGGATCCTGTGCTATCCCTAGGGACTGGCTAGTCCTGGGAGGGGCCAGCAGTGCTGATGTGAAGGCACCAGATGTGCAGAGAATAAAAGTCACGGTTAGTGCACCATGGGGGCTGACAGAGCACAGTGCTGTCTGCAGAGAGCCTTGCGGGCGGGAAGCACCTTGAAGTCACAGGGGTTCCTCCCTCCAGCTCCCTGTAGATGGGGACGTGTTTGCAAATCCTGCACTTAGTTAACTCTCTTGGGCAGGCGTGTCACCTGAGAACACCCACGTTTGCGACCCCAGTAGTTTCTGCATCCATCTAACCACTTGTTGGCCACGGATTTTGTAAATTTCGTCGAACCAATAACTTTGCAATTTGATATCTACATGTTTCAGCCAAATGGTCCATTTCACATCTTGTTACAATCATTTGGACAATAATTTTCTGCACCCTCGTAAAGCATCAAGAGTGGTATCTGGCCCCGAGTTTTATATCCATAAGGGTCAAGCAGGCGGCTCTGTCCTTCAATGACCCCATGGTTTAGGGGTGTTAGTATTAGGATCATTGGTCCGGGATTTTGTGGTGACCCTGGCGCACACGGATGGTATGTCACAGCTCCTAGGAAAGTGCCAACGAGCACAGTCATACAACAAAACAGCCCAATATGTGAAATTTAACCATAAAGATTTTACTTGTGCTTTCTATGGTCTCCTCAGGTAACATTTTCCTCTGAGATAACCGGCCCACTGCAATGCTTGTGTGGCCTTGAGTTTTCTCTTTTCCTACTTTTTTTTAAAGTCTATTTATTTATTTTGAGAGAGAGAGAGAGCATGAGCAAGAGAGGGGCAGAGAGAGAGGGAGGGAGAGAATCCCAAGCAGGCTCTGAGCCATTAGCACAGAGCCCAGTGCGGGGCTCAAACCCACAAACCGTGAGATCATGACCTGAGCCGAAATCAAGAGTCGGAGTTTCAACCGAGTGATCCACCCAGGTGCCTCTCTATTTTTCTACTTTTTACTATACTTTTCTTGATTTGTTGAGGTACAGTGTCACAAAAAGAAACCTGGACGTGACGCACCTAACAGCGGGGAAGTTCCTAGTAGTTTCATTTTCCGAATCAATAATATTAATGCAAATTCTTCACATTTTTCCTTTACATCCTACTCTCATTAAAGGTTAGGTTTGCTATTCATTCACTTGTTTGTATTAAATGGTAGAACCACCGAAAGTCCAGAAACAGGCAAATATTCTCTCTAGGACCATGCTGAGCACAGGCCAGCTTTGGAAGCAGGGCACATGCTCCGAATAGGTCGTGGCTAGTGTGCAACCTAACCGCCCAGTTGGGGTGGCACAGGTCATGCCTCACAACATAGTGAGCACCTCCCACACACTTTGTCCGGATGTCACTGAGCCTTTTTCTTGGGTGTTTTTGTGACCTGTGGACCCGCCTGTGCCCTGCCTGTCCGAGGGGCAGCTCCCGCCTGGAACAGCAGGTTCCTGATACTCTTGGGAAGCCAGGAAGCCCAGCAGAAGTGCTACTGGATTGTGTGGAGAATCCGAAGATCGATTGGTGCTCCCGCCGGACCCAGAAGGGGGTGAGCCGAGCGTGCCAGGGGCCGGATTCGCCAGTGCTGCTCGCCACGCCTCACACTGGTGCTCCTTTGCTTGTACAGAAGCCTGCGGGCGTCATGGACACCGTCTCCTGGGGCACAGGGACAGCTAGAATGCGTTTGGAGAAGTAGGCCCCGTGGGGAGCAGTTTTGCGATGTTGACGCCATGGGTGGGCATTAGCGGGGTTCGGGGAGAAAGGATATAGAATCGACTCTCGATGTGAGTGAGTTCACAGGGTAGATTTACACGACGTGAGAGCAGGTGCACAACTGAGTTCTCCACCCACTGCGTCAAGCAGGAGCTCCTGCCGTCTGCAGCCTCAGCAGGTTGGAGGACAGCCTGTGAGGGAAACAGTGCAGAAGGCCTCCGCCATCTCGGGAGGGGAAGCGGGAGGGACAGGCCATGTGGGCTCAGAAAGCATGGCGTGTTCTATGTGCCCCAAATTCAGGATCTTACTTTGCAATGGGCTTTCTCGCTATAAAGTATAAAAGGATAAATAATATTAAATAAAATCATGGATTAAAGCGCCACCCCAGACCCCATCTCCAAGTGAAAATTCTCCTCACTGTCCACCATCTTTCTTACTCATTCCCGGACACTATGCTGCCTTTGCTGCCACAGGTGCTCCCCACCCCTGCCCTGCCTACGGCAGGCAGCACCCCAGAACAAGGAAGGGGGGTGGAGGTGATGGAGCTGATCCTGCTCCCGGGAGTGCTCCCTCCAGCCGAGGCCCTGCTCCCGCTCCCAGGGAGTGCTCCCTCCGGCCGATGTCCTGCACCCCCTCCCCGGGGGTGCTCCCTCCAGCTGAGGCCCTGATGCCGCCCAGCCCCCACTGCCTGCAGGACCCACCCACTATTAGCTTCCTGTCCCCTTGTCTCCCTTTCCATACTCCCTCCTGTGTTCCTCTCCCTCACCTGCTGCCTGTACTGCCCCGTGCCAGGGTCTACTTTTAGGTGGCCCCCAAACCGTGACATCTATTGGTGCCAAGTATGGGGTGTGCCATGGTCCCCGTGAGGAACGTGGTCTGTCACCATGTGCAGGGGCTGCGGCAGATCTGATGAGGTAATGAGGACACCAGAAGCATGTGGCGATCAGGTCCACTGCTATTGTCCTAGGGGGACTCACAGAGGAGGCTCCTGGGGCAGCGGTTCCTGCACAGCAGGTATCACATGCAAAGGCAAGGGGACGAAGCCACCAGAGTGCACTGGGAGTAAGCACAGACACGCGCCCCCCAGCGTAGATCTGCAGATTGTCGAGAGCCGGGCTCGCACCATGAAATCTGGATGTTAAAGCACAAGCAGTGGGAGGCTTTCAAACATTAAACACAATTAAAAAAAAGAGAGAGTGACATGATCAGAACTCCATCTGAGAGAAAGATAACTTCATCTGCACCGTGAAAAGCATGGCTGTCAGCAGGCGATCGGCATGCTTGTGCGTTGTGGGGGTGGTGCATCCATAGAAAACGTTAGGGCTGACTCCTCGTTCTGCTCTCAGGTGATTGGATCGGTTGGAATGTGTGAGGGAGAGAAGATGTACCAGGTGAGGTAACTCTTCTGTCTGGTGGCTCAGGGATAGAAAATCAGGAAGACAGCCGGGGACGTCTCTGCAGCCCAAGGGAGAGGTCAGACTTGGACACATAGATTTTCCCTCACTCTCTGTACGTAGGAGAACGCCACAAGAATGGCGAGAGAAAAGCATGCCGGTCACCGTAAAGAACATTCATTAAGACAGATCTGAGACATTATTTTAATGAGTGCAACATTCCCAGTTTTTATTGAGGTGGGAATGACATAGGACGTTATGTGGTTTCAGACGTACAACCTAATGACTCAATATTTCTATGTATTTCAAAGTGATCACACGGAAAGGCTAGCCAACATCCACCACTACAGATTGCTACGGGATTGTGTGTGTAATGAGAACCTTTGAGGTCAGCTCTCTTAGCAACAGCCAAGTAGGCAACGCGGTATTGTCCGCTGCAGTCACCAGGCTGTGGGCTGCATCCCCAGCACGTCGTGACTTTGTAACTGCAAGTTTGTATCTTCTGACTCTCTTCACCCTTTTTGTCCCCCCCAAACCCCGCCCCTGGCCATTACCAATCTGCCCTCTGTATTTATAAACTTGTTGGTGTGCTTTTAGGTTCTACACGTAACAGATCATACAGTGTTTGTTTCGCCCCGTCTGACTTCCTCGAGGTCCACCCGTGTCGTTCTGAGTGGCAACATTTCCTTTTTTCTGATGGCTGAGCGACACTGTATGGTATACACACACCCAGTCGTCAGTGGACAGACGTTTGGGTTGTTTCCAAATCTCGACTGTTGTAAATGATGCTGCAATAAACACGAGAATGCATACTCCTTTTTGAGTTGGTGTTTTCATTTTCTGGATAAACACCCAGAAGTGAAATTGTTGCATCAGATGGTAATTCTATTTTTAATCTTTTCAGGAATCTCTGTGCTGTTTTCCACAGGGGCCGCACCAGCTTACGTTCCCACCAACAGTGCACGAGGGGTCCCCTTGCTGAGTGACGTTGAGCATCTCAAGGACCTGTTGGCATGTACATTCTTGGGGAAAATGTTTATTCAGATCTTCTGCCCATTTCTTAATTGCATTTTTTTTGCTATTGCACTATATGAATTTTTAATATATTTTGGATACTCACCCCTTTTTGGATACCAGATTTGCAAATACTTTTTCCCCTTCAGTAGGCTGCATTTTGATTCTGTTGATGGTTTCCTTCACTGCACAGAAGGTTTTAAGTTTGATGTAGTCCCACTTTCTTATTTTTGCTTTTGTCGCCTTTTGCCTTCAGTGTTATATCCAGAAAATCATTCCCATCACCAAGTCAAGGACTTGACCACTTTTATTTTTTTCCCTCTGGGAGTTTCATGGTTTCAGGTGTTACATTCAAGTTCTTTAATCCATTGGAGTTAATTTTTGTGTGTGGTATAAGATAATGGTCCAGTTTCATTCTTTCGCAGGTGTGGTTCTGTTTAAATGATTATTAACAAGCTCTTAAGAAACACACAGGGTTTCAATGTATAAAGAACACAGAAATGAATATTTTTGTTACATGTGACTTTTCCAATTTGTAGAAGTAGCCACTTGAGATGCATTTGTAGATTAGAACCATACGTGTTCAGTTCCTATATCAAGTGTTGTTACCGGTTGGAACTTTCCAGAGAAGCAGTGTGTGTGTGTGTGTGTGTGTGTGTGTGTGTGTGTGTGTACAGAGAGTGAGAGAGAGAGAGAGAGAGAGAAATTTTAAGGAACTGGCCCAAGAAATTGTGGTGACCTGAAATCTGGCAAGTCTGAAATCTGTGGGACCTGCTGGGTAAGCTGGAAACTTCCATGCTGTAGGCTTGAGGCAGAATTTCGTTTTCTCTGGGGAACTCAGTTTTTGCTCTTAAGCCCTTAAATTGATTGGATGAAAGTCTGCTTTACCTGAAGTTGAGGGATGTCGACGTTAACCATACCTACATGACACCTTCCCCATGACACTCGTTGCTGTCTCATTGAGTGACTGGGTCCTGTAGACCGGCCCCACTGACCCACACAAAAAACCCACACACACACTGGGTGCCCCCAGTAAGCTTCCCCTGGTTGTATCACAGCTGTTGGCTGATGGTGTCTGCTTGGCTTTAAAAACCAGGCTATTCTAGGGGCGCCTGGGTGGCTCAATCAGTTAAGCATCTGATCGTGGCTCAGGCCACGATCTCACAGTTTGTGAGTTCAAGCCCCACGTCGGGCTCTGTGCTGACAGCTCAGAGCCTGGAGCCTACTTTGGATTCTGTGTCTCCCTCTCTCTCTGCCCCTTCCCTGCTCATGCTCTGTCTCTTTTTCTCTCTCAAAAATAAATAAACATTAAAAAAATAAAACCAAGGCTGTTCTTCTGAAGGTTTAGTCTTGTCAACCTGATAGGTCTTCGTGTTTCTGTGTTATCTGGTTGCATTTCACATTAATTGCTGAGCTGTATCTCTTTGTACAATTTCCTATGCCGTGTTTTCTTACAGTGTTTTGGTTTGGGGGTGTTTCTCTTAGTCATGCACATCTTCAAGCCATACCGAACGGATCAGTGTAATGAGAGGGGCACGAGGTTTTTTTGTTTTTTTTACGTAGGCTCCACACCCAAGGTGGGCTTTGACCTCATGACCCTGGGACCGAGAGTCGAATGCTTTACTGACTGAACCAGGCGAGCCCTGGAAAGTAAACATCTAGCCAGGTGTACTAACAACCATCTAATGATCCATCCTTTCCCTGGAAAAAGGGTGAAATATATACAAAAATATCATAAACCAGCTCCCTAATACATTCCATGGCTCTTCCTTTAACGCCATTGGTTTGGATACAGTAATAGTTTCATCCCCAGTGTGTGTTTATCCATGAAATGAACGCCGTCATCGACCTCATGTTTTTCCGGGCTTTGGAAACGCCAGCATTCTCCAGAATTGCACTGGGTGACTGAGGTCAGCGGTGAGTGCATACGTCCGGACTTCTACAGAGATGCGGAAGGAAACCCCTTCGGGTCCTGGCAGTCTCTCGGGCCCCCATTTTAATTCAGGGGAGACGGCATGTATTTGGGGGGGTTCTGGCCCCTGCCGCTTGTCACAATGCCCCCTGGCATCCCGCCCTGCTGAGAGCTGATCCCATGTCAGACTCAGACAGAGGTCTCTGACACAGTGCTGCCAGGTGACGTGGTGGGAAGCCTGCACGCCTCACACTCAGTGCTCCTTGAGGGCACAATGCCTTCCTGCACACTCCCACCTGCCACATTTGTCCCCCGGAGAAGCGTCTCTCAGCTCTGAGCTGGGCTTTCACCGCTCTGGAGTCTCCCATGACTCCCTATCGCCCCCTACTTAGAGAACCCTTCAGACTCTCTTTCCACCTTCCACTGGGTGTTCCTGGGGAGCGGGGAGGGGCACCTTTTAGTCTTATTGAACTGCCTCCCCCGTCGTCAGAGTAGACTCCTTCCCCCTCCTCTGCTCACTGCTGCACTGCCCCCCTGCACACCATGCACTGTCCCGTGCCCACCTGGGCTGCAGAGTCACCACCAGCCCCTCGTCACCAGGTCCCATTCTGCTCTTCCGCCAGCCGCCCAGCCCGGTGTCCCACACACCTCCTCCCTACGTACCTCCTGTTGCCATCGTCAGGGTCAAAGGGATTCGAACATTTCCCTGACTTACCTTCCCGTATCCTGGATGCTTCTCCAACACAGCAATTAGAGCGTAGTCGACATTTTCCTCCTTTTCCGACAGACGCCTAAAATAATTGTTGAACTGAGTTGTAAATTCAGCGACCCCCGGATGTATTTATCCACATGAAGACAGTTGACTTTTGATAAATGAAGCTATAGTAAGCGTAAAGTAACACGAGACATGGAATCAAGGGCAGAAAACAGAAGGGGAATGAAAACAAACCTGTCCAGAGTCCTCCGTCGACGGGCCACTGTGCACAACTAGGCCATGAAGCCCTGTTCCCCATGCCTGGCAAGGGCGCTTTGCTGGATGAGGTGACGCAGGACAAAGGTGGCACTGGGGTGCACAAGACAGATCTGGGGCCTCGGGGAAGCACATCTTTCCACACTGTGTGGTTGTGGACAAAGTCACAGTACCCGCCGGACGCTGGCTTCCAGGTCACGACAGGCCACGCTCCCTTCCTCTAGTTCCGAGAGAGAAAACAAACGTGACGTCACCAATGATTCCATGAAGCAGGAAACTCTACAGCCTCATGGCTGTAACTGAGTCCTAAAATGGTCACTGGTAGAAAAATCACCCTAATTGCTTCAATCTGTTTGAATAAAGACCAATTTAACTTCAGGATCATTTGAAAGAAAAAACAAAAAACAAAAAAAACCTCTACTAGTGAAAGAAGCCTAGCCCTTCTCTTAATATCTATTTTCCTTAAAGCCTTCAAATGGTTTATGATTTTCGGAAAGTTAAAAAATATGATTTGTTTCTGAACCTTTCCCTTTGGTCTCAGATCGGAGAAGATCACACAATTTGTTGTCCTCCTAAATCACGTGGACCTAAGATTAAAAACACATTTTCTAAACGGGTTTCTTCTTTGGCCAAAGATTTTGCTTGGATGAAGATAAGTACCTTGACCTTCTTGGAGCCACAAGAAGGAGCAAAACACAGTCCTTCATTCCTCCCCTCTCGCCGGGAGTGTGGCCTGCCCTCCATGGTCGGGGCCAGCCTCTAACCCGCGCACTTTCTTCTCTGTGGGCGCCGTGGAGTCTCATCTTGAATCTGGGGGGGTTGACACCTCCTCCCTTTTTTCAGTTTATCTATTTTGAGAGAGAGAGACAGAGAGAGAACCCCAAGCAGGCTCTGCACTGTCAGCACAGAGCCTGATGTGGGACTTGAACTCACGAACCGTGAGTCAAAACCAGGAGTAGGACGATGAACCGACTGAGCCCCCCTGGCGCCCCGACACCCCCTCTTAACGAAACCAGCCCCTGCCCAGCATGGAAGGCACAACCCCGGGAGCCTCTCTCAGCTTCACGAGAGCCTGGCAGGCGGTGCTGTCACTGAGCCCCACTTGTGGGCGGGGACAGCGAGTCACAGCGTCCGGCTAACACCCCAGGTTCCCCAAAGGCTGCAGCCGGGCCGCACACACCTGTGCCGCTGCCCTTGGCGCCCACACGAGCTGTAGACCAGCGTCGGGCCAGAGGGGGCTGGGGTCTGGTGCCGGAGGACACACGAGTGGCTGATATACGTAAACCCGTTTGTCTCGCTGAAAGTTGACAGTGGTTCAGCCCTTCACAGAGTGAGGTGGCTTGGTTTCCCACCACCAAAAAAGAGCCCGGAGTTGGGCCTGGGGTGCTAGTTCCACAGCTCCTCCTGGGGTCCCCTGGGGGCTGGCAAGGTGGAGACCCTGGACACGGGGAACATGAGGACCCACCCAGGGTGACTCCCCGTGTGTGTGCGTGCGTGTATATGCATGTGCAAATGTGCATGCATGTGTATTTATTTCCTCCGCAAATACTTATCAAGAACGCCACTGTGCTGGGCCCTGGGGTAACCGCGGTCAAGATGTGGGGGACACAGACTCGCTCAGGGCCTCACGGCCTAGTGGGTGGGCTGCCCCTAAACAGATGAGGGACAGGCCCTGGGACTAGGCAATCATCCAGTGCATGGACCCCGCCTAGTCACTCTCCTGTGCTGAAGAGCCAACCGGGTCACATGCACCTGTCCGTCTGTCTGCAATCTGCATCTATGCATCCACTGTCTGCATCTCCGGAGTATCTCTGCCTCTCTCGCTAAGCCACTGGACAACACGACGCTTGGGCCTCGGATCGTTTCTTTGGTCTGTGGTCCTCGCGCCCTCACCGGAGGTTGGGTGGCCCTGGGCGATTTCCTCAGACTTTCAGACGCCGTCCTTGGTGAAGACGAACAGTGAATCTTCGCAGGGGGTTGTTGGGTACATGAGAAAAAAGGTCAAGCGCCTGGTTAAGAAGTGCATGCATATTATATCACTATATTATGTTATTACATTTCATTAGAGAAACAGAGAAGGAGGAGAAGTTCGGGTCTCCAGGGACCATGCTGCTCTCCATCCGCCATCTGTGCACAGGTGTCTGGGGAAGGTTCCCAGCGGGAGAGAACGGCTCCTCCCCAGCCTGCTCGATGATCCGAGGAACTAGTTGGACGGGCCCGATCCGGACCGGCCCTGAGTGTGGCCTCCTCGTGGAGAAGCTCACCTTTTCCCTCAGTGACCAAGCCTCGTTGGTGCTTTTAACAACTCAATTAGGCATCTAGGGAGTGCACATTTTGGGGAAAAGAGTCCTCTGACCCACAGCCCACATGGCCAGAGAGCCCAACCACCATGTCAAAGAAGGGACACAAAGTAGCTCGGGAGGGAGGAGCTCCCCAGGTGGGGTTCGAGACCTGGGTGCCCAGATTTTGCTCCCGGGAGGAGGAGGCCACCATCATAAATTTGTTACTGCTGTCCGCGTTACTCAGATTCACATCTGAAAAATCTATATTGAGTCAACTGCCAGTTTGCAGAAGGAGGGAAACTTGGACTCTGTGGGAGTTGGTTTCATGGGAACACAGATTCTGGAGGTTCAGGTCTGGCACGTGCTGACCCATCCAAAGGCTATGATTTATAGTCCCGGAGCGAAGGTCTGCCCAAGTTAGGCAAGCCTCACCTCCCAGGGCAGCGGGTAAGACCCTCCATGGTTGGACCTATTGAAATAAAAACGCATTTGCCTTCCTATTAAGGGAGGCCTCGTCCAAGCTCAAGCATCTGTATTGTTTATTTACCAAAGAGTCAGCTCAAATCTATCCAGAGTAAGATGTCAGTGATTTGGAACTGAGGACAGGGCAGGGGATGCATGTGATTTGGGATTTTAGAGTGGAAGCTGACCTCTACAATACATGCTGCTCTCACAAGGTTTTAGAGCTGAGTGCATTCGTACACACCATGCTCCTGATTTTTAAACTCTAGCTTGAAAGACAAAGTCAACTGTCTCGTCGTTGATGGATGAAATCAGGTGCCAATGCAGGCAGGGAGCCTCTCAGACCAGCAGATGCCCTCTGCTCTCAACAGAGCCTGGGTCTTGGGGACCCGACGCATGGGAGGATGACAGTGAGAGTGTCAGAAACCACGCTGGTCTGTGTGGTCTGTACAATGTCGTTTGCCGTGACATTTTCCTTCTCCTTAAGACAATCAGCTCAGAGGAATTCTGGAAGTGCCTTAAAAATAAACGACGAAAGTCTGAACAGCCAGCGTGTGCCCTTGCCACAGGTCCTTTCCCACCCACTATTTTAAAGAACTGCAAACCAGTGGATTTTTCCAAAGAGCCATTTAATTATATGATGGCACCAATATCTTTCTTCCTTTGTTTTGAGTTTGATTAAAATGCATCTGCATTTCACTGTTTCCATTTAAAAGACTGATTATCCATTAATTGTTGCACATTTGTTTCTGCCTTTTCCCCAGGACCTTTCCACGGTGCCAAAAACATAAGGTGTGAAGAAGGTCTGGACCAAGATAAAGACCTAGGGACCTCGTGGGCCCTAGGGGACATAGGGACCTAGGAGGGCAAGGGTCTGGCCCTCGGTCAAGGCTCCTGCTCGACCGTGAGGACTTATTTGCAATATCTTAGCATTGGGAAAATATTTTCTGCCAAAAAGATTTCAGAAGCCAGAGCCATGAAGAAGGGCAGGACTGTGAGGTCAGCAGGATGAGAATGATGGGAAGGGAAATGAGGGACAGAAGGTAGGACATTGCTTGTGTTCTGCCCCAGGGTGTGTGAGTCTGCAGGAAGGACAGCCAGTGTCTGCCCACCGTCTCCCTCTCCATGCACCTAATTGTGGAACTACTTCTCGAGGGGCCGGCTGACGGTGTTACGAGACTCCTTATTTTTTTTTTAAAGCCTTATTTATTTTTGAGAGAGACAGTGCGCACACACAAATGGGGGAGGGGCAGAGAGAGGGAGACATAGAATCCAAAGCAGGCTCCAGGCTCAGAGCTGTCAGCACAGAGCCCGACATGGGGCTCGAACCCACAAACCGTGAGATCATGATCTGAACTAAAGTCGGTCGCTCAACTGACTGAGCCACCCGGGCACCCCAAGTGTCTGACTCTTGATTTTGGCTCAGGTCATGGTCCTAGGGTCATGGGATTGAGCCTTATGTGCACTCTTTCTCCAAAAAATAAAAAGAATTACAAAAAAAACAAAAAAAAGAACAGAGATCTGGGTGTCGGGGATGTTACTTTCTCCTGAGATGTCACTACTTCCAGGACCACCCTGAGCAGGTAGAACTAAGAAGTGTGTGTATGTGTGTGTGTGTGTGTGTGTGTGTGTGTGTGTGTGAACTAACCCACGGAGATATGTAGCTCCCTGTTTATTACACTGACATCTGTGACTCTACTCCACCATCAATTTGGATACACAAAAATCCCATCATCCGCCAAGGAAACTTACTTTCCACGTGGCACCAACTCTTTTATCAACACTGTGGCATCTTCCTGCCCAGAAGAGTGCAGGTCAAGTTAAGAAAGTTTTGAAGTAACCTTGGCTCCCTCCTTACTAGTTTTTTCTGTTTTATAACATCGTACCAGCCAAGAAACAGGGGGTAGGCTGTGCAACCTTGATAGACAACCCCCAAATCACCATTAGATTAAAGCAACAACATTTTATTTCTTGTTTGTACTTGATGCTCCTTAGACTCTGGGGAGCTTCTGTTCCTGAGACCCTCGGCTCTGCACCCCCCAGTCTCCTGCTTAAACCGTGACTGTCCAGGGAGAGAGGGGTAGGCTGCCAGCACCAGCAAAGGCATGCTCTCCTGTGGAACACACGTGGTTCCGTGCAGTCCCACTGTGTGTGGAGCACGTTGTGTGGCGTGGTTAACACCACACAAGCCTGAGGAGGTGCAGTCTGCCAAGCGCCCAGAGAGGGACAATTAGCAAATATTGACACCCAAGAGGGAAAAGAAGGCAAAGAAAGGAGACCCATGCATGACTTCAATATTGGAGCTTGCAACAGACTTTAAAAAAAAACAACAACATGATTATCGGGACACCTGGGTGGCTCAGGCCGTTAAGCATCTGAAACTTGGTTTCAGCTCAGGTCATGATCTCACTGTTTGTGGGTTCAAGCCCCACGGATTTGGGATTCTCTCTCCCCCTCTGTCCCTCTCTGCTCATGCACACTCTCTCCCTCTGTCTCAAAATAAACTTAAAAAAATTTTAAAAACGTGATTATTATTTTCAAGAAAATAGGGTGAAAACAGTACAAGACAGATAAAAAAGATATAGAAATTTAATAGGAGGAAAATTGATTCTATGGAAGAAGATAAAAGGCAGACTCTACAACTGACAAATACAGAATCTGAGATTAAGGACTTAGTTTACGAGTCGAGTAGAAGATTCGTTGCAGAAAAACACAGGATGGCAAGGTAGAAATCAGATCAATAGAAAATATGCAGACCGAAATACAGACAGCAGAAAGGATTATGAGAAAAACCACACCGCAGAGTAAGAGACACACAGGACAGTCAACACTCCCGTAACTGACGTTCCCGAAGGAGGGTACGACTAGAATGAGGTGACAGCGATAAAAGGAACACTTTTTAATGGCTAAGAATTTCCCCAAACTGATGAAGAACAACACATTTGGGAAGCTCCATGAGCCCAAACAAGAGAAAGGAAAATAATAATAGAAAAAAAAAAACCCTAAGTACCTCAAACTCTTGAAAAGCAAAAGCAAAGAAAAGCACGCCCAAACGGCCAGAGACCAAAGGACACATTGTGCTCAAGCTGCGAGCACTGGATGTGTGCTGACGTCTTGGATGGGAACAGACACAGGTGCCACCGTGAGGACAAGCATCCGAAGGAGTGGTGGGAGCTTCATTTGTTTTTTTGAGTGTATTTATTTATTTTGAGAGAGAGAGAGAGAGAGAGAGAGTGTGTGTGTGTGTGTGCGTGTGTGTGTGAGCAGGGGAGGGGCAGAGAGAGAGGGAGACACAGAATCCAAAGCAGGCTCCAGGCTCTGAGCTCTCAACAGAGCCCGACACAGGGCTAGAACTCAGGAACTGTAAGATCATGACCTGAGCCGAAGTCGGATGCTTAACCACCTGAGCCACCCAGGCACCCCTGACTTTTATTTCAATGTTTATTAATTTTTGAGAGAGAGAGACGGCATGAGTGGGGAAGGAGCAGAGAGAGACAGAGAGGCACAGAATCCGAAACAGGCTCCAGGCTCTGAGCTGTCAGCACAGAGCCTGATGTGGGGCTCGAACTCACGAACCATGAGATTCTGACCTGAGCCGATGTCGGGTGTTTAACCACCTGAGCCACCCATGGGCCCCGCACCAAGAGCTTTAAAGCCACAGTGGCGAACCGGGGTCCGTGACACCAGCAGAGAACGACAGGGCTACAAGAGCACCAGAGGATGAGAGAGCACCACGTACACCACCCTGGGGTCTGTGACCTCCGGCGGGGCCACCAGGAGGCCCGCAAGACGCTAGGGAAACACGCCCATAGCACGTCAGTGAAACCCAAAAGGTCCCCGTGCCGTCCCAGATGGGAGTCCCCACAGGAACCTGGCACGTTGGTCCTCAAAGTCCATGCAGAAATGCAAAGGCAGAGTTTTCACGGGAATCTTGAAGCAGAACAAACGTGTGTATGTCGGTAGCCGGATACCTTGCTCCCGAAGAAGGCCGGGAGGCCTGGACCTGGGCAGACGGCGGTGCGAGCCGCCAGGTCCCAGCCCTGAGCTCTGCCAAAGCTGGCCCAGCCACCTGGAGAGGACGACGCCACCTCCCTCGGCAGGGTCACAGACGCAGCCAGAGCCCCGTTCCCAGCACAAATCCCCCGAAGCATTTTGATGGATAAGGCGCATACTATGGCTTAAGCCACCTCGAGACTGGATTGTCGCCATGCAACGAGAAAAACAACTTAAATGGTTGAGATAAAGTCCTTTCTTTGTTCCTAAGTAGGCTTCTCACCCAGCGTGGAGCCCAGCGCAAGACTTGACCTCAAGACCATGAGACCAAGACCTGGGCTGAGATCAAGAGTCAGATGCTTAAGCGACTGAGCCACCCGGGCGCCCCCATAAAGCCCTTTCTTTAAAACACAGACACACACACATCTAAACAAAATTTCTACAGAGTAATCTTCAAAGTAAAAGTGTACCCTAACACGATAGGCAAATGTTGAAATTCGGGTGTGGATAATGTCATGCTGAAAGGTCCTTCCCAAACATGAGGTCACTTGGTGAGAGCAGAGTCATGCAAAAGCCCGTGCAAAAAGAGAGTGTGGCATTGTAATTTTATGCTTTACTGTCCCCTGCCGACTCCAGCCCCCCCCTCCCTCAGGGACACTCGCCCTTCAGACCCTCCGAACCTTCACAAGACCTTTAGTTATTTTATTCAAGGAGGCTCATGACCTCTTTGTCGCCACAGCCTCCAAAAGCCCCTATCACATCTTGCCTCCAGTGTCACATGAGTCCTGCAAACAGCTGGCGAGCTCTTCTGAGAGGCCCACTAATCCCGAGTTTTCATACCGGTTCAGAACGAGGCAAGGACGTCCACCCTCACTGCTCTCACGCATCGTGGTGGGAAGGGTGGCCAGGACGGTAAGCTCAGAAACAAGGGTCCCCATTGCACATGACATCAACATCCACCTGGAACGTCCCAAGGGATCTATGAAAACAAACACTCAGACCCCCAAACAAGTAACCAGCACTATTAGGTCAGGTCGACAAAGCCAAGTGTACAAGCCACAACTCCACAAGACCTCACTGGAGGGTCTTAACACACCGTCTTAAAGACTCCTAGATAGAACACCAAAAAGACGATCATGATAAGGTGTATTTGAACAACTAACATATTTTACCTATTGCACACACACAGGATGTCTCATGTAAGAACTACAAAATGCACATTCCATCGAACACAGGTGGAACATTTCAGGAAGGGACCAAAAACTGGGCTAGACGGCAATTTTCAACAAACTTCAAAGGATTACATCAAATGGACTGTTTTCTGAGCTGAACACAATGAAGCTATAGAATCACAATTTGAAGAAATTAGGAAAAAGCCTGTATGTTTGGAAATTGGGAAACATAGTTTCAAATATCATAGAGGCCGATGAAGAAAGCAAAAGAAATTAGAAATACTCTGACTCAACTGATGAACAAGATGCCACGTAAAATGTACGAGAAGTGGCTCCAGGAAATGCATAAATTTAGAAAGGATGAAAGTCTAAAGTGTGAATGATAGGAATAGCAGAATTCAGGCGTGGAAAGAATAAGCCTAAAAAGAGAAATTTTTGAAAGAAAAAACTGACAATGGAAATGGCCAATGAACTAAATTGTCGTGTTTTTAAAGAATGCATTAATAATCCTTGGTGAGTTTTATCAAGAAAAAAGAAAACTAAAAATCCCCATGTCAGGCTAACTATCTCAAATGCTGCAGCCCTGAAAGCAGCCGCAAACAGATATAAGTCGGTGACTTTAAACATCTCAATGAAGTGGGCAAGCATCAAGAAAAATAGGATTATTAAAACATGACACAACAAGAAACAGAATATCTAAACATTCTGATTGCCAGTATAAATATAATGTATATATACATTGATTATATATGTGTTTATATCAGTAATTGGAATATTTTCTAAAAATCAAAGCAACTGGTGTCACCAGCAAAATTCACCACATATTTAAAAGAGAAATAACACTAATCCTTATATAAACTCTCCCATAGAATAGGAAAATATGGGACAATTTTCAAACATCTTATGAGATAAACATAACTTTGATCATAACTTTGATACCAAAACTGAAGCAATCTTAGGGTAAAGGTCATCTGCCGCTCCCCTGTTCACACTCTATCTCTCTCTGTCTCAAATATAAACAAACATTTTAAAAAAATTTTTTAAACAATGTTTAATTTAAAACAACAACAAGTACTCCTAGCTAATGGAAAGTCCTTTATATGATAAATGATCCATCAAAACCTATAGTTAACATCACACATATGCTGAAATATGTTTATAATTTTCCTTTGGTGGCTACAAGCTGACACCAATATATTCAGCTGTGCAGTAAGACATTTTGTAAGCACAGTAAGCTGTGCATACATTTCCTATGCAATAAGACAGGAAAAAAATAAGGAAAGACCTAACAATTGTCAGGAATGGACTAGAAAACTCATCCTTTTTGGGCATTAAAATCGTACGTTTGGAAAATCCAAAAAACCTGGAGTTCAATTATTAGAATTAACAAGCAGGTGTAGCCAGTTTTGGAGAAAAAGTTTAACATTAAAGTTGTATTTTTTTTCCTGAAAACTAAATTAATGAAGAAGCACACTTTGTAATAGCATAAAAACATCAAATGTCTAGGAATAAAGGCCACAAAGAAGAGAACCAGGAAGGGGGCGCCTGGGGGGCTGAGTGTTGAGCGTCTGATTCTTGATTTCGGCTCAAGTCATGACCTCATGGTTTCATGAGTTCGAGCCCCACATCGGGCTCTGCACATTGCTCGCAGAACCTGTTTGGGGCTCTTCCTCTCTCTCTGCCCCTCCACCTCTTGCACTCTCTCCATCTCTCTCTAAATAAATAAATAAACTTTAAAAAAGAAAAGAGAGAGAGATGACTAAGAAGGTCAAGGCAGGCAGGTGTGTGTGTTGTCCTCCTGAAGAATGGCTTACTTCCTATTCCCTTAGGATGAAGAAAGCTGTAGCCACCCCCCCCCCACCCTTGCCAGCGTGCATATCTGTGCTGGAGTCTTCTCAGAAAACCCCTCAAATGTAGGTGAGCTGCAAACCCCATTTCTTTTTCATCAAAGCCCCTCAAGGCAAAAGATGAAGGTCCCTGTGATTCTCCAGAAACTGTCAGATGGCAGCCAGGGCCTCGCTCGCTCACTCTCCCTCCAGCCCTTCTGAGGTGGGGCTTCCTGGACTATAGGGGCTGAACAGAAATTACATATCACAATGCCCTTCATCACTAAATTTTGGAAACTCTGGGGAAAAAAAATCCCTAGTATTTTTGTACCTTTGAATTCCCACTCTTTGTGTAGAAAGAAAGAAGAAAGAAAAGAAGAAAGAAAGAGAGAGAGAGAGAGAGAGAGAGAGAGAGAAAGAAAGAAATCTAATGAAACAAAATTGGGTTGGATGTACTAATTGCTTTCTAATGCTGGGTTAATAGTCTCCACATTTTTGTACACAAAACTTCATTAGGAACACTAATTAACTTCGAGGCAAAACTTCTAATTTAATATCCATGTTTGGGTTTAAACTTCTTTGATTTAGCCCTTCTATGTTATTTTAAAAGCAGTGAGAGACACTGAAGTCAAGACAGCCCTTTTCACTCAAAAGAGATCACTGATTTCTTTACAAAGAGTTTTTCGTGCAGTCAGCAACCCGGAGGCCCTTCCCTTCATATCCATGCTAACAATGTTTCGATCTTAGTTCAGATGCTCTCCTTCCGCATACTCTCCCATGAAACACTGGTTGGGATGGCTTGCAGAGCGTAAGAGCTCGTGCAGCGGTGTGATCTGAGCTCCCTGGCACACCCAGAAAAATGTGTATGTAAGGAGGATCTGGGGACTTCCCTCAGTTCACAGTCACTCTGTAGGCTCCAGGAGTGGAATCAGTTACTCACATCCCTACCCCTACTGAGGACAAGTACACAACCTCACAGAGGTGGGGGGGAGAGGTGCGTGAGTGCATAATCTTGTCCAAAGACCCCAAATGCTAGCATGATAGCCATAAGTTACTGACCTAAAACCTCGTTGCACGTCCCAGAGGAGTGCGCTCGGCACTCAAGGCCCCAGTGGCCGTCAGGGCTTCGTCTGAGCAGCAGGGCGGCCGGCAAGGTGAAGACGGGGTCTGCCCGATGAACATGCCTGCCCTTCCAGGGTATGCTCAAGGGCCTGGATCTTGCCCAAGGGAAAACAGAAGGAAATAACCCAACACACGGCCCTGTGGCGTGCTGTCATAAAACCGGGAGATCTCTAACTTGAAAACCTGATATGTTTGCCCTGGACCCCTCGGAGAAGCAAAGAACAAAATCTCTACAAGAGGAAGAAAACATGACCCTGAGATCCAATCATCCCCCAAACACTGACATGATCAATGTTTATAAACGAACGAAAAGCAAACTGTCACACAGGAAACACAAAGGAGAGTCCACAGGGCGGGGAACCAAAACAGACCGAACAGATTTAAGATATTAAAATCGAAAGAATCTGATTATAAAAGAGCTCGACTTATCATGCACAAAGGAATGGAAGCCAAGCCTTTAATATGGGAACCAGAAACCAGAACAAAATGACATTGCAAATTTGGGAGAGAACCAAACAGGAATTCTGGAAGGGAAACACTGACACTGGAGCCCAGAGCACAAAAAAAGAAAGCCGATAAACACAGCTGAAGAGATAAGCAGCCACAGAGAGACGCGCTGGGGAAGAGAGAAGGAAAAGGGGGCAGAATCCAGGGATGGGCAGAGCAGGATGGCCCGAGCTGTATGTAACTGGGGTCCTGGCAGGGGTGGAGGGGGAAGAGGGAATTTCGGAAGCGATAATGGCAGCAGATACCCCAGAACTGATGCCAGATCCCGTTTCAGCTGTCCAAGAATCCCGGGAAACCGTTGCAGAGTCCCAGAAATCCACACCTACACCCATTACATGGGGAGCACTGAAAACAAAGGCAGAGACAGAAATGTGTGACTCAGTGGGCCTGGAATAAAAGACAATACCTTGGAGGCAGAGAGAGTTCCCGGAGAGCCGAGGCAGCAGGGATGAAGCCGGGAGGCGCAGAGAGGAGCTGAAGGAAACCCGGGGGTTTGTTCTCAGCAGGGAAACTTCAGTGTAAGCATTTTTAGACAAATGAACACGGAGACTTTGCCACACAAAAGCTCGTGGAAGGAATCCTTAAATATCTCTTTCAGAGCCCAGGGAAATGACCTCAGAGAAAGGTCAAAGACGGAAGAAGAAATGAAAAACAAAGAATTGGACACGAAAAAAAACCTGGCCCTTCAAACATCAAGTAGACGGAAAATACACCCCAATGACATGTGTGGGGAGTGGTAAAATGTATACACGTCCCAAAGGGTTTTATCATTTAATCAGTGAGAGAATAAAGGCATTGATTATCATTAGACTTTCATAAATGGTGAATAGACATTGTACTTACTGGAATAATGGAAAACACTCATATGTGTCCCAAATTATATATGTATGGAGACAAAGCAGGAGACAGACTCTTAACTACAGAGGACACTCTGACGGTCACCAGAGCAGAGGAGGGTGGGGGAGGGGGAACAGGTGACGGGGATGAAGGACGCACCTGTCGTGATGAGCACCTGGTGACCGATGCACGTGCCGAGTCACCGTACTGTGCACCCGGAGCTGACGTCACACTGTGTGTTAGCTAGATTGGACTAAGATCTTTTTTTTTAAATGTTTATTTATTTCTGTGACAGAGAGAGACAGAGCATGAGTGGGAGAGGGTCAGAGAGAGAGAGGGAGACACAGAATCTGAAGCAGGCTCCAGGCTCCAAGCTGTCAGCACAGAGCCCGATGTGGGGCTCGAACCCACGAACTGCGAGATCATGACCTGAGGTGAAGTTGGTCACTTAACTGACTGAGCCACCCAGGTCCCCTTGCTAGATTAGATTTTTGAAAGCCATATACTACTTACAAGAGAAATTTCTAAACCAGAGCAATACAGGAAAGTGAAAGGACAAGGTACATTGTAAGGCAATGAACAGTTATACAGACACAAATAAACACAAATTACAAAAACTAAATTAACCAGAAAATTCTCATAACTTAATTTTTGTTCACTTAGTAGCAACACTGAATCATAATGGTTGCAAAATACTGTGTTCCAAAATTGATAGAGCTACCAAAAGAAATTGATAAATCTATATCTATATTAAGAGAATGTTTCACACCACCCAATGAAAGGATGTACAAGATTTACAAAATGCATAATAGCATGATTTCAGGAGTGTTTACAAAGGTTACACAAGACTCATTATTTTCAGCTGTGTAGAGAATATTTAAAACTACAGAAACCATCAAAAAAGGCCATACATCAAGTCTGCATGTTTTAAAGGCTTGGAGCCCCCCCAGAGCCCACCTCTGACCACAGCTCAGTCTGGTTGGAGCAAGTAACAAGGCAGAGACTAGAAAATCGTTACCTGTTTGGAGATTAGGAAAGGTACGCTAAAAATCTGTGAACAAAAGAGGACACTGTAAGGGGAACCAGAAAGCATTTTGAACTGGGTGATTAGAAAACAAAACTGTACATCTACCTGTGTGAGATACAGCTAACGTTGAAGGCATCAGATTGTTTTAAGTTCAAATGCTGGCAAAGAAGCCTAAAAGTAAGGAGTTTAGTGTTCGTGTGATGTAATCAGAAAAATAATGAAGAACTTGCTGCCCCCTGAAATTAGAAGGAAAGACATAGCAAAGATAACATTAGCAAGCATTTGGTAAAGAAAGCAATAATTCAACAAACAGCCCAATATTGCTGGGTTTTGTTAAAAAACTAAAACCCAAAACCCACAAACAACCGTTGTCAGAAACAAAAGAGAAGGCGGTGTTACAAATCCTACGGACAGCAAAAAGATCCTAGGAAATGGATACTGGGGACACTTGTGTCCTTTATTTGGAAATATAGATGGGGCAAAAGCATCGTATACGACATGAGATAAAGGCAAGTATTTCATGGAGAAATGTTCAAATGAAGAAATGTTCATTCAGTGAAATAGTCAAGGAAAAATATTCAGCAAAGAGAGACTTCTACTATTCCACAAAATATTCCAGAGAAGAGTGAAAAAATGCATAATGTTGATAAGAACTCACAGTGCTCCAAACAGTTATACACACTCATTACAGACCTAATAACCACGGTCAGTTGCACAACCAGTGACAAGTTGGGTTTTTTAATGATTAAATGAAAGGATAGAACTCATAAAAAATAATTTATGGATACAAATAATATGGCACCTGGGTGTCTCAGCTTGTTAAGCATCTGACTTCGGCTCAGGTCATGATGTCGTGGTTTGTGAGTTCGAGCCACGCACCAGGCTCTGTGCTGACAGCTCGGAGCCCGGAGCCTGCTTCGGATTCTGTGTCTCCCTCTCTCTCTGCCCCTCTGCAGCTCGTGCTCTGTCTCTCAAATATAAACAAATGTTTAAAAAATGTAAATAACAAGAAAATCTAAACACATGCTGGTGTATTATATTGATGCACTGGAGATCATAGAAACGTATTGGTTCTCCAAAAATGGACTTACAGACCCAGGATATTCTCAGCTAAGATCTCAAGTTGTTTGAATGTATAGTTCTGAAACCTCAACGAGCCAAAACCAGGTGACAGAAGATTGACAAAGAAGAAGTCGGTGGAGATCAGGTTTACCACATGGGGACATTGTGCTCACGCGGACCTGGGGACAAGGACAGACAGCAGCCAACTGCAGGGCGAGATCGTGGGAGCTGACCGTGTGGACGAAGGTCAGTCTGACAGCTTACAATCCTGGGTCAGGACACAGAGTCCATCAGTCAGGGGACTGCAAACCTACAAGATGGTGGAGAACAGGGGGCAGTCTCTTTGTGACGCACAAAACACCTCAGAATTTCAGGTTAGTGGTTCCTTCATACACTCGAGGAAGGAAGGTGGATTTCTGAATCCAGGCACATGAAACCAAACACTAGCCATCAATGACAAGTATGATACCCTGGACACATTAAAATTAGTATTTTCTTTTGCTGTTCACGAGACACCCCCAGAGAGAGGGAGGAGACAGACCCCAGAACGGCAGGAGATATTTACAGAGAGCACATTGCCATCACGGCATTCTCGTGGTCACACTGCTCTGTGGGTGCACAGATCTGGGTGCCACTGCGGGAGGGGAGGTGGGCACTCTGGGCCGGGAGCAAGGGGAGCATCTGGCAGCTCTGGGGGGTCCCCCACCCCGGGGAGGTTCGTGTGGGGGCAGGTTCCGCCACAGGACACCTCCTGTCCTGCATTTCAGCGGCCGTCCCAGAAGTGAGCGCCCCCATCAAAGCCCAGCCTGTGAGGATCCAGAGTGGCCTCCAGCTCACCAGGATTATAGCACACAGCAAAGTCCCTTTGGATCTCAGGGTGACTGCGCAGAGCAGAAGAGAGACCCGTCCTCAGTCCCCAGCCAGCCTGGAACCAACATAGACCCAGGCGTGCTAGAGATCACCTAGGCACTTCTAGGTGGGTCGACTGTTACACTCCCCTATTTACCCCAAAGCACGCATGTTCTCGCAACTTGGGTACACGGTTGGGAACTACCTAGTGGACTTAGAGAATCGCACACCTTAGAGAGGTTTGCTCACGTTCACCAGGAAGCGTCAGCAAGGACGTACAGAGCAGGCACCGCTTGTAAAGGCCACCACGGTGACACCTCAGGTACCCGAGGACAGGAGGACGGGTGAGTGTGGTGGGCACAAATATAGCACGTGCCGGTGAACATCAACACAGCAGGGCTATTCACAAATAAGACTTAACTCTGCGTGAGTCTCGCCCTCCAGTCACGATTTCCATCCGTGTCATGCACATCTGCCTGGCATCGGACGTTTGTCAGAAACAACTCAGGGAACCCCACATCCCCTTCACCCAAACCCCCCAGTGCTAACATCCTCCATAAGTAGCTCACACAGTCACAACCTATATCACATTCCTTCTACCTAAACAGTATCCTTTCTATTTCTTGTCGAATAATTCTGCTGGTGATAAATTCCTCCAGCTTTTGTCTGTCTGAGAACTCTTTGTCCCCACTCTGATGGATACTTTTGTAGGGCATAGGGTTCTGGGCTAACCGCCCCCACCCTGACACACACACACACACACACACACACACACACACACCCCTCAAAACTGACACTCACTGCCTTCTTGCTTGCAAGAATTCTTTTGTAAAAGTTATCCCTCTTCCTTGTAAAAATGTATTCCCCACCCTCAGATGACTTTAACATTTTTACATTGTCTCCAGTACTCAGCAGTTTGAAATGCCTGCTTGTGCAGCTTGGTGTGGATACTGCTCACATTAAGGCTGTTGTTCGATGCAGGAGCCGGGAAAGAGTGGTCTGGGTGAGAAATTAGGACAGCACTGAGGGTGAGCGTTCTCTGGGGTTCTCCAACCTGTGAGCGCAGGCTGAGGCTCCTGGGGACCCTGCAAGGAAGTGCCGGGCCCCCTACCTCTTGCTGCCACCGGAGACATCACACTCTGTGGACACAGCACTTCATGAAATATTTCCAGGTGACGTCTCTCCTGGAGTTACCTGTCTGGATTTCAAGTGAGTCTGCCCTCGGACATCAGTTTCCGGATCGTTCGTGGAAAGTCACTAAGTTGTCCCGTTTTCTGCTCATCGGAAGGGTGTGACTCAGTCCTTCAGCTGAAAGTCACAACTCATTCTCCAGGGGAAGCCCAACCTTAATACTAGCCACAGCCTGATAGTGATGTTATAAGACTTAATAATTATAGATCGGTTACTTTCATGAATACAGATGCCAAAAACATAAGCAAATTGGAGTATTTAAAAATGATACTATGTCATGGTTAAATTGGGCTTATTCCAGGAAGGGCAATTATTTTAACAGTCAACCATCAATCAATATAAATTGATATATTCAATAAATTGTGATGTTCTAAAAGGTCTAATAACATACAGTTATCTAAGTAGGTATTGCAAGACTATTTGACATAATTCCACACCATTTATGATCAAAACTCTCAGCAAAAATATAGACTAGAATGTAGCTTTCTGGTTTTTTTTTTTTTTTTTTTTTGAGAGAGAGAGAGCATGAGTGGGGGAGAAAAGCAGAGAAAGAGAGAGAATCTCAAGCAGGCTCCACCCTCAGCACAGAGCCCAATGTGAGGCTCAATCCCACGACTCCAGGATCGTGACCTGAGCCCAATTCAAGAGTCAGACACTCAACCGACTGAGCCACCCTAGAATGGCCCATAGACTGAGTGGCCCTAGAATGTTACTTCCTAAATCTTATAAAGTATATTTATAAAAATCTTGAGTAATCATCATACAAAATGACAAAATGCTATAAACTTACTACTGAAATTTCTGTTCATCAAAATACACCACTTAGCATAAAAACACAAGGCACAGAGAAGGGGATGGGATGCCTGACAGTAGATTTGTGTTAAGAATATCTGAAGGGGCACCTGGTAGCTCAGTCATGAACTCAGGTCATGATCTTACAGTTTGTGGGTTCGAGCCCTGTGTTGGGCTCTGTGCTGACAGCTCGGAGCCTGGAGCCTGCTTCAGATTCTGTGTCTCCCTTTTTCTCTGTTCCTCCCCTGCTCACACTCTGTCTCTGTCTCTGTCTCTCTCTCAAAAATAAATAAACATTAAAAAGATATTTTTAAAAAGAAATATCTGAAGACACCCTAGAAACGAATAAGAAAATGCCAATCACCTCCGAAATGAGCGTAGGGCTTGAACAGGCACTTCACAAGATATGACATCCATGTGGCCGATAAACATTCTAAAATACATTCAGCGACATTAGTCATTATGAAAACACAAAATCAAACCACCAGGGGATGTAGGACACGCCCCGTAGAGAGTGTAGGATGAGCAAGCTGGATGATGCCTGCCTTGGCAGCCATGTCAGGACCGGGACAAGATGAGAGACGAATGGGTAAAACTAATTTGGAAAACTATTCACGTTATATACTAAATGAACGTCAGTGTGCACATACCCTATGGCCCAGCAGAATTGCCCCATGGGAATTTGAGAACGTGAACGTGTCTACATCTAAAATAGCGTTTGCTAGCGTGCCCTCGGCAGCACGATGCCAACCAGAAACAGGCCAAATGTTCATCCCTGGTTCAGTTAGTTGCAGTATGTCCCCAGCATAAGCATGATGCATATAACAGCCTCACAGAGGTCATGTTGAATCAGAATAAGCCACCGAGAAAGTACATCTTGCATTATTCCATTTATAGACAGTTCAGCACTAGGTCAAACTAGTTTATAGGATTGGAAACCAGGAAAATGCCTCTTTGCCAAGAGTCAGTGAGGAGGAACTCTGGTTGTGGTCT
Source organism: Panthera onca (assembly GCF_046562875.1). NCBI lineage: Eukaryota > Metazoa > Chordata > Mammalia > Carnivora > Felidae > Panthera > Panthera onca. The sequence continues at coordinate 62,454,166 of NC_138340.1, read as the reverse complement.
ATGTTATTTCCCGATCTGGATGTGGCTTCCAAGGATGCATTTGCTTTGTGAAAATTCACAGAGCAGTGGCATGAACATGAGTGCAATTGCAGTGCGTGTAAGTTACGCCTACAGACACCTTTTTTGAAAAAGTAACAGAAAATTATTTCTCATTTATTTTGTTTCCTTATTGAAGGAACAACACTGAGAATCGAAGACAGCATTCACACTTACCTCCGTGATCTCCCTGAGAGTGGATGGTTGACAGAAGCAGGTGTTCACATGTATACCTGAAGGTGAACCTTTGTACATGTTCATATACAGGGAAGGACAGTCACACTGCATGGTTAGGGCTGACACTTGTTGCTTCTGCTGTATCATTTTTACCACCATTATTATTTTCTTAAGTTTATTTATTTGTTTTGAGAGAGCAAACACAAGTGGGGGAGGGGCAGAGAGGGAGGGAAAGAGAGAGAATCCCAAGCAGGCTCTGCACTGGCAGCATGGAGCCTGACTCGGGGCTCAAACCCACAAACCGTGAGATCATGACCTGAGCCGAGACCCAGAGTCAGAGGCTTCTCTGACTGAGCCCTGCCAGGCGCCCCCGGGGCTAGTGTAGGAGCTCACAAGGTCAAACCTAGAGCATGTACAAACCCCGAGGCTCATTCCTGTGGTTCCACAACTGGTAACCTCTGATCTTACTCAAACTCACTTCCTCTGGGACCTGCCGAGGTCATGGAACAGAGGCTGGGCAGGGGTGGGGCTGGGTGGAAGAGGGGCAGAGGTGGGGCAAAGGGGAAAAAGAGAGAGAGGCAAACCCAGAAGCAGAGTCTTAACTACAGAGAACACACTGATGGTCAGCAGAGGGGAGGAGGGTGGGGGAAACAGGTTTTGGGGATGAAGGAGGGCACTTGTCATGATGAAAAAAATAAAAACCAATCGATCAATAAACAAATAAATAAACCTTCAAAGCGGTGCACCGTGGATGTTTCAGGGAAAACTCAAAAATGAGGTAAATTCCTGTCCGAGATCTTCCAGAATAAAGAGGGGGCTCCCATCGTTCACAGTGACGGAATGTCGCTGATTGCCATGTGGACCAGACACGGTGGGGAGGTCAAACGTTAAGTGGGGCACGGGCCCAACCCTGAGATTTCACCCCCTCAGATCCGCCTGCAGACCTGCTTAAGAGAAGACTGGGCCATGCTCTGTGATGACCGGAGCCCCAGAACCCTGTTGTCCGGGGTCGGCTCCCAGTCGCAGCCTTGGGGACATCTCTGAGCCTGTCCCGGCGTCTTCACAGCGCCCGTGAGAACGCAGCGCGTCTGTATAGGTGTGAGTGGTCTTTGGGGCCCGGCCAGCACATTGCCGGTGATGCAGCTGACCCCCTACTTATGTGCACCAGTGTCTGCATGTGGCAGATGAAAATGCAAGCAAATCGGGAGGACGATGAGAGTCTGTCGTCCCACACGCTGTCCCATCAGCTGACCCTTTATGATGGCGTATTTAGCAATTCCTGCTGCTACAAACGCAGCTAAGTTTCCAAAGCCATTGCTCTGAACTTGGACTCACTTGGGGGAAAGGCTTTTCCAAATGTGCAGAGTCTAGAATGCAGAACGGTGCAATCTTATGACTTGATGATAAATTATGTGACAGTGAGGAAAGCCCCTGGACCAGTATGTGTCACCGAGCGCTGTGAGATCCTGCCCTTCCTTTGGAACAAACGCCCAGAAGGGGAAGAAAACAGACACCCTGAATACCGTGTTGTAGTCTCTCCCTCGCAGAGCAAACTTGTGGTTCATGCACAGCAAGGAAGTAGAACTGTTTGCAGGGAGAGCAAAGGGGAGCTTGAAATATAACAAAAGGTCTTAGAAATCTGCCTGGAGTTTGGTGAAAAGTGCATGTGGGGAAGGGGCTGGACAGAAAGGCCACCCTCTGGTCCCCTGGCCCGAGCCTCCTGAGGGAGGGCGGGACCCACGAGTCCTTAACCAACCACTCAAGAAAAGAGGGTGGGAGTGCGTTTTCCCAGCTTTGTCTCCAGGTAGAAACTACGTCCAGATTTTATTAAATCGGAAAGTTTCCTGATGAGTGCCATGCGATACTCTGAAAAGGAGTTGAGTGTGGGATATTTTGTGACAATAATAAATAAAATCTTTAAGTTTCTTAATTCACTGTTCTCAGCAATTTGTAATTTTAAATAAAAAAAACCACAGGGTAATATGCCGAGTAAAAGATTCCCAGTGGTGATTGTCAGCAGCTGTGGTATGAAACAACACAAAGGAAAGAAGACAGAAAAAAAAACTAGGTTAGTACTAACACGGCCAAACAATTATTTCAGAAACATGCTGGTCGTTGTCCAATAGGCAATAATCATTAGCATTAAGGAAAGGCACCGGTATTCAAATGTTTCTCTCACACGCAGAGCCACCACAGTTTGGGGACGTGTGAGTCACGGGCAGAAGAAATGACTGTCTAGTAATCATCACATTTTACTGACACCATTTAGTTGCCTGAAACCAGCTGAACTTCTGGAATGCAAAGACGTTGTTGTCCTGGTGCCCAGATCAGAGATGCCCCACACCATCCCGGAGTCGAGTCTCTCCAACAGACCCAGAGAATGAGCCAGAAGCCACAGAAGCATCAGCTTGGGTCATGTCAAAAGGACTCACAAGCCAGCTTGAAGAGGCCCCCACTGTCCAGAGATGGGACATGAGGGGCACCGACGACGGTCACAACTGTCATGCGTGGAAAAGCATCATCATGCTCAGAATGGTCCCTCTGTCTCTCCGCCTCCATCTCTGTCACACACACACACACACACACACACCAGTCTGACCTACAGGTCCCCTTGGGAGGGTCCCCGGGACCCAGATACTTTGTGTATGAGGAAGAAGAGGAAGAAGCATCGCGTCTTCCTCATGCGATCTGCGGTTCAGGTTACCAAACGGGGGGCCGAGGTGAGGTTTCTCTCTGTAGAACTATATCAGCTAATAAATGAGAAAGAGCCTCAGACTACCGGCAGCTCAGCCTCTGAGGAGGTAACAGACCCACACGGTGATCGGCATCGCTGCTCGATTCCCCAAAAATAAGGGCAACAGCCGGGCCTTCTCTGTCCCCCGACACAACGATGCAGGGACACCTGTGCTGGGTTCTTACTCTCCGTTTCATCTTGAATCTAATCAGTGTGCAGGTGTCACACCAATATGGGGGGAATCAGGGCCCAGAGGGGACCAGGGGACTGCCCACTGCCACGTGGTGCTCCCTGCTCCGGGCTCAGTTGGACTTGGCCGCAGAATTCCAGCTGACTTCAGGGACGGCCCCCACTTATCCACTTATAGGGACATCTTGGCATTTACCGCTGATAACTCTGGTCTCCCACGTCCACACGTTATGCTCCTAATCCATGCACAAAACCTCTGGGAACCTCCCAGCTCGGGCCCATCTTCAGCCCTCAGGGCCGTGTGCGCAAACTCTCATAAAGCAGACACCTGCTTCCTGCTGATGGACGAGGCCGAGGGAACGCGTTTCGTGGATCCGTGTCTGGGTGGGCAGTGGCTCTGCCAGGGAAGCAGAGCCCAGAAGCCTCATAGGGAGATTCGCATCACGCTCTCTCATTCGCAGTTAAATAATGGAAAAGGTCTCTCTGTAGTTTTCAGCGTTCAGTAACTGAACTGTTTCAATAACTTTGAATAAATAACCCTGATTTCTGTACATTGTTGCTGTTCCTTTGGACCAGGACATCGGCTCTGTCCTTGCTCTGCCTCGGGGCATCTCAACACACACTCACACACACACACATGCACTCACACACACGTGCATTCACACACATGCACAGGCACACTCGAGGTCGGCATCATTTCACTAGAGACCTTCTGCCTTCAGCAGACCAGTGCCCAGCATGTGGTACGGCACGTCCTCCACTCCCCACCCCTGCGTGCACCACACTGGTCCACACTCACTGTGTGCACTGCCCCAGCGTCACCTATAGACTGAACCTGCTCCCAGGGTTTCCCTAACATTTTGTCCTTTAAACATTTTTTAAATGTTTATTTATGTATTTTGAGAGAGAGAGAGAGAATAAGCAGGGGAGGGGCAGAGAGAGGGGGAGAGACAGAGAATCCCAAGCAGGCTCTGCACTGTGAGCACAGATCCCAGCACGGAACTCAATCCCAGGAACCGTGAGATCACGACCCGACCCCAAGCTGGACACTTAACCGGCTAAGCCACTCAGGCGCCCCCAACATTTTGTCCTTTAAACCCTATCATCCCTGTGCACGATTTCCAGAATGTCTGGACCAAGATGCACGAGAATGTTGTACCTGCACCCCACTCCCCTGAAATGCACCCCAAGAATGTTCTGCCTGCACTCCACACCCCTGCTACATGCCCCCAACCCTCTGCCCCCCCCCAACCCTGCTCATGCTCTGTCTCTGTCTCTCCAAAATGAATAAACATTAAAAACATTTTTTTTTAAAGACGGTGTCTGGGACCCCCATCCACCCACCGAAGCTGCCCCCCCGCCGCAGCCCCATGGACGTCTGTAGGTCATGCTGAGCCCCAGCCGACGACAGCAGGCCGTCTTGGTGCAGGGGCTCCGTCGGGGAAGGTTGTTCATCCGGCCTCCACCAGCTTGTCTGCAGCAAAGTTTCCAAGCTGGTCCCCGCACATGAGCCACCTGCCCATTGTTTTCACCAGTGTTGTATCAACGGCTCACAAATGTGTCCTCAGAGAAGCGGGATTCTGTAGAGGACGCTGGTCAGGTAGTTTCCCCTTAGCTCCTAGACGACTCAGTTTCTACCAAGACATTTCTATAGACATGCTGCTTGGAAAAAATATCCAAAAATGTCTTAGAGCATGTTTTTGATGAGTAGTGTGACTTCCAACCTAGCTGCTTGGCTGGGGACGCCCCTGTGCCCTCAGTGGGGAGTGCTACACTTCTCACCTGTTCCCCACCACGTTTCTGTCTTCAGGGACCGCGCTGGCCTGAGGCCGGACCTTCCACCTAGGACCCGACGGCGCGGACCCGGGAACATCCGACAGTCTCGAGTCCCTTCACAGGACGGATTGTTCAAGCCAGAATCCCATGCGGGGTCGACACCTGCGTGGCTGATCAGATCATGGTGCACGTGTGGCTCCGCAAGTCTGCCTTGCTGGCATCAGGGTGGGTGGAAGGCTGTAGGAACAGCAGGACACGGCCTCCGTCTGCACCTCTATAAGTGCCGGCTCCCAGAGCGTCCGGGTGGGCCCCCGCGAGTGCTGCCTGAGCAGCGGGTGTTCTGAGCTGATGCAACATGAGGAGTAAAGGGCAGAAATTGTTTTAGCATCTTAGTCCTGGAGGCTGACCCAGCTCCCTGCCCCGGACCTGTGATCAAGCCCCCTGCCCCGGGACTCTGGGCTCATCTCCATCCAAGGACTGTCCCCGAGGGCCAGGGGAGGGCCGCGTGGGCAGATTGCTGCCTTACGTCCAGGAGCCAAGGGCACGCTTCCCGCTCCAGAGGAAGCGACACTGGTCCCCTCGGTGGGCTGGAAACGGGTGGCACTGCCTTGCTGTCCTTCTCCACTGGTGATAAGCTTTCATTCAGCCAGAGCTGTCTAAAAAGGAGGGTTTTTGTTTTTTTCCAAATTTCACTGGGAAGGAGTGTTACCGACGTGAGGACGATGTAAACACACCGAGGGCCGCTGATGCCCTCCCGTGGGCTCCCCACACTGTGTCCTCCACCACAGTTGTGACTGCTGTCACTGCGCAGGGTGACAGCCTCCAGTGACCTCTCACCCCAGGGAAGGGACTGGGGGCTCAGACAGAGGTCAGTCTTTACAACCCCAGCTGCTTGTTCGACAGCCGTGTCAGGATCACAGTGCTTTCCAGGATCACCTCCACCCGGGATCACCTCCACCATGGTCACCACCACCGGGGATCACCTCCATCAGGAATCACCTCCACCATGGATCACCACCACCAGGGATCACCACCACCGGGGATCACTTCCACCAGGGATTACCGCCGGGATCATTCTACCATGGATCACCACCACCGGGGATCACCTCCATCAGGAATCACCTCCACCATGCATCACCGCCACCGGGGATCACTGCCACCACACATCACCTCCACCAGGGGTCACCTCTGCTGGGATCACCTCCACCAGGGATCACCTCCACCCGGGATCACCACCAGGAATCACCTCCACCATGATCACCACCACCACCAGGGATCACCACCACTGGGGATCACTTCCACCGGGGATCATTCCACCATGGATCACCTCCACCAGGGATCACGTCCATCAGGAATCACCTCCATCGGGGATCATTCCACTACAGATCACCTCTGTTGGGGATCACCTCCATTGAGGGTCACTTCCACCAGGGATCACCTCCACCACACATCACCTCCACCAGGGATCACCTCCACCAGGGATCACCTCCACCCAGGATCACCTCCATCAGGAATCACCTCCACCATGGATCACCACCACCAGGGATCACCACCACTGGGGATCACCACCACCAGGGATCACCGCCACTGGGGATCACCGCCATCACACATCACCTCCACCAGGGATCACCTCCACTGGGATCACCTCCACCAGGGATCACTGCAGCTCTCTTCTTACCCACTATGAGGAGCTGACCGGGCCTCTCCACCAGAAAGTGGGAGTCACAGATGGAGATGAAACAAATGGCCCAAACGTGCAGCCGCCCCCAGGAGATGTGCCATCAGCGGTCTTCCACGGTAAATCTGAAGCTGTCTGAACCTCACCGGAGGGAGGGTGTTGGGAACCTCCAACTGTCCCCTGCACAAGGTCAGAGCAGGTGCACCACGAGGAAAGATGCGGAGGGACCCTGAGGGGTCAAGTCAAGTGGGTGGCATGTCTCTGGACGTATGATTCCCCTCCTGGGGGCTTGCTTGTGCACATTTTCCCCAGCTCTGCCCCCCGCCAGGCCGAGAGGCTGCAAGGCACTGGCAGCCAGGTCACACGATGTGTCCAGGCTCAGGGGACGGACATGGAGCACTCTGCATCTGGGGCCCGGAAACTTCAAGCCGCGGCTAGCACATCCTGAATAGAGCGTGACAGGGGCACTGAAGGGGCGCCCACGTGGGTCCCTGCTCACCAGTTCAGCGGCTTGATGGCAGCAGGAGGCAGGGGATGCAACGAGCCGCCAAATTTAAAATAGCGCTGGAGGCCCCGCCAACGCCACGGCTTCACTCTTCTCCCCATGGAGCCAGCTGCCAAGTACAGAAGCAAGAGACAATTTGACGATCAACTGCCAGCCACCGATTAGCTTTCAAAAGAAGAAGGGACCTTCAGCTTACGCTAAAAAACATTGCAGGGAAAGTCCTGGAGAAATGCGTTAGTTACATTTCCTCCCAGAATTGCTTCCCAGCTGGCCTCTCCAGTACTGCAGAAGAAAAGGGGAGCCCTCCCCAGAGGCTGATGTGCAGCCAGCACCTTCGTCCAGTGACCAAGCTGGTGTCCTGAGAGTCAACTGCCTGTTGGGACTGGGCTGGCAGCCACCTGGTGATGTTATGCAGTAGAGCCGACCTGGACCTGCCCAGAATCAGAGGGCTGCTGTGCTCCAGAGCAAAGGACCCTCCACGAGCCCCTGGAATGAAGTGTTTCCATTGCAGTCAGACCACCGGGAGCAGTGAATTTTTTTAAGTTTATTTATTTATTTATAAGAGAGAAACAGAGAGAATGAGTGGGAGAGGAGCAGAGAGAGAGAAAGAGATAAAGAGAGAGAGAGGGAGACACAGAGTCCCAAGCAGGCTCCATACAGTCAGCACAGAGTCCAGAGTGGGGCTCGAACCCACAAATTGTGAGACCACGACCTGAGCTGAAACCAAGAGTCGGACGCTTAACCGACTGAGCCCCCCAGGCGCCCCGGGAATGGCGAATTTTGATGGGAATTATACAAATGTTTATTGTATTGACCTTTAGACTTTTCTGAAAAATTTAAATTCCTCAAAATAAAAATTAGGCGAGAAGACAGAAGTCCGAGGTAGGAAGCCCGGTTTTCGGTCACGTGCCTCCTTTGATAGATTTAATCACCCACCATCCTTACCCAAAGGAAGTCGACTGAAAGTACAAAACAGAATATCCGGCTGGTTCCTCTGCCCACAGGAGGTGCAGGGTAACGGGAGGGGACAGGCAGGCGCTGGCTTTGTCCTTTTGACTCCCGTCTGTCTGGAACTGGCCACAGAGCCCTGAGCTCATCCCTTCATGCCCACCTCTGCCTGCCACCTGCCAGTGACAAAGGCCATCGTGAGTGAGGACGCAGAGCTGGGGTCTGCAGGTTCTTGGGGCCCAGCAGCGGCTCATGGCCAGGGTGGGACATCTGACGAGGCGTGCAAACTTATCTTCGTCCCTCCTAGGTCTCTGCTTGTTCATGTATATTTCTCTTCAGTTGCCTTACACTTTGGTTAACTTTCACGTAAACCAAAGCCATGTGACGTCCGGGTAGAGGGAGGCGGGATGGGTTTGCCCGGAAGTTCCCAAAGACGGTTCTTGCCCCAGGACCAACTATGGGCTCAGGAGGCCCCTGTCTGTTCTTTGGGATTTCCTTTTCTTTCTTTTTTACCTTATTGGATAGTGAGTGTGTCTGTGAGTTGAGAGTCACAGATGGACGTTTCCACCACAGACATAAAGACCCGCTTCTTGGCTGCAGCAACAGCGTTCCTGGCCAGGATATCGTCCTTGGCAAACCCGTTCCTGCTCCCCACACAGGTTCCCCTGCAGGAAGCGGCTGTTGGTTCACCAAAGATTCCGGGCTTGTGACCATTCGAGGGCCCAGGACACAGTGAGCCGTGACACTTCAGACTAGGATCCCCGAATGGCCAACAAACGTATGAAAAGGGGCTGACCGTCTTTAGTCAGCAGGGACATGTACTTAAAACCACAAATGTAAGGCTACACTCCCACCCGGACTCAGGTGGAGGCTCAGTCCACGGCAGCCCCAGGGCCGGAAGGTCCGATAGTTACACTCCCGCAAGAAACGCACACTTCTCTGAACCAAACACGCAAGTAAGACAGTTCGTTGGAGCCTCCAAATCAAAACAACCCACAGGTGGACAGACACGCCGTGCTGCATTGGACAGAGAGACCACGGCTCTGAACGTTGGTGAATCTCACAGCCATCACGCTCGTGCAAGAAGCCAGGCACAGCAGAACACATGCCAGAAAATCCCCTCACGGAAAGTTCCAGAACAGGGACACCGGGTCTTGGTGAGCACCATCCTCTCATCTAGCCCTTCTAGCCCCTGGATGGGATCCATCTTCCTGGAAACAACCCAATCATTTCAAAGGCACCGTCTACACCAGAGTTCTCTCCAGTGAGGATGACTTTTTCCTTCTCAAGTGGAAATTCCTTCACAGGATGTGGGAACAGGACGTGACATTTCTGTGATTGGGGGAAACTGAATGAAGGCTACCCTGCCCTCACCAGAGAGAAGAAAGTCCCAGAAGGTGGGGGGGGAGGGGTCAGAGGGCGCTGAAGTTTCTGGAAAAGGGTAGAAGCCAGTGTCCAACCAGTCAGGGAGGGAGGTCAGAAGACTCACAGCTCCAAGCACCCAAGGGGCTCTCTGTCCACAAGACCCCGGCGGTGCACCCACCAGGCGCCCAGCATGAGGACTCTGCATGCAACTTTCCCACAAACCTTGTCTATCATGAACTGTTACACCTGGTTTCCGGCCGCCTGCACCGGGGTCGGGAAGCCTCCGTCATCCACACACTCTTCCCCCTCTGTCTCGGGTCTACACTGCCTGACCCTTCTCATTCGGGACCCACCAGGACACCACCCGGTCCTAAAACCTCCCGTCTCCCTCAGCCGAAGCCCTCTCCCCTCCAACCGCTGGACATTTGCTGTTGTAATGCTCACCCGGGTTTCTCCCTTTATGCCTTACAGAGTAGAGAATTCCCAGCCTGTGTTGCTTGCAGAGACTGAGGGGGCTGAGCCTCCAGTCTGTCTCCCTTCTTCTCCACCAGCCCCAGCGCCTCACAGAGCAGGGAAGTCACCTGCCAGCAGGATGGATGAATAAATGTCCCACGGATATGCGCGGATAAATGGATGGACGTTTGTCCCACCACATGGATAAATGCCCCATCACCCTGTTGGGTCCTAACTGCTTCTCTAGGACGTGAAAAGGGGTTCGGTTTTTGAGGAAGAAGTTCTCTTATGGTATCTACTCAAATACATTAGGATGGTGTAGACCGTGGATAAAGCCAGCAGCCACTTTCCTAGGACGCTGCGAACGATAAATTCATAAACTGGTCCCTGCGTTCTTAGAAGTCAACGTAATATTTCGTCTTTCCTGACGTATCTTGAGGATGTGTGCATCTAAAATGTGTAACACACAGCAGGAGGAAGTCAGAGCCCGGAGGACCGCTGGAGGAGTGAGGGGTCTGCCCTCCGTGTGGGGCTTCCTCTGGGAGGCACTTCCTTCCATAACACGTGCCACTAGGTGCCAGTGTTGTTCTATCAAAGTGACCCTGGACCGGACAGGTGGTCCCTATTTAGATATGCTTCTCATTCTTGAGAAAGAGGTCTTTAAAAAGAAGGCAAAGTGACAAAATCTGGCCGGCGAATAAACCGTTATAACTTATGTTTTTCTATTTCGACATCATCACATTCAACAATGTGATGAACAAAAGAGGGACTGAAGGGAGTACAGGTGCTTAATAGGCAATAACAAATTGGCTGAGAGGCCAATAGCGAAGAACGGTTTCTGTTGGAATGCTCTCAACCTTCCAAACCGCGGGTTTTTGCTTGCTCGTGAGCAAATGCAAAGGAACTGAAAGTTAGCATCCAATTTCTAACCGCTGCGCAAGGAACCTTGTCTCCCGCTAATGTGTGTCGATTTCCCTTTGATCTCTCCAATAAAACTTTCCATGGCCCTTGTCTCCACAGGTCTGGTGCCAGAATAACTCTGTTAGAAACACGGTGTCTAAAAACAATCCATTGAAGGCAGGCTGATGCCAAGTTCACTTGTGTTTCTAGTACATTCTTTCGTCTGTCTCTGTCCACGGAGGACCACGCAACTCTTACTTCCTGATCCATTTGCCGCGGGACTTATTAGTCACAGCAGTGCGTAACTGCTCATCGGCGAGGCCACGCCCTCCGGGAAAGGTGGAGAAAGGAAGGCGCCAAGGCTTGGGCGTGAGAGAGAGAAGTCATCCCAGCAATCGGGTGGTTCTTGAACGCAGCCGCATAAAAATGCACGTCTCCTGCAGGATGAGGGGGTCACACTTGAACCACCGAGTGGAAACGTGGGCTGTTGGAGAACAGCTTCAGGTCCAGCTGCAGGGCTCGGTCAGCTCCTGTAGTTCAAGCCCCTCTGCAGAAAACTACAGCAAACCAGAACTTTCCTGGCCAACAGGGCAAGGACACTCGGTCCTGTTTGCACATCACACCTTTGTCTAGTCTTTAAATTTTTTAATGCCTATTCTTTTTGAGAGAGAGAGACAGAGCACCAGCAGGGGAGGGGCAGAGAGAGAGGGAGACACAGAATCTGAAGCAGGCTCCAGGCTCCGAGCTGTCAGCACAAAGCCTGATGTGGGGTTCGAACCCACGAACCGTGAGATCATGACCTGAGCCAAAGTCCGACGCTTAACGGACTGAGCCACCCAGGCGCCTCTATCATACTTTTTTCCTATTCCTTTTACCATAAACATATTGTGAAGAAGGTAGAAAACTTCTGGGGAAACTTCCAGCAAGAGAGACTGTCCCTCAGCTCGAGAATTTTCCTGGCTTGGGAATGTTCTTATCTCCCGAATGCTGCCTCTGTTTTCTCCGCACTCTGATAAGTTTGATATGGCATTTGCTGGTTTTTCTCCTTCATCTGTCTTCCCTTAATATACACCAGTACGTACTTGAGTATATTTTCAATATATTTATCTATATCCCAAAGGTAATTATGAACCAAAAAGAAAATGTGTAAGATGTCAGTAATTTATCCGAGTGTGTGCTGTAAATAAAACCAGCAAGAATAACACGTTGGGTGGAAGGAAGTGAGATGTCCTGCCGCCATCCAGCTCCTCCGGTCCAGGGGCCCCATGGGGTCTCCTCGGACTGTCTCAGGATTTTCAGGGTTGGTGATGGTGTGTGCCAGGGACATCAGGAAAGGGTCCTTGTAATTGTGTGGTCCTCAGGCAGCCTCCCAATATGTCCATAAGTGAACAGACTGGACAATTTCCTCCAGAAATACAACTTCGAAAACTCACTGCAGGTGACACAGGAATCTCGTGGACCCACAACCATGCAACTAACTGAAACGACACAGGAGATGATCACAGAAAACAGCAATGACAGCAGCTAATACCGACATGTAAGGAGCATAACATTCTAGATGTGGCATCAGGCTCTGTGCTGGCAGCGTGGAACCTGCTTAGGATTCGCTCTCTCTCCCTCTCTCTCTGCCCCTCCTCCACTTATGCCGTCTCTGTCTCTCTCAAAAATAAACTTAAAAGAATTGTGAATTTTATAATGTCAAAGAGGTTCTAATTGCCTCTTCACTACCGGTTTACACTATCGGTATCCTGGGGGCACACGGATCGTGGTGAGTAGCCAGCACCCTAACGCATATCATCAGGGCATCACTAGTATTTTGCTATTCCCAGCAGAACTTCCCAAGCTTGTATACTCATGCGTGGAATTTATAAGATGAATTCAAAAAATTGAAATTGTGGTATCAAATAAGTTTTACATTTTCATTGAAAATAACACAAAATGTTATAAAACTTCTCAAAGGTTGCTGATGTGAGATGAAATGTGTCCTTACGTTATTTGAATTCCATTCCCTCCCCTTTATTTAAATTTTTTTAACATTTATTCATTTTTGAGAGAGAGACAGTGAGAGCCAGGGAGGAGCAGAGAGAGAGAGGGAGACACAGAATCTGAAGCAGGCTGTAGGCTTTGAGCCATCAGCACAGAGCCCAATGCAGGGCTTGAACTCATGAACCATGAGCTTATGACCTGAGCCAAAGTCAGACACTTAACCGATTAACCAACTGAGCCCCCCAGGTGCCCCTCTGCTTTTTTAATGTAAGTCTACCTGTGTTCACATAAATTGTATTCTGTTATAAAACTCACCCATGAGAATGTTGGCCTCGTTCGTGTTGGGTGTAGATCTGAAAGTTTCCATCACGAGGGCTCCAGTCCCATCTCACGTCTGTCTGCAGGGGTCATTTTGAGCATTTACGGTTCTCTAAAGTCACCAGGGTTTTCCCGCCTGTGTGCACAATTGCTGGGTGTCCTGGGAGCTGGGTTTGGGTCTCAGTCCCTCTTCCAATTTTGTGTGCATGGTCATTCTCATTTTTCTTAATTTACCTGCAGACTGGCTGTGTCCACACTGCTGGTGTCCTTGTGGGCCAGGCCTGTGTCACTGGGGAAGATTTCACGTCCCAGCCACCTCCACAGCGCCCACAGGGAACACTGCTTAGCGAGCCTCTGAGGGAGCCACTCAGGCACTCAGTTTTACATTCAACTTGGCCACAGATCCCTCCCTGTTTTGTTTCCTCAATGAAGAAATAAATCCTGTAGGTTAATAATGGAGAAAAGACAAACATCAGTGTCCACGGTAAAGACATTTATGCTACTCGGGGCGCCTGGGGGTTCAGTCGGTTCAGCGTCCGACTTCCCCTCAGGTCATGATCTCGCGGTTCATGGGTTCGAGTCCCACGTCGGGTGCTGTGCTGACAGTTCGGAGCCTGGAGCCTACTTTGGATTCTGTGTCTCCCTCTCTCTCTGCCCCTCCCCTGCCCACACTCTGTGTGTCTCTGTCTCAAAAAGAAATAAACATCAAAAAAAATTAAAAAGACATTTAGGCTACTTGAACATGTGACTCATCGTTCAGCACCTGAAAACCTCATCCATCCTAACATCTGACTGTACTGTCTTTGCCGTTGATAGACCGACGTCTAAACCCTGAGCCCCCAACTACCAGGGTGACCACAGGCACAGTCCTCCACATTTCTGAGCATTACACCCCACTTCTGAAATGCAAAGTTGTGTGCGCCTTTGAGGAAGTTGATTATTTGAAAGACGGAGTGCAGAGTATGGTGCACACCAAGTCAGTCCTCGGTGTATGTGTCTGTGATGACGAGGATGGACTGACACCCACACACTCTCCACGCTCCGTGCTGTCTGAGAACTGGAGACTGCCTGCCGGTGTTATCATCCCACGAGTGCCAGGGCTCAGGACCCCAAGCACCACTGAGCTGGGTCCTCAGCACCAGTGGACCACTGGACCATCCACGGAATCGGTCTGTGGTTTTCCCTGGTTTGACACTGAAACCCCCTGGGATGGCTTTCCCCGGACACTTCAGTCATAGAATAGAAAGTCCTGCACCGCAGAAAACCCCTGGGTCCTGGGATAAACTGGTCACCTGAGGTCCCCGCTCTGTTACAGGTGCTGCTATGGTTGCCTCCGTCCTCAGTCTCCACGCAGGAGGGACCTGCCCCCGAGCTCACGGGGACCCACGTCCAAGCTGGCCCCTGACCGCACGCTGGCCTCCGTGCTTGGTGCAAGGGATGCTCCAGCACAGCAGCGTGCCTCATCAGAGCCGGAGAACCAAGAAGGGGACAGGAGACCCCGGTGGCAGGGTGGCAGCCGGAGTCCTCTAGAACCTGGTCCTGACGTGGCATCCTGCCGCCGTCCAGTGCACACATCCGGGAGGCTGCCACACAGATCCCCGCAGATGATGGTTGGGAGTCCTCTTGGAAGTGTGCCCCAACAGCCACCCCCAGGAACAGTGAGATGCCAACATTTCCAGACAGTTTAATGTTGTTGTTTTTCATTTGATTCTTCACTGATACCTGGAAGGTCCCTTCTCTCCCACACGTGACTGAGATCATGTATTTCTAAGTAATCACATCCACGGTCATCTCCCACTTATAAAAATCCCTGATCGTCATGCCCCCATAATCTCCAGGTGCAACTCACAACGCTGAGGGCGTTATTGTGTCCTGTGTGGCAATTAGTTCTGCTCAAGTGTTCTTCCTCTCCTCCAGACCTCAAGCCCTGAAGGAAAGGTTTTCTTGAACCAACACAACTACACAGCGGCTTCTTCCACATCATGTCGATTCCATAAACAGCCCCCCCACACACACCAATATCAAAAGTTCTGGCCATCGTTACCACCAATCCTACGAAGCAGTCCCGAAAGTAGGGCAGGCATGGCTCCCCAGGAGGGAGTCTCACGCTCCAGGACGTGAGCCATCTCAGGGAACTCCTCATAATGGGGGGTGACGTCAGTGGTGATTTCTGGCCGACTCACCTCCCGGGCCTTCCCGCCCTATTTCACCTGCTTTCCCCAGAACCGGTAAGCCTTGCAGTGTGGCTCTGAGTAATCCGTCCGCATACTCAGCCACAGCTCACAGGGTGGGGAGGCTTTGCTGGTCCCGATTCGATACTTATCAGTCCGTGCAAACATTAGGTGTGGCTCTGTTGAGGCCTGCAGCGGGCTCGCGGAAACCGGAGAAGGTTGTGCGCATTTGGTTCCCACTCAAGACATACATTTGCAACCATTTAACACAAGGAAGTTATTGTTCAGAAACAGCCCCTTGTGCACACATTTCGTAGACTCCTCGAGTGACAGAGAGCTCAAAATCAACTGGCCCCGGGGCACCTGGGGGGCTCAGTCTGTTAAGCATCCAACTCTCGATTTCGGCTCAGGTCACGATCTCGCAGTCATGAGATCTAGCCCAGCATCGGGCTCTGTGCTGACAGTGTGGAGGCTGCATGGGATTCTCTCTCTCTCTCTCTCTCTCTCTCTGCCCCTCCCCTCTTGCTCTTTCTCTCAAATAATAATAATAATAAAACTGTGAAGTCTCCCAGGCCAGTAACTTTGAAGGAGTTCTTGCGCATCTCTGATTTCTCCTCTGCTTCAGAGATGTTCCCATGGAAGTCATCCAGGGAAATTCACTATAAACTCATAAACACAACCATGTATCTTTCTGCACCTGTCAGGTGAGTCAAAGCTCAGGGTTGCCGGCTGAAACAGAAGTGGCATTTCTTGTGACCGTAGCATCCGTGCTCATGACAGGAGCAAGAACGGTCTGAGCCAGCGCTGGCGGCCAAGGAGACAGTCCACACGGCCTGCTGCGGGGGCGGCATGCTGACTCGAGCCTGAGTGTGCAAACACATGGAATTTGCACCATACTTCATCTCGCGCACATGCGTAAGATTGTGTATAAGGGCAATTAGCTCATTAATTGGTTGATTTAGCATCGTGTTATACAAACACCTTATGTAAAACAGCAGCAGCTGAGAAAGAGTGAGAATAATGTACATAAACTGAAATTTCTCCCGCGAAATATGTTGCTAAATAAGTCTGTCTAGTATCTCTACATAGTGGTATACATAATGCATGATGCATAATATATACATTATATATATATACATTATATATACATAATATATATAAATGTTATATATATACATATATATGTTATGTATATATAATATATATTATATATAATAGGTATATGTAATATGTACATAGATGTCACATGTCAGTGAAATATCTACACACAGTGGTAGTATTCACAAAATGGTCTAGAGACAGAGAGTAAATTCTACACTTCTGTCTACACCACATATCTATAGCTACCAACTTGTAAGATCAGCAGTGGCTGAGGGATAATTTTCAATATTCGACAGTATTTTACATATCCTTCTGTTACGTGTGCATGTGTGCCAAGATCACCAAACAGACAGTTTATACATAAAATTAAGTATTTCTCAGCCACAGTGATAGTCATGAACTGGAAACAGGAACAGGACAATAAAATGCCAACTATAGGAACATCCTGATGCGCTGAGAAGTCCGTTTCCGAACGATTCTGAAAGGCACGCGGTGTTTTTGTTTAGAATATAAGAAGGCATCATTATGGGCATCCAACACCCAGAAAAGGAGACGCACTCCCCACGGACCAAGCAAACAATGTGAGATACATCAGCGCCGTGCATGGGCGTAAACGTGGGGAAACCGACTTGGAAATGTAGGTACAAAAGTAAGAGGTTGATGGAAGTAAGGTCGGGCCCCTGGCGAGCCCCCAGCCGTCCCTCCCGTAGGCTCTCAGGGCACAGAGCGAGGAAACCAAGATGCCAACCAGCCAGCACACAGGCTATTTGTGTATTTCTGCATGTGTGTATAGTGCACAATATATCCTAGGTATTTTGAAAATAACGGGACGTCTATAAATATACTAAAATAAGTAGTACTGGGCGCCTGTGGGGCTCAGTCTGTTAAGTGTCTGACTTCGGCTCAGGTCATGATCTCACAGTTCGTGAGTTCGAGCCCCACGTCGGGCTCTGTGCTGACAGCTCAGAGCCTGGAGCCCACTTCAGATTCTGTGTCTCCCTCTCTCCCTGCCCCTCCCCTGCTCATGCTCTGTCTCTGTCTCTCTCTCTCAAAAAATGATACTATAAAATAAAATAAAATAAAATAAAATAAAATAAAATAAAATAAGTAGTATTAATAGCAATAGTAATAATAGACATTAAAATAAGCATGGATGGTCTCATTTATATGCAGAATCTAAATAAAACAAAACCAAACTCATAGAAAAGGACATCAGATCTGTGGCTTCCAGAGGCGGGGTGTGTCAGGGGCAGGGGACTCGAGGAAAGGGGGCAAGGCAAAGTCAGGCTACCTGGCCACAGTCGGGTAGGTGAGCCCCTGGAATGGAACAGCCATAGGATACAGATGGAAGTTAAGAGGGTAGACCCTAAGAGATCTCACCACAAAAATCGTTTTTCGTTTTCTTGTACCTTTAGGAGAAGGTGGGTGTCAGCTGAGTCCGTTATGGTGACCCCTGACATGATGTGTGAGTCACACCTCCATACTTCAACGCACCTTCAACCTACACAGCGATGTTGGCCGATTTCTTCTCAATAAAATGGGAGAAAAACAGAAGCACATATTTATGCTGCTGTCTCTGACGAATCCAATGCCACTGTTGCTTCTAATATTTCTTTCATTGCTAAATTTGTCAGTTCTTTATTGGATCATGAGAATCCTGAATCCTCTACATGTTGGTTACTTACTTGTTTAATCCTGGCATTCAAGAATGCTAACCCACACACCCGTGTGACATTGTGATTATAATAAAAAATATATGTTTGGCCTTCCTCCCCATTCCTGGCACAGAGCTCCTAACACCTTTGGAATTTCCTAAGAGATTAGCATGAAGGTGTCTCCAGTCGTGCTAAGGAGGGGAGTTTGGAAAGCACCTGAGGGTGGGGGCTGGTTGCCAGGAAGACTGCCCATGTGGTCACAGGGGCGGAGCTGTCAGCCCCACCCCCTGACCTCAGGAGGAGGGGCTGCAGGGAGACTGACCACGTGGTTACAGGGGGAGCTGTCAGCCCCCACCCCCTGGCCTCGGGAGGAGGGGCTGCAGATTGATCAATCACCAATGGCCGATGATTTCATCAATCACGCTCATGTAATGACACCCCCATAAAACCCAAAAGACCTGGTCCTGAGAGCTTCTGCGTTGGTGAGCACGTGAAGACGGGGGGGGGGGGGGGGGGGGGGGGGGCAGGGGTTGCCGGATGATACAGCAGGCTCCGGGGTGGCAGGGAGCTCGGCGCCCCCTCCCCATTCGTCGTGCCCTGGGCAGTTCTCCCTTCCCTCTGTTCCTGACTTAATCCTTTTACAACAGACCAGTGATCTAGTGAGAGATCGGCCCCCTGAGTCCTGTGAGCGGCTCCGGCCAGTTCGCCAAACCCAGGGAGGGGTCGTGGGAGCCTCTAGTCTGTAGCTGGTCGGTCAGAACCCAGGTGACACGTGGACTGGTGTCTGGAGGGGGGAGGGGCCGTGCTGAAGGATGAGCTGTCTCTTTGGGTAGATGGTGTCAGAGTCAAGGTGAACTGTAGAAGCCCCAGCTGCATGAGAGAATTGCTTGTTGGGGTGTAGCCGCCCTCCCTGGATGCACTCTGTGTGCACCCTGGATGCACAAAGGCACAGAACCCTGCGCTCACCCACAGCACCCTACGTGACAGTCCATCCCTGTCCAATGTGTCTTTGGAGCTTCCTCCTCTCCCCAGAGCTCTGGCAACCGTTCACCTGTGCTTTGTCCTTCTACCCTTTTTTTTTTTTCCAGAATGTGTCACAGGGATCATAGCCTCTAGGCTTCAGGGTCTGGATTCTTTGGCTTAGAATTTAGAACCACACGTGTTGATGTGAATTTATAGCCATTCCTTCTCACCGAGCGTGGTTGTACCAAACTGTGTGCCTTCAGTCTTTACTGGAGAATATCTAGGTTGTTCCCGGGTTTGGGTGATTATGAATAAATATGCTGTAAGTGATCATGTGCTGACTTTTTGTGTGTTTCTGTCTTTTGGCAAAGCTCCGAGGTGCTTGGTCATCCGGCGTGTGCACACCATCAACACAATGGCTGCACCAAACTTCACCTCCTCACCAGCGTGTGGCTTTGTCGTGTTTTACAAATCCTTGCAGCTCTTCAAACACTTATGCAGTGTGATCGCGTTGTGGCTTCATTTGCTTTGTCCTGATGATTAACAATGTTGAGATTCTTTTCGCGTGCTTTTCTGTCTCCCGACAGCCTCTTTGGTGAGCGTGTGTTCAAGTATTTGCCCGTCTTTATTGGTTTTGTTTGTTTTTCTTACGGTTGAGCATCGCCTGTTGTTATGTTTCCCAGAAACGAGCCCTTTATCAGCTGTGTGACCCACAGGTGTTTTCTGCCCATCTGGGGCGTCTCCTCACACTCCCTTCACAGCATCTTTAAAGAGCCAAAGTTTTACTTTTGATGAAATCCAAATTAACTTTTTTCCACGGGTCGTGCCGTATCCAGTGTTGCACTGATCGCCAAAATCCACGGTCATACGGATTTTCTCCTGTTTCTCATAGGTGTCCTGTGACTTCGTGCCTCACACATAGGTCAGTGGTGAACCCCAAACTGCTTCTGTGTAGGAAGCGAGGCTAGGTTTTCCCGGCCTCTGGACGCCTGGCTTTCCCAGCAGCGTTGCTTGAAATGGCTAACATCCTCCCTAGAGCAGACCTGCTGTTTTGTGTAGAAACAAGGGGACTGTCCTCCTGGGGATTGTTTGTGGGCGCTTGTGCTCTGCCCCAGGACTGTGTCCCTCCCTCCGCCAGGTGCAGCCCCATGAGCATCTTGGATGGGCGTGTGGTGCCCACAACCTGGGCACCCTTCCAGCAACTGCTTTGCCAGATGAGGCTTCTACCTTCCCACCTAAATTTTAGAATCCACTTGTCAACATGCGCAGAACACCTTACCCCATCCTCACCCGGAGTACCGTAAATCTGGAGGTCCAACTGGGAGAAGATAACGTGCTCATACTTTTGAGTCTTCCTGAAAAAATTACAGTGTGTGTTTCCACAGATGTAGGTTTCCATTTAAATTTCCTTCGTCGTTGTTTTGCTCTCTTATAAATTTTCATTTTCATTTATACGGTTTCTTCAATTTCTCTTGGGCCTTCCTCTTCAACCCACGGGTCATCCGAAAACGCATCATCCGTTTTCAAAACAGTCTGCAGACCCTGCTTCCGTTCATTCTGTTCCGTTCTGCACGCCTGTCACATCTTGTTGAAAACAACGCATTTTGTCTAGGACACCAGATCATGCAATCCATGGTGTTGATGCTTGGATGTGAGCACACTTTTTCCTCTGGGTGTCTGGTGGGGGTCCGTGTCTGCAAGAGCTCCCCCCACATGCTCTAGAGAGACGTCTGTGGCGGGGCTCCCCACTTCAGCCCACCACTGGATGTGTGCCGGGAGCATGTCTGCAGTCCCAGTGTGGGCAGGCATCCAGAAGCTGAGTCTCCTGGCCTCACCTGCGCATGTTCCCAAGGCTCCCGCAGATGTGACATGGGGCCAGTGCCGGGTCCTAGGGCTTCCCAGGGTGGGACTGGTTTTCTCGTCTTCCCGCACATGAATGAATTTCCAAAGTGCCCCGGGCTCAGGCGTGCTGCCGTTCTGTGGTCCACAGAGGACATAGGAGCCACAGGTCTCTGTTGTCCCTTCTGTCACGGAGCACCCCACGGAAGTTTCTCTGGATTCCCTGGTGTCCCGTCTTTTGGGGTCCCTGAAGTAAAAGCATACAAACAGGGTGCAGGAAGGAACCCCCAGGTCTGAAATCCTCGGGGTCTCAACCACCATGGTCTCCCACAATGCGCCTTGAGGCTCATTTAAAATTTGTAGCTCCATCGCCCTCCTGTCTTATGTGGCACCAGGCCCCCTTCCCTCGTCTTACGTGGCACCAGGCTCTCTACACAGGGAGCTGATGCTCCAGGACCAGGTCTCCCTACAGGCACCTGTCTGTGTCCACGTTTCCTGTTGGCTGTTTGCGCTATGACCTGAGTTCTCTCCTGGGTCCAAGGAAAGTCTATACTCTGCAGATTGTCCAGGTTGTTTTTTTTTAATGTTTATTTATTATCTTATTTTGAGAGAGAGAGAATGAGCACAAATGCAGGAGGGGAAGAGAGAGAGAGAGAGAGAGAGAGAGAGAGAGAGAGAGAGAATCCCAAGCAGGCTCAGCACTGTCAGCACAGAGCCCAACCTGGGACTTGAACTCCTAAACCTTGAGATCATGACCTGAGCCGAAATCAAGTCAGACGCCTAACCTGCAGAGACACCAAGGCGCCCCTGGTTTGTTCTTGTAGTAAGAGTGGGAGTGGCTCTCTCCGGCCCCCTGTCCTGGAAGCCTGCCCACTCTGTCACCGTGAATGCCCTGTGAAGAGGTGACATCATCTGCCCTCCCAGAGGGTCACTTTTCTAAGAACCAATGATTCACGGTCACGGTAAACGCGATGTGATAGAAACAGCACTGAACTTATGATCAATAGACAATTTTTCACGTTCACATCCATCATTTCCCAGATTTGTGGCATCAGACATTCTGCTGTGGTTCTGAGGGCCTATACCGGCTCCTTACTGAGGGCACACGGTCCCTCACTCGTGCAGAGACAGTTGGCAGGGCCCGGACACTCCTCATTCATCCGGTTCCCTGCTGCCCTGCTGTGTAGACAAACAGGGTAAGGACGGCTCCGGCCGCCACACTGTTCCCACACGCACATGGCTTTTCCAGAGTCCATCGCCAATGGCACGTTTCCTCATTGTGGTTATAATTAGGGACAAGTTCGTCTCTCACTCGATTTGTATTCCATGGGAAAGACAGGCTAGGGATGGTTTTCACATATAAAAATAGGAAACAAAATTCCATGACGGTTTGGAGTCAAATTAAGGTAAAATTAAGGCGATTAAATGAAATTAAGCAAAGCTGTGCTGTTGAAATTTCAAAACTCCTCCTGCTTCTCCAGAGACCAGGACTCAGACAGCCTACTGTTAGTCTCCACGTCCCCCAGGCAGAGCCCCTCACTTCTGCCCCCATCCTGGGCCATGTCAGGGCCACGCGGCTTTCTGCCACAGGTCCAGTCCACCAGCTCAGCTCTCAGAGAAGCTTCAAAGGGAAGTAATGAGCTTTATGTGGCTTAGGGAAACTCGGGGGCCTTGTCCCAGCCGTGACCTCTGGGGCAGCCCAGTGGGCTGGCCGAGTGGACATACCAGACAGCTTTCTTTCTAAGGATGCGTCACCTGACTTTGAGTGTCTGTAGATCAAAAGCCAACTGAGCACAGATGCCCTTCTAGAACCCACAGCACGTGTGGGTCATCTCAGCAGCGTCAACAGCAGCAGCAACAAACTCGTGATCAGATGCTTTGTGAAAAATGTGAACGTAGCCTATCTTTGCTTTGGAAATGTTCACGAATGCAGGTAAACCAGAAGAGGAAATAGAATTGGTTCCCACTCCAGGGGCCGGATGCATATCATAATCGATCGTTCTAACAATTTGGTGTGAATCTGTCATTGGGCCTAATCGTATTCTGTGATCTGGTGTGTTTTTTATTTTTTATTTTTTTTTAATGTTTGTTTATTTTTGAGAGAGAGACAGAGCGTGAGCAGGGGAGGGGCAGAGAGAGAGGGAGACACAGAACCCAAAGGAGGCTCCAGGCTCCGAGCTGTTGGCGCAGAGCCCGATGTGGGGCTCAAACCCACAAACCGCAAGATCATGACCTGAGCCGAAGTCGGATGCTCAACCGACCCAGCCTCCCAGGTGCCCCGCTCTGGTGTTTTATGTTCACTTTCCTAATAAACCAGACGAGGTCCATTTATGTATTTATGTCAGTCCTCTGAATGTGTGGAGCCATTACTGGACGTATTTTAAGGGGCTACCTACAATAGGACAGTCACGGTGACAGCCAGTGGGGGAAAGGAAGGCAGGAGGGAGGGGAACAGAGGGAAGCAGACAGGGAACAGAAGAGGAGAGGAAAGAGAGGAGCCTGGGAGCTGCTGTGAGCTCACACCACCCCCCAGGGAGCAGATGTGAGTCCTGACCCAGTGAGCCCCTTGCTGAGAAGAGCCTGGTGTGGGCAGGACCGAGGTCAGGACCCTCTAAGAGGCAGGACGTAGCACCTGCAAGGGTCCTGAACAATGGCCGGCTTTGGCTGCTGGGACAGGTGATACTGCAGACTCAGGAACAGGAAGGTACTTGTGGGTGATTGAAGTTTTCTTTGTTTTGGTCTTCTGTTATTTCCACAAAATCTATTTCATTGAAATAAAAAATGAGGAGTTTGTGAACTCCTCGTACACACAGCTCTTCAATGTAGCTCTCAGTTCAGAGTCCTGCTGAGGTTTACGTAGCATGCGAGTTGAGTGTGCGTGTGCCTGTGGGTTGATGTTTGGAGGGGAAGGTGCGATGCAAAACAACGTATTTCATGTTACGACACAACCCATGATTAGCAAATGTGCAAGTATCGATTTTAAAGAGACTTTAAAGAGGAAAGCTTCATAAAAGTTCGATACGCCATGAGACTACACCCATCATGCTGGGCCTTGGCAGGTGTCTGTCAGAATTCAAGCAAGTAGAGAAGTAAGGTGGGTTTTTTTTTCCTTAACTTTTACTTTTTATCCTTATCAAAAAAGCTTTAAAAAAAATGCCCAGGCTTCCTAACAGGTACAACCTTCCCCATGACATTGTGGTCGTTCTGTTGTTTGGGCTCCTACTAAAGCATAAAGCAATGCTTTGATATAATTCATAAGAATTAGGTGTTAGGCAACTAATTTATTTGCTATTCGCATAAATAAATTTCGCAAGATTAATCACCCCGTAGCGTTTGTCAGCCTGGTTCTTGGAGTTTTAATGGCCTCACTCAGCTTTGCAACTATTCTTAAGATGCCCTTTTTAGTCGGAAAACCCTTTACACCATAGCATTTTCCTATATATTTCAATTTGACACTCCTTATGTTCTAGGAGGTTTTACACATATACACACGGTCAAATTTATTTAAACTCTATGTACGATGTTTTTTATTCCTTCAGTGTTGAAGATATTTCGCAGGAACTCTGTTTTCTGGGGGGTTTTAGTATAAATGCTATTTATTATTTTCTTGACACTCATGCTTCCCAAATTATCTGGGATTCAGGACTAGGTTTGGTTTGTGTACTTGTTTCCAAATGTGATGTAGCCTGATTTGTCTAATAATGTGCAACATTAAGTTGCCCTGTGAGTCCCTGTTTTGTATTTTTCTTGTCACTAGAGCACAGAGCCTCACACAGGACCCCTGATTTGTGAGCTCCTTCTGCAAACTCCTCTCTCTGGGACCCCCATGTCCTACTGTCTGGTGATGCTCATGCAAACCCTTAGCGTTGAAGACATTCATATGCAGTTTGGGGGAAGGAAGTTCTCCTCACCCCCACCTCCCTGAGTAACTTTGCCCAAAGTCTCCAAAATTCCATCCCTAGAAAAGCCCCGATTTTCCTAGAATGCACAAAACCCTGGAAAAAATCCTATAGACCACAGCTCTTCTTGTGCTCGTTAGCTCATTTCATTGCAACAAAAACCCATTGGGGTTGGCAGGGAGCCCTTCGTTACCCCACCGACAGTCCATAAAACTCACTTACAGGTAGTTTGCCCTATGCCATCACGATAATCCACACCCAAGCCGGGCTTGGGCATGGACGGTCTCTTCCAGACTCTGGAGGCTTTCCTTCTCTGGTACAGTTCCGACCAAAGATGGTAGATTTGGGCTCCCTCTTGTGAAACACGGAACGTGTATGGCGAGCCTCTGCTTCCTTAGCAACATAAGAATGCAATTATTCATTTACTTCTTGTATCTGCCCCTCTGTGCTGGAATTTGGGGCTCAGATGGTTTCAATCATACAATACATATCTGGTGCTGGGACTTGGGAAGATGGACCAGTTGCCACATTTGCCCCAAATTCCCAACGCTTAGGAGACGGGTGTCCCGTTGTGTCCCGAGATGCTCATGCTTGTTGTGCCCTTGGACCTGTGGGCCCCACAGCCACACGCACATCACCGCCCAAGACGAGGGGCTCTGAGCGGCACTGGCCACACCGCCTCCGCTCCTGAAGACCACTGGCCAGAGCCCCCCCGCAGCCCACATCTCCACCCTCCCTCCTCTCTGCCTCCGCACCCTCCCACAGCCTGCACATCTGATTCCTGTGTCTTTGCCGCCCTCCCCAGCCCGCTCCTGGACGGACGCATCCATCATTTCTGCTCGTCCTCTCTCTCTCCAGGTGTATGGATTCTCTCCGTTGGTGCACCTCCTATCTGACCCACAAGTCTGGCCTTGACTTTCGTCCAGAGCTCAAGAACCGTAACCCCAGGGGCACCCGGGTGGCTCAGTCGGTTAAGCCTCGGGCTCTTGATTTCAGCTCTGGTCGTGATCTCACGGTTCATGAGTTTGAGTCTCGCATCGGGCTCTCTGCTGACAGCATGGAGCCTGCTTGGGATTCTCTGTCTCTCTCTCTCCCTCTCTCCACCCCTCCCACACTCTCTCTGTCTCTCCCTGTCTCTCAAAATAAAGAAATAAACTTTAAAAAAGGTTTTAAAACTTTCTAAAAAGAACTGTAACTGGGGCGCCTGGGTGGCTCACTCGGTTGAGCGTCTGACTTCGGCTCGGGTCATGATCTTGCAGTCCGTGGGTTCGAGCCCCACGTCGGGGAGCTCGGAGCCCGGAGCCTGCTTCGGATTCTGTGTCTCACTCTCTCTCTCTGCCCCACCCCCACTCATGCTCTGTCTCTGTCTCTCTCTGTCAAAAATAAATAAACATTAAAAAAATTTAAAATAAATAAATAAAATAAATAAAAATAAAATAAAAATAAATAAATAAAAATAAAAAATAAAAAAATAAAAATAAAAGTAAATAAAAATAAAGAAATAATAAAGAAATAATAAATAATAAATAATAAAATAAATAATAAATAAAAAGAACTGTAACTCCTGAGGGCTGTGTGAACACATCACCCCAAAACTCCATTCTGACCTCGACTCCCCTACTTTGCCAACCCGCTTGCCTTTCTGCTGCTGGCCTGGGGGTAACCCCCACTGTCTCCTGCCTCCGAGAAGCCTCCAAGTCCAAATATTTCCAGACGAGGTGACCTTTATTACACAGAGCTGGGACAGGGAAGGCATCCCGGGAGCAGAAACCCACAGGTCCGGGGCTATCATCCTTGAACCGCAGGGAGGGTTCATCAGAATTCAAGGAGAGCAGGTGACCAGAGAGTTCAACAGACAATTGAGCCAGAAAGACAGACAGGGACAGTTTCAGCGGTGGGCTAAGGACAAAAGTCGAGTCATACTGGGCTGAAGCGTGAATGCAGATAGAAGCAATTAATACAGGAAAGCAAGTCCGGAGATCTTGGCCGCGAGGGGATGTGAGAGACAGAGCCCAGCGCTGAGAGGGCGCAGAGTAAGGAAGAGGAGAGGCAGGCCGTTAATGGTGTCTTAGCCGAGAGTGCAGGACGGGAGGCTTCTGTGTTTGATCTTTGTCTCCTACCTTCACGATGTGTTGTAAAAACCCACCATTTCACCGACTGCCCGTATACAACATGAGTGATAACAGCAGCCCCCTTGGCTGGAGGCAGGAACGTCGAACGCCGAATGGATGCCCTGGATGTTCTGTCATTTCTAAACCCCTGCTGGTCCTCGTTCCTCGAATGCCACTGCCCTGGGTGCGTTCACTAGTCCCATCCCTCCAGGGAGGGAGGAACCTGCTGAGTCAAACAAGAAGCGGTTTCAGGGAGGGTTTGCAATGGGGAGCTATCCTCCTGAGAGTTCGCAACGGGATCCTCTCCCCTTAACCGCCCTGCAGCCTTCCTGACCTTAAAATCACCACTTACACACGTATTACACACTTGGTTGAGGAAAAGGCTTTGCCCGAAACTGAAGTTTTTAGTCATGAGTGGTATTTATGTCCTATGATAATTCTCTGAACTTTTGTCATGATTCTTGCTTGCTTTTCCATAGAGATGTCCTTTGGGGCTGTTGGTTTGTAACATCCCCTCAGATTCCAAAGCCACAGTTGGTCATCCCATCTTCTTTCTCTGGGAAGTGAGGGAACCTCGGGCAGAAGCAGCAGACAGCTCGCATGGCCCCCCCAGGGGCCCGGCACCCACCACCTACCTTCTTGCACCACTGCCCTCCGCTTGTGGCTTCCGCATTCAGGAGCGCCTCGTGGGCCAGCTCAGATGCTGGAGCTCTAGCCATCACATCCACCTTCCAGGGCACCAGCACATGCAAGTGGGGGAGCGGGGAAGGGTAGTGAGCTTGCTCCTTCGCTTGTAAGAACGTTTGCTGGGGGTTCTCCCCGCATGCCCGCTCCCGGACGGAGCTCGGTTGCTGGGCATTCACAGCCACCGCGGGGCTCGGGAACCAGGTTTTGCCCTGTGGGTTGTGTGTTCAGGTAGAAACTAGAGCTCCTCCATGCTGGGTCTTTATACACATGTTGTGAGGGGTTTTGTTCCCATATTTATAATATTTGCTATATATGTATCCTATTTAGTTATGCATCACTACTATTTTTTTAATGTAATTTATTGTCAAGTTGGCTAAACATACAGTGAATGCAGTGTGCTCTTGGTTTCGGGGGTCGATTCCTGTTGATTCATCACTTACGTACAACACCCAGGGCCCATCCCAACAAGTGACCTTCTCAATGCCCATCCACCATAGTCACGCATCATTGTAAAATGTATTCATATAGTTCATCTCATATTTTCTTTTTTTTTAATTTTAATCTTTTTATTCTAATTTATTATCAAATTTCCTTCCATACAACACCCAGTGCTCATCCCAAATCATCTCATATTTTCTGATGTAGAGCAACACTTAGATATTTCCCACCACGTCAAGATTCTGTCAACACGCATTTTTCTTTCACTGCTTTCCAGGTATTTTCTGGCCTTCAAATTGGAAACTTCGACCCACTTAGAGTATATTTTGGTACATGACAGAACATTAAATAAGTTCATTTGCAAAGGTTGACCGTTGTCCCCAGTGTTGGTGACATAATCCATCTGTTCACATGAAGAGCTTCTCGCCAGCTCACCGTCCCCTGGGTCACACTGCCGCCCGGCCCTCCTCCCTCCCCTGGACTCGGGATCATCCTTCCGAACGTTCTCCCCACCCATGCCCTGCACCTGCCGGGAGCCACACCGGGACACCCTCCACGAGGGAATCGATTGCCACTTCCCCATCGGAGCCACGCTGTCTGTTCCTCACAGTGAGGGGACCGTCCCTCCCGAGTCAGCAGGACCCTGCAGCGAGGACAGAATCTCTCCTGCAGTCACACTGGTCCCCGGCACCAGCCTGGGCCTGCCGCCCACGTCCCCGATGTCAGAGCACTTCCCGTCCATCCTCAGACGCAACAAAGAAGCCTTGGCTTTTTATGGGACTCAGCAAATCTGCGGGTTTTTCCATATAGGTCCTATTTGTTTCCCAAGAAACATGGATTTTCAGGGGCACCCGGGTGGCTCAGTCGGCTGAGTCTCTGACTCTTGATTTTGGCTTAGGTCATAACCTCACAGTTCTTGGGTTCAAGCCCCGCATCGGGCTCTGCGCCTGCTTGGGATTCTCTCTCTGTCTCTCTCTCAAAATAAACAGAGCTAAAAGAAAGAAAGAAAGAAAGAAAGAAAGAAAGAAAGAAAGAAAGGTGTACTCACATATTTTACACTCCTCCACTGATCATGTATCATTTCACAGGTGAAAAGAATCATTTTATTGCCTCGTCCAGTGGATCCTGACAAGGACATAGGAAGTTATTTATGTTTGTCTACTTATGTTTACAGAACTTTTTCACGGAGCTCAATTGTTGTAGCTGCTCTGAACTTCCTCTCCGGTTTCCCAGGAGGATCAGGCATCATCCACGAGCAAGAACTCTCTCCTCCCCTTTCGGAGTTAAACTGACTCAGTGATGGCTTCGTGTTTACTTTCCGTCCCTGGACTTTCCAGAGCAGTGGCAGCAGGAGGCCTGTCCTGGGACGTGACCGCTCCAGGCGAAGGACATTGGAGGGCAGAGGTGCCCTGACCCCTGATCCTGGGTTTTCTTCTAGAATGGCCCTGTCTCCACTGCCTCCCTGGCCTGTGTTTTCCTGAGATCCCTTGGGCCCCGGAGACAGTGACCTTGCGCTGGTTGTAGGTAGAAACAGGTTTGAGCGCTGACCGTCCCTGCCGACCATGTGGACGATCCCTGTCTCAGGTTTGAACTGTCCGCACGACATCCAGAGTTGCTGTCATCCCTTGGTAGAACATTCTAGAAACTGCCTAAGCATCCAGAAGATCTTTGTGCTTTCAATCTGGCTTGAAAAACTGGAAAAACTGCACCTCACAGAAGTAGGAACAGAAAGAGGGTACGGCAGTGAACCGAGTTCCGGAGCTCGCTTTCTAAGCTGCAGGCGCCCCGAGGGCCTCCAGCTGATGACCTTCACTGCGAGCCCATAAAAGAAAACGGTGGGGCAGCCTGAAGAGGACAGCCACCCACCTCCCACTGGGCCGGCCTCCTGAGGCTGAAGGACGGTGGCTGTTCCTGCCTCCCAGCCTTCTCCCCCTTCCCCCGCCTCCACCTGAGCCTCCCCCAGCCTTCCCCTTGCCTCCCCCCAAGCTTCCCCCCAAACCTCCTGGCCAGCCTCCCCCCAGCCTCTCCCCAGCCTCCCCCTGAGCCCCTCCCCCCAGCCTCTCCCCAGCCACCTGCTACATCCGTCTGTGGACTCAGTGTGCTGTGGTCAGCAGTCTGTCTGACTTTGCCTATGGATTTGGATTAACCGTGGTGTATTCCATTGAGGTGGTGCCACTTTGGTTTCTTCCACGTAAGCCCTGTGGCCGTGCTGTCTACGGCACAGGGGTGGAGACAGACCCCTGACAACATAATGCCAGGGTGACCCAGACATCAGGTCGCGCGTGGACAAGTGGCCACGTCTGGGTCCAGGTGGGGGCACATGGGGGGCACACGGGGGGTTAGGGAGGCCACAGAGCTCACGCCACAGTGTGCGGGAAGGAGTTAGAAAGCTGCCCGGGCATCCCCCAACGGTTGAGTGGATGGAGAAGGTGTGGCTTATACACACGCTGGAGTGGTACTCAGCCATCCAGAATGAAGTCCTGCCCCTTACAGCAACGTGGATGGAACCGGAGGGTGTTACGCTGAGTGAAATCAGTCAGAGAAAGACACATATCATATGACTTCACTCATATGTGGAATTTAAGACACAAGCGAGCAAAGGAAAGCAAGAGAGACAGAGAGGACAAACCAAGAAACAGACTCTTAACTACAGAGGACACTCTGACGGTCACCAGCGGGGAGGAGGGCAGGGGAGGGGGGACAAGTGACGGGGACAAAGGACGCACCTGTCGTGATGAGCACCTGGTGACGGATGCACGTGCTGAGTCACCGGACTGTGCACCCGGAGCTGACATCACACTGTGTGCTGACTGTGCTTCAAAAACTAAGTAATTTGGACCTGCGAATATATAGGAATATGGAACCTTGCAAATCCAGGACAAAATGGACAGGTCCTTCCAAGTCACTCAAAGGGTTGTTCTCTGTCTCCAGCAAAAACACGGATGCTTAGTTACAAATAGCAGCTGTGGGGGCGCCTGGGGGGCCCAGTCAATTGAGCGTCCGTCTTTGGCTCAGGTCATGATCTCACGGTTTGTGAGTTCGAGCCCCTCGTCGGGCTCGGTGTTGACAGTGAGGAGCCTGCTTGGGATTCTCTCTCTCTCCTTCTTTCTCTGCCCCTCCCTCCCTCCCTCCCTCTCTCTCAAAACAAATAAATAAACTTAAAAAAAAAAAAGAAAGAGCAGCTGTGGAAATAGTTTGGGCACGCCATGTGAGCAGAGCTGGGTTTCCTGATTCAGACTGCACTTAAAACGGCCGGTGTGCCTACAGAAGGTGAGGGCGCCCTGAAACGTGTTGGCACTTTGCAAGTTGAACTGATTCTGCCAGACCCTAGGGACAGTCATGCTGTCCACACAACCTGAAGAGACGCCTGGGTCCCTGGCCACAGACACCAGCTGCCCCTGCTTCACAAGCACTCGGATGTGAAAAACTCGTCCCCTTCGTTTCTAGGATCATTGGCGAGAAGCTGCAGGAAACATAAAACAGAAGACTGTTAGTATCTTGTCCAAATACAAACTCCACTTTGCTCACGTGTCCAGGCATTTGGCCCACATGCGAGGTCATCTTGGCAAATTGCATTTATCCTTCTGACTTCTTGCCAAAGAAAAGGAGAAGACCTCACCTGCCAGACGCTGGAGGTGCACACCTCAAACTCAGGGCCACGGAACGGGAGTGACAGTTGACATCTTAAAGGCACAGCTTTGCAGAGAGGTGGTGGCAGAGTGTTTTCCCCAGAGGGGGCAGAGCTGAGGAACTACATTGTCTGTGCTCCGTGCCTGGCGCTGAGCTCAGAACTCTGTGTATTTAATCTTAATCTAACCTATTCTTTCTTCCAGGCAAAATCTCTGGGTACCAGACGCGGCACAAACAAAGGTACCAGGGTCACGCTCAGAGAAATTTGAGCATTGCACCCAGAACGTAAACGGTGGCTGTCCCCAGTCCATTTGACGCTCTTACAAAAGATGGACTCCTTAAGGTCAGTCTGGGGCGTACGTAAGCCAGCGTCTTAGGAATGACGAAGGTTAAACAGCAATGAAGGGAAAACCTCTTGCCTTCACTTTTATCCAGCGCAAAGCCGTGAGCGTCCCCTCGACCGTGGTGATCTGGTTTCCTCATCGACAGCACTGACTGCACAGGCCCGTGTGAGAACAGGTGTGCTCAAAGTAATAGAGTGTGGCAGATACCCCACTGCGCCTGGCACTGGTGCGGCCGACAGTAAGATCCAGGAGGTGTACTCCCTGGGCAGACGCCTTCTCACCACGGATGCTTCTCTGTCTAGAATGCCCATGGCCCCCCCTTGCCCGGCGCTTCTCTGATGATGATGTTTGGCGTTGACGGGCATGCAGCCTGGAGGTCGGGACGTGTCCCACACGATCTCAGAGGACGGCATGCATGGCCCCAGACGCTGCCCACCAGCGGCCGCATGAAGGAGCCAGAGAGGCAGAGGGCAGGGTGCAAACCTTACAACATAAGCACCACCTTCTAGATTTTAAGTCTAGCTATGGCGGCTCATGACACAGGAATGTCCAACTAGGCGTGAAGGCCAACGCTGTGATCAAGCGTAAAATGTAACTGTCGGTTCCTTTCGGAGCCAAACGTGGAAACTCAGCAGGAAGACGAGCATCCCTGGTGTTGGTTAGTGTCTCCTGTGCAGCTGCTCTATGACCTTGAACGGTCCAGTTACAGGGCTCAGCCTCACCTTGCTCATCCACAACTAGGTTACTCCCTACCTCACCGGGATTCTAGGGAGTGAGTGAAATAAGGTCTCCAGAGTCATCTGGAGTCAGAGGGAGCCCAGATCTGCCTCTCCTGGTGAGACACAAATCTTCTCACTGAGCGATGGCCGTGGCCCGTCTCCCCATGTTGTGTTCATGACCCAGACTCCCAGTGGGCTCTGGAGGGAGCGAACCCGGGCCCTCCTGAAGGCGCGAGTTACATGCCTTCCGTGCCAGACCGTGCCTCCCAGCCCCACAGATGGACCAAGCACCATCATGGAAACAATGACAGGGGCTCGAAGGTGCCAAGAGAAATATAGCGAGCGATATATAAGCCAGATGTGTGTTGTCTAGACAATTTAACATCACGACCAGATCCAGTTCCACAAATCAGATTATCTGCAGCGCCCCATCCTGTGTCTCCAGCCTTTTAGAGAATCACTTAGAAGGAGACGCAGTGCCAACATCTGCCCCCAGCTCCTCCCCGTTCATGAGGCTGGAAGGTCTGCCTTTGCCGCAGACGGAATCGCTAAGACAAAATTTAACCTCAGCACCCCACGCTGTCGTGAAAGGGCCAAGTGGGGTCGGACAGGACGGAGGGGAGAGGGTGCCCGTCTGGGACTCTCCAGGAATGAGGGGGAGTAAGTGTCCTACACGCGGACTTGGGAACATTCCTCAAGGCTGAATCAAATGGTGTGATAGCTGTGGGTGTTTCTGACATTTCTGTGGGCCTGCGGGATTATTCACCCCGTGCTAGGCCATCACAGAGGCGTCTGGGGAACATCCGTACAACGTGGAGCCCAGGATTCCACACCAGAAGCTGGGTTTGTTGGGGATTAAGAGAGACAGCTGGTCCGGAGCTGACTAGATGCTAGCCTTGATGTCTCCTGGTGATGTAACTCCAACAAGCCCACTGTGGCTTTGAGCCTGCTCTCCCAAGGGTCAAAGGAGATGGAATGATCGTAACACAGATATGAGAAGAGTGATGTGGTGTCACACACGTATTTCATGTGTGTAGACAGGTGTTTCAGCTGGGACTCTGAACTGCCTTGCTAGGAATGACTCTGCATCTCCCAGGAAAGCAAACAGTGCTCAGAGATAATAAAAGCACGATGTGACATGAAGTCACCCAATGACAGTGACGTGCCCCGAGCTTCTGAGCGTTTCCTCTACTGCAGAGTACACTGAGAAAACTTTTTCTGCACCTTAGGATGAGCTAAACGAGAAGAGAGATAAAATACAGCATTTCTTGTTGACTCTTAACCTGGGCATTTTTCTTGGCTACAGGATTCAGTAACAATTAGGTGTGACTTTCAAGAAACATTCAACTAAGTCGTTTCCAACACGTAGAGGTTAGTCTCTCACAGAAAAGAAGTCTGAAGGTAGAAACCCAGGGCTGGCGGGGCAACTCAATGATTTTGTCTGTGGGCCAGAACCTTCTGTCCTTAGAAGG
The DNA here is from genome assembly GCF_046562875.1 of Panthera onca. Taxonomy (NCBI): domain Eukaryota; kingdom Metazoa; phylum Chordata; class Mammalia; order Carnivora; family Felidae; genus Panthera; species Panthera onca. The sequence continues at coordinate 62,420,072 of NC_138340.1, read as the reverse complement.
TTGTTTCTTCTCATTTGCCTCATCTTCCAGAGTGGCTGCTGGACTTAACACTTACTTCACACCAGTGACACGCAGTGGGAAGGAGGCGAGGAGAGGTGGGCCTTCCACTGGGACATTGCCGCCTGAATTAAAAGCGTGTTGTGTTCCAGGAGAAGAAGAGGAAAGGTGGAAATCGGGTGGCAGCCAACAGTCTCCACTATGGTTAAACACACAGAATCCAAAGTTGGCCTGTCTGGAATAACAATGCATCTCATAAGCTCAGGAAGCGTCCCCACATGCGCCCCCCAGGTGCCCTTCCTGGCTGTTGTCACATCAGTCATCGCCCGCAGGAAGCAGAGTAGCTGTGAAGCACAGAGGGTACCATGAAGATGGGGCACCACTCCACCCCTACTCTGGACCACATGGCTGTGCCACCTGAGTGTCGGTCACTTCCCTGCTGGACCCCCTCTCCTTCATCTATCCATCCATCCATCTGTTCGTCCATCCATCCATCTGTTCGTCCATCCGTCCATCTGTCCATCCATCCATCAGTCCATCCATTTGTCCATCAGTCCATCTGTCCATCCATCTGTCTATCTGTCCATCCATCCACTTGTCCATTTGTCCATACATCCATCTGTCCATCAATCCACTCATCCGTCTGTCTGTCCGTCCGTCTGTTCGTCCATCCATCCATCCATCCATCCATCCATCCATCCGTCAGTCCATCCATCCATCCATCCGTCCATCCATCCGCCCATCTGTTTGTCCATCTGTCTATCTGTCCATCCCTCCGTCAATCCATCCATTTGTCCATCCATCCATCCGTTCATATATGCGTCCATCCATCCATCTGTCCATCCATCCATCTATCCATCTGTTTGTCCATCCATCCATCCGTCTGTCCGCCCATATGTCCGTCCATGTGTCTTTCCATCTGTCTGTCCATCCATCTGTCCGTCCATCCGTCTGTCTGTCCATCCGTCCATCCATCCATCGTCTGTCCATCTGTCCATCCAGCCCATGCAGCCAGCACCCATCTCATGTGTGCAAGAACCACAGAGCTCCCAGCGTCTGTGTGCTGAGCTCACGCTCAGAATCCCTCTCAACACGGGGATCCGGCATCAGCTGATGCATAAGCCTCTGTGCCTGCAGTCCTCTGTTCCCTGCCAGGCGGCATCGTCTGTGCTCTGCACACAGGGACATCCTTAATTTTGAAAGAGAAGTCTTGTGGCATAGCCACTGTCACCCGACTGACTGATGAGGGAATGGAGCAGTGTAAACACCCCCCCAAGACCATGCAGAGAGCAGAACTCAGAGCTGGGGACCCCGGACGCTCTGAGCCCGGAGCCCGCCCAAATGCGCAGGGGGTACGTCTACCACTCGTGCTGTGCTGTGTGACTCTCTGTGGCCTGTAAGCTGGCCCGGAGGCTCCCCCTGATCTCAGGTTCACAGAGGCTGCAGCCGACGCCCTCGTGTGTAAGGGAGCACCTGGGGGTCCGCGAGCCCACCAGGAACAGTGAGGTGGCCTCCAGATGTGACCTGGCTCCCCACGCAGGCAGAACGTGCAGCTATAAGCTTGTGACCTTCCCAGTAAACTTGTGACCCTCCGAGCTTTGCTTCCTGATTGGTGAGATGGGTGCCTGTGACACCCAGTCCCCACGGAGGCCACAGGGATGGCAGGGCGCTATGTGTGAAAGCGCCACGAACCAGGAGAGGCTCAACAGAGGAGCACGCTGTAGGGACTTTGCTGAGGATGCGGTGAGACTGAGCCAGCTGTGAGGCCGGGGTCTGACCCGGGCAGAGGTGCTGGCTTGAAAACGCTGGAGTGTTCCATCTCTACGCACAGAGAAGGCACCCAAGCACGTCCTGCCAGCGCCTAGAATAATAAAGCTTAGTCCATTCTTTCCTGGATCTTTCCCGAGCTGGTTTCTAAAAATCTCGTCTTACAACTGGTCTCTTAACTAAACGTACCCTTGGCCAAGGTACACCCTCCTCTGTGACACCTCTAACCTCACACGGCGCGCGAATATTGAGCTGGCGCTCAATAAATTCTTGCTCAACTACTGCACGCAGCCGTCCTGGAGAGCGCTCGCTGGACCTAAAGCCTGGCAGGTCCAAAGGGATCAGAAATCAAATCCAGGCAAGTGTGCTGCTGAGACAGAACCAAACGTGACCCACTGGCATTTTGAGCGCCAATAAGGGTGATGAAAAGAGCGTTCAGAGTAAAAGCAGGGGCGCCTGGGGGGCTCAGTGGGCTGAGCGTCTGACTCCTGGTTTCGGCTCAGGTCATGATCTCACAGTCATGGGATCGAGCCTCATGTCAGGTTCTGCGCTGACAGTGCAGAGGCTGCTTGGGATTCTCTGTCTCTCCTCTCTCTCTGCCCCTCCCCTGCTTGTGTTCTCTCTCTCGCTATCTCAGAATAAATGCATAAATACATAAGAACAAAGTAAAGGCATAACGCATCCATTTCCAGAACGCTAGTGGATTGGATTATTGAGCCCAGTTGTCCCACTGAGAACAGCTAAAAATGCTGGATTAAACGCAATGACACTGTAAACACAAGGAGTCTACAAGACGTAAGGAGCTACAGGTCTGGGTCCGAAGAAGGGGGGACGCAGACAGACCCGAGGGGCGGGGAAGCGACCCAGGACACATAGGCTCCTGTTGTTTCTGGAAGACTGAACTCCGAGTCTGGCACCTCAGGGCGCCAGCTGTAGCTGGTGTCACCGCCGTGAAGGGAGCCCATGTGGGGAGTCCGTGAGGGCCTTCTCCCCTGGTCGGGGAGAGTCAGAGGCCCCGTCCCTCCCACAAGGGCCTGGGGCCCCCATGTCAATGCCCCAGGTCTGAGCACAGCCCTGTGTGTGCCCGGGAACACACGTGTGTGGGGAGTGGGGATTGTTGCACACACGTGTGCACGTGTGTGCATATGTTCCCTTGTGTGTGCCTGTCTGTGTGTCTATGTGTGGTGTGTGCACATGTTTACACTGTGTGGGGTACGTGTGCATGTGAATGCACGTGTGTGTGCACACTGGGAGAACACGCACTGAGGGACTGCAGTGAAAAGTTGGCTTTCACAGATGCGAAACCCCAGATCCCAGCACTTGAGTTGGGTGGGAAAATCAAAAGGAAAAGTTCTCAGCCCGTGAGAACGCCCCCCACCCCCAGGAGCGCTGCTCTGAGAGAAGGAGATATGGGTCCTGTGAGTGTCTCCAGGGACGAATCTATGGGGACTAAGAAGGAACAGGGAGAGAGGCTGCAGGAAGGGAGGGTGGACAGGGGACCCGGAAGACGAGGGTAAGACAGATGGGAAGTGACCACGGGGATCAGATGGATAAGGACGACTGCGGAGAATTCTCCAGAACTGACTCAAGAATCCTTTCAAATCCCCAAGAAGACACACACAGATATTCCTGTCAAGATATAGCCTAGTGAAAATACAGACAAAAAAATAAAGATCAAAGAGAAATCTTCAAAAGGGGCCGCGTGGGAGCCAGAGGCAGGGTGTGCACACTGAGCTCACAGAAGGTGCCGGCCAGACCAGAGTCCTCACAAGAACATCTCCCACGAACCAGTGCAGATAAGGAGTCGTTTAGGCAAACAAATATTGAAAGAGTGTTTCTACCAGACTAATGCTTTGGGAAATTCTCAAGGATACACTTGAGGCCAAGCAGAGCAATCCTGGGCGGGAGATCAGTGGTACCAGAAGGAATAGCGAACAAAGAAAGTGGCAGGTGTGGGAAACAATGTGAATGACCACTGACCATCTGCAACAATAACAGGGTCAGTAATGTGTGCGAGGTTGACCAGAAGGCGGAATCCAAATTCACGCGACCGGTAATAGGCGTGAGAGAGGGAGAACAATAGAGACGTTGGGGTGTGCAAAGGCCCTGAGGCACCCAGTGTGAGAGGACGAGGCTGTCGACCACCCAGAGGCTTCGTCAGGGCAACTCCACATTTTGTAATATCAGCAACACCTCCTTAAATAAAAGAACCAGAGTGTCACTTCCAACAGGTAGAACAAGAAAACAATTAAATTGTTTCATTTAAAACATGTAATCAGGGCCCCTGGGTGGTTCAATCGGGAAGAGTCCGACTCTTGGTTTCAGCTCAGGTCATGATCTCATGGTTTGTGGGGTCGAGCCCCATGTAGGGCTCTGCACTGACAGCTTGGAGCCTGCTTGGGATTCTCTCTCTCCCTCTCTCCCTCTCTCTGCCCCTGTCTCTCTCTCTCTCAAAATAAATAAATTAGTAAACTTTAAAATAAAATAAAATGTGTAATCAATTCAAAAACACCTTGAGACCCAAGTTCAGCAACAGTGCTTGGAAGGAATATTAACAAGCTGAACGCAGCAACATTTGCAACGAACACGTCGGCAGTAAGAGTCACATGAGAGACTAAATTGAGCTTGCCGGGTCCATGGACCAGGCAGCAGATTGCCAAATGAGCAGATCAGAAATCAGTGAGTCTGGGAGCTTCACCCATGGACACTGAAATGGTATCTGGTAAACTTCGACCTTCATTTACGATGAAAAATAAGTCCCCAGAAAGGAAACTCCTGAACCTATAAAAGTCACTCTGCAAACATAGGTCATCAGGCTGAACCCTGAGAGTGTCCCCTTGGGACTGGGGTGCAGACGGGAACGGTGGCCTCAACAGCGCGCTGGGGGGGCCGTCACTGCAGCAGAGCGACACGGGAGGACGCAGGAGGCGAGGACGGATGGCCTGGAAAGTCCCGGAGTTCAGACACAATTCAACTGTCGACGCAGAAACTCCACTCAGTGACGCACACAGAAACCCCAACTGTTCTAAAGCCTAGATTTTTGCTCTTAATGTTAAAGCTTAAAAAAAAAAACCTGGTGTAGTAGAGCTTTATGACCTAGAAGATTTTTCAAATACAAACAAAATACAGAAATAAGAAAGGAAACATCGCTAGATAGGGGCTTATCAAAATCAAAGAAATGATGGGTCCAACAGAGACGTTTCTGAAGTATCAGAGGCCAAACCACGTACTGGTGGGTGAAGTTTCCAGTAACATCCACTGCCTGAAACAGCGAGAATTTGCCGGAAATCTGAACGAGGCAAATGGCACTGGCCTCTTCCAAGTGGCCTCTGGCCGGGACTAAGCCGTGTGAAGGTCCTTGTGGTCACAGCCAATAAGACACAGCAGCCACGGCCGCCCCTGGGAGCTCGTCAGAAACATGGGCTCTTGACTCCCACCCAGACCTTCTGAAAGAGCATCTGCCTTTCACAAGGTCGCCTGGTCTGAGCAGAACTCGAAGCCGGGTGAGCTTGGCCCGGGGACTGCAGGAGGCAGAGAAGGCCCAGCCCGCCCACCCCTGTCCCCTGGGACCTGGAGCAGCAGACCCCAGGCAGCCGCAGCGCCAGCCAGGTGAGCACATCCCAAACTCTGGACCTCTGACTTGCAGGTGGGGAAATGCGACCTTCCCGACCCACCGGTACAGGGCAACCCGGGAGTGCGTGCACCCGTGGTAAAAACAGCCAGGGTCTGCCAGAGCTGCCAGTGAGTCTCCCGCTGTGTGTATAGACACGATGCCCTCCTCGTGCACCGTCTTCTCCTTGGGTCATGATCCTTGTGTCTGCAATCCACCTTTAATTGAAATTTTTATTGAGCTATTTGTAGACGCACAGAAATAATTCAGAGACATCCTGTGTAGACTTCGGCCAATTTCCCCAAGTGGGAATATTTTGTAAGATATGCTGTAGAATTATAATATAGATTCACAACCAGGACATTCTTGCTGAATCACTGCGTCAGTCTTATCAGAGTCCTCCAGTTTTAGGGCCGTGTGTACATGTGTCTGTGTGTGGGTCTGTGAGTCTTTGTGTGTGTGTGTATGTCTGTGTATCTATATCTGTGTACCACTGTGTGTGTCTGTGTGTGTCTGTGTGTCTGTGTGTCTATGTCTGTGTGTGTCTGTGTCTGTGTGTCCCAGTGTGTGTCTGTGTGTCTGTGTGTCTGTGTGTTCCGTTCTACATGATTTTACCAGCAGGGTAGTTCTGTGTGTTCACCACCATCAAGGAACCAAACAGCCAACACTGAGCATCCCATGTGCTGGCCCTACTGTCCCCGTGGCCGTGCATCCTTGCAAACAATCTCATCCCATGTGAATTCTGTCGTTTGAAAAGTGCTACATAAGTAGAATCATGAGGTCTGTGACCTGTGGAGTTTTTTCCACCCAGCTGTTTGCGTCATTCGCGGGCTCCTTCTTGCCGAATAGTATTCCACAGTTACAGCGATTTCCACCTATCACCACCGCTGGCGCCTGCAAGTGAAGCTGCTGCGGACATTCCCATGCATGTATCTGGGTGAGCACGTTGGCATTTCTCAGGGACAAACGCCCAGAAGCTCCATGTTGGGTCACATGCTCACTGTGTATTTAGTCCTGAGAGAGGCTGGCACATGGTTTCCATCTGCACCAGCCCAGTGACGCGGCTGCTTTCTCACGTCTGCGCCAGCAGACATGAGAAACATGTCTGCAACAGAGACTGTCTCCATTTCCACCTGCGCCATTCCGGGACCTGCGGAGTGACAGCTCACTGTGGGTGCTGTGTGCACTTCCCCAGTAATTCACGATGCCGTGCCTCTGTCCGTGTGCTTGTCGGCTATCGTTAAACCTCTGTAGTGAGATGTCTCCGCATAACTCTTTGTAATTGGCTTGCTTTTTTTTGCTGTTGAAGTTTGCACCTTCTTTATGTATTCTACATACTAATCCTTTGCAAGTATGCACCCTAGTCTGTCGACTGCCTTTCTGTCCCCTTCACACGGTCCTTCACAAAGCAAATGGTTTGCATTTTGATGAGATCAACTTCATCCAGTTTTTAACAGCTGGTGCTTTCGAGGCCATGTCTGAGAGCCCTTTGTAAGCCCTAAGTCCAAAGATATCCTTCCACCGTATTTTTCCAAACAGTCATATGACTTTGAGTCATCATAGAACCGCTGTGTTAAGGCAGAGGCCTGGGGGCAGAAGCACTATGCTCTACACCCTTATCAAGAACCACATGATCCGATTTGAGTTCACCTTAATGAAAGGTGTGGGTCCCGCCGAAAGCCAAGGTCTACACTGAGTTTGCTGTTTGCTTGTTTTTTTTCCCATATGGACGTCACATTGCTGCAACACTGTGTGTTGACAAGACTGTCCTTTCTCCACTGGATGGGGACTGCTGGCTCTCTTTGCTTGGGTCCATTGCTGGGCCGTCTGTCCTCTTCCCTGGTTCTATTTGTCTGCTCTCTGCCAAGGTGACACTGTCCTGACTATTGCGGCCACGTCCTAAGACGCTGTTAGATACGCCACTTCCTCTTACTTATTCCTCTTGCTCAAGGTTTTTTATCTACTTGGAGGCCTGCGCTCATCCACATGGATTGTAGGAAAAGTGGATGTCTTCATAATAACCTGGCTGGGATCCGAGGGCACTTGCGTTAAACCCGTCCTTCAGGTTGGGGAGGGCTGACATCTTCTCTGGGTTGAATCTTCTAATCCATAAACACAAAATGTCCCTCCCTTTACTTCGGTCTTACTTCTTCAGGATGGTGTCATTTGTGTCTCACAGATCCCATACCTGTTGTGTGAGGTGCACATATGATGTTGGCTTCTTTGGGGCAATTGTAAGTGGTATTGCGTTTTTATGGAAGTGTTAGTTTCAGTGTGTATTTCTACAACTGGTTTTTGTGTGTGGATCTTACATTCTGCAACCGTGCTGAGGTCACTTATTAGTTCCAGGAGTGCTGTGGGTTTGTTTTTGGTTTTTTTGTAGATCCCTTACAGTTTTCAGTGTAGACAGACATGTCTCCTGCAACAGGGACACTTTTCTGGGTACCTTTATTTCTATTTTTTAACCTAATTGCCCTGACTAGAGCTTCCAGTACTGTGTCGAACCAGAGTGGTGACGAGGACACACTTCCCTCGTTCTGAATCCTCAGGGAAGGTCAGGACATGTCTCACCACCAAGTGCAACGTGAGCTGCACATGGCTAGTGGACGTGCCCGTCAAGATGGCGACGTTCCCCTCTATCCCTAATTTGCTGAGAGTTCTGTTGTGAATTTCGAATGTCGTCAATCGCTTTCTGTGCAGCAATGAACATGGCCACGTGATTTTCCTTCTTTAGCTTGAAGAAATGGGTGGATTGCGTTGCTGGATTCCCAGCTGTTGGACCAGCCTTGCATACTTGGAATAAACACCAATGGTCGCGGCATGTAGTACTTTTTACGCATTGTTAGATTCGGCGTGTTAACATGCTGTTGAAGAGTTCTGTGTTCATGACAGACATGAGTCTGGTGTTCTCTCTCACTCTCTCTCTCTTCCTCTCTCTTCACTGTCTTTTCTGGATCTACAGTCAGGGAAATACTGCCTCATACACTGACTCGAGAAGTATTACATCTTCTTGTACTTCCTCAAAAAGGTTTTCTGAAATTTATGTTAATTTTCTTTAAATGTTTGGTAGAATTCTGCAATAACACTATCGGGCCCCAGGGATGACTTTTCTGGGAGGTTTTAATTACAAATTCAATTTCTGCAATACACATCAAAGACTTGTTCAGATTTTTTATTTCATCTTGGTTGTGATTGGGCAGTTTGTGGGTCTCAAGGAATTGGCTCACTTACCTAAGCTGTGAATTTATGAGCATAAAGTTGTTAGCATTTTTCCTTTATTATTGTATGAAAGGCTGCAGAACCCCTTGTGCTCTGCCCCACTTTATTCTGGATGGTGGTGATGGATGTGTTGTCTCTTTTTATTTGTTATTTTTGCTAGAAGCATCAATTTTACTGATTTGGGGGGAGAACTTTTTGTTCTATTGATTTTTCTCTAATGTGTCCCCATTTTCAACGTCCTTGATTTGTTGCTTTTATTTTTCTAGTTTTTTGAGTGGGAACTCGAGTTAGTCTTAGGGCCTTTCCTTGCTTCTGAGGTGATTCTGCAATGTCATAAATTTCCCTCCCAGCCCTCCTTCCTCTGTCCGCCACACACTTGGACGTGCTATGCTTCCATTTTTATTCAGTCTATGAGTATTTTTGCGTAAGACTTTTGCTTCACTCAGGAATGTTTTAGAAATACGTTACTTCAATTTCCAAGAGCTTCCTGACGTCCATCGTCATTGACCTAAAATTCTATTCCGTTACACTCAGAGGACACACTGCATCATTTCTTTTTTTTTTTAATATTTTATTTAACATTTATTTCTTCTCGAGACAGAGAGAGACAGAGCATGAATGGGGCAGGGGCAGAGAGAGAGGGAGACACAGAATCGGAAGCAGGCTTCAGGCTCTGAGCCATCAGCCCAGAGCCTGACGCGGGGCTCGAACTCCCGGACTGCGAGATCGTGACCTGAGCCAAAGTCGGATGCTCAATCGACTGAGCCACCCAGACGCCCCTCACACTGCATCATTTCAATTCTTGAAAATTGCTGGAGTTGGTTTAAGGGCCAGGACGTCATCCCTCCTGGTGATGGTCCACAGGCACCTGGAGAAATTACCTACTCCCTGCAGTTGGGGGCAGTGTCCTTACGCTCCGGGCGCATCCTTTTGGCCGGTACATGTGCTGTTGGGATGCTGTCTGCCTGGAAGCTTGCCGCCGGGTCCCCATTTGTCTGCAATTCATTTCCTCCATTTCTATCAGCTTGTGTCTCCTGTGTTGTTTGATGCGCGCACATTTAGGGTTGTTCTGTCTCTGGGTTCTTCTCTTTATCATGAGGCAACATCCCTCTGCTGCTAATGATCATCTTTGCGCTAAAGTCAACTTAACCCAGAGCCTGGGGGGCTCAGCCAGTTGAACATCCAACTCGATTTCAGCTCAGTTCATGATCTCGTGGTTTGTGGGTTCAAGCCCCGCTTTAGGCTCTGTGCTGAGAGCTCGGAGCCTGCTTGGGATTCTACATCTCCCTCTCTCTCTGCCCCTCTCCAGCTCACACTCTCTCTCTTTATCTCAAAATAAATAAATTAAACATTATAAAAAGTGAAGTCAACTTACCCAGATATGAATATCACTCCTGTTTCTTTTTTTTTAATGTTTATTTATTTTTGACAGAGACAGAGCATGAGTGGGGGAGGGGCAGAGAGAGGGGGAGACACAGAATCCAAAGCAGGTTCCAGGCTGTCAGCACAGAGCCCGACACGGGGCTTGAACCCGTGAACCACAAGATCATGACCTGAGCCGAGTCGGACGCTCAAAGGACTGAGCCACCCAGGTGTCCCTAACACCCCTGTTTCTTAAACAATTAATGTTTGCATGACACACGGTTTCCATCCCTTTGTTTTCAGTCCACCTATGTTGTTGAATTGGAAGAGAGTTTCTTGTGAATATACACATACTATTTTCACTTTTTTATCCACTCTGCTAATCTCTATCTTAGATTGATGTCTTTTTAAATCATTTATATTTAAGGTAATTTCTGATGCGTTCGCCCTGAAGTGTGCCATTCAATTATTAGTTTTTTTGTTTCCTTGTTCTGGTCTCCTTCCTCTGTTTCTCAATTCTTGCCTTCCTTTGGGTTTCTTGGATATCTCACAGGGACGCATCTCATTCACAGCGTTTCTGAGCACGGGTCTTTGGTTAGTTTCTGTAGTGGTTATTCTGACCCATAGCCGGGACCATCGGCATTGTATCGTTTCCGGGAAAGCGTGGAAACCCACTTCCACGTAGCTCCCCTTGCCCAGCCTGCTTCTACACAGCAGCGTGAGCACTACCTTTGGCAACGATAATTGAGATTATTGCCCAAATCATCCAGCATCGTTATAAAACCCATGAGGAAAGTGTGATCTATTTTCCGTCCCCATCTTTCTGGTCTTCTCCTTCTTCTTTGTTCCTTCCTCGCACCCCAAGATCCTGACATCTTCTGCCTTCGGACCGAAGAACTTCCCCTAGACGATCTTGGGGGTCAGGTCTGCTGGCCATTCCGTCACCGTCCCTTCCTCTGAGAATGGCTTCTCCGGCCCCTGTGATCCCGAGGAAAGGACCCGCTGGACGTGGAGCCTGCGGCGGACGCTGCTTTCCCTCGGGCACCTGCACACTGTTCCGCCCTCTCGGGGCCCTGGTAGTTTCCAACGAGCCAGCCGAGGTCCCCCGAGCGGCCCCTACGGTCACATGTCATTTCCCTCCCGCTTCTCCAAGACTTCTTTAACTTTCATTTTCAGAAGTTTGTTTATGACAGATCCATGCGTGTTTGGGGTTTTCCTGCTTGGGTCTGAATGTGTGCGATGTGCCCCCTGGGGAAGCCTCCCCCCGACATTTGTCCAAACCTGCCGTCTGCCCCACCTCCTCCCTCTCCCGGAGACCCCTCCCGGGAAGCTCAACCCTCACTGTGTTCCCCCTCTGCCGCCCCCTGTCCCCAAGGCTCCGTTCAGGCCTTTCAGCCGATCACTCCATTGCCCAGATCGACTGAACTCTATTGATCACCCCCAAGTCTCGCCGTCCCATCCTCTGCCACTTTCACTGCTCACCCCTCACTACATTTCTCTTTTCATTTATGTTATTTGCCGATTCTATATGTTTTCCTTTGGCTTCGGCTGCTGTGTGTTTTGTTTTTGGTTGTTTTAATTTTTCTTTCTTGTTTTGTTGTTTTCGTCAAGAACTGCCCTTTTTTTTTTGCTGAGATTTTCTATTTTTTGTATTAGTTTCAAAAGAATTTCCAATAGATTACTGTAGCTTTTTTTCCCCTTTTTTGAAGACTGCTTTAAAACCCTTGTCAGATAATTCCTGCAGCTGATTCACCCTGGTGTGGGCGTCGGTTGACTGTCTTTTCCCATCCAGGCTGTGATGTTCTTGGTTCTTGGAGACATTTACTGCGTCCTGCATACTTTGGCGGTTGTCCAAGCAGACGCTGGGTCCTACTTACCATTTTGTTTCTGCAGACAGTTGCCCTGCTTTCGCTTAGCCCCTCGTGACCTGCTAGGGGCAGTTGAATTTTCAGAGCCCTCCACGTTTGCTCCCCTGGGTTCATCTGAGGGTGAATGCCGCTGGGTCCCCGCTGGCCCCCGTGTGCCATCTGAGGGTGGAAGGGTGACCCTGAGTCTGGCCACCGGGAGGAAAGCATAGTGGGATTTCACTACCTGGATTTTACCCCTGTCTCGTCTGAGCAGCCTGGAGGGCTGGCGCTGTGAGGACGGTGCCCTGGACCAAGCTGCCGGCTGTAAGCAGAATATTCTCTTCCTTGCCCGCCTCAGGGGTGTCTCCAGGTGGGAAGTGGGGCTCCCGCCTGTAGGGAAGGAGCACAGCTCCCCTCACTTGCCTCCTTCCAGAGTGTCCTTTGGTTGAGAGCTGTGCTCAGTGAACAGAAGTCCGGCCATTACTGGGAATCTCCTTTACAGAGTCAGAGCGCTTTGACTCGGCGGTGATGAGCAGGAGCACGTGGGCCAGGAAGGTTTGTAAACACACAATTCCAGGAAGAAGGTGCACGCGTCATTTTGTCCTGTCAGGTGTGGCAGAAAAGGTGGAGAGAGAGCCAGTGTCCGCATGGAGTGTGTTGTTATAGGTGTTCGAAACACCAGCAGCGAGAACATGGTGGAAAAGGAGCAAAGAACTCGCAACAGGCAACTCGCAGAAACAGAAACCCAAAGGCCACTTCGCGGTTCTCAAGAAGACCTAAATTTGCTCATAATTACGGAACCAAAGCAAGGACAAGCGTCACACTTCGCCCGCGGTGCAGATACCAGCACGCTCGGTGATGCTGTTTGCTTTGGAAGTTACTGGAAAGCAGGAACCCTGGTGTGAACACTCAGAGGCAGGAGCGGGCACCACGTACCTACTGGTCAGCCGGCAACATGACCAGCTGTCCATGGGAAGTCCTAGCCGTATGGAGACACACGTGCATCCCCCTCAGTCTCAGAGACTCCCCGTTAACGACTGAGTACCTGCACATGCACAAACCTCGAGAGCAGGGACACACACACATCCACAGCAGAACCCTGTGGGGCAGGAAATATCTGGAAAACATCCCAAACATTCAGCAGTAGTATGTCGTGGTTAAATAACTGGATTTCACTGAAACGAGACACAATATAGTCGTGAATGCATTCTCCAAATCCCCAGAGAAACTCCCTGAAAGGCGCCAGGTGGGAAAGTGTGTAAATCTCCACTCCCCCGACGAGGGAACGGCAGGCAAAGATGGACCTCAGGTCTTGGGACTGTGGAGTCGTGTGGGGGCAACACAGAGACAGCAGGGGCCGACAAGGAACGTGACTGCTCCTGTATTCTTTCTTCCTTTATTTTTTAAATTTTTTTTAGTGCTTATTTATTTTTGAGAAAGAGACAGAGAGAAAGGGCAAGTGGGGGAGGGGCAGGGAGAGAGGGAGACACAGAATCCAAAGGATGCTCCAGCCTCTGAGCTGTCAGCACAGAGTCCAATGCGGGGCTCAAACCCACGAACCATGAGATCATGACCTGAGCCGAAGTCAGATGTTCAACCGACTGAGCAACCCAGGTGCCCCTAAAAAATTTAAAAAAAAAAAATTTTTTTAACGTTTATTTATTATTGACAGACAGACACAGAGCGTGAGTGAGCAGGGAAGGGGTAGAGAGAGGGAGAGACACAGAATCTGAAGCAGGCTCCAGGCTCTGAGCTGTCAGCACAGAGCCCGATGTGGGGCTCAAGCCCACAAACCAGGAGATCGTGACCTAAGCTGAGTCAGGTGCTGAACCGACTGAGCCCCCCAGGCACCCCGTTCCCATATTATTTCTAATACACTTGAATCATGGACTTTAAACATTTTCATTAAAAACAATACCTTTAAAATGCAGCTAGAACATGAAATTGCATCAGGTAACGTGAGAGAAAAGATAAATACAGTGAGAAACAGACACCCCCCCTCCTTCCCGGAGAACAAATCCTTTTCCCAAACTTACTTATTTTAAACAAAACTCAGTGGTTTGCTGTTGAGGACGCCAGGGGCCCCCCCGCACATGATTTCATAACTGTAGGTAAAGTTCCCTGGATCTAACATCTGCTTATGTGATCTGTCCTCTGAAGACAATGAGCAGAACCAAGGTGTTTTCATTCTTTTTAAAAAGCCTTCTCCTGTCGACAACAACTCAGTTGCCATAATTAATATAAAATGGGTCTCTTGTATCTGTTCATTTATGAAGCTTTTTACAATGTTCCAGTTCCAGCCCAGATTTGAAAGTCAATGTCTCAGGAACACGGTAGGTAAAGGGACACGGCAGTAACAGAAATAATGGACACATGGGAGGTAAGGGACACCCTACCGGCGTCCTGTCCCTGCCCCCTGAGCCACAGTCCCTGGTGGATCCAGCCTCGAGGTGCACGCACACCCGCCCGTGGGCCCCGGGGCATGAACCCTGCTGACAGAGGCGGGGAAGTCCCTGTTAATTAGGGACAGGAGCTCCCTTGCCACATCAAATGGGTAATCCCAGCTGCTGGAGCCAGACTGGGCTTGTTCTCTGGGCCAGGAATTCTCTCTGAGGCACGCTCGTTATTTTTAGATTTGCGCCCTTGGGGCACGACCAGCTGATCCTGTGTTCCCCAAAGGATCAGTGCACCTCTAATGCCCGAATTTTTAGTGTAAATGGTTACAAATTGCCCGGAAAATAAACTGCAGTGTGTGCTCAGGAGAGGGACAAGCCAGGCGGTGACTCTATCCTGGGGACGGACCGAAATGGGTTCAGAATGACACAGTTAACGGCAAGGTGATCCATCATTTAATGCAACTGGGCGATCTTTTCTGCCAGAGAAAACAGACCGCGCTAGATACAATCAGGGCACGCGGCTGCGTGACGTCAGTACCCGTGGAACCGCGGATGCGCTGGTGGTGAAAACAGCCCTGATCACTGATGCCCTGTGTAATCCACCCACCCTCCACAGAATCCCTCCCGGGGCCTCCCTGAGACATGTGACACGGGGACCGCGTGCGCTAGCCCGGGCGTGTCACGGGATCCCGGGGTGACGCTCCTGGGGGGCAGAGGCCTGAGTAATGGTGGCCTGGCACCCGTCCCGCCGGGTGGGGTGGCCCTCCTGGCCCCGAGCGGGAGCACGGCTTTGTAGATTACATCAGCACCCCGCACCCCGCCCTGAAGCAAGTGGGAGAGCTTTGGGGTGCGATGTGCTGGCTGTGCTGTTCCCCCTGAGCCCAGCCGTCCCGTGAACGTGGGCCTCACGGCAGCCGGGAGTCTGGAGCCTTCTGTGCCCACCCAGAGTCCTCCGCTTAGCGCCGGAGAAAGAGCATTTGATCAGCATCCATGCCCTCCTTCTGCAGAGGTTAGAAACCCCTGCCTGATGGAGGCTACATCAGAGTCAAATTGTGACCCCCCCTTCTGAGCCCGAACCCTGCGGGAGGAAGGGTGAAGTGAGGGGCCCAGAGCGTCCTCATCTCAGAGCTCATGGGCACCTGGCTGGGAGGACAGAAGACAGGCGGGTTTGCAGGGCAGCTGAGGTCCCAGACGTGGGGATCACCGCCCACCCAGAGCCAGAGGTCTGCAAGTTCAAAACCATCATGCGCCCTGAAGTCCCGAGGGCAGGGCGTGTGGGAATGTGCCCCCCCACCCCCCACCCCTGGTGAATTGTCTGTGGGAAACTTAAAAATCTCGATAGAATGGAGTAAAAGTCAGGGTGGCTTGACTACTGCTATTTGTGGGAAACCGGAAAAGTGATAGAATACTCCTCCCCACCACAATCTGTGGTTGGTTCCATGGTGGGCGGACTCTGCCCCAAGCACGTGTTGCTAGAGACAATGTGTAAGGCTTAGAAACACGGTGTGTGTGCCCCACCCCGGCTCGACTCAGTCCTGAGATGCCAGTGACGATCCCGGATCGGGGGCAGCGGGTCGTGACTGGAAAGTCAGAGGAACACCTGCTCCCCCCCATGGCTCCAGAGCCCCAACTGCAGGCCGATGAGAAGGGAGTGGGCAGGGCACACGGGAGGTGGACCACGTGCATCCAGAGCGCTGTGTACTTGATGTGTTCCTTACTCTACTGAATCTGATGAGCGGATGTTAAAACAAAACATCCTGTTTCACGTTGTTGGTTGTTTTATCCTTGGAGAATGAGCCCAGAAGACAATAACTACGGCAATTATTATTAAATATGGCTGCTAATGTTACTAAATATTAATAATTATGAACATTACACGCTTGCACTGAAAATAATCTGGCCACACACGGTGGACCTTGTCGAAAACGGTTGGCTGTCTGGTGCATAAGACAGCCACTGGCTACTCGGTCAGGTGTAGAGTTAGATTTTATTTTATAACAAAATGAAGGCCCAGGGAAAGTCAGGTTCCCTGATCACACACCAAAATAGCAGAACATCAGGGCTCCGACCCTGATGCATTGAGCCCAGAAAAGGTGTTCTTTCTGCCACTGGGAAATAAGTCCTTAACAAGAAAACGCCACCCAAAGGTAAAGCCAACAGCGTGGACGTGTCCTCCGTGTTCTGGCGCTAGATTTGGGGCCATGTGTCTGAGTGTAGACCCAGCTCGGGCCACTTCTCTGCACGACTTGGGGCAAGGTGCCCAACTGTCAGGACTGACTTCTGACATCGACAGTGGGTCCATCTGAGGGGACTGTCCCATGGGGGCCACTGGGTTGACTGTCGCTCTGGAGACTGGGGGCAAATGTCCCCTCCCCTGGCCCCCTGCTCAGCACAGGTCCAGCCTATATATGGTGACAACCATGGCCAAAGACATCTTCCAGAAAGACAAGGACAGAGAAATTCCTTCTTCACGTTGTTATCCTGTTGCAATGTTGACCTGAAATAAAGCAAGCAGGGTGAAAGTCGTCGTCCTCTTCTTCTTTCCCCCTCCCCCTCCCCATCCTCTCCCTCCCCCTCCTCCCTTTCCCCTTTCCAAATAGAAACTGTAGAATATAAGTGATTCCAGTGTCCCAGTTGAGATGCACAGAAGAGATGGCTTTTTGTTATCGTGTCCGTACAAGCCAAAATGTCACTACAGAAGTAATTAGAGTTTTATTTAGCTGCTCTAGCAACATCCAAACATTTAATCTCATGGTGCCTCGCACGCACAGGAGGAGGCTGCAGGGAGGAAGGAGGCTTAGGAGTGGCTTCTGCTGAATCATGGCTCCAGTCTGCTGGAGACCACGGAGGGACCCTCCGGAGCGAGGCATTTGCACGCAGCTGGATGGACGGTGCAGAGAGGCTGTCTGGAGCCTCCTCAGATGCAGGTTTTGCAGAAGCAGGCGCCAGGCAGGCTGTTGCAAATGGGGGTGGGAGGCGCCACACGCTTACTCGGGAGCAGACACACCCCCGGGGGCTCCTACACGAAAAATGCACAGTACGACTTTTCAAAAAGGTTGTGTTTTTTTTTTTCTGAAGTTACACCACTCTGAAAGTATTTTTGATGTTTTTACTGTGGTTCTTAACAGTAATTTATGTTTCCCTAAAAATCTTAACAGACCTGGGAGAGCGGACACCATAGGTAGGATCCCAGAACTTCCTCTGGGATCCCACCAACCACAAGATCCCAACGTACTTGCCATACTTTGAGGAAAGTAGGGTGAATCCAATGCCATGGCTGGTCCACAGTCACTCGGGGAGAGGAGGGTCCAAGCCTCTAGCCAGAGGATTAAATGTTAAACCTAGAATGGCAAAAAAAAGTGTAGAAGAAACACAGGAGAAAATATTTTTGACCTTGGGTGAGGCAAAGCGTTTTTAGATATAACACCAAAAGGATAATTCACACAACCAATGAGAAATTGGACTTCAGTATTTTGGGTGAACTGAAAGATGAAAGAAAAATGAGCTAAAATGATGAGTTTACAGGTCAAGAAGGCAAGCTGCAGGCTGAAGACAATATCACTAACAAGTCTGATAAAGACTTGAATCCAGGATATACAAAGAAATCTCAATACGCGGCAGTAAGACAGCAAAGAACTCAAATTTTTTTAAATACTTTTAATTTTATTTATTTATTTTGAGAGAGAGAGAGAGAGAGAGAGAGAATGTGAGGGGCAGAGAGAGGGAGGGAGAGACAGAATCCCAAGCAGTCTCTGTGGCAGCAGCACAGAGCCCGACATGGGGCTCGACCCCATGAACCGTGAGATCATGACCTGGGCTGAAATCAAGAGTCGGACGCTTAACTGGCTGAGCCACCCAGGCGCCCCCAAACTGTTTATATTCTTAGATGACATGACTGTCAATGAAGAAAATCCGGAAGACCGTACCCAAAAACTTTCCAGAAAGATTAAATGAGTTTAGAAATACAGAAGTGATATAATCAACTACAGCAACACCACAGTAACCATGGAAACACTGGCAGTAATTGAACGATAGCAACACTATGGTAAACAAACCCTTCAACAGCACTGTCGTAAACTACAGCAATACCAGAGCAATGCGAGAGTAACTCCACAGCAACGCTACAGTAACAGTATAGTAATCAAACGACAGCGACAACCCACCGCGGCATCTTGGTACAAGGCTAGACATACAGACGGCGGAAGAGAACGGAGCTTCGGGAAGGAGAGTTTTGACAAAGCTATGAAGACAACGTCATGAAGAAAGAATCGTCTTTGCAACAAATGGCGTGAGCAGGATTGGACCTCCCTGTACAAAAGAAAATGAGCCTCAACCGAAACCTTGACATCTTTCATAAAAACTAACTCAACATGCATCGTAGGCTTAAGTGTGACACGTAGAGCCAAAAGACGTGGGACGCAGACATGGAACAGTCTGTGTAAGAAAGCAAACTTGCCGAGTTTTAAAACAGACGGACTATCTGAACAAAGAGTTCACCAAAGAAAATGAAGAAAGGCAAATAAGCACCAATGTCAGCCCTGGTGTTTATTACATCAGGAGGAACAGAAATACGGGAGGAAAATAAAATCCACATGCAATGTCCAAATGAGCTGACGTTGAGAATTGAAAATCATTCTTAGCCCCTGGCTGATGCACGGTTTACACTTTGTGTCACAATGTTTCCTTGGGGTCCTACAGGCGCAGTGGTGCCTGCCGTGTGCAGACTGACCGATGAACACACATTCGTGAAGCACACCCGCATGGGGGGCCCTGGCCAACTCTACCTGCAGACCAGAGATCTTGCCCTGGAGGCTGTCCGTCCAGGATGAGGGGCTTCACGGCATGCTTGCTGGAGTTCGTGGCTGGACTGAGCAACTGAATTCAAGGCAAGCCTGTGCACCCCCAAGCATGGGATGTTGGGTCACCCATGACCCTCTCAGAGCCTTGGTGTTCAAATCTGTGAAACAGAGGCACCTGGGTGGCTCAGTCAGTCAAGTGTCTGACTTCAGCTCAGGTCATCATCTCACGGTTCGTGGGTTCGAGCCCCGCATCAGGCTCTGTGCTGAGAGCTCAGAGCCTGGAGCCTGCTTCAGATTCTGTGTCTCCCTCTCTCTCTGTCTCTCCCTCCCTCTATCTCTTTCTCTCAAAAATAAATAAACATTTTTTAAAAAAGACAAATCTGTGAAATGGTTCTGTGCACTGAATTGTGTGGCCCCAAACCCATGCTGTGGCCCTAAGCCCAGTGTGCTGGTGTGTGTGGTGGGGCCTTTGGGAGCGGTGGGCACAGCCCCCAGGGTGGGATCAGAATCCTTCTAAGAAAAGAAAGCCCCAGAGTGGTTGTGCTCGCTCTCTTTCTGTCTCTCTCTCTCTGCTGTGAGGACACAGGAGCCAATGTGGGGGAACCTAGACCCCAGACCCCAGCCCCCAGAACTGAGAACCTGCACCCCTCCTGCAGCCCCCTCAGTGTCTGAGTCACAGCGGCCCCAGCTGATCAGGATGGCTACACACCCACCGCATGTCTCTGTGGCTGGCCGCAGCGGGAAGGACAGCAAGTGTCGAGTAAACCTCCGAGGCTGACATATGCCGCTGATCCTGAAAACCAGTCTCGCTTCCAAATGGCAGCTACTTTACATCTGTGTTGGCCTCGTCTAAGGGCATTTAGGGCCCTGGCCCTGCCCTGCGGGCTGCAGGGGTGGGGCAGGACTCGGGCTGAGGCAGGGGTGGGGGGACACGGGCTGAGGCAGCAGCTCCGGGGAGGGTGGGGCTGGCGGGGGCTGGCAGGTGGGGAGGTGAACCCCGCCGAGTCAGGCTGTCCGTCTGGGGCCTGGGAAAGAGGCTTCTCCAGGGCGATGCCCGGGGGGGCTGGATGTTGGACATTTGTCCCTTGGCAGGGAGGGCCCCAGCAAGGGCAGACTCACCGAGCACCATGGACCTTGTCAGCCCCAGAGCCCTGCCCCCGCCCAGCTGCTTCCAGGGCCCGACAGGCCCTCACGGTGCCCTCCCCGAAGTTCTCGTGTGTGCGTTTGGCAAAATTCGCAGAGGAAGCTATTTTAGCTGCATTTGTCGGTTGGCCCGTCTCCTTCCACCCCGAGGTCACTTCTGCACACTTCCATAACGTCAGCAGCACTGGGCGTCTGGGGTTCAAGCACAGGGAGGCAGGAGATGGTGTGAGCCGGCTCACGAGCTGGGTTGAGTGGGGTTTAGTGGGATACATCCGGGCTTGCAATTGGGCCACTGCTAGCCGTCCCACAGTGGGAATGGCTTTTTAGAGTCAAACTGGGGTGTCCCCCGTGCCTCTGATGAGGCATCTGGACCCACAGCTGAAGGACAGAAGTCGTCAGAGACGTGAGCGCTTCCTGGGGGGGATGGTGCCCACCTCTGCAGGAAAGAGAAGGGAGATTAGGTCCACAATACCCCGAGCAGAGCAGGTGAGCAGACTGTGGTTCCAGGACGTCGGGCAAGGGAAGTCCCCTCTTCCGAGGAACAGACTCGATGATGCGGTAAATTACAGACAGACACACACACGTCTGATCTCGGCTGGCGTCCCACTTTCCGGACGGTAGCTCCAAACGGCACCCGGCACGTGTGTGTGTGACATCGGCACCTTACACGCCCGAGGAAGGAGAATGGGCCAGAATCCGCGACGAGGCTCCTCCAGATTAGGTCCCTGGGCTCCCGACGGGCGTCCGACGCACTGCCTCCAACACTGCGCAGAGAAAGGCTGAGAAGCCAGAATCCCAGGAAGACATTCCCCACCCCCCCCCCCCCGGGAAGGTGGCATGTTCGGGGCCCTGTGGCAGCAACGGGCAGCACAGTCCTGGAGCTCAAACCACAGAGCCAATGTGTGTGGGCAGTGTTTTGTGTTCTCAAAACTACTGATCGTGACAAAAACTCAGAAGCGATAGGAAGTGAGTACATGTGTTAAAAGAAAATGAACGGACACAGAAAGGTAAATACCATATGATCTCACTCACATGTGGAATTTAAGACTCAAAACAAAGAAAAAAGGGACAAACACAAACCTAGACTCTTGACTAGAGACAAGAAACCGACAGTCGCCAGCGGGGAGGTGGGCAGGGGAGGGGGGAACAAGTGACGGGGATGACGAACGCACCTGTCGTGATGAGCACGGGGTGACAGACGCACGTGCTGAGTCACCATGTTGTGCAGTCAGCATACTGCACACCTGGAATGAATATCACTCTGTGCGTTAATGACACTGGAAGTTAAAAAAAAAAAAACTGAATGGAGAGAAAGATAAGTGGCATTTGTCAGGTTTTAAAAACTGTACCGTGATTTCCTTCCTCATCCCAAATGACTTCTCTGGCTGGCACCTGATTTTGAGTTTGCAGTTCTGTATTTGTCCAATTTTGTGTCCATGTGACCTTTTTTTAAGAAGAGGATCCCTCTGGGGCGCCTGGGTGGCTCAGTCGGTTAAGTGTCGGACTTCGGCTCAGGTCATGATCTCACGGTCCGTGAGTTCGAGCCCCGCGTCGGGCTCTGTGTTGACAGCTCAGAGCCTGGAGCCTGTTTCAGATTCTGTGTCTCCCTCTCTCTCTGCCCCTCCCCTGTTCATGCTCTGTCTCTCTCTGTCTCAAAAATAAATAAACGTTAAAAAAAAAAATTTTTTTTTTAAAAAAAGAAGAGGATCTCTCTGTCCTGCACGGGCTTCAGGCTTCACGAAGCCTGGTCAGCCCAGGGCCCTGAAAGGCCGGGCATCTAAGCTAGGCTGGACGTGTTAAAAAGGCCAAAGCAGAGGCCGAAACTTTGGGCTCAGGAACCAGGAGTTAGAGCACAACCTTGCGGGTGCAGCCGCGGGGGAGCCTGAGGACCGGTCAGCGAGGGGCGCCCCAGTCCAGGCTGGCCGAGCAGGGGTGCCCAGCCCTGACCTCCTGGAGCACTACTGTCTGTAGGCCTGCAAGTGGGGGAAGCTGAAGGTGGCCCAGGGAAGGGACCTGTGTCGGGCGGCCTGGGCGGTAGGGACACGTGGGAGACTTAGAAAGCACACATTTCTCTCTCAGTCCTGGAGGCCGCACATCCCAGACCCAGGGGGGGCGGGCTGGTCCCTCCCGAGGCCTCTCCAGGGGGTGCAGACGGCCGCGGCATTCCATGTCCTCACGTGGTCATCCCTCCGAGCGTGTCTGTGTCCCAGCTGCCTCAACGCCAGTCACGTTGGAGTAGAGCCCACGTTTGTGGCCTCAATTTACCTCCATCACCTCCTTGAAGACCCGTCTGCACATACACACCGGTTCTGGGGGGCCAGGGGCAGCCGGGCTTCCCCATGAGGCTTGGGAGGCCCCAGTCCAGCCCATCACAGTGCCGCAGCTAAGCAGGGCAGGGCATAAGATAGCAGATGCCTTCTGCTAAAATGAAGGAAAGGAAGGAAGAAACAGAGTTGGGACGCTGTGTCAATGTTTGACCAAACATCTTTTTTTTGCTTAAAAAAAAAAAAATGCCACTTTGGGTCCAGATAGAATAACAGGGGCCAGATTTATCCTCATGACTGAATAATTAAAATGCGGGGAGCACGGGGGGGCTGGCTCAGGGCAGGACAGGCCCCCGGAGGCCACAGTGCTGTGCGCAGAGTTCCCTGGAGGGAAGGGGGTCTGCGGAGGGAGCCCCACACCCCCAGGTGAGCACCGGTGTGCACCTTCGTGCGGCAAAGCACGGAGGCCGGGCTGGGAACGATCCCAGGGCTCACACACAGTGGGGGAGCGTGTGGGCCACGACGGTTCAGCTCCCCGCCAGCCAGGGAGGAAGGCGGTAGGTACGCCGTGGTCACAGCAGCAAGCCCATCAACAAGAAGCCAAAATCAGCCACAGATCCAGGTCTGGCCCCACACAGCAGAGCCATAAAGATCGGAAAGAAGGAAACCAGGTTCAATGCTCGCTGCACCCCGAGACCAACCTCAAACAGCAGAGCAGCGGCGGCACACCGGCACCCCAAGATGTAAAACTCACCTGTGTGGCGTCGGATAAAGTAATGGGCTGGGATGGACGGAAGCCCCAGGAGCCATGATGACGAAGCCAGCCCGGAGGGCCTGATGACACAACAGAAGACGAGTCACAGTCCCAGCACGGCCCATGTATTCAAAGGGCCAGAGGGAAGATGGCCCACGGGAAGCACGCTCGCACAGAATATTTTAAGAGGCACAAGCAGGGCTTCCCCACGTGACCACCATCACGCTGGAGAGGAAAGTGCAGGGCACAGGATTAACGCCGCAAAACAGAAGGTGGGAGAGTCTGAAACCCTGCAACGGCAGCCCACATGGGCTCTGGGACCCGTGTCCCAACGGCCACACTGTCCAGGCTGTAACAGCGCATGTGGAAGGACCCAGGGCACCAAGTCCTGCTGGCCGGCCGCTCCCTGCGAGTCAGGTACGGAGTGCCTCGACTCTCCTACCTCTGTGCTTTGTTGAAAAATAACCTACACACCCCCTCGTGAAGACTTTTGCACCGCAGGAAAGCAGAGAAGGGAGGGAGGGAGGGCGGTACAGCACCGAGTCCTGGTCCAAACTAGACTGAACAAAAGTAAACTTGCCTTCTTTAGCTTCCAGCCCCGGCCCACCACACATAAATAAATACGAGAAATCAAGAAAAAGACAAAGTCAGAAGTGCAGGCGGGGAGCCCCCGCACCCCCCCAGGCGTCAATGGGGTCCATTTCTCTGCGCAAAAGCAAACCCGTGTCCCAAAACAAACCTTGTTTGCTAAATGGTCTAGATAAATCGCAAGGCTGTTTCTTTCGGGCTTTCGATTTTTTTATCATACCATCACTGAAAAAGTCGTTTCTTGACATTTGTGGAAGCCGGTGTCGGCCGCACCGATGGGTGGACCACACACCAGCTGGCGGTTTCAGCGCACTGTCGGCAGCTGTCCAGCGTCCCTGGCGGGCAGGGCCAACACCTGGCCGGCATCCAAATTTTATCCACATGAGGCAGATCTGGGACCAGGACCATCAACCCCCAAAGCCACAGGGTCTCAGTCGGGCTCACCGGGATGTGATGGGGGCCAAATCACTCCGTGGGGTCAACCTCTAACCCAGGGGCAGTTGGGGGGCGCCTGGGGGGCTCAGTCAGTTGAGCATCTGACTCTTGATCTCAGCTCAGATCAGGATCTCACGGTTTGCAGGTCTAAGCCCCGAGTGGGGCTCACCGCTGACAGTGCGGAGTCTGCTTGAGATTGTCTCTCTCCCTTCTCTCTGCCACCTCCCCTCCCCACTCATGCTCTCTGCCTCTCAAAATAAATAAGTAAACTTAAAAAAAAAACTAAAACCTCCCGGTGCCGTGTGCAGGCAGGCCCACCTTCCGGGCTCCAGGGCACGGCTGCAGACCGAGCTCCCAGCCACGGCCCCTGCCTCCCGCTGCGGGTCCCCAGTGACTCCAGGGGCTGTGTGTCCAAGGCCGGCCTCCCCACATGCCCTCCGTCAACCAACTTCAGATCCAGTGGGACCCACACTCGACCCAAACAGGCTGGACCAGGAGGCAGGAGACTCTGGGGCCCCTGATCACAGAATGCGGTCTATGCTGCAGGGGGGCTCAGGCAGGTACATCCTGGGGGTCCTTGAAGCACACGGAGGGCACGACCCTGCCTGGACACTGGGCCTTCCTGCAGGTGTTGGCAGTGGGGCACAGGTCTCCTGTGCGTTTTCACCTGGTCTCTGAGGAGGGGCAGTGTCTGGGGCCCCAAATACTGGACACGCCGAGCTTCTCAATCTTCCAACTGCTGTCGGGACCTGTGCCCGACCTTCCTGGAACAGCACTGCCACGACATTGACATTTGGGCTTTGCTAAAGTGAGGCCCAGACTGCCTTGGAGAACAGGGACTTAAGCGAAGGTGGTTCTGAGGACATCAGCTGTTCTGCAGGACGACGGGATGTCGGTCTTCGTTAAGAACCATTTGGAAATGGTGCCTTTCTCAACACAGCTTCACCCTGAGAAATACTTTTCCCGAGATGCATGCAGCTCAGATTTTTTAAGGTGGCCCTGGCCACATTTGCACACGTCATACTTGTGGAGGCCGGACATCCCAGATCAGGGCGCTGGCAGGCGCGGCTCCTGAGGGCCACCTTCTCGCTGTGTCCTCACCTTCTGGGGACGGGGGTGCTAGTTCTTCTTACCGGGCAATGATGCCATCACAGGAACCCCACCCTCGTGACCTCACCCAACACTATGGCCTCCTAGAGGCCTTCACACTGGGGGCTGTGGATTTGGAGCGGGGGCATAGTACTCTGTGCACACGGCAGGCACGAGTCTGAACACAAGCAAATGTGCCCTCGGCCATGGAGGACGGATGGTGATGCCCTCTCTGTAACTCGTGCCAGGACACCTGAGGGCCCAGCCAGGGACGTGCTTGAAGGCCATGGTGGCTGGTTCTTTCTGTGCACAGGGCCCGGGCCTGGGGAAGGGTCCAACCTGGGGTCCCAATTTGAAGGCTGAAGCAGGACAGGCCACATGTGCCTGGGAGCTGGTACCAGGGAAAATGAGATAAGCTAAGAGGGGCATGTGCAACCTGTCTGCAACCACCAATCCTCAGGGCCTGTCCTCCCTGGGGGAGGCAGGGACTCTGTCCTCCTCTGACACGCATTCCTGAGGGGAGCCCCATGGGTCTGATGCGGCCTCTCTGTAGATTTCCATCCCGTGTCTGTCCTGGGCATTGTTGGAACCTGCTTCTGTGTGAGGGGTGCAGGTGCATCCCCGGAGGGAGTGACGGGCAGGGGAGGCGGGTCGTGCAGGGTCACGGGCGCGGGCACACAGCCCACCACGGACAGATAGTTTAGTGCAGGTCCCCAGACCCTACAGGTGCCACTCACCAAATGGCACATCCTCACCCTTACCCATCACCTCTGTTTGCAGGAGGCCTGGGGAAGCCATGCACATGTCTGTTAACACAGAGGCTCCCAGTCAACGCCCAGGGGGAGAAAGTGAACAGGGGCGGTCTCTGCTCAAATATCTGCCCTTCAAAGCTGCCACGTGCAAAGGGTGTGGACAGAAACAGGAAGGAAGGAGGGGTGCCTGGTGGCTCAGTTGGTTGAGCGTCTGACTTCGGCTCAGGTCATGATCTTGCGGTTCGAGCCCTGTGTCGGATTCTGTGTCTCCCTCTCTCTCTGCCCCTCCCCTGCCTGTGCTCTGTCTCTCTCTGTCTCTCTCTCTCTCTCTCTCTCTCAAAGAAAGAAAGAAAGAAAGAAAGAAAGAAAGAAAGAGAGAGAAAGAAAGAGAGAGAGAGAGAGAGAGAAAGAAAGAAAGAAAGAAAGAAAGAAAGAAAAGAATCAGGGAAGAAGGTAACAGAGACGGTCCGGTTTGGGAACTGCCAGAGTCCTTCCGTGTTCACACGTGCTTAAGAGTATGTGTGGTGTGACTCCAGAGTGAGTTACCAGGGGGCCTTGGACATGGGGGGCAGGTCTGTGGTTTATCACATGAGAAGCAGTGCAGCCCTGAATACTAATGTTCACAAGGCTGTGCAAGACGCTGGTTTAGGAAAAGCACAAAGCAGGATGAGGAGAAAAAAAAAAAGAAGAAGGCAGGGGGACCTGGGGAATTCAGTGTGAATGGTGTAGACCCGGCCGCGTTCACTGAGACAGAGAGGCGGTGCCCTGTGGACGCGGGCCAGAAGAACTGGCAGCCTTCGGTGAATGGGTGCATTTTGAAACAGAAAGAGATCGGGAATTGCTCTGGTGCTATGTCGCCAGCATCAGGAAACAACGTACCTACTGAATGAAACAGTGAAAATCAGCACCCTTCCGGAAGTAACGTCTTGGAGGCAGGAAAGCCAGTATGGATCTGAGGACAGAGGACCTGCGCCTGTACAAATGACCCGCAGGATCTCGGACCACCAGCCAGATTTAGTCAGGGGACTTGGCTTGAGTCTCGCCAGGCTCTGGGGGACGCTCTGGTGGGGGTCCCGGTACCAGTTTGTGAGGATTCGGTGACCCACGCGTGGCGGGGGTTGGCGTGTGGCTCAGAGATGGCACCGTCATCGCCGAGAGCCATCACACCGCTGTAATAACACGCCACTTGACCACGCGGCCCCGCCCAGCTTGTCGGGCACTGGGGACACACAGGAGACTCCCCAGCACGGGGAGGGAGGCCGGGCTCAGCTTTCGCCTTCCGGCGTGGAAACCAGCACGCAAGGGAAATCGTCTTGTCACCGTGTGAAGGATTCTGAGAAGAAAAACTAAAACCACCTACAGATTTTTTCCCAAATGAGACATCCATTCATCTAAGAGCAGCCCAGACAGCAAATTCTTCCGCTTGCCTTCGGGCTCACTGCGTCCAAACACTGTCGCCGGGGCTGTGGATGCCGAAAGGCCACATGAAAGAGGACGGAGGAGGCGGGGGCAGGAGGTGGCCGGGTCAGCTCTCCCCTGGGCTGTGGGCCCCTTGTTAACAGTCCTGGCCGACTTCTGGGGACAGACTTCAATTAGAAGACAGAGCCAGACAACGGAAAATGTCATAAACTTTCACTCTCCGTCAGCGCTCAAGGAGACCGCCTACTGCCTGGGACTTGGGGGGCCTCCGTCACTGGTTGGGGGGCTTCCTCTCCCATGGGGAGAGATCCCCCGTCAGGCCTGACGCGAGCTCGTGAGCTACTGTCTGTGCGGCCAGACTCCCTCCAATGAGCAGGCAGGCTGTTAAACAGAATTAGTTTTGCCTAAAATGAGCAAGGAGATGTTTCGGTGAAATAGAATTCTCCTGATTTACAGGGAAGGACACCAAAGACAGACAATCTATCCTTTATGCCCCGTGGTCTGTGCTGCGACTGCGACCACGGCCGTCAGACTCTGTCTGCGGACTGCTGAGGGCAGGGTGCCGTGCAGGGGTGCAGGAGAAGAGCCCTTGCCTCCCGCACCAACCTCACAGCTGCCGGGGTCCAATCTGTTGCCCAAGAAGCCAGGGCGTTGAGACATGTCCTCCCTTCTCAGGAGCCCTGGGAGGGGACAAGAAAAATAATGAAAGGAAATCGGTACTCACTGTAAAAGTTCCCGGGGCCCATGGCTCCATGTACGCATTTTCTCACTCACTCTTTCACGAAAGCTCACCCCCTCGGCTGGCCGTGTGAACCGGCCTCCGCTGGGCTCCAAAGACACACACACACACACACACACACACACACACACACACACACAACGAAGTACACACCGATCATTTGCACTCCATCGGGGGTGGTGGAGAGCAGGTGACGTGATTGCCCGGACGGCCGTGCACGGGGTGGGGGTGCGTTTCTCCGGTCAGCCCGGCTGTGGCTGCAGGTGCTGGGGGAGCTTGGCCCTGCCCCTCGGCCTCCCTGCATCCCGAGTCCCAGGCTGTGGTTGGCAGATCGTGTCAGCAGAGCCCACATCCTGCGCCAGCGCTCAGCGGTCAGGGAGCAGGGGAGGAGCAGTCTGAGTGTCACCCAAGGGCAGAAGGCGGGCTCCGGTCACACGAGGCCACAGGCTTGCGAACCGTGGACACACTTACCCTCCAGTGCGGCGGCACAAAGGTACCTGATTATCGTCTAGCTGGTATTTCTCCGATGA
The DNA here is from genome assembly GCF_046562875.1 of Panthera onca. NCBI lineage: Eukaryota > Metazoa > Chordata > Mammalia > Carnivora > Felidae > Panthera > Panthera onca. Next base: position 62,391,362 of record NC_138340.1, on the reverse strand, counting down.
CTGCTGAGACCGATCCTGCTTCCTTATTTGATGGCATATTTGCGTCTGGAGAAGTAGTATCTGTGCCTCGTGGCTTACGTTACCATATTCGTTTCCTTATTACTGGTCCAGTTCCAGTCACTTGTCATTTGTCCTGTCATTTGTCCTTGGCTTTAATGCAGTGGCCAGCGGAAGGGCTGGCCTCTGGGACTGGACTCTGCCTGCGGGTCACCGCCCTTTCCAGCCCGCCCACCCGGAGCCCCGCTCTCCACCGGATTTCACGACGAGGTTCCAAAAGAGTGACTTCTTGCGATATTGCTAACACAGGTTTCATGTTGAAATTGCAACCTGTTGAATGGATGTATTGGATTAAGTGAAATAAATCTTGGAAATTAATGTCACGTGTTTCGTTTTGCTCTGAGTGTGGCCACGAGACAATTCACACGTAGGTGTGTGACTTATGGGCTGTGGTGACAGGGACAGTGTGCAGGGACAGTGGGTGTGGGGGGCCTCCCATCCACTACCTGCCACCCTCACGCCACACGAGTGTTCACCCTGCATGTGATGGTATCTGCCAATCACTTTATTTTTTCCCACAAGGCTAAGAAATTCTCCATGTTCGTTTCCTGAATTGCCCTCCAATCCCTCATAGATCAAGCTTTTGTTTTCTAAAAATATTTGTTTATTTATTTATGTAGAGACAGAGAGAGGGAGAGAGAGAATCCCAAGCAGGCTCCACACTGTCAACACAGATCCCCACCTGGGGCTCAAACCCACAAACAGTGAGATCATGACCTGAGCCGAAGTTGGACCCTCAACCGACTGAGCCCCCAGGCGCCCCTTTGTAAATTCCATTATCTGAATATACCTATTCTATGATTTCCTGGTCTTCCTCCCTGCACCCATCCCCCTCCCTAGGGGCAATGCATGATCTCACATAGTCTCTAGAAGCTACTTTATGTTTCTAATAAAGTTTACCTTTTCCTATAAAAATTAAGCAGAAGTTATCAGCAATACCATCCTTTCCTACAATAAGAAGAGATGGAGAGAACTCAAGCCTCAGCTCCACCCACCTGTGTGTCTCCAGGTAAAACCACCCTCCGAGCATCGGTTTCCCCAACTCTGGGACGGGAAGAATAACAGCACCCTCGGACCTGGTGGGTCAGATCGCTACCCGGTCATAGTGAGCAGTAGGGGATCCCGGCCCACACCAGAGGGCAGAGAACAGAGCAGGCTGGGCCCCCATGTCCCGGCACCGGCCTGCAGGCCTGGGGAGAGTGGACCAGACCCTTCCCAGCCCCCAGCTGGCCTGCAGAGCACCCCTTACCCCCCATACCCCCCGGTGTGTGCTCAGGAAGGGCCCAACCTTGTCCCGTGGCCACCACAGGGCTCAGGGCCTCAAGTGCCTGCCGCAGTGGCTGTAGGAGCTCTGGCTGCTGGTGCCCTGCGTCTCCTTCGGTCTCTGGGTCTGTAAACTGGACATCTGGGCCCTGAATCTCCCTTCCTTCATATAGTGGGGGCACAAGTGAGGGCGTCTGAGGACGCGTGAACCTGGGTGTGCCAGACCATTCCAGTCTCCATGCGGACACCTCCACCCACGAACCTGAACCCTGAGCCATTTCTCAAGGTTGCAGAAATGAGGGTCCCAGCACTCCGCTGTGGAGGCCTTCCTCCCTGGACCCGGGAGAACAAGCATGACGACTGCCCGCTGGCTGCCCCTGTGGGGCTCCAGACCCAAGGGAACCCATCGTGGGCCCCGATCTGAATGGTTCTGTCTTCCTCACTTTTGGATCCTCTCCCTGGCATCCACCAGGAGCCAAGAAACACCCGTGGGATAGGTGTGACCATTCGTTCCATGGAGGTGATAGCCAGAGTGCAAACAGAGGGGGTCTCTCCCTGCTCTCGTGCAGCTAGCCATCCACGCAAGGCGGGCATGACTCCAACAAGCTGACGGTGGTTACAAAATCACTAAATCTCTCCGTGGAGCTTTGCGAAGGCAGGGGGACCCTTCAGCACAGGAGCAGGACATGGTCGGGGGGGGGGGGCAGGGGGGGCAGCGATTCTTCCTTCCAAAGCCTGGTGGGGTGGGGGGATGGGTGGCCATAGCAAAGGTTTGTGCAGGACAAAGGGTATTGACTAATGGCATCCAAGAAACTGGACAAAGGCCAGTGGGTCACGCGCCCCCTGTGAACCCCGGCTTCCATCCCTGGGATGCAGACATGCCTCCTCGTCCCCAGAGGCAGGCAGGAACGTGCTGTGGTCACTCGGCCGGGTTACTCTGTAACAGAGTAAATTCCACACGGAAGCCACACCAGCAGTGACTGTGATTTCTCTACCTGTTTTTAAAAGTGTTGCTTGAAAGGAAAAACCCTCAGTTCTTCCAATAGCCAGAGACATTAGCTCTCAACTTTCTTTAAAGGGCTCTTCACTTTGGAGAATAAATTTAAAAGAACATTCTGGTTTTTTAAAGCTTTACCATAACATTTAAGGAGCATTAAAGAGAGTGAAAGTGGGGCTCCTAGGTGGCTCAGTTGGTTGAGCACCCAACTCTTGATTTTGGCTCAGGTCATGATCTCAGGGTTCATGGGTTCAACCCCCCAGGGGCTCTGCACTGACAGCACAAAACCTGCTTGGGATTCTCTGTCTTCCCCCTGTCTCTCTGCACCTGCCCTGCTTGCGCTCTCTCTCAAAATAAATAAACTTAATTTAAAAAAAAGAGAGAGAGTGAGTGAAAGTGGCATGAATTTCAAAGACAATGAAAATAATGAAACAGGATATTTTCAGAATATATTTCATTTTAAAATCAACATAATTGATTCTCTTTTTTTTATCTGTTGGTTTTTTTTCAATATATGAAGTTTATTGTCAAATTGGTTTCCATACAACACCCAGTGCTCATCCCAAAAGGTGCCCTCCTCAATACCCATCACCCACCCTCCCCTCCCTCCTACCCCCCATCAACCCTCAGTTTGTTCTCAGTTTAAGAGTCTCTTATGCTTTGGCTCTCTTCCTATCTAACCTCTTTTTTTTTTTTCCTTCCCCTCCCCCATGGGTTTCTGTTAAGTTTCTCAGGATCCACATAAGAGTGAAACCATATGGTATCTGTCTTTCTCTGTATGGCTTATTTCACTTAGCATAACACTCTCCAGTTCCATCCACGTTGCTACAAAGGGCCATATTTCATTCTTTCTCATTGCCACGTAGTACTCCATTGTGTATATAAACCACAATGTCTTTATCCATTCATCAGTTGATGGACTTTTAGGCTCTTTCCATAATTTGGCTATTGTTGAGAGTGCTGCTATAAACATTGGGGTACAAGTGCCCCTGTGCATCAGCCCTCCTGTATCCCTTGGGTAAATTCCTAGCAGTGCTATTGCTGGGTCATAGGGTAGGTCTATTTTTAATTTTTTGAGGAACCTCCACACTGTTTTCCAGGGTGGCTGCACCAATTTGCATTCCCTCCAACAGTGCAAGAGGGTTCCCGTTTCTTCACATCCTCGCCAGCATCTATAGTCTCCTGATTTGTTCATATTGGCCACTCTGACTGGCGTGAGGTGATATCTGAGTGTGGTTTTGATTTGTATTTCCCTGATGAGGAGCGACGTTGAGCATCTTTTCATGTGCCTGTTGGCCATCTGGATGTCTTCTTTAGAGAAGTGTCTATTCATGTTTTCTGCTCATTTCTTCACTGGATTATTTGTTTTTTGGGTGTGGAGTTTGGTGAGCTCTTTATAGATTTTGGATACTAACCCTTTGTCCGATATGTCATTTGCAAATATCTTTTCCCATTCCGTTGGTTGCCTTTTAGTTTTGTTGGTTGTTTCCTTTGCTGTGCAGAAGCTTTTTATCTTCATAGGGTCCCAGTAGTTCATTTTTGCTTTTAATTCCCTTGCCTTTGGGGATGTGTCGAGTAAGAAATTGCTATGGCTGAGGTCAGAGAGGTCTTTTCCTGCTTTCTCCTCTAGGGTTTTGATGGTTTCTTGTCTCACATTCAGGTCCTTTATCCATTTTGAGTTTATTTTTGTGAATGGTGTGAGAAAGTGGTCTAGTTTCAACCTTCTTCATGTTGCTGTCCAGTTCTCCCAGCACCATTTGTTAAAGAGACTCTCTTTTTTCCATTGGATGTTCTTTCCTGCTTTGTCAAAGATGAGTTGGCCATACGTTTGTGGGTCTAGTTCTGGGGTTTCTATTCTATTCCATTGGTCTATGTGTCTGTTTTTGTGCCAATACCATGCTGTCTTGATGATTACAGCTTTGTAGTAGAGGCTAAAGTCTGGGATTGTGATGCCTCCTGCTTTGGTCTTCTTCTTCAAAATTACTTTGGCTATTCGGGGCCTTTTGTGGTTCCATATGAATTTTAGGATTGCTTGTTCTAGTTTTGAGAAGAATGCTGGTGCAATTTTGATTGGGATTGCATTGAATGTGTAGATAGCTTTGGGTAGTATTGACATTTTGACAATATTTATTCTTCCAATCCATGAGCACGGAATGTTTTTCCATTTCTTTATATCTTCTTCAATTTCCTTCATAAGCTTTCTATAGTTTTCAGCATACAGATCTTTTACATCTTTGGTTAGGTTTATTCCTAGGTATTTTATGCTTCTTGGTGCAATTGTGAATGGGATCAGTTTCTTTATTTGTCTTTCTGTTGCTTCATTGTTAGTGTATAAGAATGCAACTGATTTCTGTACATTGATTTTGTATCCTGCAACTTTGCTAAATTCATGTATCAGTTCTAGCAGACTTTTGGTGGAGTCTATTGGATTTTCCATGTATAATATCATGTCATCTGCAAAAAGTGAAAACTTGACTTCATCTTTGCCGATTTTGATGCCTTTGATTTCCTTTTGTTGTCTGATTGCTGATGCTAGAACTTCCAACACTATGTTAAACAACAGCGGTGAGAGTGGACATCCCTGTCGTGTTCCTGATCTCAGGGAAAAAGCTCTCAGCTTTTCCCCATTGAGGATGATGTTAGCTGTGGGCTTTTCATAAATGGCTTTTATGATCTTTAAGTATGTTCCTTCTATCTCGAAACATAATTGATTCTTGATGAAGCATTTGATAAACCTGAATGAATCAAACTTTCTTGTATTGTGGTGTAAACCAGCCGAATATAAAGGCAGAAAGGCTCTAGCTGTCTCTAATCAGCCAAAAACAATTTGCTTTTTTTCCTGGAAGAATTAAAAGCAGATCTACATAGGTGTTTAAATTTATGTTTTAGAAAGGCTGTTGAGGGCGCCCAGGTGGCTCAGTCAGTTAAACAACTGACTTCGGCTCAGGTCATGATCTCACAGTTCGTGGGTTCAAGCCCCACGTTGGGCTCTGTGCTGACAGCTCAGAGCCTGGAGCCTGCTTCGGATTCTGTGTCTCCCTCTCTCTCTGTTCCTCCCCTGCTCGTTCTCTGTCTCTCTGTGTCTCTCAAAAATAAATGTTAAAAAAAATGTTTTTTAAAAAAAGAAAGGCTATTAGGAGTGAATTCAAAATATCCAGAGGGAACGGTGAGGTGGATAAAGGGACTAAGAAGGGGTAAGAGGCAGAAAGCAGGTGCAGATGTGTGAGTGTAAGGGTTAGTGTAACTGTCTGGATATGGTGATGATTTTGAGGTGCTAAAGAGAAACCCAGGGCATTCGGAAAGCGTGGTCTCGAACCGTGGAGGAGAAACGGGAATAATGCCCTGAGAACCTCAAGAAGTCAACTCCCCCTAAATCCTCATCAAAGCAACATAGCGCTCTAAAGCGTTCTCATATTAAGACGTTATGTTAAATCGCTTAAATGTTCCTAAAAATCTTTCTAAAATCATTAAGAAACTCCTCAGTACCTAAAATGATCATGGAAAATAAGGCAGAAAAACCTGATGCACACCCCCTTCCAGGAAGTCAAGGCCGACATCCGCGGTGATGAACAGCCATGCTGGCAGGTGCCGTTGAAATGACGTCATGAGTGGGAACTCTACTGACAACCTGCCTCTCGTTCCTGATGTCCCACCACCCTGGCTGAGGGACGTCCCGCAAAAGTCTGACCAGTCCTCCAAACGGTTCAAGGTCACCAAATACATGGAAGAGATGAGGGAAAGTCACAGCCCAGAGGCGCCCGGGAGACGTGAGCACTGGCTGTCACACAGTGTCCTGGATGGGACCCCAGAACAGAAAGACGCTAGGAGAAAACCATGGAAATACAAATAAGCTGTGGCCTTTAGTTCACAGTAATGTATTAATGGTGGCTCCTTAAATGTACCAAGAGATGTTAATAAAATTATTTTTAGTTTTTTTGTTTCTGTAAGCTGTAATATATTGATTTTTTTAAGGCCACCGTGCTTTAACATTCAACCAAAGTGGGAAAATGGAGAATTTCTTTCTCATTCTATTCTTTTGTCATGGCTCTGAAAGATGATCCCACTTATTTGCATGGAAGTTTGGCTGTCTGGGTAGTGTTTGGTTTCTGTTTCTTTCATAAAATTAATTCAAGTCATGGTTCAGCGAGATGTATGGAGCTGATACTATGCCGTGGGCGTTCTGCTAGGAAAACGAGAACACAGCAGAAAAGATGGACTGCACGTGAATAATTTTAATGCAAATTGGAGATGCCGTCTCCAGGAACACAGTGAGACCACAAGACAGGTGTGGTTGTGCAGAGACAGGTCTCTGCACAAGTGACACGTAAGCTGGGGAGAAATGGACAGAGACGTTGAGGCACCTTGCGGACAAAGCGGAGAAGAGGAACAGGTGAGGCAGCCCCGGATGAGGACAAGGGTAGAGCGTGTCCGAGGAGGAAGACAGACACCCACCAGGGAAGGCGCTCGGGGTGGCACCGGGTTCCCCGGTGCTGGTTCCCTGGCAGAGAGCTCCAGGAGTAGGTGCTCCAGAGCCGGCATGGTCTACAGACAAAGAGCCAGGCTCAGAATCACAGACGTTCACCCCCATGAACGAGGAAAATGCCCCCCCAAGTCTGAAAAACCAACAAATAACAGTCGCCCTTTCCAGCTTGAAAGGTGATGGGCTCTGAGAGATGTGCCCGGGGAGGGCTGAGAGCAGAGGCAGGACCGGGCATCGAGGACGGGACTCTCCGGAGCAGGAAGCGGGAAGACGGGTTGGGGGACAAGAGTGTGAGGGGATGGATGGGCCTTTGCACCTGCATTAACAGCTCAGGGGAGACCGATGGGCAGACTGTGCTTTGGGAACAGTGCTGGCTCATCATTTAAATGTGGTCACCAAGGTCCAGGATCTTCCCACATAGTCCCAAGCCTGACCGTTCCTATGTAGGCGGGAGAAAGCTGGGGATAAGATGGCTAATATTTTTAATTATTTTTTTTCAGATAGTCATAGGTTGAAATGCAGAAGAAAAACACCAGGAGATCATGTGTATCCTTTACTACACGGAGAGTCTCACATAAACATAGTCAGCATGAATCAGCTAGTCAGAAGAATCAGCACCTGTATCCTTTGGATAAATTCCTAGTAGGGCGATTCCTGGGCCATTGGATAATTCTGTTTGTAATTTTTTGAGGAACCTCCACACTGTTTCCCACAGTGGCTTCCACAGTGGCTGTACCAGTTTGCCTTTCCACCAAGAGGAAGAGGGTTCCCGTTTATCCACATCCTCGCCAACATCTCTTGTCTCCTGAGTTGTTGATGTTAGCCGTTCTAACAGGTGTGAGGTGGTATCTCATTGTGGTTTTGATTTGTATCTCCCTGCTGATGAGTGATGTTGAACATATTTTTTATGTGTTGGTTGGCCATCCGGATGTCTTCTTTGGAAAAGTGTCTATTCATGTCTTCTGCTCATTTCTTCACTGGATTATTTGTTTTTCAGGTATGGAGTTTGGCAAGTTCTGTATAGCTTTTATTTATTTATTTTTAATTTTTTAATGTTTTATTTATTTTGAGAGAGAGAGAGACAGAGTATGTGTGGGGGGGGGGGGGGGCAGAGAGAGAGGGAGACACAGAATTTGAAGCAGGCTCCAGGCTCTGAGCTGTCAGCACAAAGCCCGATGCAGGGCTCGAACTCATGAACTGTGAGATCAAGAGTTGGACGCTTAACCGACTGAGCCATCCAGGCACCCCAAGATTTTAAATACTAACGTTTTATCCGATATGTCATTTGCAAATATCTTCTCCCATTCTGTCAGTTGCCTTTTAGTTTTGCTGATTGTTTCCTTCACTGTGCAGAAGCTTTTTATCTTGATGAGGTCCCAATAGTTCATTTTTGCTTTTGTTTCCCTTGCCCCCAGATACGTGTTGAATAAGAAGTTGCTGCGGCCAAGGTCAAAGAGGTCGTTGCCTGCTTTCTGCTCGAGGATTTTGATGGCTTCCTGTCTTACATTGAGGTCTTTCATCCATTTTGAGTTTATTTCTGTGTATGGTGTGAGAAAGTGGTCCAGGGTCATTTTTCTCCATGTCACTGTTCAGTTTTCCCAGCACCACTTGCTGAAGCAATATTCTTTCCTGCTTTGTTGAAGATTAGATGGCCATATATTCATGGGTCCATTTCTGGGTTCTCTATCCCATTTCAATGATCTATGTATCTGTTTTTTGTGCCAGTACCAATACTGTCTTTTTACTTCAGTCAGACTGTGTCAAATTCTTTTTTGTTGTCAATCAGTGTGACGGCCTGACTTTTTTTCTGTCACCTGTTTGCTGCATGAGTTGATTTTAGAGTGTTGAATGGTCCGTGCAGGCTTGGAACAAATCCCACTTAATCATGGTGCGTGATTCCGTTTCCATGTCAGCGTATGCTAGAGGAATTTTATATCTAAGTTCATGAGACGTATTGGCCCGCAGTTTTGATATTTTTCTAGTGCCTTAGAATTCTTGGCGAGTATTATTGTCTCAGGATAATATTGTCCATATAAAATAGCTTGTAAAGTGTTTCTCCCTCTTCCATTTTTTGAAAGGGATTATGTAAAATCACCTACATGTTTTAAGTTTAAATATTTGGTACAATTTTCCAATGACCTGTGCCTAGACCTTCCTTTTTTGGGACATTTTCAGTTATGAATTTAATTTCTCTTATGGCTATAGAATTATTCAGATCATCTACTTTCCCTCACCTGAGTGTTGGTAGTTTATGTTGGTGGTGGAAGAATTATCCCATTTCTGCTATGTTGTTTGACTTGATGAGGGAACAATTGTTTTCAGTGTCACTGGGGTATGATTTTAATGGCTGTAAGAGCTGTGGAGACAGTCTTGATTTCATCCCTGATTTGGGTGATTGTTTTGTCTCTCTGTTTTTGTCTCTTTTATTAGAGGTTAATCAATTGTACTGATTTTTTTGAAGAACCAGACTTTTGTGTCATTGACTTCTCTCGTTTCCCTGTTTTTATTTCATTAACCCCTAGTCTTCCGTTTACCATTTTGTTCCTTCTGTTTACTTTTAGCTTTATTTTGCTCTTCCTTTTCTAGTTTCTTGCGGTAAAAGTTGAGATTATTCATTAATAGTTTTCTTCCTTTAGCGTACGAGCTTTTAGCACTGTAAGTGTCTCTCAGCACCTCTCTAGCGGCATCTCACCTATTTTGTTTGATATGTTGTCTTTTCATTTTCATTTCATTCTATATACACAGTTGACCCTTGAATGACACAGGTTGGAACTGCACAGGCCCCACCTATAAACGGATTTTTTTCCCCAATAAATACAGAACAGCACGGTAAATGTATTTCCTCTTCCTTATGAGTTTCTTAATGACATTTCTTCTCTCCAGCTTATTGTATTGTAAGAATACAACATATAATACTTATAACATACAAAGTATGTCTTCATTGACAGTTTATGTTATCAGTAAGGCTATTGGTCAACAGTACACGATTACTTAGTTAAGTTTTGGGAGAGTCAAAAGTTATACATGGATTTTTGACCTCACGGGGGTCGGTGCCCCCAACCCCACATTGTTCAAGGGTCATCTATACACATGTATGTACATAGAATTCCCTTGAGACTTTGTCTTTGACCTCTGGACTATTTAGAACTATGTTTTTCATGTGCCTGTGTGCAGAGATTTGCCTTTCTGCATGATTTCTAGTTTGATTCCATTATTGTTAGGGAAAATATTGTGTATGATTTCAATTACTTTAAATATGTTGAGGTTTGTTTTATGGTCCGCAATTAACATATGACGCATGTTGGTGAATATTCCGAGAGCATTTGGGAGAATTGCATGTTCTGTCATTTTTTGAGATCCATGTTAGATTTTGTGGGCTGATTGTTCTTTTCAAATCTTTTACACTCTTGCTTTTTTTCAATTAAGTAAATATGACAGTTGCCAAAATGGAGGATTGAAGTTTCCAATGCTCCCATGAGTTTGTCCATTTCCCCTTTCAGCTCTCCCATATTTTGGTTCATGTATTTTGGGGCATAACCACTGATTAGCTTGTGTCTTCCTGGTGTTTCGATCATTTATCATTAGGTAATGTCCTCCTTTGTCTCTTACAGCTTTTTCCCTTTGAATGCCATTTTATCTAATATTGATATAATTACTGTCCTTTTTTAAAATTAATGTTTCCGTAGTACATTTTTTCCATCACTTCACTTTCAGTCAATCCATGCTATTGAGTTTGAAATAGATTTCTAAGAAACAATAGAGAATTGGCTGTTTTTAAATCCATTTTGTCCAACCCTGCCTTTTAATTGATAGATTGATATCATTTACATTTAATGTAATTATTAATAAGTTGGGACACATATCTGCCACTTTATTATCTGCTTCCTGTTTGTTTCCTCTGATTCTTTTTTTCCTGTTTCTCTTTTATTACTTTCCTTTCAATTATTGCTTCCTTTGAGTATTCCAAGTAGATTGATGGCATTTTTTTCAGGTTTCTCTTTGTAAAGGTTTCTTTGGCGGTCATTCTGGATGTGAATCACGGTCTACTATTATCGGTGTTTTTACCAGCTGGAGTGAAGCACCACTTAGGTCCCATATGTTACACATATTCTGTTACACATCATTCTCTCGAGTATCACATGGGGCTATAATTTCTGTTTCCATTGTCAGATACGGTATGGAAAAATCATTTGGGAAATGCTATTCTATTGTATTTACCCTTATTTCAGCCCTTCTTTGTCTTAAGTCTGCTTGCAACAAACTTTCAGTTTTCCTTCATCTGCGAATGTCTTTATTGCACCTTTCCTTTCCTGAAAGCCTGAAACACCAGGTATAGAATTCTGGGTACTTGAAAATTTTCACGTTTTCCTGGTCTCTATGGTTTCAGAAGATAAAATCTGCTGTTAACCTACTCCTATAGGTCGTGGATCATCTGTCTGATTGCTTTCAAGAATGTTTTTCAGCTTTCTCAAGTTTGTGACATGTTCTTGGTTTGGATTTTTGGGGTACATCCTACTTAGGATTTGCTCAATATCTTGGATCTATAGATTTGTGTCTTTTCCAAATGTGGGGAGCTTCAGCCATTATTTCTTTGATGAATCTTTCTGCCCCAGTCTCTCTTCTCCTTCTGGGATTCCAGAAAAGCCATATTGACTCTGTGTTATTGTCCCAAAGCCCTTCCCACTCTGTTTTTGTTCTGGTTCATTTTCTCTCTGTTGTTCAGATTGTGTAAATTCAATTGTTCTGTCCTTGGCTTTACTGATTCTGTTCTCTATCTGCACTCTACTATTGAGACATTCAGACAATTTCTATATTTGTTATTACATTTTTCAGTTTATGACTTACATTTGGCTCTTTTTAAAATAATTTCTGTTTCTTTGTTGAGACTTTCTATTTTTTATTTTTTAATTTGTAGTTTCTTGTTGAATAATTTGTATGCTGGTTACTTTAAAACTCTTGTCAGAGAATTCTCAACATCTGGTTCATCTCAATGTTGACACCAATTGTCTTTTCTCAATTCAGTTGTAACGGTCCTATTTTTTGTTATACTGGGCGATTTTCTATTTATCCTGGACAATCTGCCATTACTTTAGGAGACTATGGGTCCTTTCTTATTTTTATTTTTTAGTTCAGCAGGCAGCCACCCTACTTAGGTTTACTGAGACTCTCTTGGTAAAGTAGACCCAAGGACTGCTCTGATGTTTCCCTTCTCTTCTCAGGGTTTTGCTTCTTCCTGCCACTGCTGTAATTATGACATAGATGGTCTGACTCCTCATGTGGAACTTCAGCAAACCCAAAGATCAAACTTCAAGGCAGATTTTTTGAAACATTGAACCGAAAACTGCAAAGAAATTTGATGTTCTAGGGACAGGTATAGAAACTCTCTGGTGTTCCAACCATGTTTGTTTCAGAAATCTAAATCCTCAAGCTTGTTTCTTTCTGTTTTTACCCCCTCTTGAGTGGTAGGATGCAGTTCGCCCACCCAAGGTCTCGTCACTGTCCCAACAAGTGTTCTGCTATACTCACCATTCTGCTTCCAAATCCTTGCCTTGCCTTGATGCTTCATTCCAGGCAACTAACGGCGATATTAATGTGACTACATGCTCACAGTTACCAGTATCCAATTACCCATCAGTGTAAAAGTTATCCTGCCTTCAAATCCAACGTCGTTAAATAATCAGTCCCAAGTTCCCGTGTTTGCAGTTCCTGTCACCTCCACAATCCCTGCAGACAGCAAATATGTATTAGTGAGAACACATTTAGAAAAACAGTAGCCTCTCTAGATATTTTGAGTGAAGATATATGTAACAGGGGCAATTAACCATTAGAAAGTCTGTGAGGGAAAGGGCCAAAACGCCATTTTTCAAGAATCTCCTGTGCAAGGATTTTAGGCACGCCACTCTCACAGGTCCCAACTGCTCACGGTGCCAGAGGGGATGATTATCTAGGAATTTTGGAGTCTTTGAAAGTCACTACCAATGACCTCAGCTACCGCCTGAAGCTGGTGCTGGAGAAAAGGACTTTTTCCTTCTCTCTTATTTCCCAAGTTACGTGTGAATGTCTTGTATGGCTGAAATAGAAACTGAAAACACAAAGAAATTGTGACAAATGTTGATCCATAGGCAGCTCTGCTCTGTAGGGCGACGGTCAGAAAGGGTTGGAGTTGGGGCGCCGGGTGGCTCAGTCAGTAAAGCCTCCGACTCTTGGTTTTGGCTCAGGTCATGATCCCAGGGTATTGGGATCCAGCCATATGTCAGGCTCTGCTCTTAGCATGGAACCTGTTTAAGATTCTCTCTTTCCCTCTGCCCCTCTCTCCCACTCTCCCTCTCTCTCTTCCAAATAAATAAAAATGAAAAAAAAATGTAAAGAAAAGGGAGGAGTTGATGCTGTATTTTCAACAGGATGAGCACCATGAGGGGCACTGGCCACCTGCCCTCAGGGACTCAGACTGGCACCCCTTCCCATAACTTTTCCTACTGACTTTCCTCCCATGTCAGGAAACATTAACATCAATTTTTCCCCATTTCGCACATAACAATGTCTCCCACGCTTTCATTCATTGCTTACATTTGAAATGTAAATACTTTCACGTTATTTCTTTTCCTCCCTCTCTCTAGAACTCTAAAGCACATCCTTGTATTTGTAATTCATATTTTAAAATATTGAGGAAGGGCTCTCGCTGACCAGGACCAAGTACCCTCCCTCCCCTAGATGCCCCTTGATGTGAAATGTTGGGGTTCAGGAGAGAAAGGTCAAGAAAGAATTCTTGAGACATCTTTGGTGCAGAAAAAAAAAAGGTGGTGGTTTTATTAAAGCATGGGACAGGCTCCTAGGCAGGAAGAGCTGCCTTGGGGTCATGAAGAGTGGCTCATTACATACCCTCAGGTTGGGAAGGGGTCAGGGATAGCATAAGTCTAAGGAATTTTGAAAACAAGTTTTCCAGGACCTTGAGCTGCTGTTGGGAAAACGTCATTTATTCCTGTTTAGTAAAACCTCAGTCACGAGCCCCTTCAGATGTATATCAGGGGCCATGAGCTTGGAGTATAATTGCCAACATACACTTAGGGGATAGAGATAAAGAAGGTTTCCAAAGGGATTTTCATATGTTAAAGTAGACTTACAGGAACCTGGAGGTCTGGCTAATGTCAAGCTAAGATCTCTTCGTGCCTTTAGCAACGTATTAACACAAACAGCTTGAGGAATGTCACTCTGCCTGTTCCTAGGACTTGCCAATGGGCTGTAAGTTATAAGGAAATTTAACTTTTTTCTTTTGCCTTTGTGGGTCACATAATTCTCCCCTGAACAATTTTGATCCTTAAATCTTTAAGGTTGCTGAGGGCAGAAGGTCTTCTCTTCTGTAACTTCTTCCTACTGAATAAGGGTGCAGAGATGTCCCTATTTATGGGTCACCATTGGTCAGTTAGGGATCTAGGAGTTATGAAAGGCAGAGGCAGTCGAATCCAAGGGAGACCCCATGTATGGATCTTCCCAAGTGGAAAGGGTCATCTAGAGACTTCAAGTTCTGGCAGTGAAGGAGTCTAGACACCAGAGGACATGGGAGAAAACATGATTAGAATAACAAAAAAGGAAAGAAGCCCACGTAAGAGTCCTTTGATAGTTGACAAAAATCCTCCTCCAGTCCAGGAGTTTAACCAATCATTAATGGAAAGAGAGGGATTGTTTAAGAACCATTTTGAGTATTTATGTCCGTTAGAAATCCAGAAATCTTTCTGTGGTCATCTGGAGTGTACACACAGCCTTCTGTGTTTATGAGGGCACGAGTCCCACCTTGTGCCATTCTCTTTTGTAAAACTGCTTTACACATTTGTTACTTCAGTATTTTTGAGGGAAATGCTATTTTGAGTGTCATTTAGGGCTTTGACCATGTGCTTATTGAGAGCTTCCATTCACCAAACAACATCCTCCAGTCCCAAAGAGGAATCTAAGATGGATGCTCAGTGGTCATGCTGCTGAAACACAGAACGTGTCCACCGTTGTTTCACATTTGGAGGGTTGGCTGGGTTGGTCATGGTTTTACTACTGTGTCCATGAATCCAGGTAAACCCAGAGTACAGCGGCCTATCCAGCTGGGGGAGGCCATGGACACAAGTCAGAGCCGCATAGCCATGGGTCCCATTAGGGGCCGCTCATCTGATTCTGGGCCTCTGTGAACTGCAGTCAAAATATCAAAGACCATTGGGTATTGGAGGGCCACCTTTTGAATTCGTGGGTGACTATGAGTTGTGTCTGGTCAAAGGTGGCTGCTGTCTGCTTGGCTAAAACCTCTATTTGCAATTTTGTGTCAATAGAGGTGGCTCCTGGGACAAATATGGCAATCAAGACGCCCTCTTTGTTTGATGTTTAGGTTAACAATATCCTGATTATGAGGAATCACTGGCAAGTGGGAGAAGACTTGTCTCAGGAGATAAGGGCATTTCCAAGTGCATCATCCAATCCAGTCACAAGGAAAGTGGGGCCATCCGTTGTCTTCCCAAGCCCAGAGCTAACCCCACGGAATGGCTGTTAAGGAGTGATTTTGTCACCCTGGCTACACAGAATAGGTCAAGGTGATAGTTGGGTTATACAATTGCTGGGGAATCCACCTCATTCCCCAGCTGTTCAAATAATTATATGCCCATGGGGTCCTGTTACTATCCCCACAGAATAACAAGCATGAAGATTATCTCTACATGAGCTGTTGTGGCAATTTCTCTGACATTTCCCTCAAGTTTTCTAGTTTAAGCAGACAACATTCAAAGCAATCAGAGCTAGAATTGAAATCTGCAGAGGTGTGTTACTGAAACATAATTTTTCTCTCTAACATCACCCTTATCCTCAGAGATGGCCAAACCAAGACTAATTTATTTGTAAAACAAGTCTAATTTTAATACGCTTGGCTTATTTACCTAAGCTCAGCAAGAATAGTAGTTGGCCATATAGATCTTTTTTAAAGTCTGCTTTGCTGGAACTTTTATAAGGAATCTAGACTGAATGTTTAGTAGTCTCTCCAGGCCAGAAGCCAAGTCAAGTACTTCCGCCAGACAGGCCTGCAATTCCTGTGGAATTGGGCGAATTCCTCTCCACGAGGTCCCCAGTTTCCTGCACCTGCCAGAGAAGTGACCTTCTGTACTCACCTGGGGAGGCTTCTGGGATCTCTGCCAGCAGGTATCAGGCCAACATTTCCAAGGGACTTTACGGCTCCGTGTTTTACAAAGTCGACTTCGATTCCTTAAAGCTGTCTGGTCGTGTCTGAGTCTATGCATGACTCTCATATATGACATTCCAGTCAAAGCCTTGGTACAATAACCAATGTTCCCAATGGTGTCCTGTTGCAAGGAGAACAGATTCTTATTGAACTTAAGTAAATAAGTATGATTGCCATGCAAGAAAGAATACTCACTAAGACTTTCTGAATAGAGAGAAAAATTAAATGTCTCAATTTGTTCACAAATGAAGACTTTATCATATTTCTGTAAGTCACAGATAGCTTAAGAGAAAGTTTCCTTAATCTGGAAGAGCAAACACTGGACAGCCAGTACTCTTGCAAACAGCAGTCACAAAAACTTGTTTAGTTCACTTAGTCCCATGTTACTAATTCTTACTCAGTTTGAATGCAGCTTTTTAGGTAGTTCTGGAAATTCTTACCCATTTCAGTTTCATGATCTTAAAGATACCAAATACCTGTATTTGTAAAAAAAAAAAATCCTTTCTATGAATCTCCCCGAGGATGAAACTCATTTTGTCAGAGCATCAGAACAATAACTACAAATGACAAAAACTCAGAAACAGACATTGTTAAAGATCTGATGATATGAGAGCTCATTATAATGTAGCTGACGAGGAAATTCAGTTATTTCTGTGACATAGAACACTGCAATAATCAGAAAATCAAGTGATGACCTTATCCCAGAACATAACATACCGAATAAACAAGCCTAACTAGTCAAAGAGACTTGGTTTACAGTTTAAATCTCATGGAAGTTTGTTGAAACCCTTAGGAAGTTTTAAAGCACATGTCGAAAGAGGATTAGGGATCATCAAAGACTTGATAAAGACAAAACATAGAAACTGGTTTTTCTGGGCAGATAAAGAAAGAAAACAACTTTGTTTATATTTTCTTATCAAGAGCAGACCAGCAATTCAGGAAAACTTTGTCTTTTTAACAGAGTAAGCAGAATACCAATGTACTTTTAAAATCCATTCATTTTAACCCTAGTCCCTCCTGACCACACATAAAATTCTTTTCCCAAGATTTCCCTTCACAAACCTTCTACAACTTACTTTCCTCTGTCCTCAGATTTTGTCCCAAGCCATCTCTCTCCCAAACCAGTCTCATTTAGGACAAAATTACCTTCTTTCACCTCCAACAAAAATGCATTCCTTTCCTTAGATCTTTCTTATACGCACATAGTTGTTTCCCTCATTTCCACCACTTAGCAGAATTTTAACTCTTAGAAACCTTAGTCTCCAGTGAAAACTAAGTAGTGACCAATTGTGAACTGTTACACTGAAATTCTTCAGATAGCAAATTTATGAATTAGTTAAGCACGAAGCATGTTTTCCCAACAGATTTAAATATCCTTAATTTCTTTGCAACGAGAAGCCTAAAAGACAAGCCTGTGTTCAGTAATCGATGGTTCAGAATTCCATCCTATTTGGGAAAGACCCAGATATCCAATGAATTCAATCCCAATTTATCATCCAAATGAAATTTTAAAGTTTCAGGTTACCAAAGACTTTGTAGCTATCTTAACAATTACCCATGAAAACTCTGAGACAAAATTAACCATCATTTTGCATCATCTCTTTGTTAACAGAGATAACATGAGTTTATTTGACCTTTAGTAAACCTTGGTAGAATAAAAGTTTCATATTTAATGCTGATAACTCTGAAGACAGATCTATCTTAATTAAACCAACAGACTTAAATTAGTTTAAATCCCAAATTATGTCCCACCTGGGTCCACTTAGAAGTCAGTCAATTTGATCCCCATTGTCAGTTTTGTCCTGGGACACTGGTGGGGAGATCTGAGGTGGGTGGTCCAGGGGGGTGCTCTCTGCTCCTCGACAGGGAGTGGAGAAGAAGAAAGGTCCTGAGCAAAGGGTCATCATCCAGGCAGCTGAGCTCCTAAGGAAGGTCACTCTGCCTGGCCCAAGAGCTTGTCCGTGGGCTGTAAGGATATTTGATTTTTTCTCTTGCCTTTGTTTCTACTTCACCGCTCTTACCCTCCTTCCCCTTCCCAGAGACAGTTGTGTCCTGCCCCCTTCTCTACAGGACTCTTCCCCAAACTCAGTTTTGATTGGGTTACTTTTCTTAAAATCTGTAAATTCACCTTTAAATCCAGAGCGCCTCGTCTGTCTGACATAAAGTCTCTCCATGTGACTAATATTTCCTACCCAGACATTTTATGTCTCATTGATCATATCGTGGCACATTCTCTAAACCAAGTACAAATGGGTCCATTGTTCACCACTGAGGATAAACTTGACCTTGCTCCTAGTGATACAGACTTCACTCATTTTTCCCAAGGGCATTTAAAAGGACCCTTACCGATGTTTACTTTGACCCAGTTCCAACCTCGAAGACACCACAGGCCAGTAGGCAATTGGACAAGCAGACAGGTACTCACAACTCATAGTGTAGTGACTGTGCAGGACCCAGGGTGAGGGGAGCAGATGTGGGGCGACCACTACAGGGGGAAGACATGACAGGCCTGATCCAGCTTGTGAGGAATGTGGGGAGCCTTGGGCAGAAGACAGGATGAGGATCTTTGAGGCAATGCAAAAGCAAAACCTTATTATGTCCAGAGACCTACAAATCGGCCAGGATGGGGAATAAAGGAGCCCCATGTCAGTGTAGAAAGAAATGGGGCAGGAAGGGCCACCTGCAATCCTATTATTAAAGATCACCTGGCCATGCTTCAAAGATCAGGTTTCATCTCAGAGCTAGTAGGTGGCTTTGGAATACTTCTCATCAAGGCAATGGCATAATAAAGTTTGAAGTTTATGGAGCTATGATATAAATAATCCTGCAAAGAATAAATCGGAAGGCACTGGGGTTGGACACTGTGAGGTAGAGTCAGGAGGCGGCTCTCGTGGTTCAGGAGGGACATGAGAGCCTCTGCTGAGGCCGTGCAGTGGCAGAGAGGGGGCCGTGTCCATGTCTCTGGGAGACACGGTAGACAGGAGACAGTGGAGGAGGGGTCTGGGCTGTGCGCTGGCAGGGACCGTGCCCCAGGCATGCAGTGGATAACGGCTGAAGATACACAGATTAAGGAGAATCTGAGCTCAGTCTGGGATGTGCTGGGTCTGCAGCTTTGATGGGCAGTCCAGGTGGAGAGGCTCAGTGGGCAGTGGGTGTGGAGCCAGAGAGACACAAGGTGAAAACATTGATTTGAGGAATCCTATGGACCGGTGATGAGTGCTCATGATAGACCTGGAACATACTCTTAAGGAAAATCTATGTTTAAAAAAGGGGCACATGGGGGCGCCTGGGTGGCTCAGTCGGTTAAGCGGCCGACTTCAGCTCAGGTCGTGATCTCGCGGTCAGTGAGTTCAAGCCCCGCGTCGGGCTCTGTGCTGACAGCTCAGAGCCTGGAGCCTGTTTCAGATTCTGTGTCTCCTTCTCTCTGACCCTTCCCCGTTCATGCTCTGTCTCTCCCTGTCTCAAAAATAAATAAAACGTTAAAAAATTAAAAAAAAAAAAGGGGGGGGGGCACATGGGTGGCTCAGTCAATTAAGTGTTCAACTTTGGCTCATGTCATGATCTTGCGGTTCCCGAGTTCAAGCACCGCGTCAGGATTCTGTGCTGATAGCTGGGAGCCTGGAGCCTGTTTTGATTCTCTGTCTCTCTCTCTCAAAAATGAAATAAACATTAAAAAAACTTTTTTAAGGCAGAGGAATTCAGCTGCATTCTAAACATAAAAGATACGAAGAAATAGAAGAAGAAGGAGGACAGGATGATCTGAGGAAGCTGAGGCAGGACAGCATTTCCAGGAGGGAACAGCCGACCCTGACTCAGCAGAGGAACCTGAAAGGCAAACCAGGAGGCCATTCATGACCTTGTTGGGAAACGCACTAGCTGAAAACACGGAGCAAGTCCTCCCCGACACGGCCACCTGCCAGGCCCTTCCTCATGGCACATCCCCAGCCCGGGCGTTCCTGAGAGATGCCAGACAGTCATGCTTCGCCACGAAGACAAAATCAGATCCACTCTAACAAAGCTCATAATCTTCAAGCAATCCGATGCCTGTCAAAACAAAACTCAACACACTCTAAAGAAAGAATTCAAAATGCAGTCACTCAAGAATGCAACGTTTACAATTTCCAGCATCCAGCTGAGATTTATTAGTCATATGAGAAAGCCGGGCACTGGGAGCCCCAACCAGAAAAGAAAAATTTGTTAATGGATATCATATAAAACCATGGATGCCAGAGACAAAGCAACTGGTAGACGAGGTCTGTGATGAAGCCATCACAAGTGTGTTCAGTTATTTAAAGAGAAGCATGAACATAATAAAAGGAGAATTCGAAGAAGTGTAAAAAAAAAAAAAGTCAGTGCAACTTCTAGAGACAGAAAATACCGTATCTACAATAAAAAAGTACCACGGGATGGAGTGAACAGCACATCCGTAGCTGCAGACGAACAGAGGGAACAAAGACCAAACCATTGCAAAGTAATCCCTGACTGGACAATACCAAAGGCCAAGCACAGATTCACTGGGAGTCCCAGGAGGAGAGGGGAAAGAAATATTTGAAATAATGGCCAATTTTTTCCTCCAAATTGAGTGAGAACTGTATTTCCACATATACAACAACCTAAGTCAATCACAAACAAGATAAACGCACACACACAGCAAAGCAAAGCACATCATAATAAAATTGCTGTAAGCCAGAGGAAAAGAAATTTTTCTTTATTTGGAGAGACACATAGATAGCATGAGCGGGGGAGGGGAAGAAGGAGAGAGAAAGAGAGATAATCCCAACCAGGCTCTTGCTGTCTGTGCAGAGCCTGATGCAGGGCTCGATCCCAAGAACCGTTGAGATCGTGACCTGAGCCGAAACTAAAAGGCAGGTACCTGACCGACTGAGCCATCCAGGTTCCCCGAGAAAAAGAAAAATTTTAAAGCAACCAGAGAAAAAAAAATCAAACATACAGGTGACCAAAGTTGAAAATGAATGCTTGCTTCTTGGCAAAGACCAGAGGAAAGTGAAACATTACAGAGAAAAATCAAAGAGGATTGAAGTAAATTGAAATGTGTATCAAGCTCATTGGTTGGAAGACTCAATTAAGCTACCCTTTGTCCCCAGATAGGTCTATTTATTCAACACATTTCCGGTAAAAATCCCAGCAGCATAATGGTATAACTTGGTAAGCTCATTTCACATTTTATGGACATGCAAACGTTCCAGAATATCCAGCCCATGTTGGTAGGAACAAATTTAGAGAATTCACACTGTCTATTTTAGGTCTTACAATGAAGGATGGACCCACAGATCATTGGAATGAAATAAAGGACCCCAAAATAAACCAAGATAGCTACAGTCAGTACATTATAACAATGGTGCCAAGGTAGTTCTTTGGGGAAATGATAGGCATTTCAAGAAAAATGTCAACACTACCGGATAATCCCACAGTGGAAAATAGACCCATCGCAGTCCCCAACACACACAGATAATTCCAGTGTGTCATGCACGGAGAGGCAAAACCTCTAAAAGAAATCAGAGAAGAGTATCTTTGCAAATTCAGTGCCCCATAGAGTTTTCCTAGTCGGGTCATATAAAACACTAACCAAGAGCAACACAAAATGTTAAAAATGTTAAAAACTGAAATGTAGACTCTATCAAAATTTAAAACGTTGTGCTCATAAAAAGGGCATCATGAAGATAACAAAAAGGCAAGCTGTTGACTGGGGGGAAATATCTCCAAGCTGTATATCTGGAAAAGGTTTGTAGACGGAATAGATAAATGTTACCTATGATATATAAATATATCATAAGGTACAAAGAAATCAACAAGAAATGCATTAAAATTTGCAGAAACGTGAACAGACGCTTGACAGAGAAAGAAAAACAAATGATCAACGGACGCTGATGGTGCTGGACATCACCGGTCACCAGGGAGATGCAAATCAAAGCCACACTGTGAGACCCTTTCACACCCACCAGAATGGCCAGAATCGAAAGTGACAGACGATACAGGTATTGACAAGGGTGCTGGGTAACCAGAAACTCACGCGTCGTTGACGTCAAGGTCCACCCCCACATCCATTCTCACAGTTGAACGCGCGCCAGCCACAGGACCCCAAACCCCATGCCTGGCACCTGCCCCCCAAATAAAAACATGTGTCCACAGAGCAACAAATGTTCATAGCAGCCAAGACTGAGGGGGGAAGAAGAAATTAGATAAAACACCTTATACCCATGCAACCGGCACAACACTCAGCAAGAAAACCCCAAACCTATGGATACACACGACCATATGATTCCCGCGTTTGAGCACAAGCGGCCTGACACAGATAAATGCAATCTCTCTGAAATTGTCTCCACAACAGACGAAATCAACCCAAGACACCCCGGACTGTGGCTGTTTCTGATGGCAGGTGTGGTTGACTTGAAAGGGGCATAAATCTATGCCAACATTCAGCAAGCTGTGAGCTTAAAGTTTCCGCCTTTGGCTGGACGGGAATTGTACCTCAGTACCTGGGCCGGAAAACCAGAACCGAATACATTGTGCATGTGGAACGGGGCATAATCACGCATGACAGCACGAGACGGCCGGTGGGCAGGGGGGACCCGGATTCAAAGCTTGCAGTTAGCTGGGTGTCCTCGGGCAATAATCTGCCTCCTCCTCTTATAAAGAAAGGATGGCGGGGAGGGAGGTGTGGGGTTAAATGAAGTAATGGAAGTACGGTAGTAGGAACAGAGCCCACAGGGAGTAAGCTGTGTAGACCCTAACTGGCCACATTGTTCCTACTGACGCGTAAATACAGTTACACAAAGTGTGTAAACAGCAACACCCCTTGGATTACTCAACGGGCGGTTCCCTCTGGAATGCAGATCACCACCATCAATGATGCAAAAAAGCGCCTGAGACAACTTAGCTGGAGTTCCAGTGTAATTACGAAGGAGCCCTGCTTTGAAAATTAAAGCCATTAAAAATAATAATAATAATAATAATAATAATAATAAAACCAAAAGGCAGCACTTGCATTTACAGAATAAATAGCCAAACAAAAAAGAACAAATTTGGAGGATTGTGTCTCCCTCTTTCTCTGGCCCTGCCCCACTGGCGCTCTGTCTCTCTCTCTCTCTCTCTCTCTCTCTCTCTCAAAAATAAATAAACATTAAATTTTTTTTTCACGTCACCAAAAGCCTGGGGTTTTGCACTCAGAGCACAGGGGGTCTTGGAGCAACGGGGTGTCTGCTGGGGAAAGGGAGGCGGCAGGATGGCCCAGACTGGCTGGGACCACCCTAGTATTCACTGAACTGGCCTGGAACACAGAATAGAGAACAGGAGAGTGACAGGTGTGCACCACGGGGACGGGAGGCACCAGACCGCCTGCGGGGACTTGGGGGATCCCTGGGCAGGTGCCCGGGCTGCACAGGGATGGGGCCCTGTCCTCCCGGCTGCAGGCTGAGAAATCAAGGCAGGTTCCTCCCAAAGGAGACCGAACACGGCCTCCTGCAGTGGTGGCCAGGCGAGTTCAGAGAGGGTGGAGTCTTTTTCCTTTTATTTTAAAGGCCTGGTCGGAGAAGCAGCAAGCCTGGGCTCTAAGTGGCCACATTTCTATTTGCTCTCTCTCCAAGTGGCTAGATCTCCGCCGCTGCCCTGGCACCAGGAGCTGCGAGGAAGGTTAATCATCTCAGCTCTGAGGCTCCAGCAGTTCAGGCTGTGGAGTCCCGGGGCCGAGTACCTTGTGGCTGAGACCCCAGGGCGCCCCGGCAGGGGCCCCACGGGCAAGAGCTCTCGGGGAAGCTAATCATCTCTCTCCCCAAAGGCTCATCGCAGGAAAGTATTTGCTCCAACAACTCACGATAAAAGCTTGCCCCACAAGGCGCCTGGGGGGCTCAGTCAGTTGGGCGTCTGACTTCGGCTCAGGTCATGATCTCACGGTTCGTGGGTTCGAGCCTGTCATCTGGCTCTGTGCTGACAGCTCAGAGCCTGGAACCTGCTTCAGATCCTGTGTCTCCCTCTCTCTCTGCCCCTTCCCCACTCGTGCTCCGTCTCTCTCTGTTTCAAAAATAAATAAACATAAAAAATAATTACAAAAATAAAGTTTGCCCCACGCTTAACCATCTGAATTTGAAACTGGTTTTATAATCCCCTCCCCCAACCCTGTGTGAGCCCAGGGAGGAGGCTTAGAGGCCAGAGGGGTTTCGGGTCTTCGCCCGGGATGCCCAGCGGGAACTGTGCACTGGATGTGCTGAATGAGGATGATTGGTGATCTACACAGTGCTTGTTCAACTACAGTATTTGCCAGAGTTTTATGTTGGTGCGTAAGACGGTGGTAATGGGGCTTGAGAGCCTGGCTGGTATCTTCGATTCCGTACGATGCATTATTGGTTTTCCTACTTTACATATAGGAGTGAGGGCCTGCGTGGCTCAGTGGGTTGAGTGTCCAACTCTTGATTTCGGCTCAGGTCATAATCTCCTGGTGCATGAGATCAAGTCCCATGTCTGGCTCTGTGCTGAGCTTGGAGTCTGCTTGGGATTCTCTCTCTCTCTCTCTCTCTCTCTCTCAGGATTCTCTCTGCCCCTCTTCTGTTTGTTCTCTCTCTGTCTCAAATACAATTTCTAAAAAATCCTAAAAAGAAAAACCATAACGAAGTGAAAGTATCTTATCTCTGATACTTGCAATATCTCGTCATTAAGGATTGTACTTGTCCAAGGGAGAAAGCTACCCTGAGTGGTGCACTCACGATTTGGGTAACACACTGGTCAGAAGAACAACACGATCCGACCAGATGATCAGAAAGGCTTTCCAGGGTCAGCAGTGATGGAGCCTGCGCAACTTTGTGACCGTCTCTAGTGCCCCTGCCCCCTCGACAGGCCCACCCCACCCACAGTCCCTGTCACTACAGAGCAGTCTGCATTTTCTAGAGTTTCATGTAGAGGAAACCAAACAGTACATGGTCTGTTCTGGCCGGCTTCGTTCACCAAGTCCAATGGTTAGGGATTCATCCGTTCAGCTGTGAGTGTGAATTCTTCATTCCTCTTTCCTCCGGACTTCACTCCATTACCTGCATGTGTCTCGATCTGTTTCTCATTCACCTGTCGCCGAGCTGGTTCCCAGTATCTTGGGGCCCTGACCACCTGTGGGAGCCCTCATATGGGCACATGTTTCCTTTTTCCCTTGGGCAAAACCTGTAAGAGGACGGCTGGGTCACTGGCTGTGTTTAGCATTTTCAGAAATGGTCAAACTTTTTTTTTAATTAGGTTTTTTTTAGGTTTATTTATTTATTTATTTATTTTGAGAGAAAGAGAGTGAGTGGGGGAGGGGCAGAGAGAGAGGGAGAGAGAAAGAATCCCAAGCAGGCTCTGCACTGTCAGGGCTTGAACTCACTAACCGTGAGATCATAACCTGAGCCAAAATCGAGAGTTGGAAGCTTAACCAACTGAGCCACCCAGGTGCCCCCAAACTGTTTTCAGAAAGGAGTTCCCATTCCAGAGTGTATGAGAGCTCCAGTGACCCCACACCTGGGTCAGCACTGAGCAGGGAGTGGCTTCCCGATGCGGAACATTCTGACAGGTACAGGGAGAACTCGATGCGGTTCCCACCGCCCTGCCCAGTCTCTACAGCAGCCGTCTGCGGGCTTTTATTTCTCCTTTATGTCTCTGTGTTTCTCCTTTAGTGAGGTTCATGCGTTTGCCATTTTTCAGGTTTGATTAGTATTGAGCCCTTTATCTTACATACGATTTGTAAATACTTCCTCCAGAAGTTCTTAATTTTAATGAAGTCTAAATGATATACTTTTTCTTTAGCGGCTTGTTTGGTTTCTAAGAAATCCTTGCCGCACCCACTCACAAGTGTATTATTCTGTGTTTTCTTGCAGTATGTTTGACAGCTAGGTTTGTAATCAATTTTGAGTTCATTCTAGCATATTGTGTACAAGAAGTTTATTTTTTTGTGTATGGATGCCCACTTGTTCTAGTTAATAAATTCTCCCCTCACCGCACTGCCCACTTGCCTCTTCAGAAAACAAATCAGCCGTATTTCTACCAATTGGTCTATTTGGGGTCCACCAATCTGTCTCTCTTGATGCCAATACCACATGGTCTTGATTAGTCAGGACTTAAAACAAGGCATGAAGCCAGGGAGTGGAAGCTCTCTGACCGTGGTCTTCTGAAAAGTTGCTTTCTAGATCCTTTACACATTCACATCAGTTTTAGAATCAGCTTTCCAGTTTCCATGAAAGACCACTGACATCCTGATTGAGGTTACACTGAAGCCATGGGTGAATTTGCAGAGAATGGGCACATCCACACTTGGCTGACCTCTGGCCAAGAACACAGTGTACCCTGGTAAGCGTGTCGTGTGCACTTGAAAAAGAATGTTTACTCTGCTGCTGTTATGTGAACTGTTCTATACATTGTGACTACACATGTTTGCCAATAATGTTCTACAATTCTTCTGTATCCTTACTGATTTTCCATTGGGTTTTTTCCCTATCAATTATTGGGTGAAAACTATTAAAATTTCCAAATATAAATTGTGACTTTGCCTATTTCTTCTTGCAGTTCTAAAGCTTTCTGCCTTATCAGTTATGAAGGTCTGTTATCTGGTGCATACAAATTTAGAATTGCTATATTTTCTGGATTGAATGACACCACCATGAGTATGAAATTCTCTTTATTCCTGAGACTATCACTTGCTATGAAGTTGACTTTGATGCTCAAACAGCTACTCCAGCTTCTTTTGATGAGAGTTAGGTAAAGCCTATGCCCATCCTTTAACCCTTAGCCAAACTTTGTCTTTATGCTTAAAGTGGATTTTATATAATAGCATATCATTGAATCTTGCTTTTTTATCCAATCTGACAATCAGTCTTTTTTTTCATAATTAAACTTTTTATTTTGGAATAGTTATAGATTCACATACAGTTGTAATAAAAACTAATACCCAGAGATCTCATGTATTGATTACCGGTTTCCCCCAAATGTAACATCTTGCAAAACTATAGGAAAATATCCTAACCACAGTTCTGACATGGACGCAGTCAAGATGCAGAACATTCCTTCCCCACAGGGACCTTGCATGCTGCAAGGTCATCATCACACCCAGTGACCTCCCACCTACTCCCTCTTTAATCCTTGACAGCCACTAATCTGTTCTCCACTTTTATAATTTTGTCATTTCTAGAATCTTCTATACATGGAATCATCCAGTATGTAACCTTTGGGATTTGACCTTTTCTACTCAGCATGATTATTCTCTGCAGACTAGTCTAGGTTGGTGTGTGTATCATAGCTCTTTCCTTTGCATTGTCCAGCAGCACTCGGTGGAATGGATATATTATGGTTGGTGTAACCATTTGCAGATTAAAGAGCGCCTGCGTTGTTTTCAGTTTGGAGCTGTTACCAATAAAGCTGCTGTAAACATTGATATACAAGGTTTTGTGTGAACTTGGGTTTTCATTATTCTGGGAGAAATGACCAAAAGTGGAAACAGTGGGTCAAGTGGTAGTAGCACGTTTAATTTCATTAAAAAGTGTCGTTATTTTTCCAGAGAGGCTCTACAATTTACATTCCCACCAGCAAGAGATGTGATCTGTATCCTTGCTGGCATTTCATGTTATCATACTTTTTATTTTCACGTCTCATAGGTGTGGACCGATACCTCACGGTGGTTTTAGCTGGCACTTCCCTGAAGGTTCATGACGCTGCATGTATTTTCATGTGCTTATCTGCCATCTGTATGTTTTCTTGGGTGATACATCCCTCCGTGGATTTTGCCCATTTTCTAATTGGGCTGTTTTTTTTTTTCTTTTATTGTTGACTCCTGAGAGTTCTTTATGTATTTAGATACTAGTCCTGTGCCAAATATGTGGTTTGAAAATATTTACAATCTTGTAAATCTATTCTTGTCCTTTTGTCATCTCATTTGACTCTGCAGAGCAAAGGCTTTGCATTTTGACAAAGCCCAATTTATCAGTGTTACCATTTATGCTTTTAGTGTCAAGTCTAAGATCTGTGCCTACCTTTGATCCTTAAGCTATTCCATCGTTGTTTTTTTTTCCTAAAAGTTTTATGTTTTATGTTTTACATTGAAGTCTATTTTGAGTTTACTTTTGCATAAGGCATGAGATTCAGGTTAGGGTTCTTTGTTCTCCAACAAAGTACCGATGGTTGGAGCACCATTTACCAGAAACACTGTCTTGCCTCCATGGGATTGCTTTTGCACCTTGGTAAAAAAAAAAAAATGCATTTGGGTGTATCTGTGAGGATCTGTTTCTGGGGTCTCTGCACTATTCCACTGAACTGTGCATCTATCCCATCAACCAATGCCAAATAAATGTGACTGCTGTAGATACATAATAAGTCTTGAAAGCAGGTAGATTGATTCCTCCCACTTTATTCTTTTTCAAAGTTGTTTTAGCTATTCTAGTTCCTTTGCCTTTACATATAAATTTTGGAATAATCATGTAGTGCCTGGAAACTTTTCTGGGGCTTGGATAGACATTACTTTAAACCTGTATATTAATTTGGAGAGAACTGGCTTTAAAACTGTATTGGGTCTTCCCATCCGTGAAGATTTACATATATTTTTTGAGAGATT
This sequence comes from Panthera onca, assembly GCF_046562875.1. Lineage (NCBI taxonomy): Eukaryota > Metazoa > Chordata > Mammalia > Carnivora > Felidae > Panthera > Panthera onca. Next base: position 62,362,786 of record NC_138340.1, on the reverse strand, counting down.
TTAAATAGTATAGTATTTCAAATTTTGTTATCCACATGTTCACTGCAAGTATATATAAAAATAGTTGATTTGTGTATTTGTCTTCTATCATGTGACATCACTGAACTTACTGGAAATGTAGATTTCTTGGGATATTCAATGTAGATAATTATGACATTTGCAAACAGACAGCTTTCTCCTTCCTTCCTCCCTTCCTTCCTTCCTTCCTTCCTTTCCTTCCTTCATTCCTTCCTCCCTTTCTTTTTGATATTCATGCCTTCTGCTTCACTGACAAAAACTTCCAGCACTATGTTGAATAAGGGTGTTGAGAGCAGATGTCCTTGCTTCCTTCTTGATCTGAGAGGTATCTTAGTCACCCCAAGGTTCTGGAGGCTGAAAGTCCTAGATCAGGGGGTCAGCATGGCCAGGTTCTGCTGGTGGCCTGTGTCCAGCTTACAGATAGCCATTTTCTTGTCATATCCTTGAAAGGCAGGAAGTGTGTGGGAGCTCCCTGGGGCCTCTCTCAGAAGGGCACCAACCCCATTTATGAAGATAATGCCCTCAGGACATAGTCACTTCCCAAAGGTCCCATCTCCCACTGACCATCACCAGGGCAGTAGGGATTTTAACATGTGAACTCGGGGACACGAACATACAATATACAGCAGTTGGGATGTATTCAGTCTTTCCTCATAAATATAACATTAGCTGTAGTTTCCGTATTCTAGTCTTTATCAAGCTGAGACAGTTTGCTTTTATCCCTAGCCTGCTGAGTTATTGTCATGAGTGGGTGGTACATTTTGCCAAATGTCTTTTCTGCATCTGTTGATATGATCGTGTGATTTTCTTTTTAGAAATAATGCCATGTAGTGCAGTAATCGACATGGGACTACTGAACCAGCGTTTTACACCTGGAAGAAGCCCCACTTGGTCACAGTGTATAATTCCTTTCACATATTGCTGGGTTCTAACTGCTAGCATTCAGCAAAAACGGTTTTGCACATGTGTTTATGTGGGAAGTTAATCTGTACTTCGTGTGTGTGTGTGTGTGTGTGTGTGTGTGTGTGTGTCTTTGGTTTTGATAACAGGGTAATATTAGGTTCATAATAAGAATTTAAAAGTTTTCCCTCCTCCACTTCTTTGTGGAATAGATTGTGAAGAATAAGTATTAATTCTTACATGGGATGCCTGGGTAGCTCAGTCGATTGAGTGTCCGACTTCGGCTCAGGTCACGATCTCACGGTTCGTGGGTTCAAGCCCCGTGTCGGGCTCTGTGCTGACAGCTCGGAGCCTGGAGCCTGCTTCGGATTCTGTGTCTCCCTCTCTCTCTGCCCCTCCCCTGCTCGCACTCTCTCTCTTCTTTTCTCTCTCTCTCAAAAATAAATAAACATTTTTAAAAATTATTTAATTCTTACTTAAACATTTGGTAGGATGCTCCAATGAAACCATCTGGGCCCAGAGCTTATTTGGGGTTGGGAGGGGGAATAAAAGTTCGATTTTTTAAACAGTTTACAGGAGTCTTCAAATCATTGATTCAGTATTGGGTGAGCTGGGATTGCTTGTGCTTCTGCAGGAATTGGTTCAATCCTACGAAGCTGTCAAGTTTATATGTGCAGAGTTGTTTGTACTATCCCTTACCGTTCCTTCGAGGCCCACAAGATCTGCAGAGATTTCCCTGGACTAGTTCCTGGCGTGTGTAACTTGTGTCCTATTCCCTTTGTTTTCTTTGTCAGCCTTATTAGATATTTATCAATTTCACTGAGGTTTTTAAGGAACAACCTCTTTTTTCCCTCAGTTTTTTCTCTCGCTTGTTTCCAATTTCATTGGTTATAGCTATTCTCTTTATTGTTCCTTCCTTGTGCTTGCTTTGGATTTATTTTTCTCTTCTTTTGAAGTTCCTAGAGGTAGAAATGTATAGGATCCATTTGAACATTTTTCTCTTTCCTCCCGCGTTCATTCCATGGTGTCCGTATACCTGTAAGCCCTACACGTGTCCTCCTTCTGTTTTCCTTTTTACTCAGTACAGTATAGTTTTCATGGGCTTCCTTTGAAATTTCCTCCTTGAACCATTTTTGGGTTATGTAGAAGTGTATTTTTTAGTTTCCAAGTGTGTGGAGGCTTCCTCGTTAAGATTTCTACTTTCATTTCATTGTGGTTGGAAAACACGATCCGTGACACCTGCTGCCTGGGACCTAGGACTCAATAACCTCAGTTTTCCTGAGCCTCTCCTGTGTCTCTTCTCATGGTCCCACCTGACTGGCCATCCCATTAAAGGGCACAGAACATGCTTAGATTGTTCAAGCCTTGATCTTTGATTTCTAGATCATTCTACATGGTCTCATACCACACTTTGTAGTTCTACTCTTTGAATCTTTGTCAGGTATGTTTTATGGCCCAGAATGTGATCTGCCTTGCAGAATGTGTCCTAATGGCATGAGAAGATTGTGTGTGTTTTGCTGTTGTTGGATGGATCGTCCATGGACATCAATTGGGCCAAATTGATGGATGTTATTGATTACTATTCATTTGTAGTCTCACTGACTTTCTGCTGCCAGATCCATCAGTCATTGGATGAGGAGAGGGAAAACCACCAACCAGAGCAGTGGATTCATGTGTTTTCCCCTCCAGTTTTTGCCTCACGTGCTTTGACACTCTGCCGTGACGTACGCACCCATTACGTGTGGTCTGCTTTTTCCTTCGCCGTGTCTTCTTGGAGAACATCTTCGTCACCGTGTAAGCTGTCCCTCCACATTCCTACTGTCTGCTCTCTCTCTGAAGTCCACTGTGTCTGGCATTAATGTCGTTAGTCCAGCTCACGGTGGCCAGTTAGCACAGGAGACCCCCACCTCCTCACGTTCAGCCGCCTGTGTCTTTCTACAAATTGGGCTTCTCTCAGACAACACTTAGTTGCATCTTGTTTTTATCCTTGATAACAATTTGCTTTTAACCGGTGGGTTCAGTTCACTCACATTTAAAGTGATCATCGCCACTGTTGGTCTAATTTCTGCCACGTTTGTGCTGTTTCTACTGGCCGCGAAGCCCCTTAGTTTACTTTGTGTGAGGATGTCCTCACTTCTCCACAGCAGGTGCAGGATCACATCACAGGATACGGAATTCTCGGTTGCTAGTGTGGTTGGGTTTCCCCCTCCCTACTCTCCCCACTCGCTGGCATGGTTTGGGGGCGAAGATGCATGTGGTTCTCATGTTGGTTCATGTACATGTAAGGTGTTCCCCCTTGGGCTGTGTTCAAGATTTTCCCTTTGCCTTGGATTCTCTATCCCTTGATCATGATGTGCCCACACACGGTTTTGTGCCGTATCCACGTCTGGTGGACCCTGAGCTTCCAGGTTCTGTGGTTTGGTGTCTGCCGTTAATTTGGGGGAAATGTGTGCACGCAATTACTTCAAACGTGTCCTGTGTATCTTTCTCTTTCCTGCATGTTCGTTAGGACTTTGAAATTACTCAACAGTTCTTAGATACCATGTTCTATTTCCTGTTTTCATTCTTGGATCTGAAGCTCAGAAAAGCTCCTGCTGGACACATCTTCCAGCCACTGACCCTCTCCCGACCGCACCCAGCTCTTTAATTCCTCTGAGACTGTCTTCAGGCTGCTGTGTTCCTGATTTCCCCCATTTCCTTCTGATTCTGGCAGTCTGTCTGCTCACATGACTCATTTGTGTCTGCACATTCTCTCCTTGTGCCCGGAGAGCCTTCCACGGGGGCATGGCTATTTCAAATTCTTGTCTGGTAATCCCGATGTCTCTGCCCATCCCAGTTCCATTCGGACACTCGTTTTGCCTCTGCAGATGGTTTCACCCTCATGCTTCCTAGCATGCCTTGCAATTTTGGGGGTGGAAGAGGACGTGATATGTCCAGCAACAGGAACTGAAGTGAGAAGAATTCCAGTGGGGTTTCAGTTTCTCTGTCGGAGACTCAGGCTCAGTTTAACATTCGTGGCCCCTCAGGTGTCAGAAGCTTCCATTTTCTGTTGTTCTGGGCTCCCTGGAGCTTGTGCACAAGAGTCCGTGCCTGGCGACTGCAATCCACCGCCACTGCAGCAGCACTCCGGCAACGCGGCGGTCGGGCCTGGCGAGGGGTGTCACGCCGGACTCACACAACATCCACCTGCTCCTGCGTTTGCGTCCCTGTCCCCGGGCTGTGACCCTCACGAGTCCCCCCCTGGGGTTATCCTCCTTCCCTGGAACAGGGAGACAAACGGGGCTGAGTTTGGGTAAAGGAAGGTCTCAGAAAGCTCAGCATGATCCCCTCCCTCGCTGAGCAAGCCTGGCGGAGAAGGCTCTGGGTGGGAGTCAGCATGCTTACTTTGCCCCCTTCCTGCCAGAGACGGGGTAGGGAGGGTGTTTTCCTTGACTCTTCATGATGAGAAGCTGCCACAGCTCTCATGGGTGGAATCCGTGGAAGTGTGGGCCCCCTGCGTCTGCAGCTCCCAGGACCCCCACACTCCCACACTGGCCGACCCCCCGACCCCGGTTCCCCACTGGCCGTGGGTACCCGCTGATTCATGGTTCCAGGGCCACTGCCCAGTGGCAACTGTGTCTCTGAATTCACCTTTTATCCCAGTTTCAGGGGGATCATTTGCCCTCTGCCCTCAATTCCCTGAAGGGCCCAGGAGAAGCCTGTACGGCTGCCCATATGTGTGGGTGTGCTCACCATGTGCACGTGTGTGCGTGTGCGTGCGTGCTTGTGTGCGTGTGCACATGAGTCACAGCGCCCATGTGTTTGATACGCTGTAGCTGAAAACCGTTGATGTTTTTCGATTCCATCCCAGCACCCCATGGACTCGCTGGCTGTAACTCTGCTGTGTTATTTCCTTATTTCTGTGGCCGCTGTAGGCTTTGTGGACCACATTGTGGGTACGAAACTCACAACGGCGCACGTATCAGGGTCGGGGCCATGACTGTAAGTCTTACGTCTTCGCTTGTGATAAACCACACAGTGTGTTCTTCCTCTCTCTGCTCTAAGCGATCCGTCATCTTCCGGGGGAACAAATGGGTAAGGACAATGCCATCACCTGATCACCGGTGTTTTGTCACTTCCCGGGCCCGGGTCCCCAGCTGCACGAAGGAGCCCCTGTGGTGCGGGTCTGCCCGCCACAGGCTTCCACTTTCATATGTCAGAAAAACGTATTTATTTCTCCTTTGTTTTGAAAGACATTTTCACTGGGAAGAGCATTCAATGTTAATAGATTTCTTCTTCCTTTCAGCACCTTGGGGATGTTTCCCCACTGACTTCTGTGCCTTGTTTTTGATGACAAACTGTCCTCATAACAGTGGGAGACCAGCCCTCTGTAGCTAAGTTATATCTTGTTTTTCCTGTCCGTGCTTATATTGTCTCTTTATCGTGTGCTCTTAATTTTTTTTTTTTTTTTTTTTTTGAGAGAGAGAGAGAGCATGAGCAGGGAAGGGGCAGAGGGAGAGGGAGACACAGAATCGGAAGCAAGCTCCAGGCTCTGAGCTGTCAGCACAGAGCCCAACACAAGGCTCGGACTCACAGACCGTGAGATCATGACCTGAGCTGAAGTTGGCGCTTAACTGACTGAGCCTCCCAAGCGCCCCTATCATGCGCTCTAAGCACTTTGCTCGTGATATGCTTGGTGCCATTTCCCTCATTTTGTGACTGGAATCATTTCAACCTCCTGGATCTGTGCATTTATAGTTTGACTCAGATGTGGGAAAATTCTGGTTCTTTCCTCAGATATTTTCCTCCCGGCCCCTCTTTTCAATACTTCAGTCACAGGTGCTGATGCCCTGTCCCCCCAATCTTTCTTAGACTTTTTCATCTGTTTTTTTCAGATTTTTTACAATGTTTATTTATTTATTTTGAGAGAGAGCAAGCAGGGGAGGGGCAGAGAGAGAGGAGAGAGATAGAATCCCAAGCAGGCTCTGCCCTGTCAGCACACAGCCTGATGCAGGGCTGGATCCCATGAATTGTGAGATCATGACCTGAGCCTCAACCGACTGAGCCACCAGGTGCCCCCACTTTTTCAGATTTTAAGCAGTTTTGTGTTAGTTTCTTCAGGCAGCTGTGACAAATGGCCACAAACCGGCGTTTTTGGGAGGGGGGGCTGGGATCAGAGAAATGCTTGTCTCTGGTTTCCAGAGACCAAGGTCGGGATTCACAGGGCCAGGCTCCCTCTGATGGTTGTGTGGACAGTCAGCGACCCCTTCCCGCTCTGGAAACCCTGGCCATGGAGCAGATGTAGAGCCACCTCACCCGATTCCCATCCCTCTGGTCTCACTGCTCGCCATCGTCTGATGTCCAACGTCTGCAATGCCCTTGTTTTTTGTACTTTATCCAGTTTTTCAGTTCTTGCAGGTGGAAAGGCTAATCTAGCCCCTGTTACTACAAAATGGTTAGAAACAGAAGCCCATCTAAAGGTCGCAAGCAGGAGCGGGGACCCAACGTCACATTTCTGTTTTGGGATAATCGCCCTTCGCAGAAGCATGAAGGGTGGGTGGGATGGTGAGTTTCCAGAGGCAAAGAGAAAAGTCACCACCACAGCAGCACCTTGGTGTCAGGGTAGGATTTGGGCCCGAATCTGGGAGTGGCATTGAGAGAGAGGCTGGCTGGATCGGGGGGGGGGGGGGGGGCAGGGCACGGGGGAGCAGGGGGGGAATGAGAGGGAAAGACAATCCACAGGCACAGAGGACTTGGCTTCGCTCCCTAAAGGGAGAAACCACGGCCGCCTCCCCGAGGGAGGGCGGGGGGATGGCTCTGTGCACAACTCTGACGTGTCCACTCCATGCTCGCTGGGGATGTTTGGAAGTGAGATCTGGTCTGAAGACGCAGACCGGGGACGTGGTTAGGGGCCGAGGATGGGGACAGTGGGGCAGGGGATCCTTCATCGCTCAGGGTTTGGGGACCGACCTAACACCGTGTGGCCCACTCGCCACTTCCGATCTCCTATGAGGTGACCCTGAGCAGGGACCGCGCATCACCACGAAATCGAGAGAAATACTCCAGATAATACCCCAGATATATTTAGTCATGGCGATCCAATCATGTCTGAAAGCATCGTTGATGTCGTTGAACTCGGGTCATTTTCAGAAAGAACGGTGTCTCCAGCAAGCAGAAACAGGTGTGTCATCCACAGCAGAGGGGACACTCTCCCGGGCGGGGGGTGGGCGTGCACCCCAGCAGCGGATCGGAGGGACAGGAAGGAAGGGAGACAGGGAGTGGCCTCCCGGAGCACCGTCTTCACCACCATCTCATGAGATCATTATTGCTACTTCTTACATTCAGACACCGAGAATCAGACCAAGTTTACACCCCTAGCAAGTGACAGAATCCAGCCCCACAAACCCCAGGGCCACCCCCTCCCCGGCTTTCTCGCCACCCCTCCTGCCTGGGGATGGTGCTGTGGGACAGCTGCCACGGACCTTACAGCCAAAGGAAGAAACAGAAATTTTCTCTCTTTTATGGAAAGTAACAGCACAGCTTAGATGAAGTGAGGTGACCTCCCTAGCAGGCTCCCTAAACTCTGCTGTTACTACCAGCCAGGTCAGATCCAAGAAAAGTGAGCATCCTGGGGGGAAATCAGCACATACTACCTCAGCTCCCCAAGCTGAGCGGACACAGCCAGATTCTCCAACACAAATTCGAATTCGCTCCGCCCTGAGGAGCCTGTGGGTATGTGTATACAAGGAGAGTTTTGCAAAACAAAAACACAGTTCCTTGTTGAATGCGAGTGTGGGTGCAAACACAGGGATTCTGACTGCAAACATAGTCCTAGGAGGTGGCCTCCAACAGCCCACGTGTAAATTCACCCTGCACGACGGGGTGAATGTTCACGGGGCCCGGGGGGCCCTCGATGCCCGTTCACAAGATTTCAGGTGACGTGGGGCTGGAGGGGGTGACACACACCGTGCCATCACATCCCCACTCACGTGCAGCCGAGTTATTAAGACAATATGCTCCGTTCTCGAGTCTGAGTGATGGCGTAACTTACTTTTGGGGTCAAGTAGCAGGAAAGCGGGCAGAGAGGTTTTGAAGCCAGCAGAATCCGAGATCAGAAACAGTGAAAGCTTGGCGAGCCGCGGGATCGCTTCGCCTCCAGCAGGTGAAACAAGAAATCCAAACGCCAGCCTCGGCCAAGCCTTTCGGCACATGTCACATCAAAAGCTTCTTTAAAAAATACTTCAGATATGCCAGCAAATTGGACAACCTGGAAGAAATGGACAAATTTCTAAACACCCACACTCTTCCAAAACTCAATCAGGAGGAAATAGAAAGCTTGAACAGACCCATAACCAGCGAAGAAATTGAATCGGTTATCAAAAATCTCCCAACAAATAAGAGTCCAGGACCAGATGGCTTCCCAGGGGAGTTCTACCAGACATTTAAAGCAGAGATAATACCTATCCTTCTCAAGCTATTCCAAGAAATAGAAAGGGAAGGAAAACTTCCAGACTCATTCTATGAAGCCAGTATTACTTTGATTCCTAAACCAGACAGAGACCCAGTAAAAAAAGAGAACTACAGGCCAATATCCCTGATGAATATGGATGCAAAAATTCTTAATAAGATACTAGCAAATCGAATTCAACAGCATATAAAAAGAATTATTCACCATGATCAAGTGGGATTCATTCCTGGGATGCAGGGCTGGTTCAACATTCGCAAATCGATCAACGTGATACATCACATTAACAAAAAAAAAGAGAAGAACCATATGATCCTGTCAATCGATGCAGAAAAGGCCTTTGACAAAATCCAGCACCCTTTCTTAATAAAAACCCTTGAGAAAGTCGGGATAGAAGGAACATACTTAAAGATCATAAAGGCCATTTATGAAAAGCCCACAGCTAACATCATCCTCAACGGGGAAAAACTGAGAGCTTTTTCCCTGAGATCAGGAACACGACAGGGATGCCCACTGTCACCGCTGCTGTTTAATATAGTGCTGGAAGTTCTAGCATCAGCAATCAGACAACAAAAGGAAATCAAAGGCATCAAAATTGGCAAAGATGAAGTCAAGCTTTCGCTTTTTGCAGATGACATGATATTATACATGGAAAATCCGATAGACTCCACCAAAAGTCTGCTAGAACTGATACATGAATTCAGCAAAGTTGCAGGATATAAAATCAATGTGCAGAAATCAGTTGCATTCTTATACAATAACAATGAAGCAACAGAAAGACAAATGAAGAAACTGATCCCATTCACAATTGCACCAAGAAGCATAAAATACCTAGGAATAAATCTAACCAAAGATGTAAAAGATCTGTATGCTGAAAACTATAGAAAGCTTATGCAGGTAATTGAAGAAGATATAAAGAAATGGAAAGACATTCCCTGCTCATGGATTGGAAGAATAAATATTGTCAAAATGTCAATACTACCCAAAGCTATCTACACATTCAATGCAATCCCAATCAAAATTGCACCAGCATTCTTCTCGAAACTAGAACAAGCAATCCTAAAATTCATATGGAACCACAAAAGGCCCCGAATAGCCAAAGTGATTTTGAAGAAGAAGACCAAAGCAGGAGGCATCACAATCCCAGACTTTAGCCTCTACTACAAAGCTGTCATCATCAAGACAGCATGGTATTGGCATAAAAACAGACACATAGACCAATGGAATAGAATAGAAACCCCAGAACTAGACCCACAAACGTATGGCCAACTCATCTTTGACAAAGCAGGAAAGAACATCCAATGGAAAAAAGACAGTCTCTTTAACAAATGGTGCTGGGAGAACTGGACAGCAACATGCAGAAGGTTGAAACTAGACCACTTTCTCACACCATTCACAAAAATAAACTCAAAATGGATAAAGGACCTGAATGTGAGACAGGAAACCATCAAAACCTTAGAGGAGAAAGCAGGAAAAGACCTCTCTGACCTCAGCCGTAGCAATCTCTTACTCGGCACATCCCCAAAGGCAAGGGAATTAAAAGCAAAAGTGAATTACTGGGACCTTATGAAGATAAAAAGCTTCTGCACAGCAAAGGAAACAACCAACAAAACTAAAAGGCAACCAACGGAATGGGAAAAGATATTTGCAAATGACACATCGGACAAAGGGCTAGTATCCAAAATCTATAAAGAGCTCATCAAACTCCACACCCGAAAAACAAATAACCCAGTGAAGAAATGGGCAGAAAACATGAATAGACACTTCTCTAAAGAAGACATCCGGATGGCCAACAGGCACATGAAAAGATGTTCAACGTCGCTCCTTATCAGGGAAATACAAATCAAAACCACACTCAGATACCACCTCACGCCAGTCAGAGTGGCCAAAATGAAGAAATCAGGAGACTATAGATGCTGGAGAGGATGTGGAGAAACGGGAACCCTCTTGCACTGTTGGTGGGAATGCAAATTGGTGCAGCCGCTCTGGAAAGCAGTGTGGAGGTTCCTCAGAAAATTAAAAATAGACCTACCCTATGACCCAGCAATAGCACTGCTAGGAATTTATCCAAGGGATACAGGAGTACTGATGCATAGGGGCACCTGTACCCCAATGTTTATAGCGGCACTCTCAACAATAGCCAAATTATGGAAAGAGCCTAAATGTCCATCAACTGATGAATGGATAAAGAAATTGTGGTTTATATACACAATGGAATACTACGTGGCAATGAGAAAAAATGAAATATGGCCTTTTGTAGCAACATGGATGGAACTGGAGAGTGTGATGCTAAGTGAAATAAGCCATACAGAGAAAGACAGATACCATATGGTTTCACTCTTATGTGGATCCTGAGAAACATAACAGAAACCCATGGGGGAGGGGAAGGAAAAAAAAAAAAAAAAGAGGTTAGAGTGGGAGAGAGCCAAAGCATTAGAGACTGTTAAAAACTGAGAACAAACTGAGGGTTGATGGGGGGTGGGAGGGAGGGCAGGGTGGGTGATGGGTATTGAGGAGGGCACCTTTTGGGATGAGCACTGGGTGTTGTATGGAAACCAATTTGACAGTAAATTTCATATATTAAAAAAGAAAAAACAACAAAAAAATATATATATTAAGTAAAAAAAAAAAAAATAAAAAAAAAAAATAAAAATAAAATAAAAAATACTTCAGAAATTGTTTTTAAACTATTTTAAAATTATCCAGTATTTAAATAGTTTAAACGTAATATAATTTAATACATTTCAAATAATATTTGTTTTCTTTTTTAAAAAAATACACTTTTTTAATGCGTTTCTTCGCAGGAGCAGGCTGTGGGACACTGACACTGACCCCTGGGCCTGAAGGCCGTCCAGGTGGACAGAGAGCCCTGCAGCCACAGCCTCCTGCCACCAGGGAGGGCGACTCTCAAAGGTGGTGACAAGCGGGCCTGTCATCTGGTGACCAGCCACCACCGGGGGCCAGGGCTGAGGGCGGGACTGAGACACGGGACTGAGAAGTGGACAAATGAGAGGAGGTGGTCCCTTTGTAACATGACCCTAGAGGAGGCCCGGCAGGCGCCTATGGGACCGGTTGCCACCTGGCCATCGTGCCAGGTTCCCAACGTGTTCTCCTAACGTCCTGGGATATCAGTGGGTCCTTTCTCCTCAGCTGGTGACCCCTCTCCGTCACTGAGGAAGTTAGCAATCAGAAGAGGACTCCCTCCGGATATCCTGCCCCACACCTGGCCCCAGGTCCCCCCGACCTGCCCTCCCCCCACCTGCCCCTGATCACCGCGCTCCCCCCCGCCCACCTGGCACCAGCTTGCACCTGCCTGTTAGTTAGACACCTGTGAGTGATTCTCTCTTCTGGGCATTTCTCATCAACACACAGACCTGCTCCCCGACCTGTGCACACGCGTGCACATACATGATCCAGCGCTCTGTGCCAACATTCTCCCCGTTTCTCTGCTTCCCTTTGAGAAACCTCTCCAAATGACCTCCTCCCCATATGCAACCCCTCTCCTCTGGTTCTTTAGTGACATTCCGGCCATTCCCAGCGGGCCACCAAAATTACCCGGCGCCAGCCTGAAGGACCACTGTGTTGCTGTGTCCAGAGACCAGCTGTCTTCATCCCAGGTGCCGAATTTGACGCAGCTGCTCCGTCCCCATTCTGCGAAGTGGCTTCCAGGAGGGACGCTACTCTTACCTGCCACAGGTAATAAGCGCCTGCTTTGTGCACAGCCCTACGTTAAACACTTTGAATGATGTTTTTACAAAATAAACGTATTTTCTGTCGACCTGTAGACTTGTTATGAATGCTACTGGCTAGTGCAGGGAAGAAAAACCTTCATTGTGATGCAAGACCAAAGTGTTCATAACTATTTTCAACTTGGGACACATTAACTTCTGAATTCAGAATCACTTTTGCAAATTCAAATGGCCGTAAAACTCCTAGCTGCCTTCAAGGGACCAGGAAAAATCCTTAGATCCTGCTGGAGTTTTCATCAGCCACTTGGGAGAAGCTTCTCCCACTGATGAAAACGTGAAAAAGACAGCATCAGAGGACGTCTGACAAGACTCCGTAAGTCCCGCTGTTCTGCTCACTACCCACCCACACTGGGGGGGGACAGGCAGGGGTGCAGTGCTCTGGCATGGGGGGCAGGGATGCGGCACCCCTGAGTGGAGGGGGGTTGGGACAGGTGGGGGTGCGCTGCTCTGGAGTGGGGGGGGCAGGGGTGCGAGGCAGGCAGGGGTGCAGTGCTCTGGAGTGGGGGGCAGGGGTGCGGCACCCATGGGGGGCGGGGCAGGCAGGGGTGCCCCAGCAGACACCACATTTCCAGGCTCTAGTTCCCCCTGAGACAGAAAGCTGAGTGGGCATTTACTTAGCATTTCTTAGAAACTTAAACAATTGGCTCTCCACATAATTCTGGACACAAATACTTAGAAAAACTGTCCAAAGAGTTCTGTGCACCTTGACCCAGCTTCCCCAAAAGCCAAGGTCTTGTGCCAGCACAGTCATCTATCCAAATAGGACATTACCTCTCATGCGATGTGTTAACTGGAGTTTATCCGGATTTCCTGGGGGTCCCTCAGAGGCTCGCCATCTGCTCAGGGCACTAACGAGGTGTCCCCTTAGTGTAGTTGAAGTCCCCGCAGCATCTGCAGGGAGGCAACGAAGAGCATTTGTTCAGGAGGTGGGGACAGGGACACCGCACATCAGAGGGATGGGCGTGAGAGGGAGCGGGCCGGGGTCTTCTAGACATGGTGGAGGGGCCCAGAGCCACCACGGAGGGGAGGTGAGTGCCTCTCTGAGGACCAGGCGGACGGCCTCCTCCTGTGTGACCCTGGGTCTCTCCTCTGTCCCAGCCTTGGCCCCTGTGAGGGACGCCAGGCAGGCTGCGGGGCACTGGCCCCGGTTCAGGGTGGCCTGCTGTCCTCTCACGGTGGACCCAGCTTCCGGGTTCGGGACAGAGACCACACGGGTGACGTGCCTCCCCTCCCCCGGGGTCTGTGATATGACCACAACTTAATGCCTCGATGTCACTGGGTCCCGGCACTGGGCCAGGCACTCGCAGGCTCCGAGCACTCAGATTCGAGCGAGAACCACCCATTCCCTCGAGGAGCCCGCCGTCCCACAGGGCGGGGGGGTGGGGTCCCCGTGGGGCCCCCGCCAGCCCGTCGATCCCCACGCGGCCGCAGACACCCCCCGCAGGCGCCCAGAGGCTCCTACTGAAACCCACCCTGTGTCCTGGGCAGACTGCCAGCACGCTGTGAGGGGGGAGCTGCTCCCGAAGTTAAAGAGACAGAGAAGAAACAGAGAAGTGGTCTGTGTCATGGATGCATCGGGGCAAGCTCAGAGTCCGGACGGAGGAGGTGAGGCAGCAACAGCAGGGCAGGCAAGGACGTGCACTGTGGGAGGCTCGGCTGGGTCCGAACCCCCACGCGCTGCTCCCAAAGACGGAAGGGCCCTCCTGTGCACGGAGATCAATGTCTGTCATAAAGAAAAGAGCAGGAACCCAAACAGGGACTCGGGGGGACATCCTGTGCCTCCCCTGCACCCCTCCATAAGCACCAGCTCATCCTGCCATCACCGTGAGTGTTCACCACCCTTCCCCATGCCGGGCATCGGCCCGACCCTGTCATCCCACGGAGCCACTGCTCCAGAAGTCCCGGCTTCCGTGTCTGGGCCCAGCATCCAGAATGCTCTCCATGAAACAGTATCTGAGCATCGTGCCCACCCGACACCTTCCCCCACACCCACTGGGGAAGACTCCACCCACCTGGACACCCACACCTCACCTGGCACCTTCCCCACGGCCCCTCCCCGCCCACCTCCGTGACTTCCTTCCCACCGGTGGGAAGCGTCCCTCCCCTCCTCTGTGTGCACACCTGATCCACCTTGAACACTTTCCTTGGGCCACCCTGTCCAGGCCACCTGGACTCCCCCGCTCAGTCCCCCACTTGACTGTCCGGGTCCTCCTGCTGAGTGAGCCCTCTGGTGGCCCGCACACCTGTCCCTTGTCAGCTGTGTGACACCCTGGAAATGTCACTAGCCCTCTAGCTTGTGTCCTTATCCGGACACATAAGGATCATCCCAGTAAGGGCTTTGCCTGGTGGGGGAGCAGTCCCCACACGTGCTCAGCAGAGGGCCCCGCACAGACCTCCCGCCCCACCCTGGGCTGTGACATCCTCGCGGGCACCCCTGGGCCAGAGCCACCTACGGCCCCTTCAAACACCACAGCTAGGCCACATGTTGCTCCCAGTAGACAATGAAGGAGGAAGGAAGGAAAGGAAAAAGTTAATTTATTCTGTCCCCAGTGCTGTCAAAGCCAAGCTCCTCCTTAATCAATACGTTGCATTCATAAACTCAGCTTCCAGCCAGAAAGCAAGGACAGTGCCCATCAATACAGACAGTATTTGGGTGGGTCCCAAGTAAAAGCTCATGGAATTAAGGAAAAAGAACCGGCGTAGAAATAATTGCTGAACTCTGCTTTCCGATAACAGTCTTTCCGTAAACATTTATTTTAACAATAAGGAGGCAGTGGAATGATTTCTGAGTGGAAACGACCATGCTCCTGCCAGAAATGCCAGACGATTTCTAAATTCTAAAGCTTCGCTGTAGAAATGTCTTAGTCACCACAAAATAAGCCTTTGGAAAATGCCTGCGTTGGTCCAGACACATTCTTTGATGCCAGGGCGACCTCGGGCCCTCTGACCTTTGTCTCGGGCTCCCCACTGAGGAATCGCGTGGGACCAAGAGGCCGCGGCCACCGTGAAACGTCAGCCCGGGACCCCAGGGACCGTGTCCCCTGTGTGTCCATGCCCAGTGCGGGGAATCGGTCCCTAGGGCAGTGCAAGGCTGCATCTCCCGAGATTCTGTGCCCTGCACAGACGTTCGCCCTGTTTGCAAGAAAGTAGGGGAAATACGTTGAAAATACAACTTAATGGGGCATGTTTGGTCTCACAGAAAATCTCAGCAGCCAGTTCCCAATTCCGCCTCATTGCTATTGACTGACCATCTAGAGACAGCGTCGCTGTTCTCGTCTCCTGTCGCCCCCAGACCAGCACCCTCACGTCGGAGCCCTGACGCGATCTCCATATCCCCCTTCTCCATGGCTTCTCTCCTCCTCGTGGCGCTGAGAGTGGTATTTTCGCCTCCGAGCTCTGACCTTCCTTCCTCCAGTGGGAACACTCTCGTGGAGCCCCCAGTGGACCCAACCCGAACACAAGGGCCAGGAAGTGTTCGGTCTCCATCAAAGGGGCTGCGGACAGCGGATGCCTCCCTTGTCCAGAAGGCGCTTCCTTGCGAGCAGCCGGTGCCCCGGCGTGTGACCTCGCCCTGTCCTGTGCCCGGGGATGGCTCAGCTGCCTGCTCATTTCTCCATATTTGGATAATAGCAATTTCGGCCGTGATGTCCCCCAAATGGAACATATATTCCCAAAGGCCCAGTACACGACACGCCCCCAGGAACCCCACAGCAGGATGCCAGGGGTCTCCAGCCCCTGTGGGCCCTCCCAGCGCTGCCCCATCTCACCGCCCCTGCACCCTGGGTTTCCTGTGGATAAGCAGCTTCAGGACAAGACTTTCAAAGCTCTTTATCAGCACTCGTGGGAATAAAATCCAGTTTGGGTCTGTGTTTTGAAGAAGGTGCCGTTTGATACCCACATGTCACATTCAGGACACGGATGTGTCGGTCATATTCCCTGACCTTCCTTTTCCAGCATCTGTGGGATCTCCTTTGGTGCTGACATCATCTCTCTATCTCCGTCCGCGCTCTCTGGAGCCCAGGAGGCAGTGCTCATACTGACGGCAGGTGCATGTGGGACCACCCTGCGGCACCCCAGCAGGAGCTGGCCCAGCCCCCGAGTCCCTGCCCGGTACTGGCTCCTCGCCCATCACACGTATTCCCAGCTCCGTGAAAAGCACCACGTAAATGCCTGATGAAGACGTACGTGGGAGAAACTTGCAACCGTCCAAGGCTGCTAAAACTCAAGGGTCAAGGGCACCGGAGCTCCCCAGACTGGAAGCCTTCCCCTGCCTGCCCTGTGCATTCACATCACCTCACCTGGAGAGCCTCCCGGGTCCCAGCACCCAGGCTTGGCTGTGCCCTCCTGTGATCGGAGCTGCTCCCGATGACCTCCCCGATCGGCGGGCTCCGAGTGGAGCCGCCGTGCCCTGTGCCCCGTGCCCTGTGCTCCAGGCTCAAGGCCTGTCAAACTCGGCCCCTCATCGCGGCACAAACAAAGATGGCAAAGAGAGGGATGGGGGCCCTCGGGCCTTCATGCCATCCCGCTCAGGCAGCATCTCCAGCTGGCAGGTGACCAGACAGGAGCCGGACGTGGGTCAGCGCGTGCCCAGCGTCACGACTCGTCTGAGACACAGAGACGCAAGTGGACGCGGTAGGGAGCACCTTCACCTGAGGTCAAGCTGCCGGAAAACTGACCTCGGCCTTCTCCATTTCTCCCTCCCGAAACCGTTTGCAAATGGCTCCCACCTCTGCCTGGCAGGGTCATGGGTGCTGCCAACAGGAGCCCTGCCCTCCTGAGCGTCCCTGCCACCAGGGGTCCCACACCAGGAGACTAGAAGAATGTGTGTGGACAGTGGGAGCAGGCGGGCACTAACGGGACAAGGAGGGCAGGTGGCGGGGTGCATGCTGCCCACAGGCCCGGGTTGGTTGGAGGGCGGGAGGGGGTCTCCCAGAGGAGGTTTCTCAGTGGGGGCCCTTTGGGAACATGGGTGGTGAGCACGGAGGCTGCAGGGGACCCTGAGCTGAGGGATCCTGACACAAGGGGACCCTGAGCCAAGGGGACCAGGCAGAGGGGACTCTGAACTGAGGGGACCCTGAGCCAAGGGGACAGCATGTTGTGCTTTGCTGGAGGTCAGAACACAGAGCTAAGACTTTTGTGAGTCGGTGACAGGAGGGAACACCCCAGATTGATAAATGATGGGTTTTCAATAATTTGGGGCAAGACTTCCTCCCTAAACCTCTTGGGAAGAGACCCCAGCAGCAGGCAGAGGACAGGAGTCTTCAGGGGGATCTGCACCCCCTTCCAGGGCTCACCTCGCCAGCTGAGTCTGCAGCAGACCCGGGAGCAGAGAAGCAGGGGACTTGAGAAGGGGGACAGGGGACAGGACGGACTTGGGAAGTAATTGGTTTTCCTTCCCATTTCACAGATGGGCACGCTGAGATGCTCCGAGGGAAAGGGTTTGACCAGTCACAGAATAAACTGTGTGTATGTTTACGTGCATGGACGTGTCTGTTGATGCATAATACACACGGAGAAGATACACCTTATGAATGTGATATTCCACGCCCACGGATCCAGACACACGACACCAGCCATGCTGCCTCCCCGTCACACCCTCAGAGGCAACCACTTCTCAGAGCACTGTCACCACCAGGCACGTTCGACCCTGAACTCGGAATCAGTGGACTCTCCTGCTCAGCATCACGTCTGTGACATTCCTAAAGCTGCAGGAAGTGGTACTTTGTCAGCTTGCATCGCTGGGTAGTGCCTCCGTTATCTGAACAGAACAAAGTGCGTTAATCCATTAAATGTCGACAGACACTGGGTCCTTCCCGGTTGGGGGCGAGTATATCACTGCTCGTGTGAATATTCTCACAGCGTCACTGGAGGTCACACATGTGCACACGTGCGGATCGCGCACCTTGAGGTGTGACAGCCCAGGGTGTGCTGGGGTGAATCTTCGGCAGACAATACGCCCAAACGTTGTCCAAAGTGGTGACGGCCACCGGCATGCCTGGGAGCAGCCGGTGCCTCCCGTGTCTGTGGAGCAGACCCTGAGGTGTGGGCCCTGGTCCTCGCTCTGCTGTGACGTCCCTGCGACCCTGAAACGTGTGTCACTTCTTGGGTTCTCCGTCCTTTCCTCTGACAAGTGCTAACGCACCTTCAGGCCCTCCCCTCACCCTGACTCTAGAAGACATACTTGCATATCTGTTCAGGGACAGTGTGTGTATATTATGAGGAAAGCATGTTAGAAATCTCTGAAGTTGAGGTGCACCGGGGGGCTCAGTGGATTAAGCGTCGTCTCTCGATTTTGTTTCATGAGTTCGAGCCCCACGTCGGGCTCTGTGCTGACAGCGTGGAGCCTGCTTGAGATTTTCTCTCTCTCTGTCTTTCTGACCCTCCCCCACTCATGCTCGCTCTCCCTCTGTCTCTCAAAATAAATAAACTATAAAAAATATTTTTAAAACATGTTAAAGTTGAGGCTACAAAAGTACTTTCATGCTGATGGGGCATACATCAGGATTTTGCTTCAAAATGCAAGCTCTTCTGATTATTTAAATCACTCTGGAAGTAATGATAGAATAAATTTGCTGACATGAGCACAAAGGAACACAAATTCTGTTCTATAGAAAGCCGTTTCTGACAAATACACAAAGAACAGAAGAAAGCGCTTCACTCTGCTGGGTATTTGAAATGCTGACAGTAAACCGTCACATGCCTGACCCTCAGGCAGGGCTCAGCGATATCTCGGGATAGAAGCCAAATTCTGCATGATGGAAACACGTGTACCTGCTCTTATAGGGTCCCTCGCTCCCTCTAGCACGTGTCACCGCAGGTACATCTGGAGGGAGAATGTGAGCACTTTCTACTGATCAATCAAGAAAGTCGTTACTACCGGCCTGTGAAAGGGGGGTGAGGGAAGACCCAGTGGCCATCCCCAGCCACCTCCCCGGGTTTTACGCCTATCCGAGGGGAGCCGACAGTGTCATGGAAAAACTCGCACCAGAACTGCACCCTGAAGTTGAGGGGGCTATTGAGGTCACCAGGAAGATGACAAACACTGCCCCGGAGCTGGTGGGCCCCAACACTGTCCCCTCGTAACAGAGAACACAGGGAAAGGGCCAAGAGAGTGGGGCGTGTCGTGTGGCAGGATATACCTGTGTCCACCACGGGAGAACTGGATCCAGGACTCTGACAGGATCCCGGGATCTTCATCACCTTTCTGGGCCACTTAACCTTGCTCCATTCCCATGTTTTCCCATGAAGCTTTCAGTGAGGTGCTTCATAAAGCAAAGGGTCAGGAAGTGTTGGTGAGGTAGAGTTTTATTTAATATAAACTGTTCACCCTCCGGGAAGGTTGCCGTTGGGATGAGCGGCAAAATATATGGCGTAGGAAAACTCAAAGTGGGGGAGGAAACAGCCCATCCACAAGCCAGAAACAGTGAGGAATCACCGCCAGAGGCCTCACGGATGAGCCGCATTCGGAGGATGAGCACAACGAGGGAATGTGCACAATGAGGCCATGAGGCTGTGGGCGAAGGCACTGTAAACCTCGCTGACATTCCCAAGCAAAGGTGGGTATTTGCCCTCTAGCCTCGGGACCCACAAGGCACTGGGCAATCTCAGGATCACGGCTGAACTGTCTGCCCCATACAGCAGAGGGGAGGGCGTGGCGGGGCCCTGAGTGGATGGACGCCAACGCCACTCCCAGAGTATGGACACCCGGTCTCGGTTCCCGCAGTTACAGCCCAGTCCTAAATGTGGCCAAAGCCATTCCCGTAATGATGAAAAGGGGGCACAAAAAGAAAACTGTATTAAAAAGAAGAGAGACATCCCATGAATCTAAGGACACAGCACCTGTGAGAACAAACATCCCCAGGAAAACGGAAGGGTGGATGAACATTACAACCACCCAATCAGAACAAGCCTTCAGGAGGAAGAAACACTAAAAATGAGGAAGCAAAGAGTGAAGTAGAGAAGGCAGGAATGCTGGTCGGTGATGACAAAGGCACTCCAAAGCTGAGGGATGCATGAGGGGTTGAGAAAACATGCAGGATGTGCGTAAAACTTGGAGGAAAAATGGAAAAATGTATGAACATAAGTCCAGAAAAGCCACGGAGCAAGGAGAACAGACCCAGGAAAGGCACAGTGGTCCTCGTGATGAGAAAACTGAAGAAATGGAATGAAATCAATAACCAAAGAAACAGTTGAAACAAATCTCTGAGCCCAAGAAAGATTTAAGGATCAGGGGCCAGCAAGATTTAATGGGAAAAACAGACAACCCCATCAGTCTTTAAAAAGAGTTCAGGGGGGCCTGGGTGGCTCAGTCGGTTAAGCGTCCGACTTCGGCTCAGGTCATGATCTCACGGTCTGTGAATTCAAGCCCCGCGTCAGGCTCTGTGCTGACAGCTCAGAGCCTGGAGCCTGTTTCAGATTCTGTGTCTCCCTCTCTCTCTGCCCCTCCCCTGTTCACACTCTGTCTCTCTCTGTCTCAAAAATAAATAAACGTTAAAAAAAATTAAAAAAAAAAAGAGTTCAGGATGTGTAGGTGAAGGAAAATACAAAGCCACCTGCAAAATAAGCACATATTTGTTTCCTATTCTACAACACTACCATTATAACAAAATGGCACATGTTTGACATAGTGTTGAACAGAAACCATCTTAACTGTAAATTTTCTAGACTAGATTTCACTCATGAATAAAGACAAAAGAATGGCATTTTCAGATATCCAGGGAGTAGAACATCAAAGTATATGCTTCCTGGAAAACACTGCCTGAAAATTAGCAAGATTAACCAGGACACAGAACTCACCACAGTGGGTCATGAAAGGAAATCATGGGAAGCATCAGAGCCATACTTACAATACCAATGTTTGCTGTAAATTTTGGTTGAAAATCTAATGCAAGGAAGAAAATAATTCTTGAAAGGCAAGTTAAATCATGTGTTAAAAAAAAACTAACATTGAGCTGGCCCTAGTGGAACAATAATACCAAGAAATGTAATAGAAATAAAGATGGGGAAAATTAAGAGAAATAAAGCTTGTTTAAAATAGTCCCATCTTAGAGGCACCTGGGTGGCTCAGTTAGTTAAGTGTCCAACTTCAGCTCAGGTCATTATCTCACAGCTTGTGAGTTTGAGCCCCATATTGGGCTCTGTGTTGACAACTCGGAGCCTGGAGCCCACTTTGGATTCTGTGTCTCCCTCTCTCTCTGCCCCTCCCCTGCTCATGCTCTGTCTCTCTCTCTCTGTTTCTCAAAAGTGAATAAAACATTTTTAAAAAATTAAAAATAAATAAATAAGTAAATAAATAAATTAGCCATCTTATCTATATGTTGGGCAGAGAAAGGAATTTAATATAAACTGAGTGACTGTCAACACTGAGCATGAAAGGAAAAGAGTGTTCAATATTAGGATTGAAAGAATACATAACTTCCAGAATATTAAATAAATATATGAAAAAGGAGACATCCACTTGCAAGAGCAAGGCAGTGGGGAAAGAAGTTATAAAATAAAACTAAAATAATAATAGACAATTTACAGATTACAATAAATGTAAATGGGTTATATTCTCCTCTTAAAAGTGATTCTACATTGAGGCAAAAATAAAACCAATTTTCATTTATGAAGCACATGATAAAAAGAAAATATGCAACAAACAAAGATGTGGTAGACTGCATTAATGATCCCGGTTCATCAGCACCATTTCTACCCATGCAAAGTTGCATCCCCCCAACTATGGGTCACGAAATTCCCCAATACTGGGCTCAGTCATGTGATTGGCCAATGAGACACTAGTCAACATGATGTAAGAAGCATCTTGGAAATTTCTCATCCCGTCCTGTGCTCTGCAGTCACCAGGAGAAGATAATGGTCCATTGGTTCCAGGGATAGGATGTAAGAGGTGTGCAGTGGGGCCACCCCAGGCTGATCCTAGCCCTGCTCACCCAGCCCAGGACTGATCCCTGAACCACGAGTGACTCCAGCCAAGGTCAGCTTGGAAGGCTTGGAAGAGTGGAAGCCCCAGATTCAGGAAAACAAATTGTTACTGTTGCATGCCATTGATCACGCCTTATCATCCAGAGAAAGCTCACTAATATATTAGCTCAGGTTTTTCCAACCTTGGCGCCATTGGGGTTTGGGGTGGGATAATTTTTACTTGATGCTGTCAATAAACAGACTTCAGGTGACATTATGGAACACTCCCCAACAACAGCAGAGCAGAGACCCTTCCCAAGCACTTGAGGAAGCATGAGGGAGAGGTTTGTGTTGACAGAAGAGCTCTGTATGTTGACATGCTGATGGTGGTTTGGTCACACAAATCCACATGTGGCTGAAGTGGTATAGGCCACCCCCAAAGGGAGAGGTACACACAAAACTGGTGACATAACAGTCAACTCCACTCTTTTTATACTGTACTTAGTTACATAATGTGTCATCAGCAGGGGGACAGGGGACACGGGGCTCATCTCTACAACTTCCCCTGAAGGGAATCTATAATTATTTATAAATAAAAAGTAGCAAATACACACAGTATGCTTACAGCTCGTATCCTCCTATACAACCTAAACAAAAGTACGAACCAGAAGACCGGCCAAGGCAAATGTGACCTGGAGTTGCATTTCATGCTGAGTTTAACACTGGCCTTCTTTGAACTGGGTTAGCACCTGTGGCTCTGTCCCTTGTCTGTTTAAGTAAGTAATTCCGATTAAATTAATGCTGTCTGGTGACAGAGCAGTCTTGAACAGAAGCATAAATCTGGTCTTGGAAATTTCAAGGCAGTGCTAAGTAATGATATGTTCATCCACGAGATCCGGCATACACTTGCATTTTTATTTAGCCTTCATGTATTATCAAAATGAGGAAACAAAATGAAACATTAATTTTCAGAAATCTCACAAAATTCTGAGAATAACTGCTTCCGATTAAAGAAATATGGCACGTCACATCTAGCTCAACTGTATAATGTGTATGTTATATTTTGTTTCAGCCTTGGCATCCTCCGTGGATGTCCCGACCTTGGAAAGGGTGATAGATTGATGCATAAAAAGAGACAAGATGAGAGTAATGTGCGAAAAGACTCACGAGTGATATGGTGTTTTTAAAAGCAAAATACATGGCTGCACGTATTTGCTCTAAATCCTAATTTTGTTTTCTTGCATGTGTGAGCATCTGTGGGTCGGAAGACAACTGTGTGTCAGCAGTGGTGTTACCTGTGTAGCGATATGACACAGGTGTATACAACTTCTATAATTTCCATGGGTTTCTGATATGGAATAAAGAACATGTATTACTTTGACCAAGTAATCATATTGTTCAAAACAGATTATATGACAAATGTTCTTTATGTTGTCATAGTTGTGTGCCCCGCCTTCCAGCACTGGATGTCCCCGGCCCCATGCTGCAGAATGGCAGTTTTCCTGCTTACCTTCATGTTGAAATAGACTTCACACTATCCAGGTGATGAAAATAATCTCCAGGGACTAAGTCATTCTTTGAAGGTATGATTTGAATGTGATTCTATTCAGTGTGGTGCCCCCAGAATCTAGAACCTTGTCTGGGTTGTTGTTTTTTGTCAAGGAACCAGCTTGAATTTATTTATAAGTTCCAATATATCTGTTTTTAATGTATCTTTGTTCTCTGGGGGAAATCATGTATGCCTATCATAAATTAGAAACAAACACTTAAAAGTGTAAGTAACAGGTCAAAGTAAAATGGAATTGAACCACAAAGTTCAGTAACTGCCGCCATTTTGGTAAACCTACCTCGAGACACACATCCCTATCCACACCTGCAGAAGCAGATTATAAAGTACAAAACTTCACATCACCGAGCCACATGTTGTTTCATTACTTGATTTTTAAATTCCGAATTATGTTGTAAACCCTTTCTAGGAAGACAAATGTAAGTAAATGTCATCTCTTTAAAATAGATGAACTGAATCTGTGTACCATGGAACATAAAATTGTGGGGGAATGTGTAACCTACTGGCCTTAGATGTGAAACCATAAAATTATGAGCTACTGAAACCAGGAAAACATACCTAAAAAAAGAAAGAAAACATCCTTGGACTTGAAGAAAGATGTATAAACACAAAAGGTGAGCCAGAGTTTCCTGTCACTGGCAGTTTTCCAAATGCATCCCACAGTTTCTGCAGAGTCCTCGAAGGACAGCAGGATGCGGTCACTGTCCCTGTAGGGAGCCTAGAGTGCTGCAGGACACATATCTGTGGGACAGCTCTTGTGATTAGCACGTGTATAGGAAGCATGTACGATTTACTGGAAAGAAGCCCCAGAGCCGGGCCTTCTGAGACCTGAGGAGGAGCACATCTGCTCAGGGAGGAAAGAATCCAGGGAGGTGTTCAAGATGTTCAAAGGCTGCTGCCTTTCCCTGTTAAAAACACCAACAACATAACAATGCAGGGAAATGATTCGACCTGACGTTTCACTGTATGCACATAGCAGGTACTCTACACCACTTTGCTCCCAAATGTTTCTCCTTAAATGAACCTGATAAATGACAGTATCAGGGAAGACATTCCAAGGCTTACCAAGTCACCATCAACTCAGCTTTGGAAACAGGGCTTTCGGTACCTCCCGTCCTCCAGCCCAGGAATTTAACACGCAGGTGCTTTTAAAATAATTACCTTGTTTTGCATTCTGTATGTTAATATTACATTCCCAGAGTAGAGAGCACACACAGCATCCACTGACTTGGCCAAGTAGGCTGTGCCCTTAATAGTCTGGTTGCACATTGTCTTGGCTTAATGGGGAGTGTAACTGTGGGGCAAAGTGCAGGCAGAAATCTGTAGAGAACGAGTTTGGCTCCAGAAACCCTAGGAACATGAGGCCAGGTCCCAGCTGTGCAGGTGTGGACAAGTATTCAAATTTGACAGCCCTCCCCCCAGCCCTGTTTCTTCCACTAAAACTGAACAGAGCAAAACCGACTTAGAAATTAGAGGGATATCGTGCTAGAGAATCTTGCCCGTCACAAGAGCACTGCTGTCAAGAACACCCCCCTCCCCTGTTTCTAATTAAGAGTCTCAGCACCCTGTAAACCCCCAGGGGGTGCATGGCTTCAGATTTCTCAACACCTCCGACTAAGTACCAGCCTCACACACCCGTGTCTTTGCCTTTGGAAAACATGCTGTAACAGTGTAGGCATCTGGTTGAATGTCACAAATTTATATGCACAAAATACTTACTCCCTACCTTGAATCTACTGGTTCTTTTATATTTACAATTTTGTTTTATTATCAACAGGAGAAATGCGTGGTGACAAGGGCAATAATACAATTTGCAAAACTGGCTTGACGGTCCTTTGAGTAAGTGTCACCTAGTGGGTGCTGGAAAACGCCACAGGAGTTACCATAGAAACTGATGAAGATTCCTGAAAATAGTTAGGGACTAAACCATTGGTCCACCTGGGGCCAGGACGCATGCGTTTCCATGGGAACGGAAGCTGTTGCTGCTGGGTGATATGAGGGAGATGGAAGGGCATGGCTTCCGGGAGTCATGCGTTTACTGGAAACGTGGTTAAAAGTCCTAGTACAGCTTTGTCAGGCACAGATTCAGTGTGACCTTCTGTAGGGAAATTGAACATAAGTGATGAGGTTTGGGGTGTCGGGGGGTGGGGATCTGGAGCCAACAGCCAAGAAAGAATTCTTGAAGATGTCTTTGGTGCATAAAGGTGGTTTATTAAAGCACAGGGACAGGACCCATGGGCAGGAGGAGCTGCACTGGGGTCGTGACGGGTAACTCATCACATACCCTCAGCTTGGGAGGGGGCGGGGATAGAGTAAGTCTCTTAGGAATTTTGGAAGCAAGGTTTCCAGGACCTTGAGGGGGTCGCTGTGGCCAGGGAAACGCCATTTATTACCATTTAGTGAAACCTCAGTCCTGAGACCCCTCGGATGTATATCGGGGGCCCTAAGCCTGGAGCATGATGCCAGCGTGTGTCCTGGGGCAGTTGAGATAAAGGAAGGAGACTTACAGGGTCCTCGAGGTGGGGTGATGTGAAGCTGAGATTCCCTTCTGTCCCCCGCAAAGTGTCATCATGGAGGCAGCTGAGCCCCTGGAGGGAGGTCACTGTGCCGGTTTCAAGGACTGGTCAGTGAGCCGTAGGCAGTAAGGGGATTTGATGTTTCATTTGCCTCCATTTCCCATGTCACCACGGCAAGCACTTGAACCCCCTTCCTGTGTTCTTGGGCGGCCAGGAGTGTCTGAGGAACATCACACAGATCCACCTGGGGGAGGGGTGCTGTCCACCTGTGCTCTGCCCTCAGCCCACCCCAAGCTCCCTTATCAATAAGTGTATTCTATTTATATTAAATACACATAAACGTGTGTGCATACATATATATATTCAGTCCCCCCAGGTGAAGACCACAGTTGACAGAGGTGGGTTGACACTCACTAGAACGGGGAGGACTCCTCCCCTGGAGAACCGTGGGCCGTCTCAGTTAAAGGGCGCAGGCAACTGTATTTGGGGGGAGGGTCCAAGAAGGCGGGGTTTTGTTCTAGATTGGATGCTGTCAGACAGTGGGGGCAATTCTGTGGCTACATGAGGAAGGCACTCGCCTGGTAAAAGGGAGTTGTTGGTATTTTGTAAGCTGCCCAGTGACGCGTGTCTGTGCACAAATTATTCTGCCCCATTTTGTCATGGTCCCAGAGTAAACTGTCTGAGGTTTGTATTCCGTGAGATTGTTTTTGTCTCATAGCAGAAGACCAATCACAAAGAGGCTGTTAGTGTCAGGGGCTCCTTGGTGGGTAGACAGATAGATGATAGATACATAGATACATAGATACATAGATGACAGATAGATGACAGATAGATAGATAGATAGATACATGGATGACAGATAGATGACAGATAAATGATAGATAGATACATAGATACATAGATGACAAATGATAGATAGATAGATAGATAGATGACAGATAGCTGACAGATAGGTGATAGATAGATACATACATACATACATACATACATGACAGATAGATGACAGATAGATGATAGATAGATAGATACATAGATAGATAGATACGTAGATAGATACATAGATAGATAGATACGTAGATAGATACATAGATACAGATAGATGATAGAGAGATAATAGGCAAATGATAGATGATAGATATTTAGATAGATATTTGGATAGACAGATAACTGAGAGATAACAGATGACTAACAGACAGATCGTGGACAGTCAGGGCCTCAGCACTAACCCCTTGAGGCCCCCCATGACTAACGGTCAATCCACCTAAGCAAACGGTCACACAAATAAATCTGTGCACTTGCCAAGGTCCAAACTGCCGAGTGCTTTCTATGGCCATCGTGTTAAATATAAAAGTTTTTAAGTGACAAGGGGAAATGCTCTTGACCTAATGTTAAAAACTGAAGGTAGGGTAAAAATAGACACAGATGGGGGTATGGCCACAGGTGCAGACGCACACCCTAATCAGGAGTGACACCTGGAGAATGGAGGGTCGTCCTCGGCACCTTGTCCAGACCCCGCCTGGGCCACACGTGTGGCTGAGAGAAAGACTGGAGTCCTCAGGACCGCCCCACCCCCTGCCCCTGACCTCTCACTCTTGATGGCTGCCACGTCCTGCTCCCCCCCTCCCCGTGAGGCCCCGCCTGCGAGTTGGGAGCTGGGACACTGTGTCCCTCCCCGTCAGCACAGACCTGCCCGTTCTTCCAACCTGCCCCAGTGTTCGCTTGCTCGCTGCACTGAGCCTTATTGTTTTTCTCCCTCAAAACTCCAAGTGCAGGCTGGCAGTGACCTCTGCCTGTGACCTCTGCCCATCTTGTTGGCTAACAGCCTCGCAGCACCTGGAACAGAGCCTGCAGCGCTAACGCCCTGTCCCCAGCCCCAGGAAATGCACGTAACCAAGTAACACCACATTCAAGATACTGTCTGAGGAGCTGTGATCACCAGCTGTTGGACTGACGGCTGGTTTTTCTTCTTTAACTACCACTTGGCTTTGTTTTCCGTATGTGTATAATGTTCACGTATATACATTCTATTTTCTGCTCGCAGAGAAAATAGGGCAAGAATGGTCTCCTTAAGATCTCACCTGCCTCCAGGGTGCCTGGGGGACTCACTCGGTTGAGCTCAGGTCATGATCTCACAGTTCGTGTGTTGGAGCCTCGCATCAGACTCTGTGCTGACAGCTCAAAGCCTGGAGCCTGCTTGGGGTTCTCTGTCTCTCCTCTCTCTCTGCCTCTCTCCTGCTCAAGCTCTTTCTCTCTCTCTCTCTTTCACAAATAGGTAAATAAAACTTTAGAAAACAAATAAGATCTCACATGCCTTGTTTCATTGAACAAATACTGATTGAACATTGATTCCTCCACCATCGAGAAGACATAGTCTTTCTTAGTTATAGTAGGTACACATGACATAAGCAACATGAACAGTCATTGGCCGCCAAGGACCAGGCCACTGGGACAGATTTCAGCAGAAGGCAGAGGCGCGGAGAGAGCTTGGACCTGGAAGGTCGGGGTGTCTTCGGGGAAAGTGTCAGAGCCACAGGAAGGCAGGTGGGCCGGGAAGCTCCACTCACCTGTTCCTCCTCTAGGGACACCTGCCCCTCCCTGCCCACGGCCCCCGGGGAGCAGATTCCCCAGGCAGACTTCTCTGTGGCCAAGCTAATCCATTTCTCCTTCCAGAGCCACACACGCCTCCCTCAAGGACCAGAGAGTTCTTTATTCCGGTAATTCTCTACACCTTGGCAGGCGAGAAAAAAAACAAACACAGCCATATTGACAACATGATCTTCCGGAAAATGTCTTCTCCATCCTGAAAGGGTCCTGTGGTGCGTATTTAACGTATAGTGTTACAACATTCAGTGTCCCTTCAGTGCACTGGGTGAGTGGGGACATCACACTCCACGTGGTCAAGGGGTGCCTCCTGGAGCCCTGCACACACAGGATGGGGTAGGTCGGAGCCCCGTGGAGGGGGGTGAGGACACCCACTCCCCATCTCTTGTGCCAGCTCCCACTGGCCCTTTCTCTGCCATCACGCTCAGCATCAAGCTCGTAAACCAAACGTTTTCCCGTTTTATGAACTCGGCCAGCGACCCCAGTCGCTCTCTTGCAAAGGGCACAGTGTACTCTTGGAGGGAGGGGCTCACACAGCCTGGCGAGGGCTAGAAGTCTGCAGCGTTGATGGTCCTGAGGTCCCAGCACCTACAGACGTTCTTGTGCAAAACACTCCACAGCACAATCAGGGCCGCACAAGTATTTGAAAGCTGGAGCGAGGTGGCACTCAGCGTGGACTCTGACCCTGGAGCAGGCGCGGGCGGTGTGTTCACGTCCCCGGGACCACTCTGAGCTCTGTCCCCAGCTCCCGGTGCCTCCCAGGGCTTTCTTCAGCTGACTGCCGCCTGGAAGCCGAGAGGGGACGTGGCCAGGGATGGGAGTGAAAACCCAGCTCCTTCCTCAGGGCAAACTCTGCAAACAGGCTTCCCGTCCCTGCAGGTGCCCCCCAGGCATCACCCAGGCCCCAGACTTTGCCTGAGTCTTCATTTGTCCCTTTCCGGACCCCCGCCCCGCACCTCCTCTGGATCCCTTCCTAATTTCTTCTTGGAGCAGAGGCTTAATAAACCTCTCGCACATGAAGCCTGGGCTCGGTGCACCTGCTCTGGGAGCACCTGACCCAGACGGGCCCCCGATGGGAGCACCAGGACCAGTGTGGCACCTGGTGGCCAGTCAGTTGGGGATCCTACCTTGGCTCAGGTCATGATCTCACATATCGTGGGTTCGAGCCCCGCGTGGGGCTCTGTGCTGACAGCTTGAAGCCTGGAGCCTGCTTCGGATTCTGTGTGTTCCTCTCTCTCTCTGCCCCTCCCCTGCTCATGCTCTGTCTCTCTCAAAAATAAATAAACATGGGCACCTGGGTGGCGCAGTCGGTTAAGCGTCCGACTTCAGCCAGGTCACGATCTCGCGGTCCGTGAGTTCGAGCCCCGCGTCAGGCTCTGGGCTGATGGCTCGGAGCCTGGAGCCTGTTTCCGATTCTGTGTCTCCCTCTCTCTCTGCCCCTCCCCCGTTCATGCTCTGTCTCTCTCTGTCCCAAATATAAATTAAAAAAAACGTTGAAAAAAAAATAAATAAATAAACATTTAAAAAAATGTTTAAAAAAGGACATGTGGCTTTATCCCTGGGCACCAGGAAGGGGCTATTCAGGGCAAGAGTAACGCATCTGACGTAGAGTAGTTTTATTTCGAACAGTGTCTAGCTTGACCCTCGGGCGGCACTCTCCTGGGTGACTTCAGTTGTGGGGGTAGGCGGTCTTCAACTCAAGCGTAAGCATATTCCTCCAACAGGCTTCCTAGCTCTTACAGGAGGAGGCCCACCGGGGAGGCGGGGCAGGGCTCTTGCCTCTGAAGAGCAGGACTACGTGCCACTGGGCCTCCTCGTCTCCAGGAGGCGACGCTTACGTGACCTCCAGCCACGCGAAACCTAACACCTGCCATGACTCACAAGCTCACCTTCAGAGGGGGATCCCGACTGCACACACGGAACCCACAGGCAGGCGTTTCTAATCCCCCCGGCAACACTGCACCGGGAGAAGCGACAGCTGCTCTCATGTTCCCAGATGGCATATCTTTCCTGGCACTGGCGCCCGAAGGGCGCAGGGAAACCAGAAGTGAAAGCCCAGCACCTGCCGGGGCCTGAGTCAGGCTGGGCTCGCCAGCCCGGCTGCGGCTTACCCACCGATGGCTCAGCGCTGTAAGTCATAGCTCGGAGTCACAGGTAACCGAGCCCAGGATGGAGTGAGCAAGTTCGGACAAAGAAACTATGCAGCTTGGAAATCACCTCTGTCCCCAATTCGTTTTGCTCTACTCCCTGCATTTCATGGAATCCAAGAAGGTAACGCACCAAGCGGTCACCGAATCCCAGTGCAGGGACAGCCGAGCTGGCCAGGGTCATACGGAGCCCTATGCAGCACTGCCCAATAACGGCCAGCTAGCGGCCCAGGAAGAGCTTCCTGGTGTCTTCAGAACCAACCCTCTACTCCAGGGTAGATGGTGCGAAACTTCGGGGCTGAATTTACCCCCATAATTAGAGTTTATTTATTTATTTTGAGAGAGAGAGAGAGAGAGAGAGAGAGAATGCCAAGCAGGTTCCTCGCTGTCAGCTCAGAGCCCGACGCAGGGCTCAATCCCCCAAACTGTGACATCATGGCCTGAGCTGAAATCAAGAGTCACTCAACCGACTGAGCCACCCAGGCGCCCTATCTCTGTTTACTGTCAACATAGGTTATCGAAGACCTTAGGCCGCAACTTTCTCATGCAGAAAAACACCTCCCTTTGCTTGCACAGTATTGTCTCTTGGGATGAGGCCGTGCCCGTAAGGCTATTCTGAGTGAGAGCTCTTCCAGGAGGGACTTCAGAGAGAACAGAAATGTTTGCAGAGATTCTCTGGTTGAGCCAGGGGTTCACGCCTCCTGTTTTCGGTGGAAATGGTATAAACACTGGGTCAATGTTTGCGTAAAGGCGTGCTGTCTATTCAAAGCTGATCCAAGGCCACGACTGACCCTCTGCCTTCAAGTCAGACTCGTCCACCTGAGCAACACACACTGCTCAGTCCTCATATCAAAAATCCCTCAGTTTGTCTCGAACAAAGTCAACTGAATCTTCAGTTCATTTCGAATGCTGAAATCATTCTTTAATTCTGGAAAAACATCCCCAAATTCATGCTGACTTTTTAAATAATTCACCCAGTGAAGCCTTCTCGTTCCTTAGTTGGTTTTCAAGGTCTCTTCAGCAAAAGGAATATGCAAATCAAAGAAAATCAAATAATATTATTGTACCTACAGGAGCCTGTTGAACACGTTAAAGAAATAATTGAACAAAATGTTTCCCTTTAAGCGAAAGGCTATTATGAAAAGGGACAGCATTAATTAGGAGCAGAAAAGGAAACTGTGACTGGAAATGGATCATTATTACAGCACTTGCCGTGACCACGTTAGAAATGGGTGTCACCCCCTCGGGGACTCCTTCCTTGTGCGTGGATGTCAGTAAATTCCCCTCCACACGTGGACGAGGGGAGTGTCACTGTCGTGTGAAGGGCAGGGACAGAAAGGAGGCCAGGCTCTCTCTTGTGCATGTTCGTGGACACAGGAGGCAACGCCACCCCAAAGATGGACACGTGAACTCCTCCATAGGAGGGGGCGGCCAGCACCTGCGGAAACCCACCGCCAGCAGGCAGCCCCCACAGCTGTCCACGTTATGTGGCTTGTGGCGGGAGACCAGCTCCCTGTGCTGGTGCTGAGCGTGTCTCCTTGTCAGGGGGACGTCAATGGCACGGGAAGCACACAGGGGCGTGTGACCCTGAGCAGGAGCACAATGCCGGGGAGGAGAACACGGGGTCACCGCCAGGAATCCGTAAGCAGGAAGCACGGGCAAGGAGCGCCAAGGCACCGTGGGGACGTAATTAAAAAGGGAGGAAGCTTAGGCACTCAGAATTTATCTCAGGGGCGCGGGGGAGGGGGGGGGCGGCGCTCAGTGGTTGAGCGCTGAGGTCATGGAGACCATTGGTGGGTTCAAGCCACCCCCCTGCCGTCAGACTGCACCCACAACTCATTGCCTGCCTGGGATTCTCTCTCTCTCTCTCTAACCCTTCTTCCCTCTCTCTCTCTTTCTTTCTCTCGTGCGCGTGCTAATAAATTAACAAACTTTAAAAAACAATTTATTTCAGATAAACAATGAATAATTTCAGTCTCGGTGTGTCTGGCGTGTCCCACGCAGTCGTGTTCTTTGACCTCGGGCTCGCGTGCCTGGGTGATGAGAAATAACTCAGATCTAAGTGGGCGCCCCGTGTTTGTATCCACTGAGTGAGGCGGCTCCGTGTGAGCCCCGCCTGCCTGGAACTGGAAGCTCAGCCCCACGGCCCCGCTCCCCCGGCCTCTGCAGAGCCGGCGGCCTCGCAGCGCTTGCCGTCCAAGGGCTTTGTCCTCATTCAAGGGGTAGGGAGCAGGCGCCTTAACGGGGCCGCATTATTCACGTGAGAACGTGCACGAGGTCAGCGTGCAGACACTGACCTTACATGCGAAAGCACATGCACACACACACGCTTGCACAGTAGCACATGCACGCGCACGCAAAGCACGCACACGCGCTAATGCACGCACACGCACTAATGTATGCACACGCAAAGCACACACACGCGGTAATGCACACACACTCTAAAGCATGCACACGCACTAATGCACGCGCACGCAGAGCAAGCACACGCGCTAATGTACAAGCACGTGAACGCACGCACACGCTAAAGCACACAGAAGAGTCCGCGGCCCGCCCGCCCGCCTTGTGTGCACCCACCTCACGTCCTCAACGTCCCTTCCCTTCAGTGTCTGCTCCACTCTCAGCTATTAAATGACTTCTTCATGGTTTTCCAGTCTTCCACTTCTGTCTGTAAACCGTGTTTCCCCCCGAATCTCTCAGGCTCCCAGACGGGGATGCTGGGTCCCATCGGCCTGGGACGGGACACCTGCCCACGGCGGACACAAGGGACCCTGCATCCCTCCCCCCACCCCCCGCAGTGCAGGTCCGGGCGCCTCCTCCCCTGGGCAGGGCTGGGCCCCAGCCAATGCCGCCGCTGCTGCTGCCACCGCCGGGTCTGCTCGGGTCCTCGAACCTGTGATTCACGCGTCTCCCCGAAGGCAAGGCCCCTGCACCTTCTGCACAAGCGTCTTGCTTGTGGCCTGAGACTGAGCCGCCTTGCCCTGCCCTGCCCTGCCCCCGGGACTCCTGCCCTGGGCCTGTTCGCCCCGCGTGGTCCCTCTGCCCCCCCCGCCCCACCATCCTTGCTCCTCGCGCCCCACTGCCCAGGACCCTCTGGCCTGTCTCCCTGGGACGCACAGCATCTGCCGCCCACTGGCCCCTCTCCCGCGTCCCTGAAGGGTCTGCCCCAGTCTCACCTCCCATAACAACCCGTGGGACCACCGCCCAGACCAGCACCAGCCACCCACCCAGGCCCCCATGCGTGCCCCCACTCTACCTGTGGCGCTGGCGCTCATCATCTGCGGCTTCTCACGTGTCACATGGACGTGTCTTTGGTGTCCTTTCCCTGTCAGAACCTGACCTGTAAATGGACCCTTTCTGCCCTACAGTGTGCCTTGCACGCCCCATCAGTGGCCCTTACATAATGGGTCTCGGTAACGTGTGTCGAGCGCATCAGCCTCCCCGGCAGGGGTGTGAGCACAAGCTCCAAGGATTCTGGAATCTTCCAGGGCAGGCTTGATGCCCGTGGACAGCAAACCTCCAGGCCACAGGCCACAGGCCACGGCGGCTCCAAGCATGGCCTGGTGCCACAGAGCCTGGGTGGTGTCCACAGCAGTGGCTTCTGGGCCCTCCGCTGGCCCAGGGGTGCGTCCTGACCGCCCGGCCAGGGTGCACTAGACAGTGGCCGACCCAGCACACCCTGGGCTTCACCTCTGTCTGCCCCTCACTTCCCAGGTGACGACTGAAAACTATTTCAGTTTTAACAGAAAACCAGACCTGCTTCCTGAGGCTGCATGCGCATTTTCATAATATTGGTTTTCTTTGGTTTTTCTTCATTACAGATGGAATGATGGGTTGATTGAATCACAGTGAATTCCCAAACATTCGTCACGTCAAGAGTAAAGTTGAATTATACCATTTTTTCCCCAAATTTCGCAAAAACTTTAATTCCTTTTAAAAATTCAATAAATTTTGAATTGTAGCCAATTCAATGTCTGAGTTGTAGCCAAGAGAGGAAACAGAAGTGTCACAGCTCCCCCAGAAAATTTGGAAATTTGGTTGCACGTTGGAATAGCGGAGCCAGAAGCCCCGTGAGAAAGCCTGTTCTCATTGCCCTCCTGGCTTGGTCAAGGTCACAAATTTAAACCTGGGTGAGCCACAGCCCAGCTTGGGCACATGACTCCGTGCTGCCCTCTTTCCCTGTGTCCACGGGAGATGCCGGGAGAGACAGGGTGTCCCCCACCTGGGGAGCTACTGTATCCCCAGATCCATCATAATTCACGGATCAAGTCCCAATATAAAATGTGGTTAGCCCGCAGTGCCTTTGAACTAGCTGTGGAAACACAGACAATAGCAAACAATGTGGGTTACTATTACTCCCCCAGAAAATGGCCTTTCTTTCCGTCCTGATGCCCTGAGAAGTCTGAGCGGTCACGGCAGGCGCAGCCAGAGACCGGACAGGGTCCGCACAGGGAGGCACAGAGGCGGGGCAAGGTTTGGGGGCAGGGCACGTCCTGAGAGTGGTCAAAGCACAGGGATCCCTCTGCAGGGATGTGGGGAGACCCTGGCCGGGCGCTGGAAGGCTGAAAGGCAAGAATCCGATTCTGGGTGGATCTGAACAGGCCCTAGATGAGGGGCCGTGACCCAAAGAACAGCTGAGCAGGGCAGAGGCTCCCGCGTTGAGGGTCTGAGCCAGCAGCCGGGGGTGGGGGGGCCTGGAAGAGCAGAGCACTGCCCCCCCACCCTGCTGTCCTCATGACCAGTGTGAGCCACACACACCCCCCCACCATGCACAAGCTGTGAGCCCACCATGTCCCTTATGTCCGGGTCCCCGTGTCCACTTGTCTGAACTGTCAGGGCCTGTGAGGGAGCCTCCCTACCTCAGATGCCCCCCTGCACATCCCAGATTCCAGCACTCAGCCAGGACAGGGTCTCAGGCTCAACCCACTCTCAGTCACAAGAGGGCTGGCCCGAAGCCAGGCTGCTGGGAGCGCGTGCGGGGGTCACAGGGACGGGCCTGAGCGTGTGCATTCCCGTAACATCCCCGGGTGAGGCCGATGCCGCTGGGAGAGCTTGGTGAGCAACGTAAGGGTTCAAGCACCAGCTGGAAGGTTCGGCTCTGGGGACCCATAACTTCCTCCCAGCCTGTGGTCTCATGTCTGAGGTTTCAGGCCCTGAGTGGGGCTTGAACACTTTCCTGGGGCTTCATGGGGAACCGCCTGCAGATTCACTGATGTGTGAGATTCTCACCCCCCGGGCCAGCTCTGGGAGCTACCTGTCTCCTGGCTTGGCCTCCGGGAGGCCTAGAAGCTTGGGGTCCTTGCCGCGATGCCAAGGGGTCAGAGACTCAGGGGCGGGTGCCCGGTGCCACAGCACACAGAACTAACAGGTAAGGTTCGATTAAACGGGCCCGGTTATGTCACATGGTAACTTCACGGGGCCGTCACGTGTCACCTTCCCTTTGACTTAAACCACCTCTGGGGACAAAATCTTGACTCCTGGGAGGTTCACACCCTGGCCAGCTACCTCAGTGGCTCCTGTAAGTCCAAGAGGCTCGTGGCCAAGGTTCCTTCCCGCAAAGCCTTGATGTGACAGTGGAGCTGGAGCTGAGCCAGAGGCGGAGCCAGGGCCAGACTGGAGGCTCCTGAGGCAGAGAGCACGGTCACGGTCCGGGGTGCACAGATGGCCCCCTTGTGAAGGCACAAGCAGGGCAGGACTTAATCTCACTTGTCTCCTTTTTTTTTTTTATGTGTTATTTGTTTATTTTTGAGAGAGAAAGAGAGTATGAGCAGGGGAGGGACAGAGAAAGAAGGAGACACAGATTCCGAAGCAGGTTCCACACCATCAGCACAGAGCCCGATGTGGGGAACTCAGGAACCGCGAGATCATGACCTGAGCCCAAGTCAAGACTGAGCCACCCAGGCGCCCTCTTTTGTCCCCTTAATCGTGGCCTTGGAGGGAACACCCTTGGATGGCCCGTTCAGGAATGGTCTTTTATCTTGTTCTCCATTGATGAGGAATCTACTGTGCCCGACAGGACGAAGAATGTATAATGAGAGTTTCTTTCTTCAATATGCATGACAACTGGGTGAGGTAGGAATTATTTTCCTCATTTATTAAATGAGGAACCTGAGCTTCCATACAGCTGAGTCTGGTGAGTACAGGAAGCGATCCCTTCATCCCAAATGCAGAATCACGGCCAACCTCCTGCTCAGGGAGACTGGAAAGCCTCCACTTCTCGAAGGCCCCAGTGCAACTGTCACCAAGTTCTCACCATGCCACTGGTTTATTCTACACAGCGCATCCATCCGATTCTTCCCTAGTCCTCATGTTCCTCTTTCCAACAGGTTTGTAAGACGCCCAAGGCTACGTAACAGACTGTTCATCTCTCTGTTTGACATCCCGGACGGCCCAGCATGGCCCCCATGGCCCCGCACGGCCCCAGGAGTTGCAGGGCACAGGAAATCATCCATTTATGCCCCGAAGACCTGAGTGTGCCCCCCCGCGCCTCTCTTCACCCTGGACTTGGGGCCAGACGAGCCCTGTCTTCTGTACATCTTCTCTGTAGCCTGGGCTAAGCTACTGCATTCTGTGTGTTTACTCTGCTGGGCACTGAGCAAATAGTCGCTGAGGCGAAAATTCAATACGTGAATGGAAGGATGGGTTTATGTCTATGAAACATAAGGGACATATTTTACACAATATTTTTAAGTTGGATTTTTGTGGCTTTGATTTTTAACAAGGTCAAATATAGATGTCAGGAAAAAGCATTCCTACATACCTCTGTCAACTCACCTGAGCCCGGTGAGAGATTCTGTGACAGCAAAGTACCCTGGCCCATTATGAGTGACCACGAGGGGCATCTCACAGAGTCCTTTGAAACTGTGACCTAGCTCCTTCTTACTTATCCCGATCAACATAACCAAGTCAACCCAATATTTTAATGAGTCCACTCTTCAGGATCTCCCCAGATGAATATGACTTGCTTCTAAACTTTTCACCATATTTGAAAAGTCGATGAACAGAGAGGAGGCTCCCATCAAGACCCAGACCGTGTCCTGTCTTTCTGACAGAGTCGTGAGAACCGAGCCACCTGCCCGCTACCCGTCAAAACCGTGACCATCCACACAGCTGCTGGGGGTGAGCGAGTTCACTGAGCCGTGAGGTTCTGATTTGGTCCCACCTGTTTGGGGTTTTCGTATAAACTGCACGTGTTTCTGCCCGTAAATTTCAGGAATGCCGTGTTGGCTCCCAGACTTCCTGTGGGGGGCAGGGGTAATGAAGTTACACAATTTAGTGTCCCACAGAAGCTTTGTTCCCACAGCTGCAAACCTTCATCTGTTCCGATACACGCGGACCTTATGGGTCCCATGAGTGCAATTTCTACAGCCGCGCAAGATTCCCATAACCAGTGTTTAGTTACACATGTAGAAAAGCAATTTCTTAAACTTTGAATGTAAACATTGCAGATGCACCGTGCTGATTGATACAGACTGTTTCTGCACCCTGAACCAAGAAGGAAGACATAAGCACTTTTAGGCAAATCAGAGAAACATTAGTGAGTAGGTTAGTTGTTTGAAAGCCATATCTAGATGATACATTTTCAAGTGACTTATTTAAATGAAGGGGATCCCCCCCTCCTCCCTGAGGGAGAAACACTGTGATTTTTGGAAGGAAATCCAGGAAATAGTCTCCCTCAAATATTTTGAAACAATCTTCATTATTTTGCTACTCAGACTGAAAATATTGTGTGTGTGCAAGTGCGTGTGTGTGTGTGTGTGTGTGTGTGTGTGTTTACTGGAAGGAACAATGTTACAATGTTATGTTTGCAGAATTCAAGACAGGAAAGAATGATGATTCTCAGAAGATTATCCCTGAAACATTATAGTTACATTTTTTGTGTGTTGGGTCCGTGACTCACAGACCTTTCAAACACTGAGGTGTTCATATTTCACCAGTTTGATGAAGGCAGACAGTGAAGGTTCCAGTGCCCATTTGGCTGTGCAGGCAGCAGAAAAACAGCTGTCCCTTGGATCCGATTCCCGATTCCCGATTCCCGTTGAGTCCGCCGGCCACACCCACCCGGAGGCCAAGGGTGAGGGCCCAGGGATGCTGTCTGTGTGGGTCAGGCTGGTGAGGAACAGGGCTAGAGGGGCCGGTGGAGAACATCCAGCATAAAGCAGATGTCTCCAGAGTCATGCGGTGTGAAGGATTAGACGGTTCCTGGAATTCTCCTTCAGAACTCTTTCTCATGTAAAGGGGCCGAGGCTGAGGGGAGGGACGACACTTCCCCGGGGCCACCCAGAAAGTCCGGGAGACCAACAAGGCTGCTCTGAGACTCCCTCTGTGCTGTAGGTGGACGCCTTGGGCTTTCTCTTAGGACAGGGGTGATAGTCTGTTGCGACAGAGGACGGTGGCATGCCCCAGCATGGAGCCAACCCCAAATTTTGGCCTCAAGAGTCTCGTGAGCTATCCAGTTAAGCTACATAGCCACAGACTCCGACCCGGTTCTAAAGGCAGGCTGTCTTGGTCTGAGGGACAAAAGAGACAATCGGGGCTTGAAAAAACCTTAGCTCTGTTTAAAGAGCCAAACCTGAAATGTCTTTAATCTGTCTTCATTTGGAAATTGAAAAAATACACTGAAAAGAAGGATAGATTTGCAAAACACATTTTGACAAAAACTAAACACAAAATTAAATTTAGGATATTGTGTAAAATGTATTATCTGTGTTTTATAGACATAAGCTCAGAGATCCCTCCACTTGGTAATTACTTCCAAGCGCCTGTCAGAGTGAACACCAGACGCTGAGTAGTTTACAAGCCCATTGCTTTGAAAGTATCAAATGCCAAAGTCAAAATGCAAGAGCCCAACAGATACATGATGGGGAAACAGAGAACCGATACCCGTAGAGCTGGGTGCAGCAAAACCAGAAATAAATATGAACAGATTTTTTTAAAAGCCATTTCTCTGTGTCCCGAGAAATACAGCTGCAAGGAAGTGGAAATGGGCAGAGTCAAAACAATTAGGGATAAAATTCGGGCAGGGAGACCAACACGGAGTGTCACCAACACGTGCGTGTACAATTCCACCTGCAGACGGGAGAATAGAAGAAACCGAAGATACAATTCAAGGAAAGTTTCCGGAAACAAAGTGACCTGAATCGGGTCATTAAAACGACCTCCCGGATCTCGGAAGGGGTTTGCAATGGACAACGCATCCTTATAAATACATCAAACATGAGAGTGAATATTGAGGGCAGAGGGTTCCGACTGCCCCCAGGGGGAAGGACAGTAGGGAAATGCTCGGCCACCATCACAGGAGAGAGACATAAGTGGAATTGTAAAGGGAAACCGAAGCGTCATTGCGCTGTAAGAAGCAAACACGACACGGCTTTTGTCCAGGAATCCCGTTTCTAAATGTTAACCCCGCACATTTGGTCATTCGGTGCCGCACGTGAGAAGTTCAGGGTCTACGCTGGTACGTGAGAGCCACTAAAGATAGGAAACAACCTCAATATTTTATCTTTTAAGGGAAAGAATTAAATCAATTATGATTCACTTACAGAACGGAATTCTGAAAAGCCATGAAACAGAAAGGTCCTGTTCGGTGATGGTCCGGTTAGTGGAAGAAGCGGGAATGTGTTTTCGCTGCTTGGGTGTTGTCATGCACGTTCCTGGCACACGGGAGGACATGTAAGTGTTAGCACACACGGACCGCACCTGATACGAGCACACGGAAGGTTCTGGGCTGATGCACAGGAAGCTGACGAGGGTGACGTCCCCGGGAAGGGGCGGCGTTGGGAACAATGGTGAAGGCACACACGGCTCCATCTTTGGGATTTTGTGCCACACATGTGTGTGGCAGACAGAGACCCAGAAACACAGCGTGGCTGTGTTTATAAACACTACGCCTGGTTTATAAAATCTAAACATCCCAGGTAGGATAACCCAGGAAGGGTGAGCGCCGTCACCCAGCCCCCAGGAGGTCTGTGCCCCAGAATGCCACGGCTCCGGCCTCCACGCCCCCTCCATGAACTCAGGACGTGGTGATGTGGTGTGGGGAAACTCCACACCCCTGCCTGTCACTCCACGCCCCTGCCCGTCACTCCACGCCCCTGCCCATGACCCCACGCCCTGGGTACCACACTGCTCTGCTTTGTGGAATTTCTCCCCTGGGACCCTGGGCAGCTTGGCTGGAGAATCTTGCCGACTTTCCCTTCCTCGAGGGTGACATCACCCAGGAAGGCGGGAGGTAGTGAGCACCCTCTCCCCCAGCACCCCTACGCCCCCGTGGAGCGCTTCTAGCTCCGTGACCAGCCCAAACTGCTTTCCAGCCAAGTCAGAGAAGCTGCCGTTCCGGGACAGGTAGCCGACAGGTGGCTGCGGTCTGGAGCACACGGCCTGGAAGGGAGCCCTGCCTTTGGTCCTGGGACGGGCTGGGTCAGGAGCGCAGGGACGTGCTGGCCGTGTCGCACTGTGGAGCTGCCATTCCAGAGCACGCAGCGATGCACCTCCTGGCAGCTTCTCGGAGAAAAGGATCTTCCAGGCCCTGGGTTTGAAGCAGAAGTGAGAAGGGAAAAGAAGACGCGACGCCATGAGTGGCTGGTAACAGCCCAGTGTTTCTGGGAGATGGGAGCCGTCGAAAATTGAAAACGTGCTGAAAACCACATTTGTTTACGATTAAACTCGGGGGGAGTGTGGTTAAGATTGATCAGGACGCATACAGTGTGAATTGGCAGAAAATAAATGCTGGCACAACAGCAGCCCCTTGGGTGCCGTGACGCCTAACGCTCACTTTCACAGGGTGTGTT
Organism: Panthera onca; assembly: GCF_046562875.1. NCBI lineage: Eukaryota > Metazoa > Chordata > Mammalia > Carnivora > Felidae > Panthera > Panthera onca. Next base: position 62,321,154 of record NC_138340.1, on the reverse strand, counting down.
GGAAAGAGACCTGTATGGATAAGTCCCGGGGGCCTGCAGACAAAACGTCACTACCACAAGTTAGCCAGTGATAAAATCCAAATGCCACCCTCTGCACCGTGTGCCTTCCCGAGTGGCTGCAATTCACAGCATTTGCCACTTCGAGCCCTGGTGAGGTCTGGCAGGAACATAAACTGGTCCAAACCCTTTGTGCAAGTTTGGTAACTGGCACTAAAGTTAAACCCGAAAGTTCCGTGTCACCTGCCAGTTCTCCTCAGTGTTTATCAAGTGAAATGAAAACGATGTCCTTGGAGAGTCTGGCGCAGAAACCTTCAAAACAAAGTTCTTCAAGAGATTAAAGGATGAAAACCAAAGAGGCACCGGGCCTGCGGGAATCGTAACAACGTCCCCATCACCGCACCCAGCACCACAGCCTGACGCACACGGTCCAAGTTTTCTCAAATCATTTGAAGAAAACAGGAAGACAGTTTTAGATACACAGAAAAATTGAAATTACGTGCCCCCGTGCTCTGCTCTGAAAAAAATTACTCAAAATATTCCCGATGGGGAAATAAAATAAAAGATACAAATGTAGAATAGTTTACAAAATAGACAATAGCGAGCGATGAAAGCAGAATTAAGAGGCACAGGTCTAAATACTTCAACACAGCAGCGTAATTATACCTGGAACCTGGAGGGGCCTGTCAAGGGCTGGCCACGGGGCTGAGGCCTGGATTCGGGCTCCGCAGGCCTCCGCCCGGGAGCGCAGTTTGCAGATAGCCCGTCCTGGGGCTGCTGGCTGAGCGCCAGGCACCATTCTTATGGATCTCTGTGAACCCTACATTGGTAAAATGTGATGGGGCGGTTATTGGCAGAATTATGTTCCACTGTATATAACTACGCTCAATGGAAAAGCTTTAACCAGCACAAAATAGGTGCTCAGCAAATATTTGTTTGCTGAGTGAATGAACAAACAGGGAGCACTTCGGTATTATCCCATGGCATTGGTTTCGTGCCCGGGTAGGAGGTCACCAGCATCCTCTTTATCACAGACAAGCAGGCACGGGTGGGGGGTTGCTTATGGGATTTTCCGACGTCCCACAGCAAATCAAGGGTAGTGCCACGGCCTTTGGCCCAGGACCGACCACCTTCAACAGCCGGGTTCACGGTGGACCCAGACGTCATCCAGGCTTCAGATGTGGCCGCCTCTACTGTCTGACCCTCACCCCAGCGGGACAGACCAGGGCTCAGGAGGGAAGCCCTGTGACGCCCGTGCAGCCCCAGAGGATGGGGAGCACCTTGCTGTCCCGATGCCAGCACCGCCAGGAAGGAACGTGAAGGGCACGCATCACAGCAGTGTGCCAGGTGCCGTTTCTGCACTTTGCACATGTGAACTCAGGGAGCATGGGGCTGCCTCAGGAGGAACACGCTCACGGTGTCCATCCTGCAGGCGAGGAGACAGCGGCATGGGCTCCTGCGTGCGCACACGGAAGATTCCCGGCTAGAAACCGCAGAGCTAAAAACAGCATCGTCCACAAGGAGTCTGCAGGCGTGCCGGAAACTTGCCGGGAATGGGCCGCAGGGGGCTGCGTGTGCCGGCTGCCCGTGTGCTCTCGCCATGCGAACGCGTGCCCACGAGAAAGCCAGGCTCCAGGAGCAAGGCTGAAATGGCTGTGCTCCGGCCGGCCGTGGGGAATCGGGTGCGCCTCCCGGGGCCCCGGAGGGGAGGGGGGACAGGGACGAACGAGTGGGTGAATGAATGAATGAGTGAATGAATGCACACGGCCACATCACCGATTCTGGGTAGCTGTTCGTTCCACTCCTGCCCACCACACCCCTGACCAGTGTAGCCCGTCTTGGCTGGCACACTCTCCATAATGGAATGGAATTTATTGCCAGAAATTTGGAATTGATGTAAAGTCACTCTCCAGCCCTGTCTTCCCTCCTCATGCTCCTGCCTGTTTACACAGCGGGCCTGGGGCATCGGTGACACAAGGTGATGGACTTATAAAGACAGAGGGGGTGCTGGCTCTTTCTACCTGCGTTACAAGTCTTGGGGGGAAGAAATGATAGGTTCAGGTCAACTCACTATTTATTCAAGACATTTATTCAAGACCAAACAGCCTCCGTGGCAGATACAGAAAGATCTTGTCTCTCATAGCTACAGCGTATCTTGCACCAAAATCCAAAGCCAGGATTTTACTGTAACAATATCATTTCTACAAAGATATCTGAGTGCATACAATTGGCAGACAATGCTCTGCTGAGGTCGGGGACCTGACAGGACAGCGGGTGGCTGACACTAAGAATGTCTCTAATTTCGGGGCACCTGGGTGGCTCAGTCGGTTGAGCATCTGACTTCGGCTCAGGTCATGATCTCACAGTTCATGGGATCGAGCCCCACGTCAGGCTCTGTGCTGACGGCTCGGAGCCTGGAACCTGCTTCCGGGTCTGTGTCTCCCTCTCTCTCTGCCCCTCCCCTGCCCATGCTCTGTCTCTCTCTCTCTCTCTCTCTCTCTCTCTCTCTCTCTCAAAAATAAACAAATATTAAAATAAAAGTCAGGGGCGCCTGAGTGTCTCAGTGGGTTGAGCGTCTGACTTCAGCTCAGGTCATGATCTCACAGTTCATGGGATCGAGCCCCGTGTCGGACTCTGTGCTGACAGCCTGGAGCCTGGAACCTGCTTCGGATTCTGTGTCTCCCTCTCTCTCTGCCCCTTCCCCACTCATGCTGTCTCTCTCTCTCAAAAATTAATAAACACTGAAATAAAAGTCAGGGGCACCTGGGTGGCTAAGTCGGTTGAGCGTCTGACTTCAGCTCAGGTCATGATCTCACAGTTCGTGGGATCGAGCCCAGTGTCGGGCTCTGTGCTGACAGCTCAGAGACAGGAGCCTGCTTCAGATTCTTTTTCTCCTTCTCTCTCTGCTCCTCCCCCGCTTGTGCTCTCTCTCTCTGTCCCTCAAAAATAAATAATCATTTTAAAAATGCACCTATTAAAGAACAACATACTGTGTGTTTTGCTTTTTTATCTGGTCTGACAACCCTTGCCTTTTAATTGGAGCGTTTGATCTCTTACCTGCTTTAGAGAAGCATCTGTTGATGGACAGAAGCTCTCTGTCCATCTCTGTCCAGCTCTCATATGGCAGGTGCATTGGGCATCGCAGAGCGAGCCGCACGCATTCGGGAGCCATTTGAAAGCACAGCCCTCACCAACACCCCCAAGTAGGCCCGCCCGGGTGCGGCTGAGATCTCATTTACAGAGAGCGTGTGCCCAGCACTGAGGCTCGGCCTGAAGCCAGGCGTGCTGGCCACGGTTTTGCGGTGGGAGGTGGAGAATGGCGCTAATGGGCTGTTGATAATACTCAGCCCACATGCATCCCCTTCTTTTCGGATTCCAGGGCCTCGACGCTACGGATGTTACAGAACACAGGAGGCTGAGAAGTCACGCAAAAACCAGAAATGCCAGAACAGTATCCCACCTCCTGGTCTGCAAACAGAGGAAGAAATAGAAAATGCCAGGAATGCATATTTTTGGAACTGGGCAAGTGCTCCTGGATCAGAGCTTCCTGAAAGGCCAACGGCACCCTGGGACCAGCCGATGATTACTGGAATGTTCCTGGTGAGTCGTGGAGGGCACTCTTTGGTTGTTGAGAGGAAGGAAGGGGGGATAAGGAGGAGAACAAAGCAGGGGGGTAGGGGGAGGAGAGGCGGGAGGCAGAGGACTGGACGCACAAGAGCATGCAACTCCAGACCCGCCTTAGAGGTGCTCAGGGAGGACCCACAAGGATTAAGTGAGAGTTCCACATGGAAATTGCTTTTCCGTGCAATGCTCTGCCAAGGTCAGGGACCTGCAGGACAGTGGGTGGCTGACACTAAGAATGTCTCTTAGGGACAAATTCCCACCCCGTGACTGCGCCTCCTTCAGTGCGGGCTGCAGGCCGCCGTCACTTCCTGTAAACCGCACAGCGTGGACGGGGGCGGAGCCACTCTACACGGGAAGGTTTGGTAACTGCGACCTCAGCCAAGTCCTCGAGGTCAACGCCAGCACTGACAAATCACACCCACAGCACTCTGATGTGACAATGAAAACGGCTCTTTACCCCTGTGGACTTCCTCCGATAACCCATCCCCTCTCCCATCGCAGGATAGTCCTCACAAAGGCCAAGGTCATCAAAAACAAAGTCAGAAATTGTCACAGCCCACAACAGCCCATGGAGACGTGATGACAAAATCTAATGTTTTCTTGGGACAGGAAAGGAAATCTGCACAGAGGATGATCTTTAGTTAAAAATACATCAATATTTGGTTCATTAACTGTGACAAATGGACCATACTGATATAAGGCGCTCATACTAGGGGAAGCTGGGTGAGGCAACTCTCCAAACAAGCTTCACAGTTTACTGTAAATCCAAAACTATCCTTAAAAAAAAAGTTCATTTTTGAAAACACCCCAGTTAGATCATAACTTACTGTGAAGTGCTGAATGTACCCCCCTCTGAGGGGCAAAAATTCAAGCACAGCCACCCTCACATCTTATTCCACATCACATTAGAAGTCCTAGCAATAGAGCAATGAAAGGAAATAAAAGACAAACAGATGAGATAGGAAGAAATAAAACTGTCCCTATATTCAGGTGACATGATCATCTCTGTAGAAAACCCCAATCTGCCCCCAAAACTCCTATAACTTGTGAGTTCAGTGATGCTGTATGATACAAGATCAACACAAAAAATCAATTGCATGTATATTATTTTTTTTTAATTTGTTAATGTTTATTTCTTTTTGAGAGAGACAGAGCATGGGCGGGGCAGGGTAAGAGAGCGAGGGAGACACAGACTCCAAAGCAGGTTCCAGGCTCCGAGCCGCCAGCACAGAGCCCAACTCGGGGCTCGAACTCATGAGCCGTGAGATCATGACCTGAGCCAAAGTCGGACGCTCAACCGACTGAGCCATCCAGGCGCCCCGCATGTGTATATTCTAAAAACAAATAGGTTGCAAACAAAAATTAAAACATAACACCATTACTATAGCCACATAAATAAATTGTGAAAAGTAACTAGTTAGAAATCCAACAAAATGTGTACAGGACCCATATGCTGAACGTTACAAAATGTTGATAAAAGGAGTCAATGAAATTTAAATAAACGGAGACACATACTATATGTTGGAAACTTCAGTGCAGAAAAGATGTTACTTCTCCCCAAATTGACCTATGCATTTAATACAATTCTTAGCAAAAATCCCAGGAATATATTTTTGTAGATATAAACTAGCTTATTCTAAAACTTATATGGAAAGACAAGGGAACCAGAATAACTAAAACTATTTTGGAGAAAAGAAAGAATAAAGCAGCAGGGTGATAAGACTCACCACCATCACGGCAATGATCCAGGCTGAGTAGTGTTGGCCGAGAGACAGGCAAAGATCATTGGAACATACTAGAAACAGAACCTCAATAAACATGCCCGGCTGGTTTTTTACAAACAGACAGAAGTAATTCAACAGAGAAAACTTGGCCTTTTCAACCAGTGGTGGAAATCCATGGGCAAATCAAGTAAGTAAATAAGTAAATGAATAAATAAATAAATAAATAATCTCTACATAAACCTCATGCCACACCGTGTACAAAATTGATTTAAAATGTCATGGATTTAAGTGTAGGACTATAAAATGTTCAGGAGAAAAATCTTTGGGACCAAGGGCTAGGTGAAGACTTTTGGACACAACACCAAAAGTCCAAACCATAAAAGAAAAAAAAATTGATAAATTAGACTCTATCAAAGTTTGATGTCAGACTTCATCAAAGTTTGAAACTTTTGCACTGGGAAGGAAAGAATAAAAAGACAAGATAGAGGCTAGGATAAATATATCTGCAAACCACTTCTCTAAAAAAGGTCTTGATGTCCTCTCATATACAAAGAGCTCTTAAAATTCAATAGGAAAGTAGCAAACAGTCCAACCAGAAAGTGGGCAGAAGACAGGAAGAGACATTTCATCAAAGACGAGGTCTGGATTCCTCACTGGATTCTGCACAACACAGAAGCTAATTGCATCAAGTTGAACGTCTCCAGCCTTTAGAGAAATGCAAATCTAAAACCGCAATGATAAATCATTATGTCTAAATAATATCTGAAATAAAAGACAGTGATAACATCAGATACTGGTGAGGATGTGGAGAAGTTAGAGCTCTCCTGCTGCACCGCTGGTGGGCATGTGAAAGGGCGCAGTCACTCCAGAAAATAGTTTAACTTTTGGACAGATAAGACTGAACATGCACTTTCTTTACAAGGAAAAAATTGCACTTGGGGGCATTTATCCCAGAGAAAAGAAAACACATGTTCATAAAAAATTTACATGAATGTTCACGGCATCATTCATGTCACATGAAAGAAAAAAACTGGAAACAACCCAAATGATCTCCAACAGGCGTGGCAGCACTGAGGAATAAGAAGAAATAAGCCGGTGCATGTGAGGTCCTGGGCGGATGGTGAGGCATTACGTGGAGTGACGAAAGGCCACGTAAAGGCTACGCACAGTATGGCTGTTTATACGGCATTCCCTTTTTGAATAGCTTTCTTGAGTATAATCAAACAAAACTGCGCATTTTTTACGTATAAAACTTGATGAGTTTGGACAGATGGATGCACCTGTGAAACCATCACTATGATCAACGTAATAAACCTACCCGTCACCTGTAAAAGTTTCCTCACGCCCCTTTGTTGTTCTTTGTTTTGTGTCGTGGGAGGAACACGTGAGACCGCCCTCTTAAGAAAACACGTCAGTGCGCGGCACAGTGTTGTTGCCTGTGGACGCTCGTCCCGCAGCACCTCTCCCTTAACCTCGGCGCGTGACGTAAACTTCATACCCGTCGACCGGCAACGGCCCACTTCTCCCCACCACAGCGATCACCATTCTGTTCTCTGTGTCAATGAGATTGACTATTTTAGATACCTAAAATGATATGCCTAAAAAATAAAAGCATACGAATATACAATGAGAGGAAGAGTCTCTTCAACAAATGCTGCTGGGAAAACTGGACAGTCATGCAGAAGAATGACCTGGACCACCTTCTCCCACCACACACAAAATAAACTCAAAATGGGTGAAACAGAAGACCTGAGACCATAAACCTCCTTGAAGAGAGCACAGGCAGTAATTCCTCTGACCTCAGCCTCACAACGTTTTTCTAGACACGTCTCCCAAGGCAAGGGAAACAAAATCAAAATTAAAATATTGGGAGCCCATCAAAATAAGAAGCTTCTACACAGCGAAAGAAACAATCAACAAAACTAAAAGGCAACCTGTGGAATGGGAGAAGATATTTGCAAATAACATATCAGATAAAGGGTTAGTATCCAAAATACATAAAGAACCGATACAACTCAACCCCCGAGAAACAAATAATACAATTAAAAAATGGGCAGAAGACATGAACAGAGATTTCTCCAAAGATATACAGATGGCTAACAGACACATGAGAAGACACACGACTTGACTTATCATCAGGATAATACAAATCAGAACCACGATGAGACACCACCTTACACCTATCAGAATGGCTAAAACGGACAACACAAGAAACAACAAATGTTGGCGAGGCTGTGGAGAAAGGAGAACCCTCTTGAACTGTTGGCGGGAATACAAACTGGTGCAGCCACTCTGGAAAACAGTGTGGAGGGTCCTCAAAAAACTAAAAATAAAACTACCCTATGACCCAGTAATCAACTACTGGGTGTTTACCCAAAAAGTACAAAAACACTAATTGAAAGGGAAACACACACCTCATTGTTTATCATGGCATTATTTACAATAACCAAACCATGGAAACAGCCCAAGTGTCCAGCAACTGATGAATGGACAAAGAAGATGTGGCATATATACAATGGAGTATTACTCGGCGATCAAAAAGAAAGAAATCTTGCTGTTTGCAGCACTGTGGATGGAGCTAGAGGGTATTATGCTAAGCAAAATAAATCAGTCAGAGAAAGAAAAATACCATATGATTTCACTCATATGTGGGATTTAAGAAACATGAAGAATGATCTTAAGGGAAAAAGACAGAGAGAGGCAAATCAAGAAGCAGACTCTCAACTACAGAGAACAAACTGATGGTCACCAGAGCGGAGGGGGGGGGGGGTGGGGGGGTGGAATAGGGGAGGGGGATTAAGGATGCACCTGTCATGATGAAAAATAAATAAATAAATAAGTAAAAAAATAAATAAGTAAATAAAATGATTTTGGAAAATAGATCCAGGCAAGAAAAATTAAATAAAATTACATAGTGACTACAAAAAATAAAATACATTGAAGTAAATAATTAAATTAAATTAAATTAAATTAAATTAAATTAAAACCCCTGCAGGATGTGTCCTCCTATGACTGGTTTGTTTCGCTCTGCGTACCATCCTCCAGGTTCATTCGTGCTGGATTCATTCAGGCAGGATTGCCTTCTTTTTCTTTTTTTTTTTTAAAGTTTTTTTTTTTAACATTTATTTATTTTTGAGACAGAGAGAGACAGAGCATGAACGGGGGAGGGGCAGAGAGAGAGGGAGACACAGAATCGGAAGCAGGCTCCAGGCTCTGAGCCATCAGCCCAGAGCCTGATGTGGGGCTCGAACTCATGGACCGCGAGATCGTGACCTGAGCCGAAGTCAGACGCTCAACCGACTGAGCCACCCAGGCGCCCCAGGATTGCCTTCTTTTTCAAAGCCGAATAATAATCCGCTGCAGGTATGCACTGTATCTACTTTATCCATTCTTCTGTCAGTGGGCCCTTTGGCCATTTCCATCTATTGGCTACTGTGAATACTGTTGCCGTGAGCACGGGAGTGCGGACTGTCTCTGAAGACAGTAACTTTATCCCCTGTGGATGCAAAGGGGAGCGGGATTGCTAGGTCACATGGTATTTCCACTTCCAATTTTTTGAGAAGCCGCAATACTGTTCACATAGCGGCCGTGCCATTTTACACCATCGCCAACCGTACACGAGTGTTCCACGTTCTCCACACCCTCCCCACGCTCATCATCTTCTGTCTCTTTGATGACATTCATCCTAACAGGTGTGAGCTGGTACCTCGCTGTGGCTTTGACTTGCATTTCCCTGATGGTGAGGGATGCTGAGCATCTTTCCAGGCACCTGTTGGCCGCTTACTGATCTTCTTTGGAAAAACGTTTCATAACCAAGAAGTCAAGACCAAAGCCAAGAAGCTTCCGGATGGCCGTATATGTTAATAATGGGATACATATGGATAGAATGGAATGTATATAATGCATTATAATATATATAATATGGAATGGAATAATCTGTGTATATATAGTTGTGTGATGCAATAATATTCAGCCTTCACAAAGTAGGAAAGTCCGTCATTCCCAACAATGTGAACGAACCTAGAGGGCATTATGCTGAGTGAAATAAACCAGACACTTATTCTGTGATCTGGTGTGTTCTTTTTTTTTTCCTTTTAACTTTTGTTTATTTTTGAGAGAAAGACAGAGCACCGACAGGGTAAGAGGCAGAGAGAGAGGGAGACACAGAATCCAAAGCAGGCTCCAGGGTCCGAGCTGTCAGCACAGAGCCCGACGCGGGGCTCGAACCCACGAACCTGGGAAGTCACAGGAATGGGAAACCCAAGACAGTCTTGTTCCACCCCCCAGAAGCTGCTGGTGGCCGACTGTCCAGTGAGAGCATGTGAGCTCAGAGCCACAGGCGTGTGTGAGTGCAGAGCCTGGGGCACGTGTGAGCGCAGAGCCACTGGCGTATGCGCCAGGCTGAGCCTCTGCTCGCGGACAGAGCGTCTCCCGCTTCTGGTTCTCATTCCTCAAGCGCATCTGCAGCCTCCCAGCATTGTAACGGATGAGCTATCTTCACCAGGACTTTTGTCCACAAACCTTGGCTTGTGTCATCTCCACAAGGCCGCAAACAGGTGGACATTTGCACACAGGAAGTGGGGACACGGGCAGGGAGAACGGGCCTGTGGGCTCGGAGGAAGGGCCAGGCACTTTGCTCCAGGTCCCACTGACCTTGAATTTGCCCGATGTGGCCTCCAAAGGCGGGCATTCGAGGCACCCACGGAATACTAATTTCCAGATAGAATGGCCTGGAGTGTTGGGCGGGCACAGAGAAGGGCAGAGTTTGACAAAGCGCAGGACGGGAAGCACCTTGCCAGGCCCCTGACCACCAGTTGCACTCAGCCAGCATCTCTGCCCCCTGGTCAGCTCGTCCGAGCCACAGCTGGGTGGGGGGGGAGGGGGGGCAGGAGGAGACTCACCCCGCAGTGCTGGGAGGGGACAGTACTAGGAGGGGACGGGAGGGGACTCGCCCCGCAGTGCTGGGAGGGGACGGGAGGGGACTCACCCCACAGTGCTGGGAGGGGACAGTGCTGGGAGTGGACGGGAGGGGGTTCACCCCACAGTGCTGGGAGGGGATGGGAGGGGACTCACTCTGCAGTGCTGGGAGGAGACAGTGCTGGGAGGGGGCTCACCCCGCAGTGCTGGGAGGGGACAGTGCTGGGAGGGGACAAGAGGGGACACCCCGCAGTGCTGGAAGGGGACAGGAGGGGACTCACCCTGCAGTGCTGGGAGGGGATGGGAGGGAACTTACCCTGTAGTGTTCCCCGAGCCTCCTGTCTTATGTCTCAGGCCCCACGTGTGCTGGGACTCCTGCCTTTCTCTCCCTCACCTCCCAGATCCAGTCCAACATCTCCGCCCCAAAAGTGTAACTTGCAGGGGTCTGCACATCCCTAACAGTCTGTCTGTCTGTCCTTCCACACTAGTCTGTCTGACCACCCTCCCCAGAGCACCAGGACCCCCTCCCCCTGGCCATCTTTCCAGGTCCCCCATCCACCTGCTCTGACTCAACCTCACTGTCCTGCTCTCTGTCCCCATGACACCAAGTTTCCCAAAATGTGCAGCCCAGACCAGCCCCATCAACACCATCAGCACCAGCAGGGAACGTAATAGAAACGTAGACCCTCGGGCGTGGACCTGCCGAATCAGAACATCTGGGGCCGGCACTCGGTGCTTCTGCAAGACCTGGGGATCCAGGCGCAGCCGGGGGGCGGGGAGCACACCCCCCTCCCCCAAGCCTGTTCCCAGGTTCTGTCGGTCCTGCCCCAGGGCCCCACCGCTGCTCCTTCCGCTAATAAACGCCCTTCCCACCCATCTGGCCACATCTGACTCCTTCTCTGAGTGTCTAACATATTTACTTGCTTACTTTCTGCTCCCCCGCCCCACCCGGGAGACTGAACGCCGTGAGGACAGGCCAGGGTCCACTCATCCTGGATGTGCATCTGGCACAGAGTGCCTGGTCAGTCAGCACGTGCTGCGGGGCTGTCCGTGTGCGCGCAGTGGGTCGTCGTTGCCCCACTTGGCAGATGAGCCAACCGAGGCTTAGGGGAGCTAGTCAGCTGGCCTGGGGTCTAAGAGCCAAGAAGCTGGGAGGCTGGAGCTCCCTTTTGCACACATGTGGCTAGGCGTCCTGGAAACCCCACTCGGAACTACTCCCCCTGTGTCCAGCCCCCCCCCACCCTGGCCCAGAGAAAACACTGTGGCTCCTCCCACGTGGACAGCAGGCCCAGCACGGATCGGCAGCTACCATGTCTGTGGGACACGAGGCCCTCCCCTTGCCCGTGGGACCTGCCTTGAGATGCCCCTTGGAGACCTCAGTTTGGGTTAGATGCCACCCTGCAGGTCTCTGCAGGCAGAAAAGGGCCCTGGGAGCGAGTCTGTGGCACACGGCAGGCGCTCAGGCCCGGTCACCCTCACTCTGCCACAAAGGGAGGACACCCAAGGCTTCCAGCACGGCAGAGGCTGGTTCCCACACCCAGCGCTCCAAATGCACGATGGCTGCCTCCCAGGTCCTGCTTTTTCTACGTGCGACACCTTCTCCCCAGAGCCAAATCCCTGTGGGCCCTTCTGTTGCACAACTGAAGACAAATCTGCAGAAAACGTGTAATGAGAGGCTCCAGCAACGAGGATGCACAATGACGTTTTCATCTGATTGTGGCTCATTATGTCTCACAAAAAGGAAACCAGGCACTCAAAGTCTTGTCCATCGATGGTACGGCCTAATGTTCCTGGGTCGCCTCTAGTCTCCAGACTGGGAAGTCCTACGTAGATGTAGAAAAATCATATACGTAATTAGCCGAGAAATTAAGTCCTCGTGTCGCCGTGTGGTCTGAGCAAGAGAAGTCGCGAGTGTCAGACCTGCTCACAGCCTGCAGCTGTGTCCACACGTCCCATCTGGGCAGCGGCCGGGCCCGCATCCATGTCAGCCTCCAACTCCCACCCGGCTCCTCGACGGCCTGGGGTAACTCGCACCATCCTGCCCCACCTCGCGTTTCCAGTCCTGCCGCGGTCACCCCAGGCCCCTTGCCGCTGCCGGCACCCCTGCTCACCGCCCCCCTCCTGCATGGCATCCGACATCCCGCCGGGGTCACCCTCCCTCTGTCAGCCGGGACTTCTGTGCTCCACCTGGAAAGGCAGACTCCTCCCCGAGGTGCAGTTGTGAGCTCTCGGGGTCAGAGGGCCCGGTGCAGGGCTTGGCAGACAGTCGCTCTCACCCCCAGGAAGACAATGCTCACCGCGACCTGCCTGTCCCGGGAATCCAATAGCGGATCCTGCAACAGAAACGGAAGGGGTGAGGGGTACGGAATGCAGGAGGGACGTGTGTGTGCTCGTGCACCTGCTGCCATGGCCGGTCACTCTGACACTTGTCTCCGTGCAGAGACATGTGAGGAAGCCCTCAGTTCCCCCCAGTAAATCCTCGGACATCCCAGCGTTAGGCTGTGATCACATCTGGGACCCCCGGGGCCATGTGAAGAGCACAGCACGTCACCCCGGGGACCTCTCCCCAAGTCCACATCCGTGCTGCCCTCATGAGAAGACACCAGACAAACCCGGATTAAGTGACATTCTATAAAATCCCTGACCATTGCCCTTCAGAACGGCCAGGGTCACGGTGGACAAGGAAACACTGGAAAATGTCAGACAGCACAAGACCAAGCGGTGGGGTGACCACCAGCAGGTTTCCCAGGACGTGGGGGTTCACGACCGGGACACGTGGGGCACACGGGAGGTTGTGATCCTGCAGAAACACGGTGAGCACACAAGATGAGCTCACCCAGCGGGATCCACGTAAGTCTGCAGTTTTGCTAAGAGTCCAGTCCCAACGTTCAGTTCTTCTGTTTAAAAAGTCCGTGAGGAGGTGGGGGCGTGAGAGTGTGGGTCGGGCAGCCGGTGGCATGTTACAGCCTGGGGGACACTCAGGCACCGTGACAGCAGGGATCAGTGGGAACGGGGGACGATACATGATATTTTCTCCTGGCACACCACTACTTTTCAAATGTCCTAAAATGCGTTAATTTTGGAACAAGAATAAAAGAGAAACATTTATTTATTGTATTTTATTAAATGTTTATATTAGAAAATACGACACACATAAAGAGAGTTCACATAAAGCATAAATATTTGCCTTCAGGAATAATTACAAGCCAACTGCAGGGAAACCATCGAGCAGATAAAGAAATGAGGATTGCCAGGATCCCGAAGGTCCCCTGGAGATCAGTTATTTTTGAAGGAGACATAGATTGAACGTAATTGCTAATAATGTTGATGAGAACTCACAGCATCTATGATCTCATTTGCATTTCCCATAAAGAATGCACAAGCAGAGGTGTCATATTTAATACAATCAACCTACCGGATATTGGACAGATACCAAGCAAATTGTACTTGTTGAAAGATAAATATTTTATAAAACACAGAAATGCTGCCGATGAATTCAGTCTCATGGGGATGACATAACTTACTTGACAAGACACTGAAAGTCTTTAAGGCAGAGAAATTCACCCTCTGGTCAGTGCGGGAGGAACAGTGAACTCTCCCCGGGGCAGGGAAGGGGGGAGAAACAGAGAAGCTAAAGACCATGAGCCAGTGGGGCCAGAGCTGGGACAGGACCCCAACCTACTCCTGCGAGTCCACAACAGCTGTCTACACGGCAGATGAGCACAAGCCGGGACACGTGGCAGCACCATCAGATAGAGCTTCACGGTGTCAGTCAGGGGGGTTGTGTGAGAAGCCGGAGCCCGAGGATTGAACTCAGAACAGTAATAGTCTCAGCTAATATTCATATTAATATTCAGACTATTCATATTCTCATTTTCTTGGGGTACACATTTGAAAAGGTGCACGCACCCCTGTTATCGCACTGTTATTTACAACAGCCAAGACACAGAAGCAGCCCAAGTGTTACTGGAGGATGGATGGGGAACAAAGATGTGGTTCACACACACACACACACACACACACACACACACACACTCAGAGGAATATTACACAGCCATGTAAAGGGATGGGATTTTTTTTTTTGCCATTTGCGACAATATGGCTGGACCAGGGCGTGTTGTACTAAGTGAAATAAGTCAGAGAAAGACAAACACCATATGGTTTCACTTATGTGTGGAATCCAAAAGACAAAACAAAACAACAAAAAGCAGAAACAGACCCATAAATACACAGAAAGAACTGACCATTGCCAGAGAGGAGGAGGGTAGGGAGTGGACAAGATGGGAGAAGGGGAGAGGGACTGAGACACAGGCTTCCTGTTGTGGAAGGAACGAGTCACAGGATGAGAAGAATAGCACAGTGAACAGAGTCGTGGTGTTGTAATGGCGCCGTAGGGAGACAGGCAGCGGCCAGGCTTCGGCGAGCGCGGCATAACATAAAGAAGCTGAATCGTCAGGGCGCCTGGGTGGCTCAGTCGGTTGGGCGGCCGAATTCGGCTCAGGTCATGATCTCGCGGTTCGTGAGTTCAAGCCCCATGTCGGGCTCTGTGCTGACAGCTCAGAGCCTGGAGCCTGCTTCGGATTCTGTGTCCCCCCACCACACCCCTCCCCCACTCGTGCTCTGTCTCACTCTGTCTCTCAAAAATAAATGTTAAAAAAAATTTAAAAAAAAAAGCTGACTCGCCATGTTTGCACACCTGAAACCAATGTAACAGTGCATGTCCACACTCAGGAAAAGGGAAAGAAAGCAAAAATGATATGTGGGGGCGCCTGGGTGGCACAGTCGGTTAAGCGTCCGACTTCAGCCAGGTCACAATCTCGCGGTCCGTGAGTTCGAGCCCCGCGTCAGGCTCTGGGCTGACAGCTCGGAGCCTGGAGCCTGTTTCCGATTCTGTGTCTCCCTCTCTCTCTGCCCCTCCCCCGTTCACGCTCTGTCTCTCTCTGTCCCAAAAATAAATAAAAAAACGTTGAAAAAAAAAATTTAAAAAAAAAATAATAATAAATAAAAAAAAAAAAAAATGATATGTGGATGGTGGCCTGCTGGATGAGGGGCTCACACCACCCACTGAGGGCGTGGTTTCCACGTCAAGGAGGTAAAGTCACAGGACCTGCCACTTAGGGTCCCAGAAACGGGGTGGGGGCTCACGTCCCCCGTTCCAGGCCACGGTCCCCGGGGAGCGCAGGGCACCAGCACCTGGTACTTACGGAGGGGCGGGGACAGAGGGTGTGGGCATTTCCTGGGATTTACTGTATGTAGGTGGTTGTTTGGAAAGTGCCTGGGGGGAGGGGGGAGGGGAATAAATAGAGCAGAAGGTGGGAATGTGACCGTCCAGGCCCAAGGGGAGGTTGTCCTGCTGTCAAATGCCTGGGCAGCGACACAGAATCACAACAGGTGTTTGTCTCATCGCAAACGTCTGGGCCTGGACCTCAATGGCCTGATACAAAGAAATATTTCTCACACACGAAGACGCAGATGTGGGTCAGATGGTTTTCCAGGCATCTCTCCTCCATGTGGCAACCGGTGACCCAAATGGCCTCATTCTCGTCCCACAGGTGCTTCTGGTCCCCCACACCAGCTCTGAAATGCATCAGCACCGAAGAAAAACACATTGCTCCTGCTCAGAGCCCACTGCCCAGAGACAGGGACGGGATCAGCCTTCGGTCTGTCCAAGGAGGCTGGGAGTGGAGGGGAATTAGGTGCCCACTGGGAACAAGTGTCTCACCCACAAGCACATGTCAGGACATAGCAGCCCGACCTCGCACAGCCGGTCAGAGGACACTAAGGAGGGCACTATGGCAGCTTCACGGGGTGCACACGGGGTGAGGGTCATGAGAAACACGTCCACAGAGAACACGGACAGGGCGTGCCGCACGCAGGAGCCTGGACCTTATCTGGCAGCTGGTGGGGGTTAATGGCGGGTTTTCTGCAGGGACACAGACAGATAGAACAGACCAGTCATGTCAACGTTGCGGCTCAGGGACATTCAGCAGGACTAGGGTAGGAGGCAGAGGTGGACGGCCAGATGAACCCCGCGCTTTCCTAGGAGAAAACCCAGCCCTGGCATTTGCTGGATACTCCCGGCTTCGGTTTCGTTTTACTTATTTTGGGATTTGTGCCTCTACGTTCATAAGGGCTGTGCTGGTCAAGGTCATCGGCAAAGTTGCCAATCCAAGGTCAAATCCCCGTCTTCACTGGACTTAATCTGTGGGCACTGCTGAACTGCCTTGACCAACACCTCCTCCTGGACACACTTCCTCACTGCATTTCCTCGTTCTTGGCTTGCTGCCTGCTCCACGGATACTTTTGTCACCGCTCCTGTCGGTTGCTGCTTCCTCCCAGATTCCTTAATGTCGGAGTGCCCACTGTGGTTCTCCCCCTCCCCTGGATGACCTCAGGAAGACACAGAACTTGAAGGACCATCCACTAGTCGATGACTCTTAATTTCTCTCTCCAGCCCACATGTCTGAATTCCACACGTCTGTCCCGTGGCCCCGACAACATCCATGCCAGGAAGTCTGATAGATCACAGCTCCATGTGTGTGACCAATACAACGTCACCTCGTCACCTTGTTTGTTCGTCCTGGTCTGTGCCGGAAGGATCCATTCGTTAATTAACTACCCCCTCAATTATTTAATAGATTAGGGACAGTCAGGTTATCAATTTTCCCTTGAGTGGATTTTCATAGCTTGCATCTTTCAAGAAACCTATCTGTTTAATGTCAGTTGTAAAATAAACAGGCACATGGTTTGTTTGTGATGGTCCCTTATCCTTCAATGACCGTGGGTCAGTAGCAACGACCCCGCCTTCATTCCCGATAGTGGAAATTTGTAAGTTTTCTTTTTCTGGGTTAGTCTGGGCTAGAGGTTTATCATTTCCATTGACGCTTCCAAGTCACTGTATTTTTGTTTCATTAATTTTCTCCATTATTTCTCCACCTGTTGATTTCTGCTCCAAATTTTATTGTTCCTTTTCTTCTGCTTGCTTTATAGTTGCTCTGTAACTGCCATTCTTTCTCTAGTTTCCTAAGAGTGACGTCTGGGTTGTTGATTTCCTTCTCCCTTCTTTGCTAACACGTGCGTTCAGCGTCACCAGCTCCCCTCTCCGGGCTGCCTTGGTTGCATCCCACAAATCATGACCACTTGTGTCTTCATTTTTATTTAGTTCAGTTGCTTTTAAAATTCCATTTGAGACTTCTTCTTTGACCCCGGGATTATTTAGAAACGTGTTGTCAGACCTCCGCATATTTGGGTATTTCCAAGCATTTTTCTTCTGTTACTCACTTCTTATTTAATTCTACTGTGTCCTGAGAATGTATTTTGTATAATTTCTATTCTTCTCGATGTGACTGAGAATGTGGGCTGCCTCGGTGCCTGTTCCACATGTTCTGAACAAGAATAGGTAACCTGCTCCCGTCGGCGACGTGCTGTGTAAATGCCAATCGGATCAGGCTGATGGACAGTGCGGTTCAAATAACACGTGTCCTCACTGGTTTCCCGCTCACCTGAGCTACCCAATGCCTTTAGAGAGGTGCAGGAAAGTTCCATTCTTCCTCCTCCACAGACAAGGCACATCCTTCCCCAGCTTCGTTCACAATGTTCTCTTTGGCCTTGGTCGTCTGCAGCCTGAATACGTTATGACCAGCTTCTTGGATCTGTGATTTGTGATCTGCCATTAATTTTAGCAAGTGTGGGGCGCCTGGGTGGCTTGGTCGGTTGGGCGTCCAACTTCGGCTCAGGTCACGATCTCACGGTTTGTGGGTTCGAGCCCCGCGTCAGGCTCTGTGCTGACAGCCCGGAGCCTGGAGGCTGCTTCGGATTCTCTGTCTCTCTCTCTCTGCCCCTCCCCCACTTGTGCTTTGTCTCTGTCTCAAAAATAAACACTAAAAACAAATTTTTTTTTTTTAATTTAGCAAGCGTTGGCTATTACTTCAAATATTTCTTCTGCCCACTCTCTTTTCCTTCCCCTTCTGGCATTCCGGGCATGGGCATGTTATAATCTTTTATATTACCGCACAGCTCTTGGATATCCTGCTCCATTTATCATGGTCATTATTGTTATTTTTCTCTCTGTATTCCACCTCAGGAAGTTTCTAGAGACTGTAGTCAAGTTGAGCGATTCTTGTTCGAGCCAGCCTTCTGAAGAGCCAATCGAAGACACGCTTCCTTCCTGTTCCTGCAGGTTTCTTCCAATCCACCCAGCACGTCCTCCCGATACATGTTTATGGTGTCCACCTCTCTTCTGACACTGCCCACCTGCCTTGCTTGCTGTGTTCTTCCTTTTGAATTTTAGCCCTTGACAGAGTTATGCTAAGTCCCCTGACGGATAATCCCAGTCCCCACATCCAGGGTCTGCTTCCGGTGGTGGTTTTGCTTCTTCTGACCGTTGTTTGCTTCATTTTGCCTTTCGCCGCGGCTTACAAATGGTCTCTCCAAAGCCACGCGTGTTGTATCGCGTAATAGGAAGTGTGGTAAATAGGTCTTTCCTGTAAAGACTCTGACTCTCTCTCTCCTTCAAAAATAAATAGACTTAAAAAGAAAAAATGAAATGAGTGTGCCTTGTGTATGGAAGGGCCAGTGTAGGCAGGGCCAGGTTTAGAGAAACCACCGCCCCGTCCTGTAGTGCCATCCCACACACTTCCCGTTCTTTCCTACCACCGAGGTCACTGCCCGCACACGAGATCTGCTGTCTGTACCTTATTACAAACTTGTGCAGAACAATTTGGCGCGAGGTTAACAGATGGGGAGCTGAGCCCAAGCCTCCCCCTGCCTGCCGTGTTTCATTGTCTGTACGCACGGAGGTGGACTCAACCCTGCTCGCCTGGTGCCCTTGTCCTCACACACTGGCTCCTACCACATAGCTGGAATTCCCCAGGGCCAGTGTTGACCACGTCACGGACAGTCGCAGGGGTGGCTGACGGACAAATGCACAGACCCTGTGTGCGACTTGAGTCCCGCTCAGCACTGACAGGTCCTGGCCGCCATCACGTGGAGTGAGTCACCAAGCTGTCTCCCAGAGCGACCTGACCTTGTCGGCCCAAAGCAGGAGTGGCCTTGGCAAGCTTCCCTTCCTCCCAGCATCTGGCATGACCGAGCCAGGACCCGATACCCTCTCTTCCCCCGCACCTCAGTCAAGGTGCCTCCACGTTATCATTATGAGCTTTCCCTCATTCACCCTGGACCCCCAGCTGCAGTCTCTCCTTATTTCCAGGTCACTGACGTTTCCACCTTGGAAGGAACAGTAGGTTTGGCCACGGCGCTGGCCCAGACCACAGGCAGCAGCCTAGTGGATTGAGGGGCTCCGGCCACCCATGCCCAGCCAGGTGGGGCAGGAGATACAGGTGCAGAACCGCCACCCCACTCCTCTGAGGCTGGGGGAAGGGAGGAAGCCTTAGGGAATTCTGACACAGGGTCTAAGCTACCACTGCGCATTTGGGGATCGTCGTGTTTCGGCTCCTGTGGGAGATTCTGTGTGGGGGACCCGTCAGGCCAGGTGTGAGCATACACTTGTGGACAACAAGCGTTCCGATTCTCTGCAAAACCGCTACCCAGGAGACGTGCTGTGCACGACGCATCCACGTGATGTGACACCTCCTCTTCCCCCCACTGGACACGCGGGACGACACCCAGGGGACACCGGTGGCCAGGAAATGCGTCTGCACGTGGGGGCTTTGGTCTCTGTGAGCGACTCCGGGCCCAGCAGTATCCACCCTTCCTGCGGGCCCCTCAGTCAGCCTTGCCCAGGAGATCAAACCCTGCCAGGAACTCCAGACACAAAGAGCCCGAGTCCTGTCGCACATCCTTACCAGCAGGAGTCAGCCTCGTCCTCACCTCCACCAGGATGGGGCGCTGGAAGCCTTGTCTCTGCAACCTTCCACCAGCCCCCCAGAGTCTCTTCCCGAGGCCAACTCTAATCCACGTCCTCTCGCTGCATCGGAACCACGAATGTGGTGTCTTTCAGTGAGTTCTGGGTCCTTCCAGCACATTACTGAGTGTGGGAGTGTCTGGGGAGCCCCTGAGCTCCGCATGGGCGTCAGAACGCGGTCTTGATGGTCCCCTACTTTTACAAACACAGACGAGGAGTCTTTCCAGAAATACTCACCCACCCGAGAAGCATCTGTGGGACCGGGCCTGTCCATGCCAGCGGGAGGGCAGCCACGGAAGGTGGCAAATCCCCCGTCAGAGGGCAGAAGTTAATCGCTGTCTTAGAAAACGAAACAGGGTCCTGCCTGAAGTTGGCGTGACCATGTCTCTCATTCACGGAGAAACATTTTGATCCTTTTCCTTGAAGCACTAATCCACAAAAACCTACATCTTGCTTACTCCTCAGATAGAGATGAGTGCTGAAACCACACGAAATGCCAGAAAACCAGTCCCGCGACATCCCCCTACCACGTTATAAATACCAGCCACCCCCCAGTGCAAATGAAGCCAGGGCACCACCCGGTAACAGGAAGCCAGGTGGAGACGGCAGAGAAGGGGACCCGTGGGAGCAAACACGAGACAGGAAGCTGCCCGGTCTAGGGGGGACCACAGGGCACCCCCCCCCACCAGAGTCCCAGCCAGCACTGCGCCCGCCTGGGCCAACACAGACAGAAGAGCTCACCATGAAAGCAAGCATGGTCCCAGCCCACAGAGGAGCAGGGTGGAAGCCTGATGCTGAGCCGGACACGGTCACCACCTTGTTCTAGAGTCTCCAAACCCCCCTTCTTTTGAAAGGAGGACAGTAAGGCTCAGAGGGAGGACATGATGTGCCAGCATTACACGGTTTGCAAAGAGCCCAAGCGGATGATCTTGGATGGACAGGGGACAGGGTGGGGGGGACGGCAGAGCACAGCCCTCGGGCCCCTCGTGTTGCGTGAGAAAGGAGTCGCTGCTGCACAGCCACAATCGCCGCCCTTGCGTTGAACAACACAGTTGAGTCGACACCAAGACTGGGGCCTGTCAGGTGTAAACCACATGCCCCCTGGGGCTTTTCAGGACAGCATGCTGACTCCTGGTCTGCGGCGTCTTCGTTGTGCAGTCTTAAAGCCCCAAACTGAGAAGCACTGTGACATATGCTTTATGTTCAGACCTATTTTATTTTTCTAATGTTAATTTAAGTTTTGGTCAGAGGAGGGCAGAGAGAGGGAGGGAGGAAGAGAGAGAGTCCCAAGCAGGCTCCGAGCTGTTAGTGCAGAGTCAGGCTCAGGCCTCAAACTCACAAACCGTGAGATCGTGACCTGAGCCAAAGGCAGGAACTGGACGCACAACGGACTAAGCCACCCAGGCTCCCCAGCGCTATTTTCAATTAGGGCCACCAGTGACTGGTTTCTTACTTTGTGAGAAAGGAATAAAAGAATTTAAAACACACACACACACATAATTTCTTCCTCTGCCAACTATTCAACCCATGAATTTATTTCCAGTAAAATACAATCCTGCATCCCGAGAGCATTTGGCATAAGACAGTTCTAGAAAACAAAAAGAAACACATCCGTGTTTCAGGCATCCTGTCTCGAGGACTCATGAGAAAGCACTTTATTTTAAAAATAATGACGGGTTACTGTGAATTCTGCACATACGATTTGCCGGGAACATGCTAAACGTGTCACGGTATTTTTTTCACCTCAAAACAAGCCAGTGAGAGGGGTATCTGGCATGTGCAGGACCCAGCATACACGCTCCCCTGCCTCGGGTGCAGGCAGGGAAATGGAGGTGGGGGGGTGGGGGGTGGGAAGGAAGCTCTGAGACTGTTCCCATTCACGACGACCCTTTCCTGGCCTCCGTATTTCCGATTCGGGCAATCCATATCAACATCACAGAGTCGGACTCTTATACACCGGTGCTCCAGGACGGTATGGTGGGGCGACCCTGGGAAAGTCGTTCTAGCTCCCAGAATCTGCTCTGTGACAACAGCACATCCCTGGGCGTGCCTCTGGGTGTCTTCAACATGTCCCACAATGCCGTGCACCCTGGAGACGGAGCAGGTGCAGAGAGCACAGAGAGACAGAGTGGAAGACGCCTCTCGTTGATCTCCTGGCCGGCATCCTGGGGAACAGTCAACATCAAGACAACAGGACAGAGAAGGAAAACCTGAAGCCATCAATTCCTGGAAAGAGCTCCATTTGGGTTGCAAGAGTGAAGAATGACAAGAGCCGTGCCGGGCTGGATAACTGTGGTTTTACATGACTTTAGTCTTCCCAATTCCTTCTGTGTACAAAGTCCCACCTGAAAGCAGAGCTTTGCAGGTCGTGGGGCTGGGAGCTCACGCGGGGGCTGCAGCCCAGCCCAACCAGCAAGCCTGGTGACCGGGACGGAAGGGGCTGGCAAAGCTGTGGCCCAGGCTTGCCAGGGCACTGGGCCAATGGGGGTCTGCACCCTAGAGGCCGGCAGTGGGGTGTTCAGCCTCTCTTCCAAACTCCGTGGCATTTACCATCTGCAATCTTCTCGACTTTTCAACCTTAAGAGCAAACACAAATGAGGGCACGCGCCTCTCCCCCTCGCCAAATTTGTATTATGATGAAAAAGTTCTTCTCTCACTTGGTGGAGAGAAAAACATTCCATGAATCCCTTGGAAATCATAAATAACACGGTTTCAAGAAGCTATGATGTCATCCTTGCTTCCTGAGCAAAAAAAAAAAAAAAGTCAACATGACATTTCAATGAGCACCAAACACAAGACAACAGCTCTCTCCAGGGCTGGGCTCCAGTCAAGTCCTCCCTGAGCGCGGGTCTGTTTATCTTGCACTGAAGTCCCAGCCACATCAGGAACACAAAGTGAAGGGGACCATCAAGGGGACGAGGGTTTGATTCGAACCGGAGACGGGTCGCGGTGCGTCCAACCGAAATAGACCACGGTGCGTTCTGTGATGAATAACTCTTCCATCCACACCTGCCCTGCCTTCCTTCCCTCGTTCCCCACATGCTTGTCCCACATCCTGGACATGGCACTGGGCTCCCAACTCAGAGCTGAGAGGGGGCTCTGAGGTCCAGTAGGAACCGGAGGGGCAGCCCAGCGGGGGCTGCGGGGAAGGGCCCCTGGACGTCTCAGAAGCCTGAGCAGAACCGGAAGGGACACAGGAATGGTGCCCGCGGCGACCAGGGAAAGGCCATCCCAGAAGGAAGGGCAGGGAGCCGGTGGACCCAGTGTCAGAGAGGCTACACCGCCTTCTTCCCGCGCACCTGCAGGACGAGAGACACACCTCACGTCCACCAAGATGCTCACTAGATTTCAGAAGAAAGGGCTCTGGAGAGCACAGCCAGCCGTCACGAGGGTGTTGTAAGAGAGAGAGCAGGTAGTTCAGTTCAAGTTGACGGAGGGGGGGGAGGGGGGGCGGGGCACTCGCTAACCAGGTGTCCGGCCCCTCACTCAAGTGAGGACCTATCTCTCACCATCCCGGAGGCTGGCGCTCCCACACCGAGGACAGGGGCTTCTCAGCCAGGCGCAGGGTCCCCGGGTGACTGCAAGAAGTCCCGGACCCCATCATCACTGCCCCCACAGACTCTCCTATATGTCCCCCTTGGGCCCCCGCAGGCACCCCCTCCCCCCACCTCTGGCCTCGGTGTCCCTCCTCGTGGGTGAGCTCCAGCTGTGACCCCGAACCCCCCAGCTGCCCCCTTGTGCTGCTTTCAGCCGGGATTTTGTCAGATGCATGGCTGGCGACCACCACCCACTTTCTGCAGCCACGTGCAGACTGCTCCTTCCGTGCACCCCGGGTAGTTTTAGCTCCTGGATCGTCCTGATCTCTCCAATGTCTCTGGAGAAGCCCCAGGAGAGATCCCTTCAGCACCCACCCTCCCTGCCTTTGTGTCCCTCTTCTCAAAAAGTTTGTCCTCGCCGCCCCAGCGCATCCCACACCTGACATCACCAATGACGGCGGCTCCTCTGTCCGCTCAAACATCACACCTGTCATCCCCTGTTCGTCACTCACACTCACGCCCTCTGGCCCTGAGGCTCCAGAAGATGTCAGCCCCTGGCATGAACTCCCACCTGTGGACCCCAGTCCTAGTCCCTCCTGACACAGGTTGGATCTTACATTATGACCACTCAACTCCCTTGCACGCCTGAAACACTCCAAGTCTGGTTAACAGTGTGGCTGTACCAACTCCAAGCCTCCCCACTGCCCAGAGAGAAAAATCCACAACCTGCCGGTGATGCCAACTTATGTTCTATTGGTGGCCAGGCACCCAGGGAAGATAACTACCACTGTGCAGGGTGTGTGGGAAAGGGGTCCTCACACATTCTCTCTCCCTGCACGCCCACTCTGGGCTGATGACCATGCTCCCAGTGCAGGCAGAAGTAATGCCAAGAAGACTCCCAACTTGTCTTCTGCACACTCAGCCGACCCACATAAATCTGGACCATAAAAGCTGGCTTCCTTCGTTTCACTCAACAAATACTTACGGGAGATTCTTCTAAGTGCTGGAGATTCTGTAATGAAGGGAGAAAAAAGGAACAAACCCCTGCTTTCACTGTGATTATATATTAGTTTCCCATTACTGCTGTAACAATTTCTTCCAAATTTAATGTCTTAAGTCAACACAAATTGACAGTTCTGGAGGGCGAGAGTCCAAAATTTGTCTTCAAGGGCTAAAATCAAGGTGTCTGCATGGCTGGCTCCTTTTGGGCTCCAGGAGAGAATCCGTTCCTTTCTTCCTTCACTGACAGAAAGTCAGCGTCCCTTGGCAACTGGTCACATCGCACAACCTGGTCCATCATCACGTGTCTTCCTCCCTTTCGATTTATCGCCTGGTTAGGATCTGCATGGAATACCTTACCAATCTTATTTCCAACTCCTTTGTGTCTTGGTACCTACAGTGAGTCTCTTGTAGACAGCACAGAGCTGGATCATTTTTGAAAGAAATACGTGCCGTAAATCTCTGCCTTTTATTTGGATACTGTAACCCATTTACATTTAAAGTAGTTAATATTCAGGAAGGGCTTGCTTCTACCATTTTGTTATTTATATTTCATATTGTTTTACACCATTTTTGTGTCTCATTTCCTCCATTACTACCTTGTTTTGTGTTAATTTCTCTAGTATACTGTTTTTATTCCAATCTCACTTTCTTTTCTTAATAGTTTCTGTTTATTTTCTTAATTAAATCTTTCTTTGGTTATTTCCTACTTCATAACCTGGAGATAATAAGTAACGTCTTTAATAGATAACAACATAGATTAAATAATACCAACTTAGACTTAATTATATAAAAACTCTACTATCATACAGCCCCTCCTTTCCTTTACATTGTTTTTGTCACAAATACATCTCTATACACTGGGTGCCCATTAACATAGATTTATATTGAATTTTTATTCATTTGGATTTTAAACCATATAGGAAAAAACAAAAGAAGAGTTATAAGCCCCAAATACAGTACCTAGCTCTCATATTTTTCTCTATAGTTGCTTTTACACATGTTCTTTATTTTTTCATATGGCTTTGAGTTTCTATCTATTGCCCCTTTATTTCAGCCTAAAGAAATCTTTTTAGCATTTTTTAGAGGTCAGGCCTAAATGTAATGAGCTCCCTCAGCTTTTGATTACCCAGGAATGTCTTAATTTTGCCTTCATTTTTTAAAAAGTCTTATGTATGTATGTATGTATTTTGAGAGAGACAGAGTGGGGGAGGGATAGAGAGAGAGGGATAGAGAGAGGGAGAGATAGAGAGAGAGGGAGAGATTCCCAAGCAGGCTCTGTGCTGTCAGCACAGAGCCTGATGAGGGGCTTGAACCCATGAACTGTGAGATCACAACTGAGCTGAGACTGAGAGTTGAACACCTAACTGACTGTGTCACCCAGGCACCACTCACCTTCATTTTTGAAAGAGAGTTTTGCCAGATATAAAATTCTTGATTAACGGTTACAGTTGACCCTTGAACAACAAAGGTTTGCACTGCACGGGTCCACTTATATGTAGATTCTTTTCAACAATTACAGTACAGCCCTGTAAATATAATTCCTCTTCCTTATGATTTTAACAACATCTTTTCTCTACAGTACTTTACTATAAGAGTACAGCATTGTAACACACAACATATGTGTTGAGTGTCTATGTCATTGGTAGGGCTTCCAGTCAATAGTAGGCTATTAGTAGTTAAGTTTTGGGCGAGTCAAAAGTTGTACGTGGACTTTTGGCTGCATGGCAGGGGGGAAGGGGGTCTGCCCCAACCCCCACGCTGTTCAAGAGTTGACTGTATTTCTTTCAGAACCTTAAATCTCTCACCACCTTCTTTCTGGCCTCCATGCTTGCTGTGGGGAAATTGGCTGTTTTTCTTACTGAGAATCCCTTGTACGTGAACATGACAAATTTCTCACTTGCTGCTTTCAAGATTCTTTCTTTGCCTTTATCTTTTGAAAAATATGATCATAGTGTGTCACAGTACGGATATCTTTATTTGCCTGAAGTTCACTGAGATTCTTGGATGCGCAGATTTAGGTATTTCCTCATTTTGGTGAGTTTCGGCAATTATTTCTTAAAATATTCTTCCTTTTCTCCCTCCTCATCTTCTGGGACTCCATTACGCATCTGTTGTTACACTTAATGGTGCCCCAGGGATCTCTTAGGATCTGTTCATTTTTCCTCATTCTTTTCCTTTCTGCTTTTCAGACTGGATCATCTAAATGGAGCTATCCTCAAATGTGTTGATTTTCTTCTTCCTGATAAAATCTGTTGTTGAACCTCCCTAGTGAGTTCTTCATTTTAGATACTGTCTTTTCAACTTCAGAATTTCTACTTGGTTTATTTTCATATTTTCTTTCTGTGTGCTGATATTCTCTATTTATTTAGACTTCATTTTCCTGGTTTCCTTCAGTTTTTGTCTATGATTTTCCTTTAGCTCTTTGAGCAGATTTAAGATTATTGAGTTAAAGTCTTTTCATAACAAATCCAAGGTCTGGGCTTCCTCAAGGACAATTTCCATCTATCTATTTTTTCCTGTGAGTGGGTTATACTTTCTTGTTTCTTTCTATGTGTTGTAATTTTCTGTCAATAACTGGACATTTTGAATATTATGATGTGGTAACTCTGGAAATCAAAATCTCCCTCTCCCCAGGGTTTGCTGCGGCTGCTTTTTTTGTGGGCTGTAGTCGTTTAGTGCCTCTTTCTGGAATACCATTCCTTGTCATGTGCGGTCACTGAAGTCCCAGTTGTGCGAGCTCAGCGGTCAGCTAGTGATTTAACGGACAGGTCACACGCCTGAAGCCAACATCGTAAAATACTCTCCCAGGATTGGCAGATCAGCTTGTGTTTGTGCGCTCCCTCCACGCTTGGCCACGCCATTTACAATCCCGCCCTAGCCTTCACTTCCAGCTTGAGCAGAGCCTGAATGTTGGTTAGAGATAAAAGTGGAGGGTCTTCCCAGACCTTCCTGAGCTCCCAGCCCTGGGCATGTGTGTGGCCTCCCAGACCCTCCAGGAAATGTGGGAGATGTTCAAAGCTCTATTCCCTTTTGCTTATCCTCCCCCCAGCCTCATCCTAAACCTTCAGTCTGATTGCTGCCTGTTCTGCTGTTACCCCTTGCCTCGTGCTAACATATCTGTCTTCAAATGCCTCTGACAAATGCCACCCCCAAGTCTGTTCCAGCCCTGCGAAGGTTCCAAGGAAAGTAAAACAAAGCCCCCAAGCAATCTCTCTGGGAGGCACCTGCCAGACACACAGCCATACATCTAGGAGACCAAAGTCAGTATTGCCCCTTCTGGCATGAGCGAGTCACATGAGGAACACAGGCCAGCATCCCCACAGCCACCATGGAGCTGGGACATGCGGGGTTGTAGGAGGGCAAGTTAAAATGCCACAGTAGGGTCATCCTGAAATTCAGGAGCTTCTTTCTTCATAAAACATTCCCCTGGGTGACTAATTTTTTATTAGATTCCGGAATTTGGAAACGTTGTTTATGATCGTGTTTTCCAGCTTAATCAGCGCTTGAGTGGAAGAGACTCGCTGGCTGCTGGATCAGAGGATGGGGCTGCAGGGATGAGAAGAGTCACGAGGGTGCCCCGGGACGGGACGGTGGCAGTGAGAACAGGAAGGGAGACATGGCGTACTGAGAAGGTACGGACAGAAGGGTCTGCAGGCAGGTTGGAAAGCTGGTCACAAAAACTCTGGATTTGCCATGACAGGCCTGACTCCTGTAGGAGCCCTCCAGACTGGTCTCCCTGCGCCCAGCTCAAACTTCTGTCACCTGTTCTCAACAGAGCAGCCGGCGTGAGCCTTTCAAACGCCAAATCGGGTTATGTTACTCCCATGCTCCAGCGCCCCGTCTCAAGTTCCTACCATGGCCGGCAGAGCCCTGCATAATCTGACTCCTTGAGACCTCTCTGTCCACCCCTCCTAACCCACTCACTCTGTTCCATGCCGGCCTCGTTGCTGGTCCTCCCACTCACCATACAAGTTTCTGCCTCAGGACATTTGCACTTGTGTTCCCCAATACACTGGGCTCCTCCCTCACTTCCTTATGTATCTAGGCAAATGCCACTTTGCTAGAGGTGCCCTCCCCAGCTGCCTTGTGCAAACAGCAGATTCGACCACTCTTGCTTGTCCTGGCACTTCCTGCTCCCCTTTTAATTTTTTTGATGTGTATTTATTTTTGAGAAAGACAGAGACAGAGCGTGAGTGGGGGAGGGGCAGAGAGAGAGGGAGACACAGAATCGGAAGTAGGCTCTGGGATCCGAGCCGTCAGCACAGAGCCCGATGCGGGGCTCAAACCCACAAACCGTGAGAGGCTGAGCTGAGCCAAGATCCCGACCTGAGCCAAAGTCGCACACTTAACTGACTGAACCCCCCGGGCGCCCCTGGTTGCCTCTTTATCTGATCATTCTCCTTCCACATCCCCTTTGCCCCACAGGATATTAGCTGTGAGCATGAGACCGTGGTTTTCCTCGTGTCTGTATCCCCAGCACCTTGAACAACACCTGCAGGCAGGACGGTGAAGTGCATCTTTCCTGAGGTCACAAATTATACAGTCTCATGAGAGACACGGTCATTCTGCTCGGAGACTCCACGGATGAGAAGGGAAGAGAAACCAGCACACCAGTGATGGTTTACAAAGGATGGGCTCCACACTGCCAACAGGCACGGGGAGGAGGGTCAACAGTGTTCCTGGGATTCGCTGAGCCCCGTGGACACGATGGCACGAGAGGACCAGGCAGCCTGCAGCCCCATTGGGACGATCCTGCCTCTTCCTTTTTTGGTCCACCTAAGGCTTCATTTGAAGAGAAACAAAGCAAAATATTCCTGAACCTTAAAATAATGTTGAAAAATAACTAGCCCACAAAAATTAACTCCAAATGGATTAAAGACTTGAACATAAGACCTGAAACCATAAAGCCCCTAGAAGGACACACGTGTAGTACCTCCCGCACATGGGTCTGGGCGAGGATTTTTTTTTTAATGTGAACCAAAAGCAAAAGCAACAAAAGCAAAAATAAACAAGTGGGGAGACATCAAACTATAAGAGCTTCTGCGCAAAAACAGAAGCCGTCAACACAATGACATTTTTCTACCGAATGGGGATCATGTTTGCAAGTCATACATCCGAAAAGGAGTTAATGTCTAAACTATATAGTAAATTCATACAACTCAGTAGCCAAAAAAAAAAAAAAAAAAAACCCAAAAAACAATCAAATTTAAACATTGGCCAAGGAACTGAGCAGACATTTCTCTGAAGAATTCATCCAGATGCCAACAGACACACGAAAATGTGCTCCGCATCACTCATCGTGGGGGAAATGCAAGTCCAAGCCATGATGAGACACCACCCCACACCTGTCAGAGTGGCTGACATTAACAGGAGATGACAGGTGCCGGCCAGGAGGCCGAGGAAGGGGAGGCCTCGTGCACGGTTGGTGGGAACGCAGACTGGTGCGGCCGCTCCGGACGACAGTGTGGAGGGTCCTCGAAAAGCTGGCAGTAGACCCTCCCTGCGGCCCAGCCATCTCACTACCGGGTATTCGCCCAAAGGAAACGAAATTGTCAACTTGAAGGTACCTCCGCCCATGCCGACTGCAGCCCTGTTCACAGCCGCCAACACGTGGAAACCTACGTGGCCACTGGCAGAGGAGCTGATGCTGAGGAAGATGTGGTTCTCTCTCTCTCTCTCTCTCTCTCTCTCTCTCTCTCCCACACACACACACACACACACACACACTGGCTGGAATATTATTCAGCCATAAAAAAGACAAGTACCATATGATGTCTCTTATACACAGAATCCAAAAACGAAACAGAATGAAACCGAGCCCATAGATGCAGAGAACAGGTTGGTGGTTCCCACAGTCCGGGGGTGGGGGAGTGAGTGAACTGTTGTTCCGTGTTTCGGTTTAAGCAAGTTGACTAATAAAAGAGGAAAAGAGAGAAAACAGCTGGTCTACACCACAGGCAGAGTCGGTACCCAATTCCTACGCTCTGGCCCCTGCCTGGGGGAGCCCTGCCACTGACCACTGCAGGGTCAGGGCTCTGCTCCCTGGTCCTAAAATCCAACACGAAGGGGCTTCCGTGCGGTGCCCTCCAGCTCCAACAGTGTGGGTCCGAGTCCATAAACATTTGGACAAACAGCAGAGCACCCTCATGAATAAAACAGTTGAAACCGAGGATTCACCAACCGTTTACTTTCCCCCCGGGGGACTCTCTGCCATCGCTTGGCTTTGACCATCGGTCCTTGGAATGAGGTTTAATGAGCAGCTGTGATTCAGGCCGTGCAGTTGCAGTGAGTTGAACTTTGATATTACATTTTTCATTCTCTTCCTTGCATTTGAAAGATTTGCACCAGGTTTAGGAAGACTCCCTTCTCGGCTTTGTTTACAACAGACGCTAGGGAACTACAGCAAAGAAGGGAGAAGCACCATCACCTCTCCACATAAACTTCCATCCGCTTCCCCAGTAGATGCAAAAAAACCCCAAAGCAGGTGGCGGGGTGGGCACAGACCCCACAGAAACGCACAGAGTCCTCTCCTCTTAAAGACACACAATCCTCACGTCACATTTTTAAAACCCTTGACATTTAAAAGAGAGGCTCCCTCCTGCGAAAGCCGTTTCTGATTAACTGTTACGGCCAGTAATGCAAAACCAAATCCCATGGGGTTCTTTATCACAACGGACTTACAGTCTTTGAAAAATGGGAACAATCAATATCTAAAAGCACCCCACTAGGGAATGGAGAGCGTGTGCTGGAGGATGAGGGGTTCTCCGTGGGGTAACGAAAATGTTCCAGAATCAGATAATGGGATGATTGCACAAGGACATTAAAAGCCATGGAATTGTGCCATTTAAAGGGGTGAACTGCACCAATGTGCCTGAGCAGGGGGATCAGGAAGGGCCTATGGATCAGAGAGGCTATCACAGCTCTCCCCCGACCCACAAAGCCCCACACAGCCCCCTACATTCACCGGCCCCTCTCCCTGTGTGTGGCTGGCTGAGTCCAAGCCCCACACTGGCCTCTCCTCCAGACCACTCCAACTGGGGTCCCCGTCCTGCCACCTGCCATGCGTCCCCGAGGGGATCCCTGTAACGCGCCCCCCCCCAAGCTCAGCCACAGG
The DNA here is from genome assembly GCF_046562875.1 of Panthera onca. Lineage (NCBI taxonomy): Eukaryota > Metazoa > Chordata > Mammalia > Carnivora > Felidae > Panthera > Panthera onca. The sequence goes on along the minus strand of NC_138340.1, from coordinate 62,289,378 downwards.
CGCTGTCCTGACCATGGCTGCCTCCTCTCTGGTCTGCCCCCCAAAGTCGACTGTCACACATCCCCCAAGGGACGCGCTCAGGTGCGCGGGCCGGCCATGCAGTTCCAGACGCTAAAGCCCACCCCCCCCCACCCCAGACTACAAATCCAAGCCTTGTGCACCTGACGCACACACCTGGGCAGCCTCAGGCACCTGCCCTGGGCGCCCACTGTGCACTTCTGTGGTTCCCGGGCCCATTTGCTCCCACACGCTCAGCGATTGTGGGACCGACCTGGCCTCTGTAACCTGGTGACTCTGCAAACCAGAGAAATGTGTCGAGAGCTGCCCTGCCCTCCTGCTCAGTGCAGCTGGGAATGAGTTCGAGGGGGCCCGGGCACCCTGCTCCATAGGTGACCCTGTACAGGGGAGGGCGGATCCGAGGGATGAAGGGGGCCCTGGGGGTGTACCCGCCCCGTCCAGCTCTTGGAGGCTGGGGGGGGCTGGGGGAGGCTGCGCTCCTTACAGCATCCCGGGCCCCCTGTGGCCCCTTCCCTCTGCTCAAGGTCCCCTGGAGAGTCTGTCCTCCCCTCCCCTTCCCTCTCCCACCAGCCCTCACCCCAACCCTCTCACCGTGCATGGCACCACTGGCCTGTTCAACCCTCCTTCTGTTCAGGAGTCGAACTATTTTATGAAGTTTCTACTGGATTTGAAATCAGACCTCGGAGGCAGGTCCTCACGGGGCTCCTGTCAAGTCTCACTGGCTAATTGGACCATCACTCGAGGAGCACGCCCATCAGCCCGGAGGCTTCATAGCTGGGTCCTCGGGCTGCCCAGGGGGATGACCCCAGTGGGCCACACCAGCCTCTCCCCCAGAACCGACAGACCCCGTGTCTGCAGACAGGGCCCCGGCTGTGTGGATGGCGACCCCCAGGAGAATGTGCTGAGTAAGCCCGGATCCGTCCAGTTTCGAGGTTAAAGTCTCCTGTTCACAGTGATGTCTCCATCCTCCTCCTCCACTGCACTCGAGACTCGCCGTGTGCATGTTCTCGAAGGTTTTCCACGTTGATCTGGGATGCACTAATGTCCTCTCGTGGGGCGCCCTGGGGGCCGACAGGTGCCGACGCTTTGTGGCCTGAGCTCAGGTCTCCCAGACACTCTCCTTGTAGAGATGACCTAACAGCGGCTTTAGCCCTGACACAAACCCTCGGCAAGTGCTAGAACTCTCCGCCTGGTGGTCAAGGACACTGCAGGGAATGCGTACCTTCCCCAGGACGCTCGCTGCTTCTAAACTGGGAAGGACCCGAGACCCACCTTCCCTGAGGGTGTGAGCGCATCTTCTGGATGAAAAGACACTGCTACCTATGTGCCCTCCACATCCAGAGTCGCCTCACCTGCTTTCACCTCAGGAGACACCTGTCTGCCTCGGATCCCTGCTAAGACCTTCTTGTCTTGACGTTGCTTAACCCTTTCGAGCCTGTGTCTCTTGCCAGCCAGGCTGGATCCGATTTGGACAGGGCACTTGGGGAGAAGGCCTGCGGGGATGCCACCCCAGATTCAGGTGGGCCCTGGGGCCAAGAGCAGGAAAGGAAGATTCCCCCCACTCGGGAGCCCACTTCTGCCTCTTCACACTTGGATCCTTTGAGTCTGGGGGTCATTGGGAAGGGTCTGTGGTTTAAGCACGTAGGGACGGGGGGGGTGCTAAAGTGGGGCACCCTGAAACCCGCCACCCACCCAGCTCTGCAGCCCTACACTGCCCCTGTGCAGCCCCTACATTGTCCCCGTCCAGCCCCTACACTGTCCCTGTGCAGTCCCCACACTGTCCCCGTGCAGCCCCACACTGTCCCCGTCCAGCCCCCACACTGTCCCCGTCCAGCCCCACACTGTCCCCATCCAGCCCCACACTGTTCCCATCAAGCCCCCAGACTGTCCCCGTGCAGCCCCACACTGTCCCCGTCCAGCCCCCACACTGTCCCCGTCCAGCCCCACACTGTCCCCGTCCAGCCCCCAGACTGTCCCCGTCCAGCCCCCACACTGTCCCTGTGCAGCCTCACACTGTCCCCGTCCAGCCCCATAGGGGACAGGAGGACCCGAGTCCGTATGGCTGTGAGGAGGTCACCACAGAGTGGGCCAGGGCCCCTGCCATGTCCATGTGTTCACCAGCCCGCACACCCAGGTCCGAGGAGAGAGTCATACACCTCGGGTCTCACCCACACCCTGCACCTCTCCTCGCTCCTCCCTGCAGTCACCCCGATGTCTCCCAGAGTCTGGAAGTCCAAGGCTGTTGTCTGGTGGGTCAGCTTGGGCAGAACGTGGATGGCTCACCAGGTGCGTGCAGGCCCTCCCACCAGCCATGCCATGGCCCTGCCACACTCACCACTGCCCAGACTCGCCACCCTGCGCTGGCCTAGGGGGCCTTCTCAGGAGCCTTTCAGCTGGACAGCGGCTCCACACTGCTCTTCTGTGCTCTGGGCGCCCCCTCCGACCACCATGTGCCCTCTGGCCCATCCTCAGCCATTTTTCTCATCCCCTTGAGCACCGGGCCCTCCGTCAGCCTGCCAGGCCCCGTCCTGGGCTGCTGTGGGTGGCTCGAGCTTCTCTCTAGTCCAGAAAGCTGCCCAGCCCACAGGCGGGACTGGATGGGTGCTTTGGCGTGGGCTTCTCCTCGTCTTCCAGACGGCACGGCGTCCCGTCTGCCGGCAGGCGCAGGTGCACACACCGCCCGGCAAGGCAGGTGGGGGAAGCCGGAAAGCTCTAGGGCTAGAAAGACGCCAACAGCTGGACCACCCTGCTGAGCTCTCAGCACCACAAAGGAGCTCTGGGGATCGTGGTCAGCGTCGCGAACCTGCCGTCCCCAGGACCCAGGACTTACGCTCTGGACTTTCATTTCTCCTTCTTCACATGGGGCAATGTCCCTTTCTCGACGTGGGAAGGATCACGGAAGTGACATACCACGCCCGGCACACACCAGCACCCAGCATATGCCCCTTCTAACAGGCTCTAGAAGCGACCTTCCTGCTAGGAAAGCAGGATGGGGACACGAGTGTCAGGGCACTGGATGGCGGGATGTGAAGGGTCTCGAGCACTTGCAGGGCCTGACTCGGCTCCTTCAGCAGGTGAAGAAACAGGGAGGTCCCCTCAGGCGCAGCTGGTTTGCTACTCGCAAACGTGGTGGGAGAAAGAGCAGCCAAAGTCCTCGCATGGGCCGTGGGGGCTACAGGACAGCCACCGCAGTGAGGGGACACCAGGCAGCTCTGCCCCTTGCAGCTGTGCCTGAGGGGGGCCGGTGGAAGGTCTCGGCCGTCTCAGAACCTGGGGAGGCTGTGAGAAACTCATGATAGCCCCCTCCACTCAGGAAGCGACTTAGAGAGGGCAGTTCCCCACAGGCCCCCGAGATCGATCCCAGGGTCTGGGAGGACCACAAGGCATTCTGCAAAGACCTGCACTCAGCCACAGCCCCAGCCTTGCGTGTGGCCCACGTGGTCACCAGGGCCCCAGGGAGGAGCCAGCCCCCTTCCACGGGGACAGGGCACAGACAGAGTGGCAAACAGCAGGACTCAACAACGGTGAGAGCCTTGCTCTGAGCTTGGGATTTCCCCCAAACGGCACCAGGAGCCCTCCAGGAACTCGAAGCAAAATAACCACCGAATCAAGTTGGCGCCAGGTTTGGCTGTTAGTTTTCCCGAAAGCAGAAGAGAGCGAATATTCAAATCATCACTCGATGGGGAGGGCAGTTTTTTTTATTAAATAATATTAAATAACAACAGATTTTCAACTTGGCTCTGCTTAATATCCCGACTAAACTCCATTAATAATCGAGAAGCTAAGAAAACATGTTTTTCGTGATTTTTCTTGGGCTGCCCCACGCTCCCTCCGTTCCCTGGAGGTGGGTGTATTTTTATGTTATGAGAGGCCAGCTTTTCAGCAGGCATTCTGAGAAAGAGGGGGTTTTTTGCAGGGATGAGAGTGGGAAGCTCCTGATGTAGATTCCAGAGGAAGCTGGAGTTTGGACAAGAGAGGTTCAGCTTTGCTCAGAGTTTACTTAGTACCGCACAGGCGGGTCAGGGTCAGGTCAGAGTGGGACCTTCTGCCCCCGAAGCCAAGCCCAGGGGCAAGGAGATACTGTGAGGAGAGCACAAAGTCTACATCTACTTTTAAGATGGATGGTGAACGTTCTGGCTCTGTGTCCCCTCACCAGGGTGTGCAGCTGAGCGGCCCTTCCGGAACTTTCCACACAGCACCAGCTTCCAGGAGGGTCGGGGAGCCTAGGACCTCGGAGACTGCAGCCTGTGTCTCAAACGCCCTGGGGCTTCTGCCTGAGGCCCTGCGTTCGGATGTGCCCACTGGAGCGGTGCACCTGCCCCGGGGGCGCAGGGGCACCCACAGGGGAAGGGCCTCCAGCAGCCTTTTCAAAAAGTGGTGAGTTCCTTCCTCTGAAGTGGCTCGGAGTCCCCTCCCCAGGAAACAGCCTTGGCCTGGGGGTGTCCCTCGGTTGCCACATGGATGCTGACCGCTGACAGCACACGTGTCCCCCCACATCCAGGGTCCCCCCAGATGCACACATCCACGGCCTCACCTCGCCCCAGCTCCTCAGGCCCGCAGTCCAATGACCACAGCCCCTGCTGGGCAGCCGAAGGCCCACCCAGCGTGCACTTGTGCCCCCGCACAAGTGCTCTGACACCCACCACACTGGACTCGGCTCCCAGGCCTCCCAGCTACCCTGCTCTGGCCACCCCCTGGGACCAATTCCATGACCCTGCGTGATGCCAGCCCAGAGATGACGCCTCCAATTTCACTGCATTTAACCCACTTCTGGACCCCATGAAATTTGAGCATCTGGAGGGAAAACGGCACCTGGGATCCTGTGTGTGCACGAGAAGGTGCTGGAACAGTCAGAGCAGGCTGGCTTCAAGGGCAGCATGATCCAGGGGCACACCCACCTTTCCTCGTGTTCATTCCCTCACTCTGCCAGCACCCAGGTCCACCTGGGGGACTGGAGGCCAGCGGGTCCCCTACAGATGGGTCCATACAGCACTCCCTCCTTGTGGGGCGGACGAGTGAATCAAAAACTTCACTTGGAAAGTTCAACACATTACACTTTTATTCATTTCCAACATCAGCCACATTAATTTCTAGCTAATTAAAAGTTTAACAGCCTCGGGGCCCCCGGGGAGCTTGGTCAGTTGAGCATCCAACTTTGGCTCAGGTCATGATCTCACGGTTCCTGGGTTCGAGCCCCATGTCGGGCTCCATGCCGACAGCTGGGAGCCTGGAGCCTGCTTCAGATTCTGTGTCTCCCCCTCTCTCTGCCCCTCCCCTGCTCATGCTCCGTCTCTGTCTCTCAAAAATGAATAAACGTTAAAAAAATATATTTTTTAAGCTTAACAGTCTCAACCCATGGCATAGTGTTTATAGTCACTGAACACTTACCCTACTGGGATAAAGGGGGGGAAGTTCAACAGATCAGGGCTCTTTCACCATAGGAAATTCCTCACAGCCATTGAAAGGATGATGTAGGTATGTGTGAGCTTGTAGAAGGAGCCGGCGACACACTTTGCAAGAAAAAAGCTGCCACACACCATCCCCGTGTACCCTAGTCCTGTTCAAATTCTACACGGCACACAAGCGTACAAGGAGGGCCTTGGGGACACTCACTGACCAATGGCTACATCTACCTCTGGGAGGAGAGGGGGAGCAGGTGAGAGCAGGTGGGAAGAGGTGAGGGCAGGGAAACCACCTAAGAGCAGGTGGAGACAGGTGAGGGCAGGTGGGGGCAGGTAGAGATATGTGGGGACAGGATGGCTGGGTTTTCCCGGAGCAAACCTTCGCTCGTCCTGAAGGCAAGGGCCGCAGCGCATTCGGCCACTGAGTGGAGAGCCCCTTGGGCCCTCCCGGGGATGGCGAGGGGGGCGTCCTTGCTAGCACTCGTCTCCCCCAGGACTATGAGCTGCTGGTGCCCCATCAGAGGTGAGCTTCCGGTCTCCTGGACGAAGGCAGATGAGCTTCCCGGGGAAGCGCCAGGCCGGTCCCCCAGGGCCCTTGGCCATGGCTGTGGGGGCAGGGAGATGCCTCAAAGTGAGTAGGATCGAATCTGACCCCGTGTTTTTATGAAGATCCTCTATCTTCAAGTCGGAGGGGGGGGCGGGGGGAGGGAGGCAAGACCATCTAACAGGCGCGCTGTGACCAGGAGGGTCCACACCAGGAGGGCTGACAGCCTGCCACCGACTCCCCGCGGCCCCCTCCCGAACCTTTGTCCGTCTCCTGGGCCGGCACGCGGTCCTGCAGGTCTAGGCTCCTAATGGAATACGGACTGTTCCCGGGACCCCCTGCGCCCACGAGAGCCCCTCGGCCAGCACAGGTGACCCTCCGGCCTCCACGGCCTGCTGTCCGCACTCTCCCGGGTCACAGGTCCCCGCCCCTGCTCACCAGCACTGCTGTCCCGGATCAGTCACAGCCCAAAAGTTGTGGTCTGGCAAGTGACGTCGATGAGGACGTGAGTAGACCCAACACAAAGAATTACGGGTCCAGTCCTGGAGGATTTCTGTGTCATGGCTCAGTGTCTGTTGTGACCCTACAGAGAACGTCAGGCCCCTCTGGAATGTGACAGGAAAGGCCGTTTCCCCGACCTCTGCCCTGACCAGAAACTTCTCCAGATTCCTGCTTGCTGGAGGTCACCGTGGCGGCCAAGAGCGGAGCCTCCTTGTCTCAGAACCACGCGGGAGGGGGTGGGTGAGGAGACAAGCATACTCGGAACGGAAAACTCTTCTGCTACCGAACGTTCGGACCCCATTTCCTGGATCTCTCAGGGGCCCAATCCTGCTGTTCCTCAAGGTGCTTCTGTCCCTGTGTGTCTGGGGATTTGGGAGTTGGAGCAGGTGCACAACCAGGTGTGACGGCAAGCGTGTGATGTTGAGTCCCGGCCCCGCCTGCAGGCGGGTGGTTCGCACACTCCCGCCAGGGGCCGTGGGACCAGCCAGAAACCCCGCCCCTCGGGCGACAGGACATCTTGCCCTTGGATTCTGCCCCTGCCGTGGCCCAGCGCCACCCCCATCGCAGCCCAGGAGGAAAGGACCAGCCACCTGGGCACAGCCCCAGAGGTCGGGCGGGGAGCAGTGGACACACATGTCACAGAAGACACCAGTTAACTCGAAAACCCCTCCTCTCTACATGAACGGGGTGGATTCTTCGATCCTAAAGAGGCAGGCAGAGGCCAAAAACCAACGTGTATCCACTTGGTGTGGAAACCTGCACCGCTCAGCCTCTGTTTGGTCATAGGGCCCCAGGCCTCTGCAGGTCTACAGACTGAACAGACTGCCCAGCCAGGGCCACCCCCGCCCCCCACCACCGGCCGTTCAGTGAGGCAGCGCTTCTGCTCCCGCCAGTGAGCGCGCCCAGAAGACGCAGGCAGGAGAGGCCCCCCGGGCCTGGGAGCCCTCAGGACCCTGCACTTGGAGCCCCGAGACCCTGTCTGCCTGACGCCAGGGCCCCCACCCGCCGCACTGCCCGCCGAGTTGGCCGCCCGCGTGACTCTCCTCCTTAGACTTCAATCTAACGAAACCCTATTTATCCTCAAAGCTTCTGGGGCGAGGAAAGCAGCTACAAGGGCAACAATGCCTGCCCGTCAGGACTCAGAATATAAAGTTGACCTGACTGATCTATGAGGGGACCACAGGTCACCCCTCCAGCAAGACACACAGCCAATGCTCCAGCGAGTGCACCCAGTGTAACCTTGGGAAACGTGGGGTCACAGGAGCCAACTACCCTCCGCAAACACCTACGCTGAAATAACAGAACTTGTGGATATGTTTCCACTCATTACTCTTAGATTTTTTGAAGGGTCGGTATTTTAAGTTTTTTTGAGTTGAACTTGTGGGACTCCACAGGAGGTGACATTTCCAAGTACCCCGAGTTCCCATGCTTGCTGCGGGACTGCAGAGAGATGCCCGTTTTCAAAAAGGGGAGACAGCCTGGTTCCGTGGTCCTTCCGAAACGGACCGCATCTGCACAGCCCTCCTTCACCTCCACCTGGCCCCCAGCAACAAAGACGGACAAAACGCCCCTCATGCAGCCAGCTGTAAGACCCGCAAACCACGGCCACGCAGTCAACCTGCTTGGCTGGCCAGGCGGCCCCACAGGGGAGATTCCTCTGGCTTTCTCGTCCTGTGATGCTGAAAGTTCTCCCCACCGTGGGTGTGCTGGAGGGTTCCACCCACGACTGAGAGCACTTCCTGGGGATGGCTGCTGCAGAAAACAAAGTTATAAGTATCTGCTGGGAATTTCGCAGGTGTTTGGTTTGTGAACAGAAACACCAGCTTTCCAAGAGCAGGGTTCCAGATGCCCTCCCCAGCCATTCCCCGCGGGCAGAGGGAACACGCGGGGTCCTGATGGCAAGGGGTTCAGAGAAGGCTCCCTTCCATTGGACAAAAGGGGCTTTTAGAACCAGCTTTCTGGTGAACTTAATATGTTAACATATTGTAAACTATAAGGAAGAGAGATTAGGTCTTTGTCCCAGTTTCCAACACAGAGCTGCTAAAATCCTTGGGGTTTCCTAAGTGCAAGAGCAGGGAGGTGTCTCTTGTGCTAACGGGGTGGGGTGGGGGCTGGTCTGTAGCTGCTGGGTCAGAACCCAGGTGACACCTGGACTGGTGTCTGGAGTGGGGAGGGGCCGTGCTGGGGGACGGAGCCCTCAGCCTGGGGGGTCTGACGCTGTCTCTCCGGGTAGATGGTGTCAATCAGCATGAATGTATTAATTAACAATTGATGACTTGGACAAATTTCAACAAGTTGCTAACTAAAGAATAACTTTTCCCTCCAGTATTTCTTTCTTCAAAATGCCTAGTTGGGTGGGTATTATTGGGTCACCATAACACCTTTTGTGACCTGATGACCTAAGTATACAGGGGTGCACACCGTGGCTCACAAGGTGGCCTTCGGCAGTTGGCAGACCGGGAGACGCAGTCCCCTACAGACCCCGCCGGCCCCGACACTGTGCCCGCAGCGCACAGGCACACACTCCACGACTGCATCGTAAAGGCTGGTGCGGGTTGGAAATGCCGCGGAGAAGGCTCTCTCTCCAGGAGGGAGGGACGCCAGGACTCTTGGTGTGAAAGCCAACGTGTGATGGGTGACCCCAGTTTAGGGAAGCCGTGTGTCCACCAACTGGCCAAATGGAGAAGGGCGCAACCCCGAGGCCCATATGAGGCTGTATGAGCTCGGCCACCCCAAAGATGGGGTCCCACTGCCCACTTGGGGGCCGGCACAAGGGGAGCCAGGAGCACAGTTCAATGACACACACATCCAGAGCCACCAGGACTGAGCGAGGACGGGTGGGGACACTCCCAGGCCAGCTGTGCGGGGCAGGCCCAGGGGAGGGGACCAGCCAGACGCCAGCTCCTCCCCAGCCCCGCAGGAGGCCCTGCCCTGAGACCCTGCCTTCACCTCCCTCCCTGGGCTGGCCCGACCTGTGGCCTGGATCTACCGGCCTCACTCAGGGTGACCAATGCCATCTGTTCCTCCCGAAGGGCCCCCAAATATTCCTGCCAAGCTCTCCTGGCAAAGGGAGCCTGCACATGAAGTGTCACACTGATGAAGTTTTGGGGTGATGGGGGGGGTGGTCCAGAGCTGACAGCCCGGAAAGAATTCTTGAAGACGTCTTTGGTGCATAAAGGTGGTTTATTAAAGCATGGGGACAGGACCCATGGGCAGGAGGAGCTGCACTGGGGTCATGATGGGTAACTCATCATATACCCTCAGCTTGGGAGGGGGCGGGGATAGAGTAAGTCTCTTAGGAATTTTGGAAGCAAGGTTTCCAGGACCTTGAGGGGGTCGCTGTGGCCAGGGAAACGCCATTTATTACCATTTAGTAAAACCTCAGTCCTGAGACCCCGCGGGTGTATATCGGGGGCCCTAAGCCTGGAGCATGATGCCAGCATGTGTCCTGGGGCAGTTGAGATAAAGGAAGGAGCCTTACAGGGTCCTTGAGGTGGGGTGATGTGAAGCTGAGATTCCCTTCTGTCCCCCGCAGTGTCATCATGGAGGCAGCTGAGCCCCTCGAGGGAGGTCACTGCGCCGGTTTCAAGGACTGGTCAGTGAGCCGTAGGCAGTAAGGGGATTTGATGTTTCGTTTGCCTCAGTTTCCCACGTCACCACAGCAAGCACTCGAACCCCCTTCCTGTGTTCTTGGGCGGCCAGGAGTGTCTGAGGAACATCACACAGATCCACGGTGGGAGTGTGGGGGGGGTGCTGTCCGCCTGTGCTCTGCCCTCAGCCCACCCCACGCTCCCTCATCAAACTCATCTCCACACTTCACCACACGTGTCTCAGGTGTGTTTTTATTTCAAATCCCCCGTGGCAAGGTGGGGTGTTGTGGTCAGGGCCCCCAAACTGCTAATATGTCCAGGCACACCGGCTGGAGCCTTGGACCCCAGAGGAAGTTCCATGCGGGGACCCCCAGTCTGGAGCCCTCGCCCCCCCCCCCCGCCCAGGCAGAGGCTGTGGGGGTTGGGGTCGTCAGTTCCATAGCCCAACAGTGGCCTTCGAAGCAGCAGGATGTGCACATGCCGATTACCTTTCCTTCATCAAGCTGACCGGAATCCCAATGCTGACAAAGCTGGAATTCAGGCAAGGCTTGGGGTTCCTTCAAAGATGTGTCACCTTACCCTGGTCCAGCATCACTATATAGTCCCCAAAGAGAGATCCCTGCCCCACTAGGTCCCCTTCACCTGCCTCTGCCGGGCCGGGGATCCGCTCACGTCTCTCTAGGTTGTTAGAGAAGGCACCTACTCTCGCTTTTAGTTTATCTTACACATTTCGGGGTCTCTTCGCATGCTCAGAGCTGCTGGATTTGTGAGGCCAACAGGCCCCCACTTTAAATAAATCTCATATTATCCTGTGACTTTAGCAACAAGCGGGGGTGGGGGGAGCCATAATCAGAAGTGTTTACACAGGCTTTATTTTTTTTAAGCCCTCAAACTAAAATTAATGAAAATTATTTCCTGCATCTCAACAAAACACGACCTATTTTTGGCCCCTAAAATTGTTTTCGACTTGAACTGATGCTTGCGCTCTTGCCAATCTTGATAATTGCTGCTCCGTCATGGCTCCAGCTAATACGTACTTTGTTAAAGTGAAAACAAGAGATAAAATCAGAAAATGCGGATTTGTATCTTCATCGTACATGCACGCGCACACACTCACAGACTCACACACACACACAATCTCCCAGTCGCACATGCTCACAGGCTTGTGCATATATGTGCACCCGCACACGCGTGTGCACACGCTTACACCCACGTGCACGGTCCTCAGGAAGTGTGTTTTCAGCGCAATGGCGAGAGCATTTCCACTGCCTCCCGAGAAACCTTCCGTCTGCTCTTTAAAAGCAGCTGATGTGCCCACACAGAGGGACACTTGCCCAGACACCCTTCCATTAGCCTACACCACCAGTTCCCGGTTCAGCCCAGACCCCCACTCAGCAGACACTCTCCACGGGGTCCGGGAAGCCGGACCCTCCTAACAGCACACAGGTGCATTTGCATGGGGCACATGACTCGGGGAGGGTCCCCCGACATCCTGCACGGACGTGTGGCTAAAAGAAATGCCCTCCAGATCAACACAAATTATCGAAATAACAATCAAGAGGAAACGAATGGGTGGCCTGCCACGGGAGTTGGGCCCTTGTGACTCTGCCCTCGTTGTAGGCCGGCGGGTGAGCCCCAGGGACCCACGGAGTCAGGCTGCAGGCAGGCGAGGGGTGCCCTGCGCTGTGCACGCACTCCACAGAGAATCTGTTCTCCAACTCAGGTCACTGCTGCCCAAGTCAGGGCCACTCTGCCCGCCCCCCACCCTGGTCAGGGGCAGGGGGTCCATGCCTTTAGAAAACATCCGCTTGGAAGAGAAAAGAGGGGCAGCCTCAAAGAGCAGTCTGTGAGTCTTTGTGGGTGACCCCCAGGGTAAACCCCACCCGTGTGCTCTGGTGAGAGGCGGACAGGGTTGGGGGGGGGGGGCATTCCACCCACACCCGACACCTCGCCAGGCTTCACCCTGTAAATATCTGGCTTCCTTTTTTCTCCTACATCCTCAAATTCAGAAAGTAACTGCAACCTCCTCAATGTAGTGAACAGTGGCCTCTGTGCAGAGAAGGGCTATTTGAAATCACTCTGGGAAACAGTGTAGTGAAGGCCAGGTCACCGGAGATCTGCGACCACTCCGGGCCAGGAAACCACAGAATGCATCCCTACTGTTGCAAACACCCATTGTAATGGCCTTTTCCGAGGGGCCCCGGGTCGGATCGTCATCTGCAGAACTCATACAACAGCTGCTGCAGGGATGAAACACTACAAGCCAGCTGAGGTGCCCAGCACAGCGACGGGCACTGCGTAAGTGTCCGATGAGTGGCTGATCTTGCTTCTAGTTCCCCATATCTGCCCCCCACAATTCAGCTGCCAGAGGACCAGCAGCAGCCCATCCTGACCCTGGCCCCAAATCAAGGCTCAGCCTTCCCCCTGCTACCCCTGAGTTTTAGATCCCTGAGTCTTCGGGTGGCTAGGACACGCAACCCCACTATCATGGGTCAACACCCTCAACATCCCAGTTTTCCAGGAGGCACGGCCAATACACCAGGCTTTCCCCACCTTTTAAGCATCATTCCGCACCTGGGTTCAGGAACAGGTATCAGAGGCATGAGCGAGATCTGGTCCCTGCCCTGCAGAGGAGAAACAGACAGGAAATCAAGGTTCTTAAAAGCCAAATAAACTCTACGATAGGAGCACAAGGAAACAGGCAGTAATGAAAAGTCTGGCGGTGTGGGGAAGGCTCAGCGGAAGATGTGACTTCTCACCAAAGCTGTCAGAGGCAGGGAACGGCCCGAGGGCCTCTACACAAGTGAGGTGATGCGAGGATGTAACCCAGGGCAGCCAACAGCTACACAGGATCGTTGCACAGAGACGAGTCAGGTCAGAGGTCAGCAGGGCTGCTGCACCAAGCCTGGAATTTATCTGATAAGTAACAAATTTGAACGAATAGACTGCATCAGAAATAACTACAGGTGTCTCCAGCAGCTACACCTCCAGGTGGGTTTTCAAAAACCTACACAAAACATTAGAAGGACAGAGAAAAAATTAAAAGAGAAAAATATTTGCAACCTGTATCACAAATGATTAATAGCCTTAAAACATGGATCTTCTACAGAGAAGAGAGAGGAAAATGGGCAAGAAACCCACAGGAAAGCGGGCTAAGACATGAAGAGCTGACAAACGCGAGTTGGAAGTGACCTTCAAGTCCAGGAAAAGACGTTCAGCTCACTCATAAAAGGAGGAAAGCAAATCCCAAGTTCCTCAGACACTTGAATAGCTGGGTTTGAGCTGAACGTGTCCACTTACACACAGGTTTTTTTTTTTTTTTTTTGATAAATACCATACGTCACCGCAAACGTTATGTTCTCTTCCTTATGATTTTTAAAAAAATTTTTTTACGTTTATTTATTTTTGAGAGACAGAGCACAAGGGGAGGGGCAGAGAGACAGGGAGACACAGAATCCGAAGCAGGCTCCACGTTCTGAGCTGTCAGCACTGAGCCTGACGCGGGGCTTGAACTCACGAACTGTGAGATCGTGACTTGAGCTGAAGTTGGATGCTTAACCGACTGAGCCCCCCAGCCTTCCCAACCTTTCTTTTTCTCCCACCCAAAAAGTAGCTGCTATCAATCCAGTGTTTCTCCTTTTTGTAAAATCGCATTTCCAAATAATAAGAAAGAGAGACAGAGCATGAGCGGGGAGGGGCAGAGAGAGAGGGAGACACAGAACCAGAAGCAGGTTCCAGGCTCCAAGCTGTCAGCACAGAGCCCGGTGCAGGGCTGGAACCCACGAACCATAAGATCGTGACCTGAGGTGAAGTCAGACGCTCCACCGACTGAGCCACCCAGGCTCCCCTTCCTTATGATTTTCTTGACAACATTTTCTTTTCTCCAGCTTACTTATTGTAAGGAGACTATATATAGTAGACATAACATACACAAATACTCAAAACACAATACACAAAACTAAATACACAGTGTTACTCAACTGTTTACATTATCAATAAGGCATCCAGTCAACAGTAGGCCATTATAGTTAAGTTCTGGGGGGAGACAAAAGTGATACATGGAAAGTCAACACCCTGAACCACTGTGCTGTTCAAGGGCCAAGTGCACACTGAGGTACAAGTTCTCACCCATCAGACTGGCAAAAATCCAAAAGACTGACCGCTTATAACAAGGTAAGACAGAGCAGAAAACGAGCAAGACTGCCAGGAGGAGATTTTCTGGGTTGGCATGCAAGGGGCTGGAATCTGGAGGACCCTGAAGGGCTAGCTCATACGTCCTGACAATTCTCCTACTGGAGAATCTGGAAAGAGAGAAATCTCCATAGTTCTGAAGTATTTAGATCCAAAGGTTTTATTACAGAGAGGACTCTGGTGTCACCTGCAAGGTGTTTGAGACCAGAAATGAACTGCACGTATGTAACATGGAGACGAGCCATGGCGCCCCCTTAACTCTGGATGGGCCATGGTCACGGGCTGCTCACTCCGGCCGCCTGACAAAGCGCAGTGCCTGCCCTCACCACTGTCCTTTGTATTCAAAGTCAAACATATAATAAAAAATTATCAGACATTCAGAGAAACAAGAAAATAAGGTCCATAATAAAGAGACAAAGCAGGTTATAGAGATATGCTGAGAAATGACACAGATTTGGGGATTCACAGACAAGGATTTTAAAATAGCTGTTACAAATATACTAAAGTAACTAAAGAAGAGCATAAGGATGAATTAAAAGATGGATAATTTCAGCAAAGAAATGAAAACTACAGAAAAGATCCAAATGGAAATTCTAGAATGAAAAAATAGAACCATCAAAATTAAAAACACATTGAGTTGGGATAATGGAGGCTGAACAAAACAAAACAACCAGTGAACTCAAAAATAAATTCACAGAAAGGATTCACACTGAAGCACAGAGAGAACAGAAAACAGGTATTGTGGCGCATCCCCGATGTAGACAGTATCAAACGTGGTCGTGTTCACAGAAGGAAGGAGGTTAACAGAGCAGAAGAATCTGAACAGATAACGAGCAAGGACTTGCCAACATTGCCAGTCATCAGGCTGACAGTTGAAAAGCTCAACAAATCCCATGATGGGTAAACACAAAAAAATCTACACCAAGCCACGTCCCAGTCAAACTTCTGAAAACCAGAGAGAAACTGGGTAAAAACACCCAGAGGGAAAATAATCATATTCTGGGTAACACCAAAAAGAGAGGCTAGTGGCTTTTCCTAAAAACAAAGGAAACCAGAGTGAGGAACATGAAATATTTTTTTTCAAATGTTGAAGGACAGTATTTCCAACCCTAAATTCTATAATTGGCAAACATATCCTTTAGAAATGAAGCTGAAATAAATCATTTCCAGAAAATAAAGGAAGCTGAAAGAATCTGCAGCAGCAGATCCTACACTGAAAGAAACACCACAGGGAGACCTTTGGGCCATCAGGATCATCCAAGACGAAAGCACAGGTCTCCTGGGAGGAATACTGTGCACCAGAGGGAGTCAACATGTGGCCAAGATAAAACATAGAAAGATGTATGTCACACTATTAATTCTTTAAAAACCTTTTTTAATGTTTATTTATTTCTGAGAGAGAGAGAGAGACAGAGCGCGAGCCAGGGAGGGGCAGAGAGAGAGGGACACACAAAATCCGAAGCAGGCTCCAGGCTCCGAGCTGTCAGCACAGAGCCCGAAGCAGGGCTTGAACTCAGGAACGGTGAGATCATGACCTGAGCCAAAGTTGGACACTTAACCGACTGAGCCACCCAGGCACCCCCAGACTATTAATTTTTTAAAGCAAAAATAATAACATTGTTCTGTGTGTTTTGTAACACATGTGTAAGCAAAATATATTATCTCAATAGCACAAGAGTGGATGGAGGCCCTGGTAATAGAATTACACTGTTCTAAAGCTTTTACATGGAGAAGTGGTCCAGTATTAACCCGCAGTACCCTGAGAACGGTTTATAATGTCTAAAGTCAACAATCAAAAAAATACAAAAAAGCCAATAGAGGACATGAAGTAGAATACCAAAAGGTATTTAAAGAATCCGAAAGGATGTAAAGAAAGAGAAGCAGGACAAAGATTCAATGGAACAAAGAGAAAGTAAACAGAAAATGGTAGACTGAGCCCAGTCACCTGGATGATTGTATTAAATGTTAATTAACAAAAAAGTTCAATTAAAAGACAGAGATTAGAGGACTAGGTTCAAAAATAAAAATCAAGACCCAACTACCTGCTATATAAACAATGAACTTTAAATACAAATGCACCATTAGGTTTAGATTAAGGGATGGACTATACATACCTGGTAGACACTGGTATGAGAAGGCTGCAGATGGAAAATTGAAGGATGGAAGAAATCAGAAGAATTGTGAGACTATATCCAAAGGAATACTAACTATATTAAAACAAGAACACTAACATGTTCTGGAACTCAGAATCTACAGAATTAAGACATAATAACAACAACAGCCCAGAAATCGGGGGGGGGGGGCACAAATATAAGTAAACTTTCTGAATGTGCTTTCATTGCACAGAAGTAGGATAAAAGTATCAACCAATATTAGAAGTCTATTGATTAAGAAGACCTTTGTAGTTTCTAGGGAGCATTGCAAAATGACTAATGAAGAACTTTGAAACCAGTAGGAGGAAGTAAGAGTACAGTCGTGGAAATTAACAAGTGGGACGCCACTTCTGACTTCGACGGAGGGAGATTTCCCGAGCTCCTCTATCAGCCACGTTGACTGCAACTAACAGGTGTAGTAACTACAACTGGGTCAGGTAGAGGGGAGCCACCGCATGGAAAAGTTGCCCATGATGGAGTGTTTCCTGGTGCAATGATTCCTCTGGCCTCTCTCAGTGTTGCCCCAAGCACAGAAGAGGCAAAACTGGCTTTCAGGCCAGAGCAACAGAGAGAATTTGCCTCTCAAGCTAAGAGCGTCAGCGGGAAATGCCTGTTTTCTTTCATTCTCTTCGCTCTGAGCTTTGCCCAGAGGCGTGGCCCCGGCCGGGAGCTACAGCTACGGCTGTACAAGAAGCCACCAGGGAAGGGACGTCTGCAGGCCAGAGCCGGTGGGTGACCCCAGAGAAAGGCTGCCTGCTTCTGAGCACGAAGCTTCATAAGTCCCGGGCTCAGCCAAGGGGCACAGAGTAGGACAGACCCAAGGCAGCACAGCAAAACTTTGAACACAGAGCCGAGATTAGAACCACGGGCCACAGATGGTGAAACAGAATTTGTGACTGATAACCAAGCCGAAATCCCGCTCAGGGAAGGAAGCAAACAAAAGCATTGGCATTCTCCAGGAGATGATAATGGGACCCTGCACGGAGAGTCTGAGGAACGTGACACTCCCCATGGGGAGGACACAGTTAGAAACACCAAGGGAAGTGAACAAATTTCTAGAAGAGAGACAGTGGACAAAGGCCAGCCTCTAGACAGCCCAAACGCAGAAATGATCAGACTTCCAGCAGCTTCTATCACCACACTCTGTGAGGCCAAAGGAAAAACTCCAAGTGAAAGACAAGATTGGGGTTCCCAACAGAGATAGGAAGTGTTAAAAAATAACCCCATGGAGGGGCGCCTGGCTGGCTCAATCGGTTAAACGTCCAACTTTCGGCTGAGGTCATGATCTCACAGTTCGTGAGTTTGAGCCCCGCGTCAGGCTCTGTGCTGACAGCTCGGAGCCTGGAGCCTGCTTTGGATTCTGTGTCTCCCCCTCTCTCTGCCCCTCCCTTGCTCATGCTCTGTCTCTCTGTCTTAAAAATAAATAAAACATTTAAAAAATTTTTTTAAATAATAATAACCCCATGGAGATCGGAGAGGAGAGAAATGTGGTAAATGAACTAAAAACTCACCTGATCAGCTCAATAACAAAATGGACATCATAGGGGAAAGGGCTTTGTGAATTTGAAAACAGGGTAGGTAGAAATTGCCCAGTGTGAAGAACGCAGAGAAAAAGAAAACCAAAAACAGTGACAACGATAATCAAAATAATACGAGAGAAAGAGGAAAAGACTGGTATGGAAAAAAGAATTTGAAAAAATCTTAGCTGAAGACTTCCCCAAGGTGGTGGGTGAATAACACAAACTTAGAGACTCAGGAAGTAAGAAATACCAAGGATATTAAGGAGAACCTCAAATGAAACCATACCCAACATTTCATGACCCAACCGCAGAAAACAAAAGATAAAAGAAGGAGCTGGAGAATGTGACACATTTCATGACAGGGAACAGGGATGCATGTGACTGAGGACACAGATCAAAGGGAAGGAGGCTTTGCTGAGTGGCGGGATGCCCACCCAGATGCCGGCATGCATTCTCTGGGACCTCCGGGGGAAGCTGGACCTTAAGGTTCCTCCTGCCCTGAACGTGAGCACGTGCATTCCTGGGCACCTCTGAGGTCCGCATCAGAGCCGGGACACCCAGAACAGGGAGAGGGTTTGGAGAGTGTGCACAAAATGCCCACACGGCTGACTCTGGGTTGAGTGTGGATCTATAGCCTAACTGTAGCTCAAGATTGAAAGCCACGTGAAACTGGGCACTCTCTCTCCGGACCCGAGGCAAAGTCCTGCAGTCAAATCCCCTGCTGATGTGTCCCTGTCCAGGCTTTCAAGCAGAAGTGTAGACTCTGTGGGTGGTCCCAGGGGAGACCGTGGGCTCCGTCTACAATGTAAATGCTTATACAGCGCTTCTCAGAAGTTCTTTGAGGCAAATTATCTATGCATAAGTCAGTTTTATTTTTTTTTTAATTTTTTAAATGTCTTATTTATCCTTGAGAGAGAGAGACAGACAGACAGACAGACAGGGTGCAAGCAGGGGAGGGGTAGAGAGAGAGGGAGACACAGAATCCGAAGCAGGCTCCAGGCTCTGAGCCATCAGCACAGAGCCCGATGCAGGGCTCAAACCCACAAACCGTGAGATCATGACCTGAGCTGAAGCCGGACGCTCAACCGACTGGGCCCCCCAGGTGCCCTTTGGTTCTACCTTTTATAAAAGCCCTTCAGTGTCTCACTATAAAGTAGACATGACTACCCATGACAGCTTACTCTTTATATGCATCAATAATGTTTCAGGGAACATTATTGTAGTGATGATTTTGAAAGCTTGATTATTGATGGGAGAAAATAGCTTGGGTAAATTAAGCTTGGGTAAATTAAGTGATTAAAGTAAATCACTTTACTGTCTAATTTCAAATACTTGTAAAAGAATAATTAATTCTTAAGTGGGCGAATTAAAAACAATAAAGGGACAGAAAGGGAGCATGCAAACAGCTGTCAAAAGGAACGGACATATCTAGGGATCCCTGGGTGGCTCAGTCAGTTAAGCGTCCGACTTTGACCCAGGTAATGATCTCACAGTTTGTGGGTTCGAGCCCCGCATTGGGCTCTGTGCTGATGGCTCAGAGCCTGCAGCCTGCTTCGGATTCTGTGTCTCCCTCTCTCTCTGCTCCTCCCCCGCTCACGCTCTGTCTCTCTCCTTCAAAAATAAACGTTTAAAAAAAAAAGAAAGAAAGAAACAGATGTACCTAAACTACTATCAAATGAGTGGGTTACACAGCAAGGAATCAACAGGACAAGGAAGAATATTAACGATGACAGGGTGAGAGTGTGGCTTCACCAAGAACACGGAGAAATTCTCCAAGCGTCTTCCGAACTCAGAGCCTTAAAATACATGCAGCAAAGGCTATCAAACTGGAAGGAGAATTGATTTTGGAGTTAAGTGCTGTGGCCCCTCAGCTGGCTTGTCCTTGTCCCTGGCCCCCATCACCATCCAGCCTCCTCTCTGGGGGAAACCACTCCCGGCCGAGCCACCTCCTGGGCCAGCACCTGCTGCTGAGTCCAGGGACCGGGAGAGTCATGCTGACCAGTCTCACTTTAAATCCCCGACACCCCAGTGGGTCCTTCATGCTGCCAGGACCCTGTGCCTCTTTTCAGGGCGGCCCTCTCCCCAGTCGCACCTCCACACCTTCCTCTCCCCCCACCTCACACCCACTTTGGCTTTTCTCCTTCCTCACTACTGGCCCAGGCTTCTTTCTTCTGACCTCTCAACCCTCAGGCTCATCACCGGCCCTCTGTCCACCACGGCCTCACTCACTGTTTTGGAAATCGCATCAAATCTCATTGCTTCAAATTCAAAATGTATTTGTATCTTAAGGCTGCCTTAATCAATCACCGCAAACCGGGGACTTATTACCTCCTGGTTCTGGAGGCCAGGAGTGTGAAAGGAGGGTGTGGGCACAGCCACTCCCTCTGAGACTCTGCACAGGGTCCTCCAACCCCACCCCCAGCTCAGGTGGGGACAGCCCCCTGGGGCATCCGGGGCGTCTGAGGCACTCTCCTCCCATCTCTGCCCCCCTCCCTCCGCATGTTGGTGTCTCTCTGCTTGCGTGGCCACTGGTCAGTGGACTCAGGACCCACTCTAATCCTTCATGACCTCCTCTTAACTCGAACAATTACCTCCTCGAGGACCTACTTAAAACTACGGTCACATCCTGAGGTTTCCCGTGGACAGGAAGTTTGGCTGACACTGTCCAACCCAGGACGGGCCACCCTCTGCCTGCAAAACCATGCGGCCCACACACAAAGCACATTAGGCTCATCTCAGTACCCTCCACTCCAGAGTGAACTCTAAATCCAAAGTCTAAGTACCATCCACTCAAAAAGTTCCAGGCATGGGGGGGCATGGGGGGGCATCTGGGTGGCTCAGTCGGTTAATCAGCTAATTCTTGGTTTTGACTCAGTTTGTGAGTTCGAGCCCCACGTGGGGCTCTGTGCCGGCAGCTCGGAACCTGCTTGGGATTCTCTCTCTCCCTCTCTCCCTCTCTCTGTGCCCCTCCCTCTCGCTCTAAATAAATAAATAAATAAATAAACTGTAAAAAAGTTCCAAGCCTCATTACCTAACCACCCAAATGGCCTGGATGGGTGATCCATCCTGGGCAAAATTCCTCTCCCTATGGATCCTTTAACCTAGAAAACATGCCAGCTGCTTCCAGAAAACACGGTGGGACGGCATGGGCCATCCCAAAGGGGGAAGACTGGAGGGAATAAAAGGGCGATGGGTCCCAAGAAAGTCCAACACCCAGCAGGTGGGGCCCCAGGAAGACCTGTCCTCTGGCTTTCTCAGGGAGCTTGAGCCACCTCCAAATTGTCGGGCCAAACAGGACACATGGACTCTGGCGTCCCCAGCTCCAGACTACGGGTCTCCAATGGCACCAGCACCACCCTGCTGGTCGACTTCTGTCGTCCCTTCCGAACCTGAGAATTCCACCTCCACCAGGAGACACCACTCCCTCCGAGCCCCTCGACCCCTCCAGGCACCCAGAGCACCGGCCCCTGGGTGCACACACCCTTCCTCCCGTCTTTTCCCTTCAGCTGGGCTCGTCCACAGCTGGTAAGACTCCACGGGAAAGCCACCGTCTCTCCGTGACCACACAGGTACCCCCTCCCGGGACACAGACGCCCACTGCCCACTGCCGTCTGGCCCGGCCAGCCCGGGAGACCCCACAGCCAGCGCAGGAAGGTGCTCGGTAACGTGGCCTGAATGGACCGCTGGACCATAGCGGGTGTCACCTGCAGGTCGTGACCATTTCTAGCCACCTGATCAGCAGTACGGTCCTAACGCATCCCCCCAGCCAGAGCACAGAGCCGGGAGGCTTACCTAGCAGGACATCTGACAGAGTGACAGTTAGGTTCCCTGTCCCCACCCCTGTCTCCCCTGGCTGGAAGCTTCAAGCAGCTCACCACCGAGTCCTAAAATGAGATCGCCCCCACGTTACTTGCCTCTGGGAGTTAGGACCTTCCTGTGGTGGGAGAGCCTGACAGCCACACCTCTGGGGACACAGAAGAGGGCTCGGCGCTCCCGTCATCCATGTGCATGTGGAGAGGGACCCTTGGTGACAGGCCAGCCAGGGCCTGGGCAGAGGGAGGCCACATGTAGGCGGTGCTCGTGAGCTACAGCAGGGAGCCCAAAGAAATGACAAGCTCATGTCACCTGGTTAAGATGACAGGCTGACCCCAGCTATCACCACCCATAATCAGGCCAACCGAATTGTGTTAGCGAAAAGGGACGTGTTCTGAGTCTCTCTGATTCCCCTGGCTGCACTTAACTGTACAAGCATTCAGGTACCTTGGAGGGGGGGGGTCTTTCCACTGAACATCCCCCCCCCCCCGGGGGGTTCATTAACCACCACCACAAGATGACTCAAAGTCTGACAAAATTAACCAGCATGACACCTAGCTCAGTTTCAGCCCCTCCAAGTCCACCCCACGACATTTACGATCTTGGGCGGGGAGGGGAGATTCCTTGCAGTTTTGTCAAATAAAAAGTGACTCAAGACTGAAACATGATTCTCCCCACGTCGCTGCCCCCTGCCACAGACTCACCTCGTTGTCGCGAGACCTCACGGAGCGGGGGACGACATCCCTGCCGCACGTGGTCATGGAACATTCGCGGGAGTGACGAGGCAGCCTTGGGTTACCGCGGTCGCGGCGCCCGGCTCTTCGACGCCCCCTAGGGTCTCCGCGCGGAACTGGCTCCTGCTGTGCGGCCCCGGCCCCGGCGGTGGGGGGAGGGTGCTGGGAAGCCCAGGACCAGGGGAGGACCCGGGTGTCCTCCCTGCGCTTTCCGACCACACTCGGATGGCAGCGCTGCAAAAGGGCCACACTGCCTGGTGACACTGGCCTAAACACAGAGGCTCAGGAATCTGGCTGCGCAGCCGGCTGTTTCAGAATCCAGGTCTCCATGGATAGGAAAGGAGTCGTGCAACCAACCCGGAGGGATTTTTGTTTGTTTTTTGCTTCCTCTAATTTTCCAATGCAATTCGAGACCCTGTTCTGGGAGGCTGAGGGAGATAACACGCAGCTACAAGGAGGGATGGGGGCGGGGGGCAGCCAGGAGGTGACGCACGGTGTGCGGTAACCTGGACGAGTCCGCACAGCCTGCACGCTGGAGTGAGAGGGTGGCTGTGCCTCCGCGGGGCTGGGGACGCAGGCCCCTCTGCGCATTCCAGCTCTCTCTTCCTGTGGAGCAAGTATTACTCCTGCTTTATGTCTATATGCCAAGAGTACATCGGTCCCCAATTCTAAAGGGAGCCCGCACACACCTACCCATGTGCGCACCTACACACGGCAGGGCAGAGAGACTGTGGGTGCGCGATGGCTTCGCCCACAGCCCCGCAGGGGGCGGGCCGGGCTGGAGGGGGGAACGCACGGGGGTCCCCAGGGGCAGTTTCCACTGCAAACTGCAAAACGGTCCTCCAAGATACCTACCCACCTCCTAGGGCAAGTATCCATTTCCGAGAGAGTCCAGGAAAGCCCCTTCCCGCGGGGGTCTCTTCGGTTTGCATTGCTGACCCACTTGCTCTTGGCAGAAGAGCCTTGGACCCGGTCGTTGTCGATTCAAGCCTGGACCACTGGCGCCCTCTGTTGGTCACCGAGGGAAGGGGCGCGCAGACACTTGAAACCACCGGGCCGGAGCGCGACCTCGGGGGCGCAATTGCGCCCTGGGACTTCCACGCTGGTGCACAGGGTTTAGATTGCACAGGGAAGCGAGAATCCCAGACACTCTCCACTCCAGCGGACCGGAGGCAACCCAGTACAATGCGGCCCGGAAAACGGTAGTAAAAGTAACCAACTGTGAGGCCTATTCGGTTATTAAATACACCTCGGCGGTGCCCGCCTTATTCTTTTAATTATTTTCTTGTGGTGGATGTAAATAAACTCCATGTGAAAACATAATCAGGGAGCGTCCCTCCGACAGGAACAGTGGTGACGTCAATCTCTGGCAAGTCTCCTAAGGACCCACTCGCTGCCAGCCCCCTTTGCCAGCTGGGGACTTGGCAGGAAACACCCAGTGAGGCTGCACCGCTTTGAGGAGCGGGCCTGAACCGGGTGGGGACCACGTGCGCACCTGTACGTCCCGGGGGGTGGGGGTGGTCGTGGGGGGGCTAGTGCAAACGGCCCCACGCGTGCAGACAGAACCAGAGACCTCGATGCAAATCGAGTATCCTAACTCAGACACGTCCCACAACTGTCCCGACCCGAGGACTTAAATTTTGCAAAGCTTTGCGAAGTACACCCGGGGCGGAGCGAGCACGCCAGTGTCCCCGACACCAGCTCTCGGCGGGGCGGCCTCACCCAGACCCGCAGGCAGACGGGCGGCGGCGTCGGGGTGGCCGGAGGCGCCGGGAACAGCGGGGTGGCGGGGCTGCCCAGTGCCCGCGGCCGGCGGGGTGGCGTTGGGGCCGGAGTGCGCGCGTGGAGCAGGTGCCTGGGCGGCCGCGCGCTGCGCGCCCCCGCCCCTGCCCGGCCGCCCGGCCGCCCGGGGCGCCGCGCGGGCCCCGGAGCCTAGTGCGCGCGGGCCCGCCCCCTCTCCCCCCACCCGCGCGCCGTTCCGGGGCGTGTCCTCGGCCACCGGCTTCTATATAGCGGCCGGCGCGCCCGAGCCTCCCAAACGCGAAAAGGACGGCGCAGCGCGGAGCACCGGCCACCGCCTACCCTGCTCCCGCAGCCTCGAGCCGCGCGCTTTCGCCCGGTCCCCGCGCGCCCCGGCTGGCCGAGCAGCGCGCCCTCGCCGTGGGCGCCATGCAGCGGGCGCGCCCCGCGCTCTGGGCCGCGGCGCTGACCGCGCTGGCGCTACTCCGCGGGCCGCCGGCGGCTCGGGCCGGCGCGGGCGCGGCGGGCGCGGGCCCCGTGGTGCGCTGCGAGCCTTGCGACGCGCGCGCTCTGGCCCAGTGCGCGCCGCCGCCCGCCGCGTCCGCGTGCTCCGAGCTGGTGCGGGAGCCCGGCTGCGGCTGCTGCCTGACGTGCGCCCTGCGCGAGGGCCAGCCGTGCGGCGTCTACACCGAGCGCTGCGGCGCTGGCCTCCGCTGCCAGCCGCCGCCCGGCGAGCCGCGCCCGCTGCAGGCGCTGCTGGACGGCCGCGGGCTCTGCACCAACGCCAGCGCCGCCGGCCGCCTGCGCGCCTACCTGCTGCCCGCGCCGCCCGCGCCAGGTGAGCCTCCCGCGCCGGGTGCGCGGCCGCGGGGGACCCCCTGCTCTCCCCGCCCCGGGTGCTGTGTGTGCGCGGAGACCCCCGGCCCCGCGAGGCAGGACGCTCGCCCGAGGCCCGCCCCGCAGCCGGCCCTCCGCGCGCCACGTTCTCGGAGGGCAGAGCGCCTGCAAATTGCCGAGCGCTTTCGGCAAAACTGGGTCAAAGGTTCTGTGGCTGCGAGGGAGCGGAGCCGAGGGGGCGGTCACGGACCGACCCCGTGCCCGGGAGCATGTTCCCGCTCTTGGTGCGGACTCAGCGCGGGACGTGGGCTGGGACGGTGCGGCCCACCTCCGGAACGCGGCTTCCGCGTCCCCCAAACCGGGAGCCAGCGTGCTTGTGCCAAGGATGCGGCGGGAGCCGGGGGAGCAGGGAGGTGGTCGGGGCTGGTTTGGACTGGGGATGGGTGGGCGGGCACGTTGTGGGAAATGGTGTCCGTCTCTAAGATGGCAACATTGGCGCAGACCAACGACGTGTCTCGCGGTGTGCGGGAGACAGTAAGGTGGGAATCCGGTACTTGTATCTTTCGCGTTTGGGAACTTGACGTTCAGAAAGAGGTGACTCTCCAGGGTCCCGAGGCAGGGAGGAAAGTGAGTGCTGAACCCGGTTGCCACGCCCCGCATCGTCCCCCTTGGTCGCCGCCCCGGCCCCCCGTGCGTGGGTGGCCCCAGACCGAGGCCAGGTGCGGGTACTGCGGGGATGTGGACTCGGAGAATTTCAGTGATGGTGAGGGGGGTGGAGTCAGCCTCAGGACTGTTTGCACTTACTCCGAAGTGGAAGGGATGGGGTCCCGCTAGTGGGGGGGCCCAAGAGGACAAAACCTAACGTTTGGCAGAGTGACTCCACGGGCTCGCCCGCGGTCAGGCGCGGGGCTCTGTGAGGGACATGAGTTGTTCCCTTGGAGAAGAAGTGTAAGCGGAGTCCGCGGCTCTTCCTCCAAATCTCAGCAGGGTCGGCCACCCTCCCGGTTCTGTGAGCGAAGTTTCTGAGACCCTTTATGATTTCAGTTCTGCACACTTGCACGCAGGGGTGAGGCTCTGTCTCTGGAGGCAGGGCTGGCTCCGTTGATCCCCGAGACACGGACACCATTCCAGGATTGGTGGAAACCCAAAAGTCCGGTTGCCTAAAACGTGCACCGTTTTAGCCAGCGGACCTAAAATCGCTGGATGGGTCTGTCAGGGCAATGAGGTCATTTGCTTGTGTGCACTTTATTTTCCTAATGTGCTTTCTGGGCAGACGGTGACTTCACGTTCCTCTGGACACGGCTGTGCTTGGTTAGGCTGCGGTGGGCGTTGGGATTACTACGTAGGAGCACCACAGTATTGGTTGACACGCTTCACTGTAAAGCGACAAAAAGATCTACAATTTGAGGAGACCCGTGGGGGGAGGGGAGTTTAAGTGGCAGCCAGAAGTTAAGACCGTCTGTTGCTTAAATTCCGAGGTTTTCTGTTCTTGCCGACGTCAGCAGGCATGATAAAGAAAACCTGGGAGGTTTCAGAAACTACTCAGTTCTTGGAAAAGAAATGCAGATATGTTTATTTACATATTCTTAGCATCTCCTTTGTTGCCGGCAGTTCCCTGGAAAAGAAGGGGAAAAAAAAGCCCTAAGGTTCAAGGAAATTGAAACCAAATTCTACCTGTTGAGGAGTCTGTCCGGCTCCGCTGCCCCAGACGCCAGACCCATTGGGAGCTCGGCAGCTCCTCCCCTCACCCACTGGGGCTCGCTCTTCCCTGGTGAGGAAGTGGAGCCTGGGAGAGAGTGTTCCCTGAGCCCCAGGGGAGTGCACCTGCCCTGGGCGCGTCCCACGGAGAGCACGGAATCTAGCTGTTCACTGGGTCCTCTGGCCAGCCTCAGGGAGGCCTGTGTTCCTGTCACCTAGAGCCGCAGGGCGTCACCACATGGGGCTGGCCCCTGGGCGGCAGGGCGCTGGGGACCCCAGGGGTGGTAGATTCTGGACCAGACAGCGGCCCAAGCACCCCCTCCCGGGAGGGAAACCCTAGCACTGCTTGCTGATGACCTACCAAAGGCTCCCCCATAGCCACCCCCGCCCCCACCATCCTGGAAAAGGACCCCAGACAGCGTCTGGCTCCGCATCCAAATCCCAGTGACACAGCGGATGGTCCAGCACGGGCACAGGCGTCAGGGCGCCGGTCGCAGAGGCAGCTAGGGAGGGGGTCCTTCTCAGGGACGGAGGGCTCCGGCCCGCGTGGGGTCTGTGCAGCTCCTCTGGGCGCCCCAGCCCCTGCATGGACAGTGACAGATGGGACCAGGGCACCAGTGGCACACCACCAAACACGCCCAGAGCCAGGGGACCTAGCCGGCCTCTGAGGGGAGCTGGTTTTGCCTGGTGGCATGAGGCAGCGCTGGGATCAGAGGCCCTGGGGCTTGTCACCTGCAGATTGCTGCCCCCACCTGGCGCCTTGGACTCAGCGGGGCGTTGGTGGGGACAGAAGCGCAGGTCCCCAGGCCCGGGAGGCTGCCCTGGGGTAGCCTGCGGGGTCGGAGGTGCACCCCCTGCTGGTGGACGGTATCAAGCCCTGCCAGCTGGGCTGGGAGAGGCCTGCGCTGCACCGACTTGTGCAGTCGGCACATTCCAGTGTCTTTATTTGTATTTTTTGTAAGTTCACTTAACTTGAGAGAGAGAGGGAAAGAGGATGCCATGCAGGCTCCAGGCTGTCAGCATAGAGCCCGACATGGGACTTGAAGCCCCAGCCATGAGACTGTGACCTGAGCCACCTGGGCACCCCCAGATTCCATTTTAGAAAGCGGGCTTCCTGGGCCGCAGTGACTGCCCTCTGCTGCCAGTACCTGGAGTTTCAAGGTTCTTTGGAATCGCTGAATGACATCTCCACTTAGCTGTGGCTCGGTGGCCACGGTCAGGTTTTAAAAAGACCGCTGACTGTGGGTGGCCGTCACATCTGCGTGTCCCTTGCACTTTTCAAGGAAACAGCAGCGAGTCGGAGGAGGAGCACAGTGCGGGGAGCATGCAGGGCCAGCCCTTCCCCAGCGCACACCGGCTGCCTGACACCAAGCTCCAGCCCCTGCACACCAAGATGGATGTCATCAAGAAGGGCCACGCCAAGGACAGCCAGCGCTACAAGCTGGACTACGAGTCCCAGAGCACCGACACCCAGAACTTCTCCTCCGAGTCCAAGCGGGAGACGGAATATGTGAGCGCCCTCCTCTGTCTCCTCCGCCTCCTCCCTCCTCCCTCCTCCCTCCTCCCCCCTCCTTCCTCCTTCCCCTCCTGCTCCTTCCCCCTCCTCCCCCTCCTTCCTCCTTCCCCTCCTGCTCCTTCCTCCTTTCTCCTCCCCCTCCTCCCTCCTCCCCCTCCTACTCCTCCTCCCCCTCCTCCCCCGCTGCTTTCCGTTCCTCCCCCTCCTCGCTCTTCCCCCTCCTCCCCGTCCCCCTCCTCCCCTCCTACTCCTCTTCCCCCTCCTCCCCCGCTGCTTTCCCTTCCTCCCTCCTCTTCCCTCTCCTCCCTCCTCCTGTGTCCTCCCCCTCCTTTTCCCTCCCTCCTCTTCCCCCCTCCTCCCTCTTCTCCTCCCCCCTCCTAGGGGGCAGTGGATGCCAGCCCCAGGCACTGGGTGACTCTTCCCTCCATGGGGAACTTCTGGGGGTCTAGGTGGATGACATGAGCAGGAGCGCCCCAGTGCCCTGCACAGAGATGGTCCATGAGGCTGGCGGTATTTTGTGAGCCTGGTCTCTGACTTGCGGTGACTCTGTCCCCAGGCCTTGCTCAGGGGACCTCACGACAGGGAGCCACAGTCAGGGTCCTCGTGAGAATGGCACGGCAGGTCCCTCGGAGGGTGTGCGGGGCTGCATGAGGCCGCCAGCGCTCCCGAGTGACCCATGGCTCTCCCCCCACCCAGGGGCCCTGCCGCCGGGAGGTGGAGGACACCCTGAACCGCCTCAAGTTCTTGGACACGCTCAGCCCCAGGGGCATCCACATCCCCAACTGCGACAGGAAGGGCTTCTACAAGAAAAAGCAGGTGAGTGGCGTCCTCACGAGTATCCCATGCCCGATGCCCACGGGAGGCCGATGTGCCCTCCCCCCACCCACGGCAGTGTGCTGTCCCCGTCCCCCCCCCCCCCCCCCCGGGGCCCTTGGTTAAGTGTGACAGCACAGGGACACAGCTGCACTGTGTCAGGGGTGACATTGTGAATAACCATCATAGGGACGTGAGGTCGCGGGCCAAACAGTGTCCCTGAGACACCCCCCCCCCGGCCCATCCCGCCCAGTGGTCCTGACACGTGGGCAGCATTGTTACTTGAAGCCATGATAAGTGCGTCTCTGTGGGTCTGGTACTGCATTACAGCCCCACCGGATCTGCAGGATTCGCGAGGCCGCCGCCAAAGTGCTTGTGGCCCTGGCTTCGGTCCCACGGCCCGTCTGCCCTGGCCACCATCTCACCTTCACGCTTGTTCCCGCTCACCAGCAGCACTTCTGCTCCCCGTTCGTCCCCATTGGTCACTCGCTCAGCAGACCCACACCGAGAACCCGGGTGGGCCTCTTGGCGTGTGGTCTGGGACACGCGCACTCCGAGCTGCCGTGCGCCCTGGGACGCAGGTGCACTGGGGGATGTGTGCCCCAGTCCCCAGGTGTGCCTGCAGGTGTACCCGAGGCCCGAGGGACACAGAACTGCCCTGGCCCTGCCTTTCTGGAGGACTCACTCCTACATGCAAGCGCAGAGGGCCCTGAGAGAGCCTCCATGGGTCGGGACCCCGTGGTGGCGCCTCCGGGCTCACTGTGTCCCCTGCTCCCTCCCACAGTGCCGCCCATCCAAGGGCAGGAAGCGAGGCTTCTGCTGGTGCGTGGACAAGTACGGGCAGCCGCTGCCGGGCTTCGACGCCAGGGGGAAGGGTGACATTCACTGCTACAGCATGGACAGCAAGTAGACACTGCTCACCACGTAAGCCTGGGGGCCTGGGCTCGGGGGCCCCAGCGTCTCGGGAGCAGGGGACAGACCCTTCCGCAGGGCACAGCCCAGGGAACCGGGGTCTGAGGTCAGGGTGTCTCCAAGGCCCCTTCCCTCGCTTGAAGGATCTTGGACGTGTTACGTTCACACACATGCAGGGAATTCCAAAAGTGAGCTTTTCCCGCCGGCTATGGGTGGTTTACCTTCCTGGCGGCTATCTGATCCACAGGGACTTGCTCTAGGAACATGCTTCTGACTCAGTGGCGTGGCTGTTCTTTTCTGTAAAACACGTCGGGGATATTCCGACAGCCTGTGATTGTAACACAAAAATGAGATTTTTAAACCCTGCCTTTCAAGAATGCCGTCCTGTTCGATACTATTTTCTCTCTTAATAAGCGAGAGGGCCGTTGGGGAAAACAGAGTGTTTGGTCTCCTCAAGAGAAATCGAAGTAAATAGAGGAAATTTCCCTGTCGAGTTACGTTTGTTTCCCTTCCAGTGGGAAAGACAGAAGTCACGATTCTGGGGGACGGGGGACTCCACCAGCATGTCCCCACTGGCAGGTGCTCTTTGCTTTGCTGGGTGTGTGGGACAAGCCACCAACCCCCCCCCCCCCCGACGTGCCGGCTGCCTGGGTCTTGAACCCCGTTATCTCAGGGCAGGAATCGAGCCTTTTGACGTGGGGGAGTTATTTCAACCTGTTTCTCTGTTTTAGTTCACGTGGAGCTCAGAAACGCCTTATTTTGCACAAGAGACCGCCAAGGACATGATCAGCTGGCTACAGCCCCAATTTATATTTCTTTTTGTGGTGAATTGATTTTTCTTATAACCAAAGTTTAGAAAGAGATGTTTGCAGCTCTAGGGTTCTTCTGGATGGTGGACTGGAGCCCCTTGCGCTCCCCGGGAGTCTGTGAGACGCAGTTTGGCCTTTCCTCTTGCTTCCTTTAAAAATTCGTGTAAGTCAAGCACAGCGCGGCCGGACCCCGCCTGTCCCCGGGGGCTGTCCCCACCTGTCCGCCGGCACGGCTGGCCCTCCGCTTCAAGACCGAGCAGTTGTTACCTCTGTAGAGTGCACGATCCGTCCCCACTCGGCCTCTGTTCTGCAAGAATGGGGACCCCACACCCTGCTGTCTGGACGTCCCGGCTCCGGCGACAGAGATCTTGCAAACCTGCAGGTGGCCTGTCCTGGGGAACTGGCAGAGAGCACAGGTGGAGTCTCACGTGTAAAAAAAAAAAAAAGAGGAAAAAGACCCAGAATGTTCTAGGGAACAACTCCAGAGACACGCGGGGGTAGGGGGGTGACTGGCCTTTGCTGCCGGCTGCAGGGGTGGGGGACCGGGGCAGCAGGACTCCCCTGGAATGAGAGCAACGTTCTTTGATGACCGCAGAAAATAGCGTTTTCCGGTTCAGCAATTCCAGAAAGAGAGTTTTTTGTTTTTTTGACAAGCTCTGTAAAGGCAAAGGATGTTTATTTTATTCTCTCGCCTTTGTCCTCCTTGGCACAATGTAAAAAGAGTAAAAACGGTTTTATTACCTACAAAGACAGATGGCTTGTCGGGGACGCTGGGGGCACGCCCCCCACACTTGGCCTCGTCCCCCCTAAGTCACACATGGGCGCAGAGGAAGTATGTTCTCCACGAGCTGTTCCCCAGATACGCTAGAACCCGTGCGAGATCATCATAGACGAGACACTAGAGAAGAGTGGGAAACACAGCCTCCACCGGGAAGCGGAGCTCTGGCAGGCGAGCGGGGGTGGGGGGGGGATGCCCCGGGTGGTCACACGGGTGGCTCACGGCCTCCTTGAGAACACAAAGGGGTCTCAAAACCTTCTGCCTACCTATTAGCTTTCCTTTATTTTTTTAATTAAGTTTTTGGAAAAAAGTATTTTTGAAAAGTTTGTCTTGCATTGTATTTATAAATAGTAAATAAAGTTTTTACCATAAAGAACCCCCCCTGCCCTGTGTTAGTGACTGACCCTGGGCTTTGTGTCACTAGTGAGATAATGCAGAGTGGGGAAGATGTCCTGAGCACAGAGCAAGTGTCTGTTAACAAATGCCTTTGCCAGTCCGCCCCGGGGGGTGGGGGGGGGGGGATACCCGGGATGGGGGAAACCCCAGCGAGCCCCCCCCCCAGGCCTCTGCTGGCCCCACAGTGGCATCAGACCACACCCGATGGGAACCTGCAGCCTAGGAGGCGGATCGTGGCCCCGTTTCTGCCGAGGGCGTGCCCAGCAGATGGCCGATGCTCCTCACTGCATTTAGGTGGTGTTCCCTGCTGACCTGATCCCATTGGGTAGTGTTCACCACTGGGCGGGGGAACCCACCCTGGACCACCTCTCCCATGACCCTTTGAGCCCCTGCCTGGAGGGCAGTGGATGAGGCAGGAGGAGACGAGACCCCGAGATGCTGGCGGGCGCCCCCCTCAGCAGCCCTGGCAGGAGCCGGCCAGTCCCAGTTCTGAGCAGGAGCCCCCGGGCGCAGAAGGATGAACCACATGTCACAGAACTGGCTGTTTAGAGCCATTACTAACCCACTAAAGAAGCATCTAGGATAGGGCCTTGATGCGCGGGCTGGCCTGGAGCTCTGGAGCTGTCACAGCACAAAGGAGCTCAGGGGTGGCCTGTGGGGTAGGGGGACAGGCCACGGGTGGGTGGGGGCTGTCCCTGCACAGTGCTGACCCCGAGGGGAAGGAGCTGGTGAGGACAGCAAGCCCGTGGGGACAGCAGGTTTCAGGGGGCCGTGGGGTGCACCAGTCTGGCAGGTGTGGGAATCGGGGACAGGAGCTCAGCAGGCCCCTCAGGCGCTGTGGGCTGCGTGTGACGCCCCCTCCGGGCCCCGGGCTGCCTTGTGGGGAGCGCAGCATCGTGTGTCCCCCTCAACCTCCATCCTGTGCCCACTCCCTGCCCCCGCCCTCAGCTCCCCCCACACCCCAGCCACTGTCCCCCAAACACTCATAGAAATGAGCGTGCCTGGCCGTGTGCCTCACCGGGCCCAGGGACACAGCTGCCCCAGCACCCTCCGGGGTCGGAGCAGCACACCCACACATGGAAGAATGAGTCACGAATGAGGAGGGCATGGGAAGGGGGCTTCTGTGCTGCGGCAACTCGGCCAGAGACGCCCCTGTCCTGCTCCTGTGGCCGGACGCCTGGAGCCCAGCGTTCCTTCCAGACTCGTGCCCACAGGTGAGCGCACAGAGCACACACACACACGTGCCCACAGAGCACACACAGGCACACGTACACACGTGCACAGCTAGAGGGAAATAAAGCACAATGTCAGCCCTGGTTGCACAAATGTAGGCAGTGGCTTTGTTTTACTTACACTTCATGCAATTTCAACAATTTCCGAGAGACACGAATGAATTCCTGTCCATGTGGAAAAGCCTGCCTCTCCTGGGAGTCGGGGCTGCTGTAGCTCAGGTGACAGCCCGACTCCCCCAGCCCTCAGCCCCAGCTCCCACGGCTCACCCCTCCCCCCCCCCCCCCAGAGTGGCACTCTCCCAACCCTGGCAGTCGCCTCTCCTGGCCCCCAATACAACCAGGACTGTTTGTCTACACTGTGTGTTCTGGGACAGGGCCCGCGGGTGGTGAACAACATGTGTAAAACCACTGGTCCTGTCGAGAAAGACACCCGGCAAGACTGGTGCATGGGATGTGCCGCTGGTGGGGACCGAGCTCTACAGAGATGCAGTGAGGGGTGTGGGAGCCCCATGGCCTCATTGGCCCGTCCTTTCCTTTTCTGTGTTTTACACGGAAGAGTCATGGGACCGAAGGAAGGAGGCCAGGGGGCAGTCACCTGGTGCTGGGGCCACCAAGCCAGCAGCACAGGAGGGTGGGAGGTGGGGGGTGGGGGGTGCGCAGGGCCCAGGTCGGAGGTAGGTGGGTGGCCGCAGAGGAAAGTGCTGGGCCGCTGTGCACAGGGAGGCCTCAGCCCAGCACTGCCGTCCAGACCCCTGCTGCCCCTGGGGGCCCAAGAGGTGCAGTCGGGGCGTATTTTGAACACAGGGCCCCCTAGTTGCAGACTGGATGTGGGGGCTGAGAAGGACACAGACTGAGTTACCCAAGACAGCGCCCCAATTGAAGAAGCAAACGGGAGGAGGCAGTTTTGGAGGGACACCAGGATCTCCATACAGTTAAGGTGGGGGACACCTGCAAGCAGGTCCCTCCGGGCAGCCATGGAGGGGTCCTAGGAGAATGTCAAGGTCACTGGACACTTGAGGAGTCCCCCCGGGGAGCCGGCAGCCTGAGGCTGTTTTAAACGGGAGGGTGTGGAGGGGGGGGTGCCCGGAGACACCTTGTGGAGCAGGAAGCAGCCACAGGAGAGGGGTCGCTGTCCCTCTGCCCCCACCACTGCCCCCACTGCTTGGGAACCCTCAGCCCCGCCCCACAGGTTCAGGGACACCTGGTAGAGCAGTGAAGCGTTACAAGCTCAGGGTGTCCCTTCCACTCGGGCAGGTGCCATCGGGGAGGTGACATACGGAGTGTTTGCTCCCCAGGCTCCTCCCCCAGCCAGGCGTTACGAGTGATGACTCCCAGAATGACGATCCCAGAGTCTCGGTCCACCAGGGCTTCAGGCGGGGACACAGACCCACGTGGCAGGGGTGCAGTGCCCTGGGCAGCGGGAGTTCACAGCTGCAAGACCTTTGAGCAGCACCATTATATCAACAGGTAACAAAAAAGCAGATGGTCTCCATTGGAAACAAAATTGCAACTGTCAGTGGGAGCACAGGTTTGAAGAGCCAGGGAGGTATTAACTTACAACGTGAGACGTTGGAAAGACGAGGCACCGAAGGGCACGAGGGGCAGGCGCTGTCTAATAGTTGAAACAAAGAACAAATACACAGAACACAGAACAGAACGGCTATCTAGCGAAGATGTCCTTGAGGATACAGTTGAGGACCCGTCTTACACGGAAGCAGAAACAGGGACATAAAAGGAATAGTGGACACCAGTGGAGGCTGGAAGCAGGGACGTCGCGTCCAGACCACAGACGTCCAACATTTCTCAGTGTAAGAAAAAAACTGAAAGACTTGAGGTTGACAGGCTCCACGGAACGCACAGGGGCATAGAGCTTAAAAACACAGATGGAGAAATCAAGGTGAATCCTTAAGATATCAAAGCTCTGAGAGAGGGGCGGGGGGCAGGTCACAGACACAGAAACAAGTGTCGGGCGAACGCTACAGTCTGTCGTCACAACTCTGGACACATGAGCGACAGCGAATCGCGTTTTATATCCGACACACCGCCATTAAGTGTGAGGACAGGAGAAATATTCCCGGGCACTGAGGCTCCGGAAGGCACACCTCCAAAGAAAAGCACTTCGAGAACATTTTGGAGGAAGACCTCATGGGGGAAAGAAGGAATCCCGGCATTCGAGACACCCACCAAGTGATGGGGAGCAAATACCATCGTTCCTTACCTTCCCGGTGGGCACCCCGGGCCTTAGATCCAGCAACAAAACTGAGCCATAAACACAGAAGAAGGGGGGGGGGGGTGGAAATAAACCAAGAAGCCAGAAAAGGATTCAGCTGTGAGTCAGTGATTCTCAAGCAAGGGTGGCACTGCCCCATCCCCAGGGGTCATGACCGGAGGGCGTACTGGTGTCTCGCAGGGGGACCCTGGGATGTGCCTCCACTTCCACAAGACAGCCCTGCCCCCGGGAATTATCCCAGAAAAATGTCGCTAATGCCGAGATTGAGGGACTCCAGTTTAAACAGATGTTAACGGGGGCGCCTGGGTGGCTCAGTCGGTTGAGCGGCTGACTTTGGCTCAGGTCATGATCTCACGGTTCGTGAGTTCAAGCCCCGCATCGGGCTCTGTGCTGGCAGCTCAGAGCCTGGAGCCTGCTTCAAATTCTATGTCTCCCTCTCTCTCTGCTCCTCCCCAGCTCATGCTCTGTCTCTCTCTCCTTCAAAAATAAATAAAAACATTTTAAAAAATAAAATAAAATAATAATAAAATAAAAAATAAATAAACAGATGTTAATGTTTGCCAGTTAAACAGAGAGGCGGATTCGCCAGCTAAAAGTCAAGGTAGGTTTTACTACGACAGACAAGGCTAAAAGCTAATGGGTAGAAAATTGAGTTCAGAAAAAGCTGTTCAAACAAAGTAGAGCGGCTGTCCCATCAGAACAAATAGATGTTAAACCAAAGACAGTTGTGTTTTAGGCAGGGAAGTCACCACAGGATGACACAGATAAATTAGCCAGGAGTCCTTACTCCATTCTAAACACACAGGCACCTAAGGAGACAGCTTTCAACTGTTTTATTTGAAAATTAATATGATCACACGAATGTTTACCCTCTTTTCATTGATAGCTAACCAGAGAAAAGCTAGCAGGGATTTAGGAAATCTTGAAGCTCAAAACTAACCAGCTTACCCATCCAATTCACATGGGGAAATTACACACGGCACATCCTTCTCAAGGAACCTACAGAACAGTTAAAAGTCGATCGTGTATCAGGTGGTAAGAAAGCCTCAGGGGGTGCCTGGGTGGCTCAGTCAGTGGAATATATAACTCTTGATTTCAGGGTTGTGATTTCAAGTTCCACATTGGATACAGAGATTACTTTCTAAAAATCTCGGGGCATCTGGGTGGCTCAGTCGGTTGAGCATCTGATTTCAGCTCAGGTCATGATCTCACAGTCTGTGGGTTCGAGCCCCATGATGGACTCTGTGCTGATAGCTCAGAGCCTGGAACCTGCTTCGGATTCTGTGTCTCCCCTCTCTCTCTGCCCCTCCCCTGCTCTCTCTTTGTCTCTCTCTGTCTCTCAAAAATAAATGAACATAAAAAGAAAGACTTTTTTGAAAACAAAATCTACAAATAGAGCAAATATAACTAATCACATGAGTATGTTAAAGCCAAAAGAGAAATACTTTAACACAGACACTGTAAGAGCAGTTTACAGAACTCAACACAATAAAAACTGTGAATAAGTTAAGAGTATAAGAGGACTGCCATTACCCAATAATGTGTGACCATGGAAACACCAAACCCACCAAGCACCGTCAGAGGTGGGGAGATGTTAGGAGTAGTTTACCGCTTCCTTCACCAGCCTGAGAGAGGGTGGCTCGCACAGACAAAAACGTCGAGACATAACAATCGGAAGACATGGGATTTGCAGATGTTCTGATCCTTTACATGGAAACCATAACAGAGTCTGCAGGCAAGTAAGTTACTGTGAGTAAGGAAGGTATTTACCAACGCAGCTGGATGTAAGTCTACACAACGGTGAATAGTCACAGAGGATTATCAATTTTTAACAACTTTTGAAAACCTGGAAATTACCTAATTCCCCTCGAGAGGAGCTTGGAAGAATAAACTGGGTGTATTTGCAGGGTCCCCCTCTTGCAGCCACATGCACGACACAACGCTCTGTCGTGTGAGGTTCAGAAACCAAGTCTCTGAAAATCACATGCTGCATGGGAACATTTTTAGGATGGTAAAAAAAAAAAAAAATGGGGGTGGCCTGGGTGACTCGGTTGAGCGTCCAACTTCGGCTCAGGTCATGATCATGCAGTTCATGAGTTGGAGCCCCGTGTCAGGCTCACTCCTGTCAGCAGAGAGCCCGCTTCAGATCCTCTGTCCCCCTCTCTCTGCCCCTGCCCCACTTGCACACTCTCAGAAATAAGTAAACCTTAAAAAAAAAAAAATAACCAGAATCATCTAAAATGAAAAAATACTTGAATAAATAAGTACAGATGAGGTACAACTATATCCACAGTGAAGCCATGAGCAACGCGTTCCCTATAAATTATTGCCCGAATGGTGGTTTTCAAGTTGCAGGGTGAGACCACGGACCCCTTCTTGACAGCCAAACGCAGACCCGCAAGGGGGGTATGCTATCACCCGGGGATTATGATCAGCCTTGAAGCTGATGAACACAGGTTCAAAGACAGCAGAGAGAGAAGCTGGGGCTGTGAGCACAGGTGACTCCAGATGCTGGCCCCGCATGTCTGCAGCCACCGTGTGCCCAGCCATTCCCACCTGGCTTCCTGGCTCCTGTGCCTCCCCTGGAATCCAGCCTCTGCCCCCCGAGTCTTCTTCCTACAGCCCAACTCTGTCAGCTTTTTTTTTTTTAAGTTTATTTATTTATTTTTGAGATAGACACCTCGAGTGGGGGAGGGCCAGAGAGAGAGGGAGAGAGAAGATCCCAAACAGGCTCCGTGCTGTCAGCACAGAGCCCGACTCGAGGCTCGAACTCACGAACCGTGAGATCATGACCTGAGCCAAGATCAAGAGTCAGACGCTTAACCAACCGAGCCACCCGGGCCCCCAACAAAGTCTTTTTTTAACAGCTCTGTGGAGACAGACAACCCATAGCACACAATTCACCCATTTAAAGCACACCATTCGGGGGGCGCCTGGGTGGCGCAGTCGGTTAAGCGTCCGACTTCAGCCAGGTCACGATCTCGCGGTCCGTGAGTTCGAGCCCCGCGTCGGGCTCTGGGCTGATGGCTCGGAGCCTGGAGCCTGTTTCAGATTCTGTGTCTCCCTCTTTCTCTGCCCCTCCCCCGTTCATGCTCTGTCTCTCTCTGTCGCAAAAATAAATTAAAAAAAAAAAAAAAAAAAAACGTTGAAAAAAAAAAAATAAAGCACACCATTCGGTATCGACAGCAACACGTGGAGTCGTCCCCACTCATTCTAGAACACTGTCGTCACTTGATAAGAACCCCTGTGCCCTCTAGCTGTTATCCGCCAGCCCCCTCTTCCCAACCCTACGAGACCACAAGCTACTTGCGGTCTCTGCCGCTTTCCCCGTCGTGGATTTTCACATGAACGGGATCACGTAATGTGAGATGGTTTATGACAGGTCTCTTTGAGCATACTGTTTCCAGGTGCCTCCGTGTTGTGGCGTGTTTCAATACTTCATTCCTTTCTGCGGCCAACGGATGCACCATATTGGGTTTGCGCATTCGGCTACCGACGAGCTTGGGTAGTTCCACCTTCGGGCCATTAGACATAAGGCATCTGAGAACACCCGGGCACAAGTGTTTGGCGGACACATGTTTCACTTCTCTGGTGTATTTATCTACCTGGAAGGGAACTGCAGGGTCCTATGGGAATTCTATGTTTGATCATTGGAGGACCTGCCAGACTGGTTTCCAAAGTGGTTGCACCATTTTACATGACTACCCTCGAGGTGCACGACTTCTGCACATCCCCACCAGCACTCGTCGCCTGGTGTTTTGACCACAGCCAGCCTAACGGGTGCAAAGTGGTGTCTCACTGGGGTTTCGATTTGCGTTTCCCTGATGACTAATGATGTTGAACATCTTTTCATGGGCTAATTGGCTGTTTGCGTGTCTCCTTTGGAGAAAAGTCTATTGATGTATTTCGCTCACTTTTTGAATTGGGTTGTCTTCACACTACGGAGTTGAGGGGGTACCTGGGGGGCTCAGTCAGTTAAGCATCCGACCCTTGATTTTGGCTCAGGTCATGATCTCACGGTTCATGGGTTTAAGCTCCTTGTTGGTCTCTGCACGGACAGCACAGTGCCTGCTTAGGATTCTCTCTCTCCTTCTCTCTTTCCCCCTCCACCACCTGATCTCTCTCAAAAATAAACATTTAAAAAAAAAATCTACCACTGAGTTGTCAGAGTTCCTTATATATTCTAGATACCAGTGTTATCAGATTTGTAATTTGCAATTATTTCCCCCCATTCTATGGGTTCTTCTTTTACTTTCTTGATGGTGGCCTTTGAAGCACAGGAATTTTAAATTTTGATAAAATTTGATTTATCTTTTTAGTTTTGTCACTTGTGTTTTTGGTGTTGTATCTAAGAGTCTTGTGTTAAGTCCAAAGTTATGAAGATTTACTGCTATGTTTTCTTCTAAGAATTTTATATTTTTAGCTCTTATGTTTAGGTCTTTATTGACTTTGAATTAATCTTCCATATAGTGTGAGGTAGGGGTCCAATGTCATTCTTTTACATGTGACTATCCAGTTTTCCCAACCACATTTATTGAAAAAACCTATTTTATCCTCATTAAATGGTCTTCCAACCCTCATTGAAAATCATCAGTGTTTGGGTTTGTTAATGGCCTCTCATTTCTATCGCATTGATCTATATGCCTGTCCTTACTCCAGTAACACTGATTACCATAGCTTTGTAGTAAGTTTTGCAATCAAGAGGTAGAATCCTACAGCTTTGTTCTTTCTCAGGATCGTTTGGGCTTTTCTTGGCCCTTTGCAATTCCATGTAAACTTTAAAATCAGCTTGTCAGTTTCTACAGAGAAGTCAGCTAAGATTCCAGAAGGGATTGTGTTTAATCTGTAGGTTAGTTGAGGGTGTTTAATGCTGACAATGTCAAGCCTTCTATTCCATGAATATGGTATGTTTTCCATTTATTTAGATCTTTAATTTCTTTCAACGGTATTTTGTAGTTTTTATTTTGTGCTTCTTTTGTTAAATGCACCGCTAAGTATTTTATTTTTTTAACGCTAAAAAATGAGTGAGATTGTTTTCTAAATTTTATTTTGGGGTTGTTTGTTGCAAGCATACAGAAATACAATTGATTTTTGTATATTGATCTTGCATCCTGCAACCTTGCTAAACTCACTGAATAGTCTTTTAGTGGATTATCTAGAATTTTCTGTATGTAAGATCATATCATCTTCGATAGAGGTAGTCCTATTTTGCCTTTATCTGAATACCTTTTATTTATCGTTCTTGCCAACTGATAAAACTTCTAGTAGAATGTTGAATTGAGGTGGCGGGAGCACACATCCTTACCTTGTTTCCTGTCTGTGGGGGAAGGCACACAGACTTTTCCCCATTAACTACACTGTCAGCTGCGGGATTTTCCTAGCTCCCTTTTGTCAGCTTGAGGAAGTTTTTTCTATGCTTTGTCTGTTCAGATTTATTTTGTTTGCTTTGGTTTTGTTTTACCGTGAAAGGGTATTGGGTATTATCAAATACTTTTCCTGAGTCTGTTGAGATGACCATGTGATCTTGGTTTTTTATTCTATTGATATGATTTATTACATTAATTGCTGTTAGGATGTTGGAATGACCTTGCATTCCTGAGATAAATCCCACTTAGTCAAAGTGCAGGATGATTTCAATCGTTAATATTTTCATATGTTGCCAGGTTTAGCTTACTAGTGTTTGGTTGCGGATTTTGTGTCCATTGTCTTTTAAGATAATATGAAATTGGATACTGAGTTCACAGGTCATTCCTGGGGGCTTGGCAGAGAGAGGATGGCACCCACGGGGCACAGGGTGGAGGGAGAGACCCAAATGGAAGAGCAGGAAAGGGGACTGACGGGAGGGGTCTGGGAGGCTCTGGGGGCAGGCCAGACTGCAGAGGGTGGGGGTTGAGATAGGGAGACTCTGCCTTTTCCCACAGCCAAGGGAGGGGGACTCCCAGGAGACAGGGTGGAGGCAGCCAAGAGGCCAGGTGGGACCCATGGGGGTGGATGAGATATGGAAGGAAGAGTGTGCAGGGCAGAATCAGGAAAAGCAAGTGAGGAATAGTTGATGGAACAAGGGATCCAAGGAGCAGAAAAGCCCCACATGCTCAGGACCCAGCCATC
Organism: Panthera onca; assembly: GCF_046562875.1. NCBI lineage: Eukaryota > Metazoa > Chordata > Mammalia > Carnivora > Felidae > Panthera > Panthera onca. The sequence continues at coordinate 62,247,843 of NC_138340.1, read as the reverse complement.
CACACCAAAGGGGCCAACAGGGTGCCCACCTGAGACAGTGAAGCCCCAAAGACCCTGCAGATGACGGGGACAGCACAAGACAGAGGCAGCAGGGGAGGAGGGGAAATGAAGGAAGTATTGGTGTCCCTCATGTAAGATGGGGAAACCCTGGCCTGCTCACAGAGGCAGGGAAGGGGCAGATCATCAGAGGTCAGGCCCCAGGAGGTGAGTGGGGGAAGGGCAGACCTGCCAGCAGCAGACAGGGATCCTGAACCACCAAAGCTGTGTGAGGAGGGGTGAGTGACAGGGACTTCAGAAACAAAGGAGGTACATCCAACCAGTGTCTACGGCAGTCGCAGTGTCCCTGGGTGCAGTATTTGTCCCGACCAGGTCGGCCCGTGCAAGTGTGTCTGACTGCGCAGACAATCTTAACTCTGAGTAACACCACCACGCGCAGCTCTGGTCACACGATCAGCACCGAACTCTCCCTGCAAACTGACGCTCGCTCAGATCTGTGTGTACAGACCGAGTCCTGTCTCGGCACGGCTCAACCACCCCCGTTAGGTCACCTGAAAACAATCACTGACACACGTTTCAGCTCTGCACTTTCCAGGCTGTATTTATTTCCCCTGCTCCGTAGAGGCAGGAGCAGGGAGCTCGGAGGAGTTACAAGTATTTACACCCAGCGACGTGAACGTGTCTCGTGATATACAAATCCACACGGCGGAGTGACCGTGTAGAAGGATACATGTACATGGAATAAATACACAGCTTTAAATGTCAGCAACACGTGTGCTCATATACACATACACACACGGAGAGGGAAGTGTGTCGTTTCTAGAGTATAAATATGCTACGTACTTAAATATTTCTGCGGGGGCGGGGGTGCGGGGGACGGACGACAGCACAGCTGCTGGCAGCTCTATCTGCTAAAATACTGACTGCAGTTGGGGTCGCCTCTGACCTCCACGGACCCTGGGATCTTCTCCCTGCTCCATGGGTAGACACACCAGCAGAGCCCCGGCTCATCATCCAGCGACGTCTCGCACTGCAGAGGCAGGACACGTGAGGTGCACGGTCAGGGGTGGCCCCCGTGAAGCTGGGGGGGGAGGGGCTTCGCCAGCACCACGGCTGAGCGCCTGGCCACGGGCACGCCAGCTCGCCGTGGCCACGACCGTAACCGAGGGCTCACCCAACACCCTCCTGCCCAGCTCTCCCTGTAAAATGGAGACCGAGGCCGAGTGTGCAGTCGACGAGGACGTCACGCGTGTGCGGAAGGGTACGGTGTGTGCACGGCTGTCTGCTCTGTGGCCCCAACAGTGGGGTCGCTGAGCCCAGGAGTACATCCCGTGGGTGGCTGCCATCCCCTCGGACTCCCGGGCAAATTCCTCATCAGGAAAGCTCTGCCTCGTCCTCAGTTTCCCCTGGCTACACCCCCAGAGCCTGTGTTTCACTGAGTCCTAAAGAGCCCCTGAAAATGAAGTGTAGGCTTGGTTTTGATCTCATGGATTATGTGGCAAGCTGGAGGATGCTACTGTATTTAACCAAGTTCGTGGTTTCCCGTTGTGGGGAGAAAGGCAGGAAGCCATGTCCAAGGGGACACCCTCTCTCCTAAGTCCAGCTTCCTCCTGTGTTATAGATGAGACAGACCTGGAGCCTGAAGGGCCTGTCCCCCACCTGCTCAGGCTTGACCCAGAGCCCCTGGCCGAGCGCAGGGTCCCCCACTGGCCGTGACCACTGAGCTGGTCTTCAGGCTCCCGGGATCTGGCCGCCCCTAGTCCCAAGGGGTGGCTCTTTACTTAATGTGGTCGGTTATGGGGCTTTACGGTGCATATTTGGGACTGGCACCCTCCCTGGCGAGGAAAGCGGGATTTTGCAGGGATGCCCCGGCAGGGACGGTCCCCACGAGGATAGCCCTTGGCAAGGCGCACACCTGTCTGCTGTGATAGAATCCGTTCTTGCTGCAGTTGGGCAGATAGAATCTGTAAAGCTGTCCTGACGACTGCTGTTCCTCGTTCAGACGGCCCAGCACCTCGTGGAGATCCCGATGGCAGGGCCCCTGGAAGATCAAGAAAGTGGACTGACGGGAGGGGTCTGGGAGGCTCTGGGGGCGGGCCAGAGCTGCCCCCCAACCCGTCGGAGGAGGAGGCTGGCGTCTCTCTGAGCTGTAAAGATGAAGGATGGGGTGCCCTCCCTGAACGCAGGCCACACAGCTGCAGGGAGACAGAAGCTCCCCCACCCTCGCGGCCTCTCCCCTACCCCTCTGCTCTGTGGGGGCTCCACAGCTCTTCCCACAGCACAGAGTTCTGGATTATGAACACCTTTCCTCTATTTCATTATTTCACAGAAGCCAGATCAAACGAGGATTAAGCCGTCCGCCTGGCACTTGGAGGTAAGACGGCACTTTTCTTCACACTCCATCACTTCCAGATGAGACCCTGAAGCATCAGGGAAATGGGTCAGAACCTCTGCTTTTCTGGGTGTGCCTGGTGGCCAGAGCAATGTTCTCGCTCTTTTCCACAAACCAGCTCTTCGCGCCAACTCTGGTTCTTGGTCGCCCTCCCGTGGCAGAATTGGAAATGGCCGTCGAATCGGATGGGACCTGGCAGTTTGAGTTTAGCGGGGACAGAGTTTCCGCGTGGGAAGATACACGTTCTCGAGGGGGACGGCGGCAGAACCACACTTTAATGTGGCCAGAGTCATAAATTTTATGTTATGCGCATCTGACCACCATTTTTAAACGTGGACGGGGCATAAAGTCCTGTGCTGAGCTCCAGGGCCCGGGGCCAGACGCCGCAGCCGAAGCCACCTGGCAGGCTTCTCTGCTCAAAGTCTTTGCAGGAAAAGCCAGACAAAGCTACTGTGGGCAGCGTCTACCCACCTTGGGAAGGAAAGCGCTGATTCCTGGGGCCCCACGGAGCTCACCTGCCCTACTGGACACCCGCCCAGGCCTCACCTTCCACGTGTCGACCTGAGTCCCGCTGTTCATGTAATTACTGATGGCGTTCCAGAGAATGTGCATGTCGTCGTCAGAAGGGGCCATCAGGTGGAAATTCTCCAGGAGCTCCTCCTGGGTCATGTCTGCACTCTCGGAGGACGACATCACATCTGAAAGATTCAGCACCCGGACCCGTGAGCGCTCCCCGAGCACCTTGTCTGCTCCCTCGAGTGTATCCAGGTGGGGACCCCAAGGGTGATCGAACTTTTTTTTTTTTACATTTATTCATTTTTGAGACACAGAGAGACAGAGCACAACCAGGGGAGGGGCAGAGAGAGAGAGAGGGAGACAGAATCCAAAGCAGGCTCCAGGCTCCCAGCCATCAGCACAGAGCCCAACACGGGGCTCAAACCCACAGACCAGGAGATCATGACCTGAGCCGAAGTCGGACGCTTAACAGACTGAGCCCCCCAGGTGCCCCTTGCCCACTTCCTCTTTAAAGATGCATCAGACAGTTTCCAGGAAATGTGACGACCCAACAGCAATTCTGTGCTTTGGGGGTCTGGCAAGGGCCTCCTGGGTTTTTGCTCCTAAAGCAGCTGGTGGGGGAAGCCACTGGCTTTCCTGCAGGGCCCCTGGGGACCCAACTCCTTTGAGGACCATTGAGGTGACTCCATTTTACTGATTCTGAAGTTGGAGAACCAGCAGAAAAACGGGGTCCCTCCTCGGAAGGGTCACGCACCCTAGTGAATTCCTACCAGAGTACGGGACTGCGGGAGTCCTCGGAGAGTCACAGAGGACGTGCGTCTGCCTGCCTGCCGATGGGGAGGTGGGGACAGGGGGTAGAGGAAGGGGTGTTTCCTCTGCTTCCCACTACAAATAAATCGCTGCTAAATTCAGGAAAGGTCTGATTGTCCTTGGAGGCGACATACACATCAAACACTGTTTTTCTATGGTGGTGAACGTAGCGAGGTTTACAGCCTGCGTTCACATTATGTTCTGTAAACACTGGGAAAGCACAGTCTGCACAGGAGTCCCTTACAAAGGACATTCCGAACCCTCCCCGGGGGTCCGGCAGGAGGGATCCCCACGCCAGGCCTCCCCAGAGGCTCCAGGCCCTGGAAAGGAGGGCCGGCCACCCTCCCCCCAGCTCTCCCACGGGGCTGTGGGGGCCCTCTGCCTCTCCTCCCCTTTCCTGGGCACCTCCCGCAGGACCGCGGTGGTGGGGCTCATCTGGGTGACGGAAGATCCTCTCCCCTTCGAGCTCCGGCCTCGGGCCGCTTTGCTCCCGACCGGCCACTCCTTCGGTGGAGCCCCTGCCCCTGTCCAACCTCCCTAATCTGTCTTGTGGGAGGATGGGGGGGGGGGGAACCCCTGCAGGGGCGTCTGTCATACCTGTGTCACCACCGGTGGGCACGCAGGTGCCCTGGCCGCGGATGAGGGCTTGCAGGGGCCGCTGCTCCCCTGGCAGCGCCCGGCAGCTGAGCCCGCTGGCACAGCGCGCACTGGCCACGCCACAGGCGGTGCCCTCGGGCAGCGTGCACAAGGAGCAGCAGCCGCAGTTGGCGGGCCGGGCGCTCTCGGTGCAGGAGTCAGGCACGGGCGGGCAGAGCGCCAGCTTCTCAGGCGAGCAGGGCGCACACTGCCAAGGCTGGGGGGCCCCGGCAGTCGCGCTGAGCCGGGTGGCCAGCAGGAGCAGAAGCGGCCAGGCGCAGGCAGCGGGGGCCCCAGGCATCATCGGGCAGCTGTGGCGGACGGACAGACGCTGGCGCTGGCTGTGGGCGGTGGGGGCGCGGTGGCCGGTGCTCGTGCTCGGTGCTCCCTGGGAGCCGCGTGTACCTTATGAAGGGTGCGGGACGGCCCCGCCTCAGCCGGTAGTTAATGATTGCCAGTGCTGCGTGCTTAGGGCTGGCGTTCAAAATAAGTTTGGAAAAAAAAAGTTTGTTTTGCTCGTGCGCCCAAGGCCCTGCGCAAACCGTGGGTGGAGAGAGGGTTACCGGTCCAGGTTTCCAGCCGTGTTTGTCCTGTTGTTACTGTTCTGACCTGGAGAAAAGTGCAATTGTAACCAGGAGCCCACGGCCAGCGCTTGCTTTGTTCATGGGCATCCCCCTGCCCGCCAAGCAGCGTGGTCGTCCGCAGACCCGAGGGGAGCAGAAGTCAGGAGCTGCGCGAGGCCAGCCCATCTGCCAGTTTTCAAACGGGGAAACCAAGGCCCAGGGAGAGGGAGGGAGGAGCCCTGGGCAGTTTTTAGGACGAAGCCCGTAACTACTTCTCCGTCTGCAGGAAGGCCTCCAGTCCCACGGCCTGCACTCATCACAGCCTTTCCCCTGAGGGAGGCTGGGAGGGAAGGGACATTCCCCCAGGGCTGGTGCCACCCTCCTCCCCAGGGTCACCTCAGCCCCCAGAGACCGCTCACTGGTTTCCAGAAGGGACCAGGACTCAGAGCCTGCGAAGAAACAGGGCCAGGGCTGCAGAAAGGAGCCCAGACCCCGGGGCTTTCCCACGCAGACCAAATTTTTATCCTGACTTTCCCACGCAGACCAAATTTTTATCCAGCTTTGATTAACGAGTCTTTTTCTTTAGTGAAAACTGCCATTTCTTGGCTATCCTCTGAGGTTGCAAGGAAAAAACGTCATTGTACCTTTAAAGGCAGTGAGAAGTGGGCCCGCCCGTCCCCAGGACCAGCAGGTGGACACCAGGTCCCCGGAAACTAGGCGGCTGTTAACAACAAGGGGGTAGCTCGACATTCACACATAGAGAAATTCCCAAGACCAGTGAAGTTTTATAAGTTAAGGATAATTTCCCCCGGACAGTACAGAATATGCAATGTCTGTATAAAAAAGGCAATATGAATAGAGACATGTCTCTGTGACTCTAAATTCACGGAAAGGGGGGGAAGAACAGGTAAGACACCGGGATCAGTGCCTGCCTTGGTGGGGACGGGTGAGAGATCAGGTCCCTGAGGGACTGGCCTCCCCTGTGCACACTCTTACCCTTCTGATTTACGTTACTAGTGAATACGACACCATTTCACACAGTCAGACACTTGCATATCCTTCGCATCATCAACCTCAAGAGTAACCAAATCACAGTTAACCTACCGGCTCCCCCTGCAGCTACTGGGCCGGGCCTGGGGCCTGGCGTAAGCACCCTCGTCTTTGCTCTGCTGTATCCCTGGCCACGGCTCCAGCTACAATCAAAACAAGGTCGGCGGAAATCACCACAGTTACAAGTTCAAGGTCGTGTTTGTCATTATTTTTACAGAGCAAAGTTCAGCGTCTGGGTGAGGAGCCAACCGATGCTTTTGACTACCTGAATGCTAGTTTTCATGTGGTTTCCTCAATGATTCCATTCCCTCAAGAAGAACTTGTGCTCTGAATTTTCTCTGACTTGCCCCCCTCAGAATCTGTGGGGTCCACCTGAGATGGTCCCTTAAAGACATATGTGAAAGAGAAGGCAGTCTGATACACATTCAGGGCCCGCCTACTGTGTGTGGGCCAGTGCCAGCCCTGGACAGTGCACCCTGTTGTGCACTTGCCCGGTGAGGCCCCCACCCCCACCCCTGGTCTCGCTCGTCCAACACGTAGTGGAAGTTCCTCTCTGTGTAGGTTGATTTCCCAAATGTCAATTGCCACTCCTTGCCTCAGAGGAGTAGTAAGAAACCAAACGGCCACCAAACCCAGAGAGAATCTCTCCTCTTCTCTGGCCACAACAACACAAGTGGGGCAGGTCCTCCTAGAGGCCTCAGGGGCCACCTGTCTGTCTGTCCTGTGGGTGGCTGCTCTTGTCAGGGGTCTGAGCCTGTCTGTGAATCCCAGGTCCTCCTGCCCCCCATGGGCGTCACGGCTCTGGCCGGCCTTCCACGCCCCCAAGTCCATGCCACCGTGACTTCTGTGACTCCCGGTCAGAGGCCACTTTGCCCAGTCACCCCTACTGGAGAGAGGGGGTGCAGGGTGGGCCAATAGGGAGCCCCTATCGTGTTATGCACGTCTTACGCCCTCGAGGCCTTATCTGCCTCCCCTAATCCCTGATCCCTCCAGCAGCCACCTCTCCCAGCACCTCCCAGCACCTGTCTTGAGTGTCCATCTAGCAACCTGTCCTTCCCCCAGCAGAGAACACGAAGAGGGGGGGCCGTCCTCGCAGTCCGCGCAGGCACGGGGCCAGGCGCGGAGGACGGGCTAGCCGATCACCACGCGCAGCCTGGCAGGAGGGATGCCCCGTGAGGGCTGATGACAGGCTGGTCCTTGACATGACTGCTTTCCTGGAGAGTCCAGAGCGGGGCGGCCAAGAGCAGGAGAGAGGGCACCGAGCCATGCATGGGCACTTCCCACAGAAGGTGCCAGCCCAGGCAGGTCTCGGAGGAGAAGCAGGGCCTCCCCAACAGTAGAGTAGGTGAGGCAGGGACCAGAAAGAGGGCCGTGTGCTCAGGAGACCCAGGGGTCTCCTGCCCAGAAGCTAGAAAGACAGCAGGTGGAACAGGAGACAAAGGCCCTAAATATTGTGCGACAGGCTCAGGTCCTGTTGTTAAGGCCCAGAGCCACCAGGGGAGGGTCTAAGCAGGGCCAGGAGTGCTGGTCAGAAGAGAGCTCCAGAAAGATCCAGGGCAGCAGGCCCAGAGACCAGAGACCAGCACTGAGACCCTCCTTCTCATGTCCCTTTAGGCTGGGCGCCCTGCCCCTCTGACCAGTGACTACTGGACCCAGGAGCCACGGAGCCGGGAGAGCAGGGGCAGGGGGAGTGGGGATCAGGGTTTCCTATAGACCCACTGTATGCAACTGGAGCCAAGCCATGCTCACCAGCATTGCCAGAGGACCCTCCCTGGGATCTCACCATCTGGGGTGAAGCCCACTGTGGCCCCATCACAGCCTGTGGGCATCCAACGTCAGGGAGGGTCACAAACTCCACATTCAGCGGTAATCGGGGTGTATCTGCGGGGGCAGAGTGGAAAGGCAGCCTGGGGGTACACACGGGAAGCATTCTGTGCCAAACACGTTACATCCACCAGGCAAGAAAGAACTTCAGCCTCGTGGAGTCCCAGCCACAGGGGGATGCCATGGCACCTCCCGGGAGACAGTCTCCACCTCCACAGGGCAGGAAACCGCTGCTCCAGGTTGAGAAAAGCAGAGCGGGTGGCCAGCGCCCCCAGGCAGACGGGACGTGAAGGGCCTGGGCTGCACGCATGGTCTTCGCCAGTCCCTTCTGGGCGCTGTCAGCCTATCGGCCTCTAGCCGCGGGAGCTGTGGGAACAGGTGTCAGCTGCTGCGTCCGGGACTCGGGGCACAGCCTCTGGGCAGGTCGGGGAAGCTCCGGGCCTCCCAGCAGGACTGTCTGCGCTGGCACCTAGGATTTCCACATCCTGGCCCACTGTGCTACCTTCCTGGGCCTCGGTCTCCCCACCTGTGAGGGGGCACTGTGAGCCCTGAAAAAAGGGGCGGGGGCCCCCACCCTGAGCTGCAGCGTGGGACCCCACAGGGGTAGGGGCATCGCCAGATGATGAAACCACACAGACTCTTCCGTCACCCAGGTCGGCCTCCACACCGCATGCCATTTACTCACCAGCAGCCGGAAAATTGGGCAATCTGAGCTCACAAAAACAATGCGGGGTCAAGGGCACAGTGAAACTCCCAACAGGCGGGACCGCGTCATCCAGAGGCCCCTCGCAGGGAAGTTGTTTTTAACCTGCGGGGGGAAGAAAACAAAAAGATGTTCCCGACCAACACCGGGGATGATGTAAATCCGTGCAAGCCCCCCGGCGATGCCCTGTCCCCCGAGTGTGAAGGCACCGTCCTGACACGGAGGCACACCCACTCCCCGCTAATCAAGGTGGGGATGTAGCCTTGCTCCTGTCACATCCACATAGCCCAGATCCTGGACACAGGCTCCCACTGGCACACCCGAGGCCAGTGCCCCAGGGGCCCCGGGAAAGGACAGGGCTTTCCTGGGCGATGGAGGGCACCCAACCCGCGTGCACAACCCGTGGGCCATCGGGGTACCAAGTGCAGGTACGTGCGCGGTGCCCAAACATTCCTTCCCGTGACCTGCTCCTGAACGTGCGACCCAAGTGTCAGGGCCTGGAGCAGCCTCACAGCACCCCGGGCCTGGGTGGAGACACACATTCCCAGCCCCTGGGACATTGACTTGGGGGACCCCGAGCTCCAGCTTGAGCCTTGGGCTTAGGAACCCCCTCCGCTCTCGCTGCAAGCGGCCTGCGAGAACCCGAGGGTGCCGCTGGGGTGGGGGTGACGAACAGGGGTGCAGCAGGCAGGTGGGTGGGCTGCGCAGCACGGCGCAGGAGCTGACAGACCCCCAGCTCGTCCCGGGGCCGCCCGCCCCCTCCCCACCGCAGGCGGACTCCCAGGGGGCACTAGTGCCCTTCACGGCGTGAACCTGGGGCCCTGAGCGGCCGTCTGCAGGGAGTGTTCGGGGAGCACTGGCGGTGATGTCCTGCATCTCTGGATCAGAAGTGTCCGCGACTCTGCGAGGAGAGAACGCTGCACAGACCGGCCCGGGGCCTCCTGGGGGGGGGGGGGGGGGGGGGGGGGGAGGGGGCGGGGTCCCCGCTCTGAGCCCTGGCCTGGGGCTGCGCTCTGCACCCAGTCACCTGACGGGTCCACACCATGTCGGACCCTCCCCAACCCGGAGGACCCGTCTACGGGCGGGGGACCTCTCCCACCCGCGGGGCAGCAACAACGTGGGCACCGGTGCGGCCAGGCCTGGGGGGACACGGCTCCGCCAGCGGGGCGACCTGCTCACAGGAAGAGGGCCGCGTGCAGAGGGGAGGATCGTGGGCAGAGGGGAGGATCATGAGCAGGGCGTGAAGCCGCTGCTGTGTTACAGTCTAGTGCATCACGTGGGGGCGTCCCCCCATCACACAGCGGATGTCAGGGCGTCTCCGCCACACCACGGCGCGGACGTCACGGGGGCGTCTCCCCTACGTCACAGGGCGGACCCCATGGGGGCGTCTACCCCACGTCACGGCGCGGACGTCAGGGAAGTGTCTTCCCTGCGTCCCAGCACGGACGTGGTGTTCTCCCGCATGGGGGTACTGTCACCCTGGTCACGCTGTGCACGCCACGAGTGGCATCCCGTGCTGGTCCCCACTTAGTGTTGATGGCGTCTCTGGGCGATTCTAACAGGTGCTCACTTCTACCTCCTTGTGCTAACTTGCGTCCCCAGATGACGTGCGATGTGGAGCAATTTTCATGGGCTTGGTTGCTATCTGTTTGTCTTCTTTGGGGATGTGACCACGGCCTTTGGCCATTTATTAATCAGGTTGTTTGTTTTCTTGTTTTTGAGTTTTAAGAGTTCTTGTAACATTTTAGGTAACAGTCCTTTATCAGATTCATCGTTTGTAAATATTTTCTCCTGGTCTTTGGCTTTTCTTCTCATTCTCTTTGCATTTTCTTTCATAGGTCAGAAGTTTTTAATTTTATTGAAGTCCAGCTTCTACATTTTTTCTTTCATGGATCACGCATTTGGTAGTGAAAAGCTCGTCACCATACCCAAGGTGATCTGGGTGTTCCCCGTGTCATCTTCTAAGGGTTGATAGCTTTTCATTTTAAACTTAAGTCTAGGGGCGCCTGGGTGGCTCAGTCGGTTACACGTCCGACTCCAGCCCGGGTCATGATCTCGCGGTCTGTGAGTTCAAGCCCCGCGTGGGGCTCTGTGCTGACAGCTCAGAGCCTGGAACCTGCTTCTGATTCCGTGTCTCCCTCTCTTTCTGCCCCTCCCCTACTCATGCTCTGTCTCTCTCTGTCTCAGAAATAAATAAACATTAAAAAAAAAATTAAAAAAAAAAAACTTAAGTCTAAGATCCATTTGACTTAATTTTTGAGAAAGGTGTAAGGTCTGTGTCTAGGTTCATATTTTTGCATGTGGACATCCAGTTTTTCCAGTGCCATTTATTAAAAGAATCTGTCTCTGTGTTGTATTATCTTTGCTCCTTCATCCAAGACCAATGGACTGTGTTTACTGTGTTTCTATTTCTGGGCTCTCTAAACTGTTCCATTGTTCTGTTTGTCAATTAATTCAGCAGCACCCCTCTCTCTGCTCTAGATGCATATGTTACAATTACTGTAGTATTGCCATAGAGTCTTGAAGTTAGGCAGTGCCAGTCCTCTCTCTGTTCTTCAATATTGTGTCGGCTATTCTGGGTCTTTTGCCTCTTTTTTTAAACTTTAGAATCAGTTTATCAGTATCTACAACATAACTTACAACAACTTTGATTGGGATTGCATCAAATCTGTAGATTGAGTTGGGAGGAACTGACATCTTGAAAATATTGAGTGTTTCTATCCATGAACATGGGATGCCTATTCTCCATTTAGTCATTTGATACCATCCATCAGAGTTTTGTAGTTTTTTCATACAGATCTTGTACATGTTTTGTAATATTTATACATAGGTGTTTCATTTTGGGGGTGCTAAAGTAAATGGTGGCTTTTTAATTTCACATTCCACTTAATCATTGCTGGTCTATTCAAAAAGGATTGACTGTATCCTGCAACCTTGCTTTGATCACTTAATAGTTCCAGGAGTTTTTTCATTGAACCTTTTTGTCATCTGCAAAGAAGATTTTATTTATTCCTTCCCAATTAGTATACATTTTATTGCCTTGCCTTGCCTTATTGCTTCAGCTAGTAGTCCCAGTGTGATGTTAAAAAGCATTGATGAGAGGGGACATCCTTGCCTTGTTTTGATCTCAGTGGGAAAGCTTTGAGATTCTCACCATTGACTGTGTTTTAACTTAGGTGTTTTTTTTTTTTTTTTAATTTGAGAGAGAGCAAGTGGGGAAGACGGATGGGAGGGAGGGAGAGAGGGAGAGAGAGGGAGAATCTTAAGTAGGCTCCATGCTCAGCTCAGAGCACAATGCAGGGCTTAATCCAACAACCCTGGAATCATGACCTGATCCAAAATCAAGAGTCAGACACTCAACCAACAGAACCACCCAGGTGCCCCTTAGTTTAGGTTTTTATAGGTATTCTTTATCAAGTTGAGGAATTTCTCCTTTTTTTGTATTTTACTGAGTTTGTATCATAAATGGGTATTGGATTTTGTCAAATTCTTTTTCTGCCTCTACTGATACAATGATATTTTTTTCGCCTGATGCAATGGGTTACCTTAGATGATTTTCAAACCTTTTTATTTTGTTTTATTTTATTTATTTAGAGAGAGGGCATGCATGCAAGAAGGGGAGGGACAGAGAGAGAGATGGAGACGGAGACAGAGAATCACAAGCAGGCTCCATGCTGTCAGCACAAAGCCCGACATGGAGCTCAAACTCACGAACCCATGAGATCATGACCTGGGCCAAAATTAAGAGTCAGACACTTAACCGACTGAGCCACCCAAGTGCCCCAGATGATTTTCAAATCTTGAACCAGCCTGCACATCTGGAGTAAATCCCACTTAGTCATGACATATAATTCTTTTTATACATTGTTTTATTTGCTAGTATTTTTAAAGGAATTTTTCATCTGTGTTCAAGAAAGATCTTGTAATGTCTTCATCTGTCTTTGGTATTATGGTAATGCTGGCCTCAAAGAATGGGTCAAGAATTATTTTCTCTGCTTATATTTTCTGGTAGAGATGGTGAATTGGTATAATTTCTTTTTTAAATGTTCAGTGGGATTCACCAGTGAACCTGGTACTTTCCATTTTAGAAGGCATTCTGACAGTTTTTTTTTTTTTTACACATTTGAATAGTTTCAAAGCAGTGTTTGGGATATGATATTTTGCACTTACTTGATTACTAATGAAGTTTACAGGGTTGTTTTTTTTTTTTTTCTTTTCTGTGTTGTTTTACAAAAAGTATTAGTCATTAGCCTCTAATTTATACCCTGGGGTCAAATGCAACTATAAGCATAGTGATTGCATAGAATCTGTCCAAGGAATATATGTGTTGGATATGGGATAGTAAAGTCCATGGGACACAGGACTAGATAGGAATGGGGCTTAGGAAGAAAGTTCATTGTACTCTGGGTCCTAGAGACAGGAGACACGGCATGCCACTCAGGGCCACCGGGAGGCACCAGCGTGATCAGGAGGAGGGGAGAGCCAAGCCCACGGTCCTTATCGGGGTTTCCACGGGAAAGGCAGGGCAGAGGAGGAAGAGTGGCTTAGGCGTGGCTACCTTGAATAATTCCAGAGGGCTGTAGGGTGTCCCCAGTTACCTGGCACCTGGCCCTGGAGTGACGAAGCCAGAGAGAATCGTCCCCTGGGCCGCGCGTCCAGATGGAGGAGGAGGTGTGGCTCTGGGACGCCTAGTTCCCGTATGGAAGGCAAGCTCCCAGCTGGATCCTTTTCCATCTCCAAGGATCGGCTAGCCCCAGGCAGGCGGGGAGCCTCTCCCCAGCCAGAAAGACACCAGAACATCATAACATACAGAAAATACAAATATATATCCATCGCAGAAGCCACAGTCACTCAGGGTGCTGGAGTTCTGAAAGCCCCAAGCCAGGTGGAAAGGAAAGGCCGGCGGTACCGTGGACGCAGCTGCTGTCGTTGCCGAGTTTACCGCCTGCCGGGCGCTGCTGGGGGGCGGGGGGTTCCCTGCACACGGTCAACAAGCCCAGCGCGCCGTGCTCACTGACCCAGGCTGTCTGCATGTCTTGTCCAAAGCCCACAGCTTCAAAGTGACAAGAGCCAGGCTCTGAGCCGGACTGTCCGACACCAAGAGCATTATTTGCACCTGTGATGAAGGTCTCGGTGTGGCAGGCCAGTGGGCACGTGTGCGTCTACAGCTTGGATTTGAGTCACACCTGAATTCAGCCTCAGCACAGCGAGAGGTGTCCAATTCCGGGCACCACACAAGGAATGTGCTGGGCCCTTGGTGGGGACCTCCACGGACTGGCCCGGACCCCCACGCTTCTCCTCAGAGGGCTGCCCGGTGCGGCAACAAAGGGCACTGGTGACAGGTGACACCCGTGTGCCAGACTAACATGACCCTAGACATACTCTGTGGATTTCAAAATTGTTTTTGGTCACAAACACAAACAGAAGAGCCTTACGCTGCACTCAGAGCACTGCCCAAGTGCCAGGGGGTCAGGGCACCCTGGGGTTAGAGGTCAAGGCACCCTTGGGAGCCAGGAGGACAGGGGCCACTTGGCCTGACACGGTGAGGAGACATCAGGACACTGGGATGTCAAGGCAGCCCCACTTGGTTCACTCCAGGACTTTGAACAAACTCTTCCCCTTGGTGGCCCTCACTTTCCCCATCGGGAAAAGGATGGACTGTACAGGGGGAGGTTTTTAAAAATTATTACTAATTATATGTCATGGTTACATAAAAATGAAATGGATTTCAGTGATGTTAAAATTCACCCATCATCCATTTCCATGAATCCACAAGACCGTGAATCTTTCTCAGTTTCTGCAAGGCTGACCTGGTGTGTAGATGAACTATGGCAGAGGCTGTTCAGGTGGGCCCCTAGCCTCTTGTCTGCACCCCTCCCCTCAGTCCCACTCCCAGAAATGCCTGGGGGGGTGGAGGGGGTAGGGGGGGTGGGGTGGGCTGGGGTAGGGTAGAGGAGGTAGGAGGTGGAGTGGAGGGGGGAGGAGGGAGGGGGTAAGAGGTGAGGTGGGCTGGGGTGGAGGGGGTGGAATGAGGATGGAAGGGGGTGGGGGTGGGGTAGGGGAGTGGGATGGAAGGAGTAGGGGGAGGGGTTGGGGGGTGGGGTGGGTGGAGGAGGTAGGGGGGATGGGGTGGGGTGGGGGGAGTTCCCAGCAGGGGGTACCAGATGGGGTGGGGGTGGTGGAGGTGGTGGAGGGGCAGGAGGGAGCTCTCAGCAGGGGGAATGGGGTGGGGTGGGATGGGGTGGAAGGGTTAGGGGGGGCACTCCTGGCAGGGGGCTAGCACAGGCCCCAGGAGCTGCCCTGATGCCAGTCCCGGAGCCGCCAGGGCCCATCTGACAGCCGGTGCCCCTTTGTCCCGCAGGGTTCTGACAACCACCCAGCGCTCCGCTCCCTAGCTCGGGACGCAGGGACACGGACCTTGCCGTGGGTGCCAGGGCGGAGTGACGGTGTCCCCTCTCTAGCTCACTGTGACAGGCAGGTAGACCACCCGGCGCCAGGCGCGCTCGCGGGGCTCAGGTTCCGGCGTCCACGGCCCCGCGGCCCTGACCTCTTCGGGCCAGAAGCGCACACAGGTGCGTGGAACCGACCAGGTGGACACCCTCAGGACTCGGCCCGCCCGCGCTCCTCCCTGCGCCTGCGCCGCCACGGGCCCAGGTGGAGGCGGCGCGCAGGTGGGGTCCCGCCCGCGGGTACTTCTGGGACCGGGCTCGTGGGCCCGCGGCTGCAGCGGCTGTGTCCTCGCCGAGGCGGGATGGAGTCCGGGGCGCAGGTAGGCCGTTATGGGGGGCGCTGGCGGCGGGCGGGTCAGAGTCACCGCGCATCCCCTGATGTGGGGCGCCCTGCGCTCAGACCCGAGGCGCCTTCACCTGACACATCAGACAGGTGCCGGGTCCTGCACCTCCGCCCCTCCCCCAGCCCGTCAGGGAGGCCGGGTCAGTCGGTGTCCGCCCCGCGGGGAGCCTGTGCGACGCCCGTTCCGCGTGCGCACGGAAAAGCGGGGTGCCGGGCTGGGAGGGGTCCCCGGGGGAAGTTAGAGCCTGCCCTCCAGAGCCCTGTGCTGTGGCTGGGAGGGGACCCCTCGGACACTCCCCAGGCCGGTCTGGGCGGCTGTTCCGAGTCTCCCCGAGTCTCTGCTCACCTGGTTCCCTCTCCAGACAAGCGGGGACCTTTCTCCTGTCCTTGCCCATCTTCATTTGCAGCTAGGTAATGTCTTCCCGTGGTGTCGGGGTAAGGGACTAAACAGGTATGGGTGTCCCCTCAGCCTTCCCCAGCCCCCACCACAGGCTAAGGATGTTTTTATGTTTTACTAGAATGTTACATTTGTAGTTTTCCTCAGTTTGGGGGGGGGAGGGTGGGGAGGAGCCTGTACCCAAAGCATAGGGACCTTTTCTTATCAGTGCATGAGAAAAACGTGTGTGCGTGTGTGTGTGTGTGTGTGTGTGTGTGTGTGTGTGTGTGTGTCCGTGTGTCTGTCCATCCATCCATCCATCCATCCATCCATCCACCCACCCACCCACCCACCTGCTCAGGGTCTTTGCATGTTTGTTAGGTTTTGGTTTTTTCCTGAGTCTGAGGAGCATTAACCTCTCATTTACCTTTCACGGGAGGTGTGGGCTGTGTGTTTTCACTGAGTACATTGCCGGTTTGTCTTTGCAGAAGTTTCAAATGTATTTATTTTAACGTATTTTCCTTTATGGCTTCTGTGTTGTGAGCTATCATTTGAAAGCCTTACTTCTGACAAGATTTACAGAGAAATCACCCATATTTCTCTCCAGTGCTTTTATAGTTCTGTTTGTTTGTTTGTTAACATTGGCCATGGAGAAAAGAGGCAGGACCGAAATAAAACAAAAGTGTTCATGTGGGGGTCTCAGAATTGTAGTTCGGGAACAGCCCAAATCATGTCCCCCCTGGGGACAGAACTCAGGGTTTTTTTAAGACAATGGGGAATGTTGGTCTATGTCAGTTTTGATTGGTGTTGGCCGCAGAAAACTCAGATTGGCTGAACAGAATTTTTTCTAAGTCTCTCACCAAGCAAAGTCCATTATGGTAGTAGGTTGCAGGGTCTTGGGGTGAGTCCTTGGAGTTTATGGAGGTTGGCACAGTTCAAAGTTCATGGTTGCACCATGAGAATTGAGTGTGAGCCGCCCCCGCCCCATGGCCTCCTGGCTCCCTCTAAACACCCTTGACATAAGCGACCCCATTTCATTGCCCCTCTCACAAAATTTACCCCTTCTATCCATTTGGAATTTATCCTGGTGGAGGATCTAACAATCCAATTTGTTTCAGATTTTTCAAAATTATTCTGTTTTTATTTCTAGTAACCTGTGAATTTTTAAAGAGTATAATACTCAGTCCCTTGTCATTTATTTTCATGTGGGGTACAAGGTAGAGGCGTGGCTTTGCTATTTTTTTGTTTTCCTAAGTGACCAACCCAGCAGAACAACGACATGCAGTGGAAAAAACTCCCTTCCCTGCTCATTTGAAGCCCAGCTCTCCGGGCAGTATTCCCACATGTGTGTCTAGATCATTTGCGTTGCCCGTGTATCGCTACAGACACATGCTTCTTTCTGTAAGCTGTCAGCATCACAGCATTGTCTAATCAAAAATGTATCAAATTGTTCTTATGGAGAAGCCTATCGACATTTGGTCGTTTATTGGCTCAGTTTGCTTTCCTGAACAGGCTAGTTCGAAGTAACTTCTGCTAATGAGAAAATGTGTCCCCATTCCCCTGTAGTGTCTTTTTAGCAGAAGCCCCGGTCTGTGCTCACACCCCACGTGTGCCCTGAGCCTGGTCCCTGTAAAAAGTAGCATGGCCTAGCATTTCCCTTTACAAGCAATTGCCTTCATGGGACTTGGATCGTTTCTTTCTCTTTGATCTACCAGGGGCTACAAAAATACATAAATAAAATGTGGGCTTGCCTCAATGACTTGTTTATTTCCGTTTCTCCATACGTCTCTGTGGATTTTGCTCTGTGTTGATGCTACGGTATGTGTTGCAAAGGTAATTCCAGAAGGAAAACATTTTGGCTTTTGTTTCCTATCACACTGTGGGGCTGTCTTGGGTCTTTTTCCACGCATTTGGCCTTTTCCAGCGATGACATCAGAGGCACTGCCTGTGTTTACTTGGTTCCTCCCTGCCTGGCCTTTCTTGTCATCCTGCTTTGGATCTTTCAGAAGCCTTCTGTCTCCCACACAGCTTCACATACGCACCGCAGCTGGACGTGTTTTCGAACCCAACGCCAGCCTGCTGGCAGGCGAGCGTATTCTGTTTGCCTTTGCTGCCAGGGCAAGGGTGCCTGGACTTCGACTACCAAAGAAGATGTGCACGTGGAACATAGGTGGCGAGGAAATGAAAAGGTGTTTGCCCCCGCTGGTTGTCAAAGCCCGCGCCGCTGGGAGACAGCACCGTTCACCTATTAGAAAGCCGCAGAAGGTGTCAGGAGTGGACAGCCCCAGGTCCTGGGAGGTTGCGGAGCCCCTAGAATTCTCCCATGCACCCACGCCACCCGACGACAGGGCAGTTGCATTGAGAGACCGCTGACTCATTCTCTGGAGCAAATCCAGTTCGGGCTGTTTGAGTTCACGTTAATCAATTTCTAAAGCTTTTGCTAAAGGAAACAAGGTGCCAGGAGCAGCCCAGGAGCTACACAGTTGAAGCTCTGCAACCGGCCCCCTCCCAGGAGGGCACTCCAGCCTGGCTTTCTGACTCAGGGGCTGGTGGGGGGGGGGGGGTGCCTCCTGCGGGCATACATGGAGCCAGACCTGTTTTCTGTTTCCAGCTGGGCTTGTGCCTCCCTGAGCCACCCAGTGATGATGCGCTCACCTCCTAGGAATGCTCTGATTGCTCCCTGAGGTCAGATTTTGAATGCCCGGCACCTTCCACTGAGCACGTTTCTGCAAGACCCAACCCCTCCCCCCACACTGCTTGCAGACTGTCTCCTGCCCTGGCCTGGCTCTCAGCCCCTGTGGGAAATTCAGACACCTAACTCTGTTCTCACAGCATCTATGCCGTGTGTCTCATTCAGAGAGTCGGGGACGTGGAATATCATCGGTGATTTCACACACCCTTGTGTATCAGGATTCCATTTATGACACAAGAACTTCTTTGCGTTCGGGACACATATTCCGTGGTTTTATTCTTTGTTATAAATCGCTAACAGGGCAGGACCAGAGAGAGGTTGAAATTGGACTTTCTAGTTTTCCTTGTTTCTCTGTTTGACTTCAACCAGGACGGCCAGACTGCAACCCCACGGGAGACCCCAGGGCCCTGGCCCACAGAAACAGACCGCCAACATCTCCCTTGAGCCGCTCAGTGCCGGTGTGATTTGTTAGACAGCAAACCGAAGGCTGCTGTGCGGTCTCCCTCCCCCGCAGCATCCTGAAAGAGACAGCGGGAGCATCTGCGCTTTCTTCCAGGACAAGTTTAGCCCTTGACCAGTTCCACATCGTTAAAATGCTTTTCAGCTCTGCCTCCCCCCAGTCCCTAACCAATCACTCCCCTTCATGCACACATCACAGCGGGAATTCAAGGACCACAAAGTGGCAGTGTGGTACGCCGGCCGCTGGCGCTGTTCGCGCCCTGTGTGGAAGCCGGTGGACATGCTGCTGCCACGCCTATGGTGCCAGCAGGCTTTCCAGAACATCGGCGTCATTTCGTCTTGGAGATTTTATACACTTGCTCTTTTGAAAGAGTTCTGCTTCCTCCTGTACCCTGTGCGACAGCCACTTTCTTAATGGTTTGGGGCAGCACTGTCAGCAATGGACTCTATCACTGGAAACTGCTCTTCCCACCACCGAAAACACACGTGGGACGTCCTGCCAAGGGGGATCCAGCTTGGAGATGAATAGTGACTGACGCTGCAGCGAACAAGGCAGTGCTGTCACTTCTTCAGGGTTTTGTATTCCTTCCCTTTGGCTACGTGCCTGGGGGTGCAATTGCTGGGTCGTCGGTAGTTCTGGTAACCTTCTGAGGAAACTCCACACTGCTTTCTATAGTGGCTGCACCAGTTTGCATTCCCACCAGCAGTGCACGAGGGCTCCCCTTTCTCTGCATCCTCACCAACACCTGTTGTTTATGTTGTTAATTTTAGCTTCATTGACAGGTGTGAGGTGATGTCTCATCATGGCTTTGACTTGAGTCTCCCTGATGATGAGTGACACTGAGCATCTTTTCATGCATCTGTTGGCCATCTGGATGTCTTTGGAGAAGTGTCTGTTCGTGTCTGTTGCCCATTTTTAATTGGATGATTTGTTTTTTTTTCTCTCAAGTTGTGTCTCTCAAGTATGCCTCACATACTTTGGAGATTATTCCTTTATTGGATTTGTAGTCCACTGATACTCTTCCCCACTCCATATGTGGGATTGGACTTCACTTTGAACATGACCTAGCATGGTAGTAGATTGGCTAGATGCAGTACGGTGCTAATTAACAGCACGAATTGATATGTATTGAAAAGACACACGAGAACTGCTTACAAAAAACAAACTGCTCAATCTGTCACATAGTTTTGATGTGACAGCTTTGCTTTTTTTTTTATGTTTATTCATTTTGAGAAAGAGACAGAGTGGGAGAGGGACAGAGAGAGAGGGAGACAGAGGATCCAAAGTGGGCTCTGTGCTGACAGCAGAGAGCCCAGTGTGGGGCCTGAACTCCTGAATCATGAGATCATGACCTGAGCTGAAGTCAGATGCTCAACCAACTGAGCCCCACAGGTGCCCGAAGTGACAGCTTTTCAAGGAGCACTGTGCAGACCATGGCTTTATAATGATGATAAAACTATTTGCTGAGTACAGTGTGTTAGCATCTAGAAAAAGCCGTGAGCACAGGAGTGTGAGGGGTTCCACCAAGGCTTTGTTCTGGAGGAAGAACCAGCCCTGACAAAGCCACTGCTGCAGGCCGGGGTCTCAGGACCCAGGATGGGGACGCTCTGTGTCCCCCTACCCTGCACACCTGCCCGATGCATGCACCTCCGCCCAGACTCCTGCTCCTTTATGTTGAGTGTAAATGTTAAGATGAATTCACTGATGACGTTTTTGCAGTTTTCTCCTGAAAACAAGTGTCTTTACGTGAAAACCGTCTGTTTTCCGGTTCTATCATTAAAACCATTCTGACTGGGGTTTGGTTTTGACCAAACAGCAGACCAGGCGGAGCCGGAGGAGTGCGGCCCGCCCTGCGCTGGGGTCTGTCTCTGGGCGGCGCACTACCCAACCAGGGGCACAGGCCCAGGAGGAGGGTGTGCCCTCAGAGGCTCGCTGCCGTGACCTTGTAGAGAAACGACCTCCGTGCTCCGTTTCCACAGGTGTCTGGGCTGAAGTCCACCGCAGAAGATGAGGGTCCTTCTTCAGTGACGAGTCAGCTGTCCCCGAGAAACGTCCCGAAGCATAGCACCCCCCGGGATGCCACGCCCAGCCTGCACAGGAGGCCACCGGGCCGTGTCCCCTACCACCCGGAAGGGAGCCCCGTGGCTGAGTCCCCGCTGCCCGAAAGCCTTTCCTGGAGCACCATGGCCACCCTCCGGAACCTGCAGCTCTCTACCGTCTGGCCGGCACCCACCTCCGACCCCTGGGATCCCGAGGAAGATCCTCTTACACCCGCCTCGGTCACTCGGAGGCAGCAACAGGCAGAGTCCCGGGGAGCACGGAGCCGGTCTCCACACTTGAGGTTGCCTGGGGTCCCCAACACCTCGGGGAAGAGAAGGAGGGACCCAAAGGAGCTGGCGGCTGTGGTAGGATTGTCCTGACCCCAACCCTGTCCCTGTGCCCCTGACCCTGTCTCTGTGCCCCTTTGTCCCTTACTGTGTCCCCACCCTGACCCCAACCCTGTCCCCGACTGTGTCCCTGACCTGACCATGTCCCTGTGTCCCCACCCTGACCCCAACCCTGTCCCCAACTGTGTCCCCGACCTGACCCTAACCATGCCCCTGTGTCTCCGACCTGACCCCAACCCTGTCCCTGTGTCCCTGACGCTGTCTCTGTGCCCCTGACTTTGTCCCTTACCGTGTCCCCACCCTGACCCCAACCCTGTACCTGTGTCCCCGACCTGACCCTGTCCCCGACTGTGTCCCCACCCTGACCCCAACCCTGTCCCTGACTGTGTCCCCGACCTGACCCCAACCCTGTTCCTTACTGTGTCCCCGACCTGACCCCAACCATGCCCCTGTGTCCCTGACCTGACCCCAACCCTGTCCCTGTGTCTCTGACCCTGTCTCTGTGCCCTTTGTCACTTACTATGTCCCCAACCTGACCCCAACCCTGTCCCTGTGTCCCTGACCTGACCATGTCCCTGACCTGACCCCAACCCTGTCCCTGTGTCCCTGACATCCCTGTGTCCCCAACCCCTGTCCCTGACTGTGCCCTTAGCTGGACACTGGCCCTGTCCCGGCTTAGCCCCACCCCATCCCCACCTGGGGGCTCAGGGCCCATGGAGGTGGCTGTGACCTGAGAGAGGGTAGCTACCCTTCCCTCACTGCTAGACCTTTCTGATGTCCTGGGCCTGCCCCACCTGCTCTGAGGGGTCATGTGACCCCATGGGGAGCATCTGTACCCCCCAGTTCCCATCTGCTCCCCCAAACTCTTGAACACGCTGCCATAAATCCTGCTGGCCTTCTTAAGGTGGAGTGGGTGAGCCCAGGAAGCTGTGGGCTCTTTCCTCGTGGCTCAGTGCAGACCCGGGGCCTCCCCCCATGTTCCCCTGGCCCCTGGGGCCCCTTTCCTACTGTGAGCTCTGCTCCCTGGCCCACAGCAGCGTCACCCTCTCGTCTGACGCCCTTGTGTTCTAGAAGGTTCTGAGAAGGGCACTGTGGGGCTTCGGCTGGCTCCAGCTGGCCTGTCCTGCTGACCAGAGGTGGGATGTGTCTGGTGGACAGTGGGCCTGTTGGTTCCCTGGGGGAAATCCCCACTCTGCCGCCCTCAAGGCCCTTGTCCCCCCCACATCTGCTGGAACTCAGGGGAAGTTGGGTGTGGGGTGGCCTGGGCAGTGGCTTTCTCCTCTTACCCCTCATCTGCCCTCGAGATGGGTGCCGGGATCCACCTTCTGAGGTCACCGTGGGATGCCTGGCCTCTCCCGCTGGCTCCTCTCTTTGGCCTTTCAAACCCCTGTGCTTGGCTCCGCTCATGTCTCTGGGGCGTTACTGGGGGAGGGGGAGCTTCCCTGGTGCCCCCGCCTGCCTTCTGTGGCCGCCTGGTTGCAGTTGGGAGCCCGGCCTCACAGGGCTGTGTGGAGCACTACGCGCGTGTCCCTGCGGGCCAGTGGTCCTGCCTGCTGCCAGGAGGGGCGTGAGCCTGGCCAGAATATTCTGGAGCTGACAAAGGGAAGGGGACTGAGGGTCTCCCTGCGGGGCAGATATTGCGATGGTCACAGGTCCCCACCTGCCCCCAGAGATGGGGCAGCCCTCTCAGTGCAGACACAGAGCTCCCAGCTGCGCTGACTGCTCTGGCTGGTGGCCCCGCCCTCTGGTTCCACCATCTGCCCCCCTCCCTCAGCATGCCAGGGCACCAGCCTCTCCTGTTCCTTATTTACCCCCAGAGGGTTGTCACTATTGTTTACATTTTGAAGCAATTGGGAGGGCCTGCCATGGGGGCTGAGAACTTCCAGACTTGTCCTCTGTGGCCCAGCCCCAGCACACCCCCCATGTGGTCTGGCTCAGCTCCCCCGCCCCGGCTCTGCTTTCTAACAGCCTGAGCCCCCCTTGTTTAGAAGCAGGGCTCATCCTGTCCCACCTCCCCACTCCCCGACCCCCAGGTCAGGGGGCCTCCCTGCCGCAAGCCTGGACAGTCACCTGTCTGCCCCAGGCCGATGGTCCCACACAAGCCCAGCCGGCCCCCCAGCTACCCCTCTGCACCCTTGTCAGACCTGGATCCCTGGTCCTTACCCACCCCTCCTGTCCCCACACCAGGATGCGGCCCTCTGGGCGGTTGGGGCACGTGGGAGCAGACGGACCGGGTGACCAGGGAACCCAGGGGGGCAGGGGTCTGCAGCCTGCATGGGCACCTGCTGGCCATATGAGGCTCGTCTCAAGCGACAGCCAGGGCTCCTGCAACGTAGGCCTTCTCAGGGACACCTCTCCCCCCACAGACAGAGCGCGTGAGGCAGTGGGAAGTCAGGCTGCTTCGGGACATCGAGGAGGCCACTCAGCACGAGCTCACCATCGAGGACGACTGCATTTTGGGGCCGGGCCAGGAAGCACTGTGTTCTGGGGCTCCCGCGGCCAGCCCTCCATCCACCGACTGCAAACCCTGATCCTCGGGGCTCCCCCAGGCCTCACCTTGACCACTTCCCTCTCCACTGTGATGCTTGGGTTGGGTGGGGGGCAAGTTAAGGCTCCCGTAACTCCGATCCCATGCAAGGCCCTCAGAAGCACCAACGGAGAGCAGGGGATGGAGGGAGCAGGTGCCCCTGCCCCCGGGGGTTCCCCAGGGCCACCCAGGGACCAGGGAGCGTGGTGAGCTGCACCCCCCCCCAACACAGAGCTGGGGCCACACTCCCAGCAGGCTCAGGGTGCATTCCGGGGAAGTCAGACACCGCGACTCACCGGGAGGTGGTTCCAGTTCAGGCACTGGTTTTGTGGGGGTGGTGAGAATTTAACCCCCTACGGTAGTGCGTTCCTGGGGCTGGGGTCCCACCAAACAGATGGGGGGGTGCGGGCCCTCTGTCGAGAGGAGGGAGCGGGGTGCTTGGGGCCCTTCAATTAACACACAAAACCACATGGACCTCCCAGTCCAGACCATCTCGGGCACAGCTTTGCGGGATACTTCATGGTTATAAAAACAGAGCTCAATTTTATTCTTATAAATGTGTTCATCCCCACTCTATTTTATTTTGTAATATTTATTTTTGAGACACAGGGAGAGGGAGACACAGAATCTGAAGCAGCTCCAGGCTCCCAGCTGTCAGCCCAGAGCCCGACGCAGGGCTCGAACCAACGAACCGTGAGATCATGACCTGAGTGGAAGTTGGACACTTAACCGACTGAGCACCCCCCCGCACCCCTAAATTCTTTAAATCATCTGAATACAGTAGGGTATCTCATTTGTGGGGTTTTTAAAAAGCAGGGATTTGAAATAGTGGCTAAGAACAGCGTGTAGCTAGGCTGGATGAGGATGGCGGCTCTGGCGTTTATTCTGAGTCAGGAACAATCCGGCATTTAACATGATGCTTTGAAATGTGGACACCTTCTAAACATGCACAGTATTCGGGGGCTTTCTGTGCCAGTCACAAATGTGTAGAGATGTGGAATACGGTGTTTTAAATCAACAAAAGGAAAAAGCATACAAAAAACAATATTTAAAAGCATGATGGGAGAAACAAGTTCAAATATAGCAATAATCCTATTTTCTAAAGGGAGCTTAAATTTCCCAGTTAACAAAGAGGTTCTGACCTTGTGATCTTTTTAACCCTGGCACGTGACACTGTAGAGCGTGGTTACCCCGAGGGAGAAGGGGGCCTGCTCGTGGGGGCACGTGAGGGGCTCTGGGGCCGGAAGAACCACTGCCGGCGTGCGCGGTGGCCATGGGGTGCCTCGCATCGTGAATACAGAGGACAGGTGTCTCCCTGTAGGTCCTGGAGGCCACGCCAGGCCCGGGGCCCCAGGAGGACAGGGGACATGGCCTGAGAGGAAACACCTGGGCACAGACGTGGAGGTGCCCCTGTCCCAGCCACATGTGGAACTTTCACGGATGGGAACACACACCATGCGGGAAGCAGGTGTGAAGGCAGAGACGCACCAGACATGGGAGCAGCGTCGGGGGACAGTGGTGACATAAGAGGATGCCACACAGAGAAATACCCAGCAGATAACGTGTAGGAATTAAGAACAGGGTGAGAGTAGGGGTGCCCGGGGGGGCTCAGTCAGCTAAGCATATGACTTGATTTCAGCTGAGGTCATTTTCTCTTGGTTTGTGAGATCGAGCCCCCTGTTGGGCTCTGTGCTGACAGCAAGGAGTCTGCTTGGGATCCTCCCTCCCTCTCTCCCTCTCTCCCTCTCTCCCTCTCTCCCTCTCTCCCTCTCTCCCTCTCCCTCTCCCTCTCCCTCTCTCTGCCCCTCCCCTGCTCACGCTCTCTCTCTCTCTCTCTGCCCCTCCCCTGCTCTCAAAAAATAAAGAATAGGATAACAGAAGTGAGCAATCCCACAGGAGCCCTGGAAGATAAAATCGAGGGCATCTCCCACAAAGAGAGTAAACTTGGAGAAAACAATGGCTGAACTGGCATCCAGTGTCCAAATCCTAGGAGGTCAGACATGAGGACAGAGAAACGGACAGGCCCTGCACATCAGGCTACTCATCCAGGACAGTTCCCAGCCACAAACACCTCTCACCAAGTTCCAAGGATGATCAGGAAGCCTGCCGGGTCCTGCTGCCTGGGGACCCACCGTGTTCTCAGTACTCAGGGAACCGACTGCCAACCTGGAATCCCAGTTCCCCCTACAAACACCCCAAGCGTGCCCCACCCCCCCACACCTGATCCCAACGCGGCAGGTGCATGAAAAGTCCAACTTGCGGTTCTGGTTTCAGGAACTCTGGATCCGCTTCTGTGCTGGTGTCGGGGCCCCACCCTGTGGCTGCTGTGGGGCCAACGCTGTTTGTTGACATCCCCATGCCCACCGGCTGCCGCTGGGTTCACAGGCAGAGAGCCCCCCACAACCTGAGAAGGCGGCCTTGTCCGAATCTGCCAGTTCCCACGGTGCTTACTCCTCGCTGTCCTGCAGGCCGGGCACCGGAGATCCGGGCATCAGTGCGGTCAGTTCTGGGGGGTCTCGTTCTGCACGGGCACCCGTCCCATCACGGGGACCAACCCTCGGCCTCCTTGAACCCCGACTGCCTCCCTGCAGGCCCAGCCTGGAATTTGGGGAGGGGGACAATTCCATCCCTACCAGACCTCCCTTGGAACACGGGTCCTCGCAGTTGTGATTACCATGAGGGTGCAGAGATGACGTCATTCTGGATTAAGGTCACACCCTGCACCCAATGCAGATGCGCAGGGAGAAGCCAGCGGCAGGCACGTTGGGCCACCGCGAGCCCAGGACGCCGGGGGCCCCCCAAAGCTGGAAGAGGCGCAGGCCGGACTGCCCCCCACACGCAGAAGGAACGCGGCCTCCAGAGGCGGGAGGGTACATCTCTGTTGTTGAAGCCCCCCAGCTTGGGCTCCTGGGTCGTAGGAACCCCCAGAAATGCATACAGCCATCTACGCAGTCACCCTGTGCACTCATTCATTCATTTCATGGCAGGGACGGCAGAGCAGGGGGAGGGCAGGTTCTAAACACAGAGACGAGGCCCCTGGGGAGGCTGACCGCGAACCAAGACGTGGAGGCATGTGCCGCAGAGGGACCCCTGGCCCTGGCTGAGCATCTGGGGTGCCGGGGATGGCGGGGAGCCCGTGTGGAGGCAGGGGCTGGGACAGCATGGAGCAGGAGGGGGCGGCCTTCGGAGCGCCTGGAGGGCCCCGTTCACCTGCGTGAGCTGGGGGCCCCTGCAGGGTTCCGGCACAGCTAGGACGTGACCGGTTGGCATCCGAAGCCCCGTGAGAGTAGCTGGGGGGGATGCAGTGGCCGGAGTGCCTAGGGGCCCCCGCAGGACGGGGCAGGGGCGGCAGACGGGCACACAGGCCAGGCAGAGCCAGAGAAGGTGGTGGATGTGGGACGAGGAGACGGGGCCAGCAGGGCCCCCGATGGCCGGGGCTCCGAGACAAAGCCTGGGGGCCTCCCTGTGCGTCCCTAGCATTGGAAATGGGGGTCACACAGGCAGGGGAGCAGCGGGCAGGGCAGGTTTGGGGCCATCAGGGGTGTGCTCCCTGTGACTTCTGCCAAGCTGCTGAGGCCGGGGGGGGGGGGGGGGCGGGGGAGGGGGTCAGTGGGTGCTGGAAACAGCCTGGGGCTCAGGGCAGGGAGGAGGCTGAGCCAGCAACTGCCCCGCCCCACCTCTGCCCTCGGGGGGCGGGTCTCGGGCTCCATGGGATGAGCCTGGGCCACAGGCTCCTGCTCTCCAGGGTCCGGCCTGTCCCTTGCCTCCCACCAGATATGTGCGGTCCCTGCACCACTGGCCTCTCTTGCCCCCTAACCTGGGGGTAGGAGGGGGCTTCCCCGAACGGTGGCATTAGCTGTGTCCTGGCAGAGGGTGGCTGGTGTCACTGCTGGCAAACCCTCCCTGACACTCTGGTCTGCTGCCTCAGGGCCTTTTTTCCGCTATGCCCCGACCTTGGCCCGACTCGGCCGGCACAGCCCACTTTTAGTGAGCGGCATGGCTCAGCCTGTTGATGTGGCCCCCCCACTCCCTGCTGTCCCCTCTTGATCTGCTTCCATGGGAATCCCCAACCAGGGGACACTTACCGGTCTGAGGAACCAACCCGAGGTAGTGAGTCATCTCCCCGGAGACTCTTGCTGGGAGCAGAAACTCCACGGCCAGTGGAGGGGTAACTGAGGCCCAGGCGGGGACCCCCCACACTTTATAGGAGACCACCGTCCCCCTCAATGGGGAGTGAGGCAGGAGCCGCTCCAGATCCCACCCACGACCACATGGCTTTCAATGAAAACCGCCACAACGTTTAGTCAAGCAATTTTTTCCTTTATTTTTGTTAAATAAGATTCCAGAAAGTATAGTGCAAACACTCAGTAGAAAAGTCGCAATTAAGAAATGTACATTCACGTTAACTTTTCAGTCTGTTCACCTCTTTGTTAATAAAAATAGGACCAATCACTCAGTTCTCTGTCTCGGTTGAACCATCTTGGAAAAGACCGGAAGGTACAGTGAGGGGCTGACGTAAAAATAGACCCGTATTGATTATACAAATCTATCGAGAGAAGCTATCCGGTGACCGTGAGCCGGCGTCACTCCGACCCCGTCACCTGGTTTTGTGTCTGAAGAACTGTTCTCGAGTGAACTCGTGGGCGGAGAGCCCGTCCCCATGCCCACCCACTCTGCCTTCCGCATTGGGACACAGCCACAGCTGGCAGGACGCGGAGGGTGCGGGGCTCACACCACCTTTCTTGGCAAGTGAGGAAACCCCCCAGGGTGGGCTTTGGGTTGACCATTGGCGAGAACGGAAGCTACTCTAAGGTGGTGGCGGTCACGTGTTACCTTCCTTGTGCAAGGGGGTGTGCAATCGTGCGGCCGGGGCGGGGCAGGGAGGAGGGGCGTCCGGGCTGGGACATGCTGCATCATTGGTGCAGGCGCTGCTGCCCGGACTTGGGCCCCAGGGTGCGCTGTGTCGCGGGGACGCTCTGCGGCCAGCCGGCAGATGGCCCGAGACGGGCCCGTCCCTCTGCGCGTGATGCGTGTTTTCAAGTTCAAAGTGGGTTCACACACGTGGGGGTTTCACGGCATGCAATTCTGAGTGCACGTGGCTTGTGAGCCCATAATTTGTACAGGGTGAAGGCAAGACCGCGCGACCCCGCAGGACGGATGCTCCGGAGGTGTGGCACCCCAGGGTGTGCAAGGGACGCAGTGGACTTCCTCAGGCTCCCCACGGCGGGGGTGCGGCGGTCCCCTGAGACATGTGCTTCTGTCCAGGGCCCGGGGTCGGGTGGGGCCGCTGGTGGGAGGTGAGAATCGAGTTCTGGCTGCTGGTGGGCCCATGGTCTGCGCCGTGGGGGGCGAGAGTGCACAGACGGGGCACTCAGAGGGGCCGTTCCCACAGACCGTCCCGCACGTCGCACACGACTAGTGAGCCCGAGCGGTCGGCCAGGTCTGGGGGGGCTGGCCTAGGACGGCTTCTCTGTTTACACATCAGTCCCCGGCAGGTGATGCACACTGTTTGCCTCCGAGCTGCCTAGGGCAGAAGGGGTCGGGGCCGGGGAAGCTGGGGACCCGGCACCTCCACGACACCTGTCTTGCCTTCCACGCCCACCCGGGGAAGCCTGCCCTTGGCTGTCCTCCGACCTGCAGGAGGGACCCCGCCCGCCCACAGCGGGCCAGGAGCGTGAGGCACTGGGTGGCTGTGCCATCAGGAGGGACATGGCAGACACGGCCTTCCAGGGCTCACACGCCTTCTGACCAGGACTTGGGGGCCACTTGGCTGCGTGTACGTGGGGAGGCGTGTGTGTGGTCTGGGGGTTTCTGGGGGCCCCTGTCTGCCTGACACCAGAGAGGCCTCGCAGGAAGACTTGGGCAGCTGTCCCCCCGCTGCTCCGCGGTTTGCTCAGGCTAGGACAGGTGGGCAGCACACAGATTTAGGACAGAAAGGGATGGAGACAGGGTTCCTCAGGCTTGGAGCAACCTGGTGGGGGCGGCAGTCGAAAGCACAAAATGCTGTGCCGGGGAGAGCAGGACGCCAGGTGAGGCCAACCCGCGCCCGGGGCACAGCCGCGGGCGGCTGGCCACACACCACTCAGAGCCGGCCCGGGTGTGGACCAGCAGGGAGCTCCATCCAAACCAGCAGCGTCAGCTGAGGGCGGGGGGAGGGTGACAAAAACCAAGGGCTCAGGACAGACAGGCCCTGCCATTCTGCACTGTGTGATGCCGCTCAAGTCAATAACCTCTCCGAGCCCCGGGGTGCCTCACAACACCGCGGGGCATGCAGCTCAGGGAACGGGCCCTGAGGGCCGCCAAAGAGGCGCTGTTTCCTTCGTCTATGGCCACGTGGAGACGTCCAGACGTGTTTTCACCCCGGCCCTTCCCGCGGTTATCCGAGCGGAACCTACAGAACCCAGTGACGCGTGGGGAGGAATGCACAGATTGCACAAAGGAATCGAGGTTGTGTCCGGAGCGACCTCACCCACAGGGCATGGCCGCCCCTGTGGTCAGCGCGCTGACCGCTGACAACGTCACCCAAGAGGGCCCTGTGCGTGGACGTCTGTCTGCACGGCCGCGGGCAGCCGACGACCTGGCCTCCAGCCGTGAAGCCAAGAGGCAGGTGCCCTGCTCCCCGCCAGCTCCTCGTCCAGGGTTCCTGCCCCCCATCTACGGGCCCCTCCGCAGCCTCCGTGCACAGGGAGCCCAGACAGGCTGAGGACAGAAACCACCATACCCAACAACAGAACACGGGCAGTTTGCTGCCTCGATGGCCCTGGGCTTCCTCACCGACACGGCAGACGGAAGGTTCTAAGAACATCAGGAAGAGACTCTGCTCCTGTCTATGGCCGGACACAGAGGTGCCGTGTGGGGGCCACGGCCACTCTGCCCCTGCCCCTCCTCGCCTCCCAGGGCTGGGATTTCTAAGGGAAATCAAGGCAGGGCACGCAGGGACAGTCCCACCAAACACCTGGGGGCAGGCTGGCTGCCCCCCAACTCAGTCTGTTCTCTGTGACCCCATCTTAGCCTCAGGAACACACCATCGGTTTGTATTTTGCTCATGCCAGACCGCGTATGCACACACACACGCACACACGCACTTGCACACACATGAACATTTCACACCCATGCAAGAACACACACGTACACACATTTCACACCCGTGCATGGGCGTGTGTGCACACACACACACTCACCCATATACATGCACACATGCGCACACACACACACGCACATACGCACTGATGTGAGCAAATCATGGCTCCAGCACAGCAGTTACGGTTTATCTGTGTGAACAGATCTGATGGGAAACAGACGGATTACATCTGCAGGGAAATTAAGAAATTCGAATGTAGGAGTCATTACCACAAAGCCCTTTAGAGAGCTGTGGTCCCCAGACGCCCCTGCAATCACGTTTACTCCCACGAGGGGGACAAGCAGGTGACATGTGTCCCCGGGCACTACAGGACCGGCCTGCAGGTGCGCACAGACAGCAGCCGGCTTCTGGAGCTGGCGTCCCTGGGAGCGCCCCGAGGGCACGGGGTCTGGGGTTGGCACCCTGCCTCGTGCTGCTGGCCACACCAGGCTGTCCCTCCCACCACGGGCACTCTGCATTGCTACATCCGCTGCTGCGGGGCCCCCACGGTCTCTGGGCACAGGGCCTGCCTCTGGCTGCTTGCCACCTGCCACAGTATCGGGGACCCGGCCCCACTCCCCAGGGGCCCGCACTCCCGGGACCAGCTGCCAGTGCCGACCCCACACCTCCGGAGTCCAGCCTGGCCAAACGCACAGGCAGAAGTATATTCCTTAGGCTGAGCCAAATGGAGCCTTCCTGAACGTCTGCCCCTTGACCCCATCCCCACCCCGCCCTCCAGGACGGGGGTCCTCAGGCCACCCCCAGCTGACCTGGGACCTGATTTCAACCCACTCCAGCCTATGACTCGTGAAGACAAACACTACCGCCAGATGCCACAAGAAGACAGGCCACACCCCACGTTTCCCACGTCCCGTCAGAGGGTGTTGGGGCTCAATCGTCCCATGTGAACTTTCAAAGCAAACGCAGCCGGGCAGACAGGAGGTCCAGGCGCCAGGACGTGGCCATGCCCTCTGCTTCCAGCCGGCCACAGCTGCCCCTTAATTTCACCAAACCAAACATTTTAAAATCAACAGCTTCTAAGAAGGTGGACTTTTTGTTTTTGTTTTGTTTTGTTATGTTTTTTTAATCGAAGCCACTACAAAATCGGGGTCAAATCAGTTTCCGGGGGTGACTTTCCATACAGCCAACAGGCCTGCACACTTCAGAATTCCATGTGTCAGCTGTGACCCAGCTGGTCAGGGGGCCACTCAGTGCCCGGCAGGGGGGGAGCACCTGCCAGGTAAGCCGTGCATGGGTGCAGTGGGCGGGGCCTGCCTCCCAGGGAGGGACCAAAAGGACCCGACTCAGGGAGTCACAGGTACACAGCGCACAAGGGCACATGCACACACATGCCGGGATAGAGACGGGTCCACCAGACCGAGACAGAGAAGGGCAAGGCCAACCGGACCCTTCCTCCTTGAGTGGGACAAAGCAGGGGTTCGGTATGTCTAGGCTGCTGATGGGGCCCAGCATGAAGCTACGGGGGACCTGGGGTGTGTGCCTCTGAAGGCTGGCCGGGTCCTGTCTGAGCACGGAGGCCGAGTGTCAACCAGGCTGAGTGGGGAGGATGGGCGTCCCGGCTCTGAAACACGCGGAGATAGCGTAAGGGGAGTCACAGATGTGCACAGACCCCAGCCTGCCCTCCCTGTGTCCCTCTGCTCCCTGTGCCCGGGGCACCGACAGCAAAGCCCATGGAGGAGCCTGAGCTGGGTCTGGAGGAGGGGCTGGGGGGGCCCTGGAGGTGTCGGCCCCCCATAGCATGGCTCGACTTGGGCACACGTGTGCACATGGCTTGTGTCTGAGTTACCGGTCTGCTCTGCACCGGGCTTGGTTCCACATGTTAAAGTTGTTATTGCTTCTAGTGACAGAAGGTGTCTGGAAGCTCTGGTGGCTTTGGAGGCTGATAAAAGTACAGGCTCGGGGGACCTGGCCTGTGGGGGGTGCCGCCCTGCAGGACACAGATCCTGTGGAGTGGACCACCCGGCCCCATGGTCCGTGGAAGCATCTGGAAGTTTGGGGTTGCTCTCTAGTCTACTGAGGTTGGGCATAAGCAGCACACAGCGGGGGCGCCAAGGGACACCCCAAAGTGCCCCCCAAGCAGGGCTTGGCTTCCCCAAGCAGAGACGCGGGGCCTTGGGGACATCGCACATCTGGGTAAAGGGTGTCATTCGCATGGTGACGGGCTGTTCTCATTTTTGGTGGGAGCGAAGGGGTGTCGTGTGAAACACGGTGTTGTTTACAGAGCATCTCAAATAATTCAGAGAGGACCCCACGCGAAAGGCTAACGTTTGTCCGTGAACGCTGTACAAGAGTAAAAACAAGTAAGGCAATATCCTACAGTCCCATCCCAAGTACGGAGGAAGATGGCACACAGCGACCGCTGAGGCGGCACACGGATCCTGCACCCCAGGGAGCCGCGGGGCTGAGCCGCTGGTGACCGACGGTCGCTCGTTCGTGGAGGCGGGAGCCTCGCTGCCGGAGTTGGTCACGGAGGTCAGCTGATCCTGGTTCCGTGGACCCCGGGTTGGGCCCAGCGAGGCCAGAGGGCCACTGAGAGTCCCATGGGCGTCCACCCGCCTCTGGAACCTGCTGTGTGTGTCTGGGGAGCCACCAACCCATCTCCGCCAGCTGAGGGCCGGGGCCCTGAATCTTTAACAACAACTTCATGCTTGGGCCGTCCTGACCGCCCGGCCTCCACGTCCACTTCGAGGGGACACGCGGTCCCACCGGGGCCACCCAGGGAACTCAGGACCCTGCCTCAGTTGAAGGCCCGTACCCTCAATTCCTGTAAAGTCCCCTCTGTCTTGTGACAGAGCACGTTCACGAGGTCAGGCCACAGTGCCGTCCACCGCTCCCCGGCCCCCAACCTGCCCTGGGTGGAAGACGGGCCAGGTCCCCAGCCCTGCAGCTGGGTGCAGACAGGCACACGGGCCACATGCTCACAGGACTCTTGAGGTGACTCAGGTTCCCCTGAAGGAATCATGCCATGTCTCTAAATGTGGGCGGCGGGGGGGGGGGGGGGGGGTTGCGCGGGCCGGGCCACTGAGACCTTGTCGATGTAGCGATGGCTGTTGCTGGCCCAGCAAACAGCTTGTTCTCAGGAGGGAGGCTGTCCACCCACCCACTTCTGTCCTGAACCTGCGCGGACTGCCCCGCAGAGCCCCCGCCCGGCAACACGGCTGGGCAGGGTCACCCCCCACGGAGCATGCCACGCCTCGCAGGCCTCCAGCGGGAGCAGCCTGGGGACATCCCCGGGAGCAGGACCCCCAGGCCCCTTCACTGGCTTCAGTCCCCCAGAGCCCCCCGCACTGCATGCTGGAGCTGCAGGTCAGGACTGGTCCCCAGATGGACTTGTCTGCCCAGACCCCCTCCGGTGCCAAAACGGTCTTCCTCCTGCAGTCAGAGCTGAGGCCCCCGAATGTCTCGTCCGGGTATTTCTGGTCTGTCCTTTCCCCCGGCTGCCGCCCTGTGCCCCCAGTAGCACATCCCGGCATCCTCGGTCTGTCCCTGCGCACATAGGTGACTCCCAGACCTCTGCACAGTTCCCTGCAGGGGGCCGGACACCCGCACGTGCAGCCCGAAACTCACTCCGAGACTCCCCGTC
The DNA here is from genome assembly GCF_046562875.1 of Panthera onca. Taxonomy (NCBI): domain Eukaryota; kingdom Metazoa; phylum Chordata; class Mammalia; order Carnivora; family Felidae; genus Panthera; species Panthera onca. The sequence goes on along the minus strand of NC_138340.1, from coordinate 62,213,394 downwards.
CGGCCGCTGGTTCTTCCGCCCAGGCTCTCTCTGGGTCGTGAGGTTCACTTGTTTCAAAATCCATGCAGGCTCATGTTGTAAGTACTGGAGACCAAGATGACCAGCACGGTGACCAGAACAGCCAGGGTCTGTAGGAACCGGTGCCTTCAGGGGTCAAGGGACAGCACAGCGCAGAACAGGGAGGACGCTGGTCTTGATGTGGAGACGTGGCTCGGGGGCCCGTGAGTTCCAGAAGACCCGCCTCTGGCTCTCAGCAAAGACCGTTCTGGAAGGAGGTGTCCCCACCACCTGTACAGCCACACAGGGGGCTTGTCTGTTCTCCCCAAAACCACCCATCAGGGGCCCAGCCATCTGGGTCACGTTCTTGCCCTCACGGCCCTGCCGAGCGAAGCCTGGCTTCTGTCCACGCAGGCCCCACCACACAGGGTTCATGGTGCATCTGCCTAGGGGCACACTCGCGCTCACGCCCGCCGGCCACAGCTCCACAGCTCTGGCTAAATGGAAGCCTGCAGCCCCGCAGGATGTCCTGAAGGGCCCAGAGCCTGACGCTGACCCGGCCGCTCCCAGGCAGCTGCTCCTTCTCTGCCACCAAGGAAAGGACCGCGCGAGCACAGTCCCGTGAAAGCCTCAAGTCCACGCGGGCAGGGCTGCCCCTGGCCCGTCACTGCCCGGCTGCTTCGGGTCATGCCTGGACGGCTCCCCTTCCGCAGCCCAGCCGCTGGCACCCGGCCCTGCTGTCGGCCGGGCTGGTCCCTGCTGGAGCCCCCGAGGCCCAGACGCCCCGCACATTTGTGCCCTGAGCCCCCGGCAGCCAGCGTGGGCTCCGCTAAGCCTCCTTCCCAGCTGCTCCGGGGGGCAGGTGCTGGCCATGGGGGCAGGGGGGGAGCCCTGAGCCCTGCAGAGCCCCCATCCCAGCTCTGACCGGGAGGCCGGCCATGGAGGACACCGGGGGCGGGCCCGTGCCCAGTCTGCCCTGGAGGCCGGCTCGCCCGTAGCCACACACTTTCCGCTCCCTGGCTTGGGAGCCGTTTCCGTCCGTCCTGCCTTCCAGGAAGTACGTCAGCATCTCACCCTTGCCCTTGACGCTGACCTTCCCGCGGCACACGAAGCGGTAGGTCCCCCGGCGCAGCAGCCGGTGAACCTCCTCAGTCACCTGCAGTGGAGGAAAGCAAGCGGGCACCCCTCTGGGTCGGCGGGCGAGGATCCTGGGGGCAGGGCCGCCCGGAGGCTCCCTCCTCCACCCGCCACAGCCTATCTCCAGCATCATAGAGAGCCGGGGACCCAAGGGGCCGCGGGGATCCCCAAAGGGACAGCCCGGGGTCTCGGCCGCCTGCACACCAGCCAGCCACGGGCACGCAGGAGAAAGCAGTGCTCTCCAGGGGGAGGCCCGGGCACCAGCCGGATGCCTGGGCGGGACCAGCTCCAGCGGCTGACAGTGAGGGGCGGGACACACAAACCTGCATCGCTAACATCTGGGGCCCTCATTCGCTTCTTTGAGGAAAGAACCAAATGTCTGATTGGGCCCCAGCAGAGGAAGGATCCCATAAGAAGCATTTACTGGCGGGCGTGCTCAACATGGGAGGGGGCCCAAGTGAGGGGCCGCTGGCGGGAGAAGTGTCTCCGGGAACAGAGGTGGTCAGGGCATGTCGGAGCCCTGGGACCCTGAGAGGCGGGCACCTGGGTCAGAATGTGGCCATGCAGGACTTGCAGAGACCCACATGCAGCATGGGGGCCGGGGCTACGGAAGGGCGGTCCCTGCGGTATGACAGTGGGGTGAGGGAGGCAGGCACTTCGTGGAGAACGGCCACAGTCTGTGGCGGGGGCTTGCTGGAATCTGATTTTGGAAACTTAGTGGACCTGGGACAGTGGCCTGGCTTCACCAAGGTCCCCTCATACGTGTGGCCTGTCCTGGGGAGGCCGCAGGGTCCTGGATGGCAGGTGGGGTCACTCAGTGCCTTCGAGCTGTTCACGAACCACACACAGTGATGCGGGAAAGTGTGCGAACTTCACGACAATAAAAGAAATTCGAAGGAAGGACTGCAGATGTGCAGACGCACCTCAGGGGATCCTGTCCTGTGCTGGGCACAGCTCTCCTGACAGTTTAAACCCAGGAACCCAAGGGCCTGCCAGGCACCTGAGAGGGACGTAGCGCCTGCTGGATGCTGGCGGGGGGGGGGGGGGGGGGGGGGCAGTGGGAGGAACGACTGAACACGCAGATGCCGGGGAGTTGGCAGCCTCTACACAGCTCTCGAGGACCCTGCCAGGCATCAGGGCAGAGGGGGAGGCCAGTGCTGGACCCGGGGACACTGACAGAGCGCCCTGCATTCACTGTCCCGGTCCCATGGGCCCCCAGAGGCCAGCAGCAGCCACACAGAGGGACAGGCCTCCTCCCCCCAAGGCCCCAGGGCCTGTGGTGTGAGCCCCCGCAAACCTGACCGAGGTCCCGAGAGCCACCCACAGCCCTGCACACCTGGGAAGAGCTGTCACTGCCCCCAAGCCTTGGGGTGGCCGGTCCGGGGGGTCAGGGCCAGGCATCTCACAGCACCCGCCCTTCAAAACCACAGGAAGCCCTTCCCTCTAAGGCAGCCGGGCACGTGGGCAGGGTCCTGCATGCTGGAGGGGCTCGCTGTCTTTGACTGGGACCCCAGCCCTCACCACGCCCCCAACTCTGCACACAGCCATGCGGGAGCCAACCCCCGCGGCCACAGAGCAAACCAGACAGCAACAACCACGCGCCCCACAGGCCACGGACACACCGTGCTAGGCGGCGTTCTGTCCTTGCCAGGCCCTGGGGCTCAGGGCCGCCCACTCCCGCCAAGCCGGCCCCCGCCTCTTGCGCCTCGTCTTCCAGCCTCGGCACTCGTGGTGAACTGACCTGGATTCTGCCCTGGACGCCGGTGCTGTCCATCCGACTGGCCACGTTGACCGTGTTCCCCCAGATGTCGTACTGCGGCCTCCGAGCCCCAATCACCCCGGCCACCACAGGGCCCACGTTGATGCCTGGAAAACAGCGTCAGCACCGTCAGTGCCGGGAAGGCTTCCGAGGGCAGGAGTTTTCCCCTCTTGGGGTCGTGGGGTCCTGGGGATCCTGGCACAGTGTCCGGTCCGAAGGGGCCGTTTGGAAGCCTGGGCATACGGCCCCGTCCTCATCCTGAATCCCATTCCCTGGAACAGAGACCCCGCACTGCTCAGACGCCTGGCCTTTCGGGACGGCAGTGCACCCCCCACACTGCCGCCCCCTTCCGTTTCCCTGGCTGCGACCCCGCAGGTCTTGTAGGGTATGGGGCCCGGAAACGTTCACGCTATTTCGGGGTGCTCTGAAGTGGGGAACGGAGGCCCCCTTCTCTTCATGTGGCTCAGGGTGTGAGTGCCCATCACCCCTGCAGCCATCCCAGAACTGGGGCCTCCTGGCCCTGCAGAGGCCACGTCACGTCGCCCCACACCGCACCCCGCAGACTTTTCTGGGTCAGCCACAGGCACTACGTCCCAGCCCAGCAGCGGGGTGCCGGTGTGGTGTGCAGGACGCGGGGCCCAGACAGGGGCCAGAGGGCCACTTCCCCCACGGCTGGTGGGCCAGGCTCCCTGCTAGGTTCCCATGGGGGAGCGGGAACAGAATTTCTGTCTCCTGCCACGTCACTACACACGGTGGAGTCCCGGCCAGAGGAGAAAGCAGGACGCAGGGACTCGGGCCGGGCGGGCGCCAGGTTCCGCAGACCCCTGCCGTCACCCTCACACTCAGCCTCTTAGGATTTTTACTGGACACTGGACGTCTGAATTCTAGAACCACCACAAACAACCATTTTTGGAGCATTCCCCCACCCCCACCCCCCGCCGCCCCCCGCCCACCACGAGTGGACTTAGGCATTTTGTGAGCTCAACAGCAACCCTTTGGGTCTCAGGTCCGGTTCCCAGGACCCTTTCAGAGGCAGCTGTCCCTGTGCCCCCAGGCCGCCCCTGGGAGGTCTGCCCTCCCTCCTGGACAGGAGGGGCCAGGCCACCAGCCCTGGGTGGGGCAGGAGCAGCATGCTGGCGTCCGAGGCCACATACCCACACGGAGCACAAAGTCGTTGTAAGACTGGTAGTTGATTTCATCCAGGACGTCGAACATCTCGATGGCGAAGTCGGCCAGTGTGCTCAGGTGGGAGGAGATGCCCTTCTTGGCCTGCACGGAGCAGACGGGGGGCGGTTACCACGCTTGGGGGGTGCGACCACATGTGGGGGCTGGGACGCTCCACGGGCACCCCGCCAGGGGCAGGACCTGACCCCACAGGCACAGCAGCGCCCCGCCCACTGTAGGCTGGGTAGTGGCCTGGTGTCAGCCCCACGGGGTCGTGGGTGCACTGCCGGCACAGAGCCTGCTTAGGATTCTTTCTCTCCTCCTCTCTGGACCCCTCCCCAACTCAAGTGCGTGCTCTCTCTCTCAAACTTAAAAAAATATTCATTTGAGACAGCCCCTCTTGTGTAAAACAAAGACAACCGTCAGGTTTTTCTCTTCTTGTGACAGTTCAAGGTTTCTCATTTTTCTCTGTTTACGGGTATTTTACTAGTCCTCGAATAAAGGGAACAGATGCTTTAAAAAACTTAACTGACTTAACTCTTGTCCGAACGGGTTAAGGTCTATCAGTAAATAGAGCAGATGGCCTAGAGAGTCCCATAGACTGTGCCCCTGCCCCCACCCCACAGTTTGCCTACTGTTCACATCCTGCGTCAGGACCTTTGTCGCCACTGATGCGCCCACGGTGATTCACTATCGTCAACTAAAGTCCACAGTTTATATTATGTGTGTACATTCTATGCGTTTTCCCAAATGCAGAGTTTCGTGCACCCACAAGAGTAGTTTTACTGTCCCGCCAGCTCCCATGCCCGCCTGTTCATCCCTCTCCCCCAACCCCGCTGGCAACCCCTAATCCTTCCAGGTCCCCATGGTTGTGCCTCTTCCAGAATCTCCTGTAAGTGGAATCACACAGTACGTAGCCTTTCCAGATCTGCTTCTTGCCCTAGTAAGATGCATTCAAGGCTCCTTCATGTCCTTCTGTGGCGTGAGAGCTCATTTCTTTCTAGAGCTGATGGACCGTAGTCTGTCATCCATTCACCTACCAAAGGGCATCCTGGTTGCTCCCTGGTTTTGGCAATCATGAGTAGAGCTGCTGTAAACATCCGTGTCAGATGTTTCATGGCCCTAAGTCATCTGTCCCTTTGGGTAAATGCCAAGCAGTATTGCTGGAACGTACGGTAAGAGTGTATTTAGTTCTGTAAGAAACCACCAGACTGTCTGTCCCCCACAGCGGCCACCCCACTCTGTGCTCCCACCAGCGGTAAGCGTCCCTGCCACTCGGCGTCCTCACCAGCACTGGGCGTCGTCAGGGTTCTGGCCCTTCTAATCAGTGTGCAGTGGTGTCCCATTGTCTTAATTTGCATTTCCTTGCAGACGCCTGATACAGAATATCTCTTCCAATGCCTACTCATCATATGCAAGTGACATGTCTGGATTTTGTGCCCACTTTTTAACTGGGTTGTTTTCTTATTGTTGAGTTAGGGTTTGATGCAAGCCCTTTATCAGAGAGATGGTTTGCAAAGATTTTCCTTCAGTCTGTAGATTGGCATTTCATGATAGTATTTCCCGCACATATTTAAAATTTTCAGTTAGGTCCAACGTAATGATGATTTTTCCATGGGTCATCTAAACACTGATCACAGAGGTGCCTGGGCGGCTCAGTCGGTGAAGCACCCAACTCTTGATTTTGGCTCAGGTCACGATCTCACGGTTCATGGGATCGAGCCCCCACATCAGGCTCTGCGCTGGCAGTGTGGCGCCTGCTTGGGATTTCTTTCTCCGTCTCTCTCTCCCCCTCCTCTGCTCACGCTCACTCTCTCTCAAAATAAATAAACATTAAAAAATAGCTTGGGGGCACCTGGGTGGTTCAGTCGGTTAAGGGTCCGACTTCGGCTCAGGTCATGATCTCACAGTTTGTGAGTTCAAATCCCACGTCAGGCTCTGTGCTGACAGCTCGGAGCCTGCAACCTGCTTTGGATTCTCTGTCTCCTTCTCTCTCTGCTCCTCCCCTACTTGTGTTCTGTCTCTCTCTGTCTCTCAGAAATAAATGTAAAAAAAATAGCTTTAAAAAATAAAATAAATAAACACTTAACACCAACCCAAGGTCACCTTGATTTTCTCATGTGATTTCTAGATGTTTAACACTTCTGCCCTTCACATTGAGGTCTATGATCCATTCTGACGTAATTTAACCCATTTTGTGTTAACATCTCTCTAAATACAGGTGTGTACTTGTTCTGGCACTGTTTGCTGAAGATTACCTTTGCTCCATTCACTCTTCTGTCAAAGAACTGTTGACTCTGTCAATGGGGGTGTCTGGGCTCTCTATTCCATTTCGTTGATCTAGTTGTCCGTTCTCCCCAACACCACATGGTCTTGCTCATGGCAGCTTTCTTTCTAGCAACCCTAAAGTCCGTAGTTCAGTTCTCCAACTCTGTTCCACCTCTGCTGTCCTGTGTTAACGGCTCTGCGTGTTTTGCCTCGTGTAAACTTAGGGCCAACTGGTCAATATCACACAGTGACATGCTGGACTTTTGAGCGGGATTGCAGGAAATCTATAAGGTCAGCAATAACTGGCCTCTTGACCTTGAGTCTTCCTATGCAGGAACGTTCCTTCTACACCTGTTTGATCTCAATTTCTTGCATCAAAGTTATACACTTGCCCTCATAGAGATCTTGTTGTAATTATTTTTTAAATGTGCACCTAGTATTTAACTTGGGGGGGTATGCAAATATAAGTGGCACTCTTTAATTTCAAATTCCACTTGGGCATTGCTGGTATGTAGGGAAGTGACTTTATTAATCTTGTTTCTTGTGGTTGCTTATTATAGACATTTGGGGGATTCTTTTTTAATGTTCCACATAGATAATCATGTCATCTGTGAAGAGACAGTTTCTCCTCCCCAGTCTGTATACTTTTACTTCCTTTTCTTGTCTTATTGCGCTAGCTAAGTCTTCCAGTATGAACGTTGACTAGGAGTGGTGACAGAGCATTCTCGCCACACTCCTGATGTGAGCATGATGCTTTGTTTGTCATCATTAAGTATGATACTAAACTACACCTTTTGGTAGATGTTCTCTACCCAGTTCACGAGGTTTCTATTTGTAGAGTTTCCTTACGTTTGTTGTTTTTTAAATCAGGAATGAGTTTGGATGTTGTCAAAATGGCTGTTCTGCCTCAATTAACTGATGTGATCATGTGATTTCTCTTCTTTATCCTGTGGATACAATAAATTTCATTAACTCATTTTGAAATGTTGAACCAGCTTTGGTATTCTGAATAAATCCAACTTGTTTGTGGCGTATTATTCTCTTCATACAATGTTGGAGTCAATGAACATTTGTCGAAGACTTCCACATCCATACTTGCGAGAAATACTGGCCTGTGATTTTCCTTCCTTGTAATCGATCTGGTTTTCGCATTATTGTAATACTGGATCCATAGAATGAGTTAGAAAGAAATGAATTAGAAACTTCTATTTTCTGGAAGAGAGTTTATAGAATTTGTGTAATCTCTTCCTTAAATGTTCAATGAACCCATCTGGGCCCAGTGCTGTTCTGGAAGGTTACCAATTATTGGTTCAATTGTTTTAGTAGATACGGTCTGCTAATATTTTTTATTTCCTCTTGTTCAAGTTTTGGTAGATTGTGCCTTTCAGAGAATTGGTCCACTTGGTCCAGATTATCACATTTGTGGGCACAGAGTTGTTCATAACATACCTTTTCATCCTTTTACTTTCCATTGATTCAGTACAAGTGAATATTTCTAATATTAGTAACTTGTGTTTTCTTTTTTTCTCAGTTAGCATGGCTAGAGGTTATAAACTTTTTTGATTTTTCAAACAGCCAGCTTTTAGTTCCATTGATTTTCTTTGGTGCTTACCTGTTTTCAAGTTCATTGATTGTGCTCTGATGTTTCCCCCGATGCTCACCACAGATTTATACTGTTCTCCTTTCTGTAGTTTGCCAAGGCGGAAGCTTACACAGTTGATTCGGGATCATTCTTCTTTTCTAATATATGACTTCAGGGACGTAAGTTTCCTTCGGAGGGCCTGCTGCATCTCGCAGGTTTTGTTCAATTGTATTTCCATTTTTAGTTAGTTCAACACGTTTTTAAGACTTCTCTTGAGAGTTCTTCTTTGACTCATGTCATTTCGACAAGTATTGCTTAATACGCAAATAAATAGTTTGGAATTTTCCAACTATGTCCCTATCGATAGATTTCTAGTTTAATTCCATTTGGGTGTGAGAACACACTTTACATGATTTCAATTGTTTTACACTCATTAAGGTGTGTTTTATGTGCTCTATCTTGGTCAGTGTTCCGCTTGAGCATGGGAAGAATGTGTATTCTGCTGTTGTTGGATGGAGTTGTCTATGGGTGCCAATTACATCCAGGTGCTTGATGATGCTGTTCAGTTCAACCATCTTTGCAGATGCCCCCTTGGCCCTGCCAGTGACCAAGAAGGGTGCTGCAGTCTCCAACTGTAACAGTGGGTTCATCAATTCTTCCCTGTGATTCTATCTGTTTTTGCCTTACATATTTTGACACACTGTTGTTAGATGTATACATGTTAAAGATTGTTATGGTTTCCTAGAGAATTGACTCCTTTATCATTTTGCAGTCTCCCTCTTTATTTCTGTCTCATAATTTTCCTTGATCTGAAGTTTGCTTTGTCTGAAATTAGATCACTACTTGAATTTTGTCTTATTAGTGCTAAAAGGGTATCTCTTTCTACATCCTTTATTTTTAAGGTATCTGTGTCTTTAAAGTGTGTTTCTTGGGGCACCTGAGTGGCTCAGATGGTTGAGCGTCTGACTTTGGCTCAGGTCATGATCTCAAGGTTTGTGAGTTCAAGACCTGCATGGGGCTCTCTGCTGTCAATGCGGCCACTTCGGATCCTCTGTCCCCTTCTCTCTCTGTCCCTCCCCCACTCGTGCTCCCTAAAATAAATAAACATTTAAAAACAAATAAATAAAGCATATAGCTGGGTCTTATGCTCTTGGCCACTCTGTCAGTCTCCTTTAACTGGCATATTTCCACTCACATTTAAAATGATTACTGACATAATAATCAATGGATTATTATGAATTAGTATCTCCCATATTTATAACTGTTTTGCATTCATTGCATTTTTTTTGACAACTTCCTCTCTTTTCCTGCCTATTTTTTTAGAGGCAACCTGAAGACATTATTCACAGTTCTGCACTGGGAAAGGGGAACACTCCACGGTGCCCAGCTGGCAGGACTGGGGTGCAGCTGGTGGGGAGGGAGAAGGGCTGGTGGGGAGGGGGCCAGTGGGGCGGAGCAGGGCTGGAGGAACCCCTGTGACTGGCCTTGGTGCCGATGTTCTATGGGAGAGTGTGTCTGGAGACAGCTGGCCACTGGATGGACAGCCCACGGGCTGCTGCTCTGACCCACTTATCAGGCAGACTGGGGCTCAGTGCAGAGCCTGCCCAGAGTTCCGGAGCAGTCTGGGGCAGAACTGGGACCCAGTCCCCGAGCGGCACTCACCTTGGTCCCAGTGGTAGGCGCCAGCCCCACAGCGGCCATGTAGGTGCTCCCGATGGTCTTGATCTTCTCCAAGTCCTTGTAAAAGTCTTTGTCCATGAGCTTTGTTTAAAACGCAAAACTGTTCAACGTTACATAACATCTTAGAGAAGCCACTTTGAGAGCAAGCCCAGGGCAGGGGGAGCGAGTGCTGAGAAGCAGTGTGTCTTGTCTGTAGCAGGCACCAGACAAGGTCTGGGGAGATCTGAGGGGCTCTGGCAAGGGCGTGGGAAAGAGGAGCCCAGGAGGGACCTCACAGAGCGCAGGTGTCATGCAGCAGTGACCTCAAGGTCACCTGGAGGAGACGCCCCAGGGCGGGGAGCGGGGCAGGTGCAGACCCCAGGGTCGTCAGCCCGAACACCCCATTTACTAGGTAGGGGACAGGCGTCAGCACCTGCCACGGGAGCTCAGTGCCCACAGGTGGCGAAGGGCCCTCCTCCAGGGTCAGGGTCTGCCTGGACCCCCCGGGGGGACAGAACGTATGAGCCTCCTCCCGGTTCCGTGTGCAGGGAGCATGCCACGTGGCGGGCACAGTGCAGACGCGGCCTCACAGTGGCTGGCGGCCCTCACCTCGTCGAAGTCTGCGATGATCTCGTTCAGGAGACGCAGACACTCCACCCCCATGTTGTTGCCGTCCAGCTCGATGTAGAAGTCGTCGAAGTTGGGGATGGAAGCAAACATGACGCCCACCTGTGAGTAGGACTGGTAGTACAGGTCCTGGGGACAAAGTTCAGATCAGCCATGGCGCCCAGCCATGGCACCAGGGGTAGCACGCGGGGCCAGGGGGGTGGGTGGTGGGGGACAGGAAAACAGCCCTGGAACCCTGGATGCTCTCTAGCCAAAGCCGGTCAAGCTGGCCCCGCCTTCAGACTTCGAGGTCTAAAGCACTGGCCAAGCCTATTGTTGAGTTGACAGTTGTGAGCCCTGCTCTGCCAGGTGGTGGGTTCCTGAAGCCCACCCTCCCTCCACGCAGGGTGGAGGCTGCTATGCTCCCTCCCAGGACCAATCCCAGGGGCTTCCCAGGGCCCAGCCCCACCTGTGGCCCGGGCGTGGGCAGAGGGGACCCACCCAGCCTCGGTGCTTTGCGATTTTAAGCAGAGACGTGATGGGAGGGTCACTCCAGGTGGGACCCCAGCCGGAGCAGGCGGGGTGGGGGGGGGCAGGAAGCAGGCTCACCATGTTGCGGGGGTTGGACATGAGGAAGTGCTGAGCCACGTGGGCCGGCAGGAGGTTGAAGAGAATCCTCTTGTTGTCCAACTTCACCCTCTCCATGTCGTCTCTCTCCTCCTCTGCCTGGGGACAGACCCTGCGTCACCCACTGAGCACTTCCTTCCCCCACACCCCGCATAGGCTCCCCCAGACCCCTCCCAGCCAGGCGCAGCTACTCTCCTCAGGACCATCAGTCCAGCCACACCCCCGCCCTTGACCTAGGAGGGGGACCCTCAGCCCCTCAACCCTGCGTGATGTCTGATGTCCTGTCCTACCTTCCGCCAGAACCCTGCCAGGTCAGTTCAACCGGACCCCTCAGCCCCAACATTTCCCCTTTGGGATTTTCTGTCCGATGACCCCCTGCCTCTTCCTTGGTGATAAGCCCCCGCCTGTCTGTTCTGTCCCTGTCCCGATGGCCCTGAATGATACCTGTCTTGCCACTGCGCACAAATGCCATGGATCCCTTTCCTACAATGCCTGGGTCTCTCTAACCACCCAAAGTAAACTCCAAGGGCACCGATCGATGGTCTACACAGGCTCCTCTCCACCCCCACTGGGCAGAGCGGTTACATCAATGTCACTGGGGTCCAGAGGAACCACGAATTTCTGGGTTAAGTCCCCAGTGCTGATCAGCTGGAACTTTCAAAGGGGAAATGGGGAGATTCAAACTTTCAGTGGGGCCTTCACCCCATTTCCAGAGTACACACCCAGCCACCTTCTGGGGTCCAGACCATGAGACATGTGGGGGACCTGGGGTGCAGCACCTGGGCGGGGGACCTGGGGCGGGGGACAGATCCAGCACGTGCAGACTCCCTGGAGCAGGGATGAAGCCCAGCGGGGCCCCACCAGGGTCTGCTGCTGGGCGGGGGGACCTCTTAGCGCCAGTGCCACGCACAGACTAATGAAGCCCGTGGCAGCAACCCCGCCCAGCAGCCTGTGGCAGCCACACCGGCCTTCAGGGACCAGAGCCACCAGGTGGCCGCTGGCTACTCATCCTGGATTCAGCCCGACCTGGGAGAGGAGTGGCTCGGGGAACATTTCTAGGGTGCGTCAGCCCCATGGACACCGGACTCTGGGGATAGTGACAGTGGCATAGTGAGGCCCCGCTGGCAGCCTGAGGCCTGGCCTTCAAAGCTGGGTGTCCTGGGCACCACTCCCCAGTCCCCACTGCATGATCAGGTGACACGCTCCGGCTTCCTCATCGTAAAATGGATGTAAAATACTCAATTTTAGGGGCCGCGCTCCTTGTCGACGGTTAGGGGAATGTGTGCTATCTACTCAACCTGGACTGTCCGTTCCAGGAAACTCAGTAAAACGTGTACCAATTAAAGTGAGAAGTGGGGGCTCCCAGAGGCAGAGCTGCGGCAGCGGGACAGGGGGACGCCCGGAGCGCGGGGGATGCCTGGAGCACAGGGGACAGCGCGGCGGGCCAAGAGCCCCGGGCCTCCTCTGGGGGGGTGCGCTGGGGAAACAACCCGGGCCGTCTGTTATCCAGGAGCCTGGAGACGGGACAGGTTCCACTTCCCCCTCACAGCGGGCAGTCAGGCAGCAGGGGGCACAGCAGAGGGAGCCCAGAAGCAAGCTAGGAGACGAGCCAGCCTCTGCAGGGGGGAGGCCATGGCCATCAGAGCAAGGTGAGCGTCAGAAGCAAGCCAGGAACGTCCGCTAGGACACACGCAACTCATTACCCGTGACACGTGTGCACTCACAGCCACAAAAGAAAGCTTTTTGCAGGAGGAGATAAAAAGGAAGTAAACAGTAGTTTTACAATAGCAGTTTTACTCTGGCCCTAAAAATTTTGCTGTCCCTGAAACACTGTTTGTGTTAATGATACCTTTAGAAAAGCAATGTAACTAAATACGCTTTAACTTTGTAAAATAAAGAATCTTGGCTTATCACCTTGTGAGCAAAAGCTTTGGACTTACGTTCAGTTTATTTCAACGGACTTAACAATTCATGGAGATTTACAGCCCATCAGAGCAGCTCTCTTTAAAAAAAAATCATTGTCTGAGGGGCGCCTGGGTGGCTCAGTCGGTTAAGCATCCAACTTTAGCTCAGGTCATGATCTCACGGATCGTGGGGTCAAGCCCCGTGTCTGGCTCTGTGCTGACAGCTCAGAGCCTGGAACCTGCTTCAAATTCTGTGTCTCCCTCTCTCTCTGCCCCTGCCCCACTCGTGTTCTCTCTTACAAAAAATAAACATTAAAAAACATTTTTTAATAAAAACTAAATCATTGTCTGTTTTTCAATCCATCCCCAGGTGCGAAGGTTTACATTAAATGCGATGGGGAAATTTCCATCTTCTTACAAACTAAGCGGAGGAAGTTGTGTTGTTATGTTTACAACAAATTAGATGAAAACCCACTGAAATCCTCTTCCGGCCAGGAAACTGTAAGTATTGGTAGGAAGGAGCGGGTGTGGGTGACACATGCCATTCCTGTCAACACACGGGAGATACATCCACACCCACCGTCAAGCTGTTCCCTCTGCGCGAGCACTTGTTTCCAAAGGCATTTCCCTTCTCACACGTCAAAATCTGACCTTGGACCCTAAGGGACAGAATGCAGGAGCTGGCATCTCGGAAATTACTCCCCAGGGTGCACCTACCAACAGGCACATGGCACCGAGAAGGGCCGACAGGCTGGGAGCACCGTCTCTCCATAAACAGAACAAACCAGAACAACATAACCTGGCAAGTCCCAGATCGGCTGACGCTGGTGACCGGTGGGCTGTGTGCGCCGTGATGGTTACCGTGACCCCCACAAAGTGCTGCAAAGACTTTTTGTCCAACCAATCAGCCCCGCAGACCCTCCCAGCGCCTGCAATCAAGGCTGTGCTCACTCAAAATGAACAGCCAGTCACACTCTTCCTGGGAAGCGATGTCCCTGCCTCCTCCTGGAAGTGATATCTGGCTGGAGGCAGGTGCTCATGGCCAGCTCATTCTTCAAACAGTGGGAAAGTGCTTGTTTTCATTTCCAGAACCCTGTGAACAGAGCTGTTGATGCTGCACAAGCATCCTCAGGAGACAAGAACCAACAGGGCACGTGCAGACGCCAAAAGAGATCTGTGACCAGGATGTGGCTCACGGGATCATGGAGGCTGAGCAGGTCCCACCTCTGTTCTCCACCAGCCGGGTGCCTGGGAGAGCTGGCGGTGGGGGTTCCATCCAAGCCCCAAGTCCCGACAACCAGGGGAACCAAGGGCAGAAGGCTAATGTCCCAGCACAACAGTCTGGTAAAAGGGGCTGGAATCTTCCTCTTTTTGTTCTTTTTTTTCTTAATTTTTTTTAATGTTTATTTATTTTTGAGAGAGACAGAACATGAGCAGAGGAGGGGCAGAGAGGGAGACACAGACTCCGAAGCAGCTCCAGGCTCAGAGCTGTCAGCACAGAGCCTGACGCGGGGCTCAAAGAGAGCACGCACAGAGCATGAGTGAGGTGTGGGACAATTTCCGAAGGCCTGATGCATGCGGAGTCAGGGCCCCTGACAGAGAGAGAGTGACAGAAAAACATCAGAAAAATAATGAATGAAATTTTCCAAAATTTAATGGAAACTTATAAACCCACAGATCCAAGATGCTCCACAAACCTCAAGCCAAAAAGCATGAAAAATGATATCAGCGTGCATCACAATCAAGCCACTTAAAACCAGGGATAAAGGGCAGATCTTAAAAGACACCAGATATAAAGACATGTTACACACATAAAGATGACAGCAAATTGCCGGAAACGACCCCAGACAGAGCCAGAGAACACCTTTAAAAACTTTTTTTAATGTTTATTTTTGTGAGAGAGAGAGAGAGAGAGAGAGCGAGCGCATGAGCCAGGGAGGGGCATAGAGAGAGAGACACACACACATGGAATCCAAAGCTGGGTTCAGGCTCTGAGCTGTCAGCACACAGCCCGACGCGGGGCTCGGACTCACGAACCACAAGATCATGACCTGAGCCGAAGTTAGACACTTAACCGACTGAGTAGAGAATGCCTTTAAAGTGTGAAAGGGAAAAAGCATCATCAACCTACAGTCCTATCCCTGGCACACGTATCTTTCAATCACAAAGGCAAAAGAAAGACCTTGTCAGACACACAAGATTTGAAAGAATGAATTGTCATCAGACCTGCAAGAAATGTTAAAAGTGGTCCCTCAGGAAACTAGGCAGATACCAGATAGAAACTTGGACCTTCACAGAAGAATGAAAAGCACCAGAAATCATAACTATGTGAGTACTAAAAATACTATCACTTCTAGGGGCGCCTGGATGGCTCAGTCGGTTGAGCGTCCAACTTTGGCTCGGGTCATGATCTCACAGTTCACGAGCCCCGCGTTGGGCTCTGTGCTGACAGCTCAGAGCCTGGAGCCTGCTTTGGATTCTGTCTCCCTCTCTCTCTGCCCCTCCCCTGCTCATGCTCTGTCTCTCTCTCTCTCTCTCAAAAATAAACATTTAAATAAAAAATAAAAAAAATACTATTTCTTCTCATAAGACGGCTTTAAATATAATGAAACGTTTATGATGGAAAAATATATGTTGGAGTTCATAATACATGTACACATAAAATCTATGATGTCAACAGCAAAAACCTAGCATGGGAGGAAGAAACATACGGAGGAAGAAACATACGCTTCTGCAAGGTGGAATATCCTCAGCTGAAGACAGACGATGGTCAGTACCCACTGAAACGATACAACAGGGGAGGAGCTAAGATGTCAGAGCAGGGAGAGGACACTGGGCTCGCCTCATCCCTCAAACACAGCCAGACAGATCTCAAATCACTCTGAACACCCAATAAATCGCTCTGAGGACGGTCAGAACAAACGGCACAACTGGAGGGCGAGGAGAGGCCACGTCTGGAAGGTAGGAGGTGCAGAGACGTGGTTAGGGGAGAAAAGGATCATGGGTGTTGCAGAGGAGAGGGAGAAAGAGGTCACGGAGACAGGCGAAAGAGAGAGAAAGCCACAGGGAATCACGCAAGGAAAATACTTCCCCAAAGCCATGGATGGGGAAAACAAGACGGGCTGACTATCTATCGTGGGTTTTTACAACCAGTGGGGCTCAAAGACTGGGGCTTTAGGGGTCCACGGCGTGGCGGGTGCGGAGCCCTGAGTGTGCTCGTGGAGAAGCAGGGCAGAAGCCCGGCAGCAGACAGTGTGATCTGAGGATGCCCTGGGACACGCTGGGACAGATGGTTCCCCCTTCTTAGGGCACACCTGGGAGAGGTGGCATTGCCTCTCTGGGGACAGAAGAGCCAGCGGGCACCACTGAGCTGCCCTGTTCATCAGCACAGGGGCAGAGACACCTGCTGAGGGCAGCTCCACTGGACATCGGCTTTCTGTTGTGCTTTACTCCAAACTCCAAGCTCTTGCGCCTTGCTGTGATGGCCCTTCTGGGACAAACACGCATCAGTCCCAGTGCGGTGAGACCCTACCCCAGAGGACTGGAGCAGGTCTGCACCACACGAGGTTTGGAGTTTTAAAATTCAGCTGGCCTTCCGGGGATAGAGCCCAAGATGCACTGCGCTGTCGGGTGGGCAAATGGCCCAGACACAGACACGTGATAGGAGATTGTCCGCTCTTCTGGGAGGGCTTCCTGGACAGCAGCAGGTGCAAACTCCCCTCTTCAAGGACGAGCAAGGGGGCTGGCACCGTTTCTCTCCCCCACCCCTCAGCATAAACTGACTTCAGGAAACGGCACAGAGCCAACAGCGGCAGCCTAAATTGCTTACGCCAAGTCCTGCCCCGCCCTGCACCCCGCAGGTGCTGCTTTTTTCTAGGGCAAGTGCGCCGAGAACCGGAGCAGCGGGCCCCTCCCCGCAAAGACCAGCACAAACCCCCACATGCACCAAGTTTACTGACCACAGAGGGCTGCAAAGCTTCAGCTCTAATAGACACAGGACCTAGCCTCTTTTAACAAGCAGATCAGAACACACCTAGTTCAAACTCATCACATTGTGGTCAAGGTCCAAGCACTGCCCACGGCAGGCAAGGACTAACTCTGCAGAGGGCTGAGCTCAGGGAGACAGCGGCCAAAACACAGCAACAGAGAGCACACGGCCCAGACCACAGACACTTTCCCACGTGCCAGGCCCTGGACAGTATGTAACCCCTTCTTAATAAAGCCACCGCTCTCGGGAGCAGGAAATATGACAGGATTTCCGCAGCCACAGAAGAAGGCACAGACCTAGACGAGCTGCCAAGATGGAGGAATTCATCCTAAAGAACAAGGAAAGGTCACGGCCAGGGGTCTAGGCACAGATGTAAGTCATATGCCTGAGCCAGAATTTAAATTAATAATCGTGAGAATCCTAGCTGGGCTTAAGAGGAGGATAGAAGACACCAGGGACATCCCTACTGCAGAGATAAAAGTTCAAAACCAATCAGGCCAAAATGAAAAACGCAATCAGCAAAACTGACTGGCTGTAACGACAATGAAGGCGGAAGAAGCAACACAAATAAGTGATACAGGAGATAAAATTATGGGAAGAAGAAGAGGGAGAGAAAAATATTAGATCATGAATGCAGACTTGAGGAGCTCAGCAACTCCTTAAGCTTAATAACATTCATAAGATAGGAGTCCCAGAAGAAGCGAGGGGGAAACAGGGGCAAAAGGTTTATTTGAGCAAATTATAGCTGAAAACTTCCCCAATCTGGGTAAGGAAACAGACATCCAAATCCAGGAGGCACAGAGACTTCCCATCAAAATCAATAAAAGCAGGCCAACACCAAGACATATCGTAGGTACATTTGCAAAGTATAGTGATAAAGAAAAAATCCTAAGAGCAGCGAGACAAAACAAGTCCCTAACTTACAAAGGAAGACCCATAAGGCCAGCTGTAAATCTCTCCACAGAAACTTGTGAGGCCAGAAGGGAGTGTCACAATATATTCAGTGTGCTGAATGGCAAAACTATGCAGCCAAGAATACTCTATCCAGCAAGCCTGTCATTCAGAATAGAAGGAGAAATCAAGAGTTTCCCAGATAAACAAAAACTAAAGGAGTTGACGACCGCTAAATCAGCCCTGCAAGAAATATTAAAGGGGGTCCTTTGAGTGGGAGAGACCAAAATCAACAAAGACTAGAAAGGAACCAGAAAAATCTCCAGAAATGACGATAAAACAAGTAATAAAATGGCACTAAAGTCATATCTGTCAATAATTACTCTGAATGTAAATGGACTAAATGCTCCAATCAAAAGACACAGGGTATCAGAATGGATAAACAAAAACCCCAAAAAACAAGACCCATCCATATGCTGCTTACAAGAGACTCATTTTAGACACAAAGACACCTCCAGATTGAACGTGAGGGCATGGAGAACCATCTATCATGAAGTCAAAGAAAGCCAAGCAGTCATATTTATATCAGGCAAACTAGATTTTAAACCAAAGACTGTAACAACGATGAAAAAGGGCACTATTTCATAATAATAGGGTCTATCCAAGAAGATCTAATGATTGTAAATATTTATGCCCCCAACTTGGCGGAAAACAGATGTGTAAATCAACTAATAACAAACACAAAAGAACTAACTGATAATAATACAATAATACTGGGAGACTTTAACACCCTACTTACAACAATGGACAGATCATCTAAGCAGAAAATCCACAAAGAAACAATGGCTTTGAATGACACACTGGACCGGATGGACTTAACAGATATATTCAACATGCCATCCTAAAGCAGCAGAATACCATTCTTCTCAAGTGCACACGCACATTCTCAGAATAGATCACATTCTAGGTCGCAGATCAGGCCTCAACAAGTACAAGAAGACTGAGATCATTCTATGCATATTTTCTGACCACACCACAAAACTTGAAGTCAACCACAAGAAAAAAATTGGAAAGACCACAAATACATAGAGGTTAAAGAACATGCTAACTAAAGGAAGCATGGCTAAACCAGGAAATTAAATAAGAAATAAAACAATTACATGGAAACAAGTGAAAATGAAAACACTATGGTCCAGAGCCTTTGGGATGTAGCAAAGGCTGTCCTAAGAGGGAAGTATATTGCCAATACAGCTCTAAACTCAAGAGGCAAGAGAAGTCTCAAGTATACAACCTAACCTTACACCTAAAGGAGCTAGAAAAGGAGCAGCGAATAAAGCCTAAAGCCAGCAGAAGAAGGGAAATAATACATATTAGAGCAGAAATAAATGATATGGAAACAAACAAACCAAAACCAGTAGAATAGATCAATGAAACCAGGAGCTGGTTCTTTGAAAGAATTAATAAAACACATAAACTCCAAGCCAGACTTCTCAAAAAGAAAAGAGAGAAAGAGAGAGGACCCAAATAAATAAAATCACAAAAGAGAGATAAGAGGTCACAACCAACACCACAGAAATACAAACAATTATAAAAGAATATTATGAGCAATTATATGCCAACAATTTGGGCAATCCAGAAGAAATGAATGCATTCCTAGAAACATATAAACTACCAAAACTGAAACAGGAAGAAACAGAAAATCTGAAAAGATTGATAACCTGCAAAGAAGTTGAGTCATTAGTCAAAATTCTCCCAACAAACGTAAGTCCAGGGCCAGATGGCTTCCCAGGGGAATTCTACCAGACATTATAGAGTTAATACCTATTCTCAAACTGTTCCAAAAAAAATAGAAATGGAAGGAAAACTTCCAAACTCATTCTACGAAGCCAGTGTTAACTTGACTCTAAAACCAGACAAAGATTGGACTAAAAAGGAGAATTACGGGCCAATATCCCTGATGAATGTGGATGCAAAAATTCTCAACAAGATACTAGCCAACTGAACCCAACAATACATGAAAAGAATCATTCACCACGATCAAGTGGATTTATTCCTGGGTTACAAGTGTGGTTCAGTATTTGCAAACCAATCAGCATGATATGCCACATTAATAAAATAAAAGGATAAGAAACTATGATCTCTCGATAGATGCAGCAAAAGTATTTCACAAAATATAGCATCCATTCTTGATAAAAAAAAAACCATCAACAGTGGTGCACCTGGGTGGCTCAGTCGGGTTAAGTGTCCAACTCTTGGTTTTGCCTCAGGTCACGATCCCACGACCCATGAGTTCAAGCCCCACGTCAACCTCAGTGAGGAGTCTGCTTGGGAGTCTCTCCCTCCCTTTCTCCCTGCCCCTCCTCTGCTCACTTTCTCCCCACCCCACCCTCTCAAAGTAAATAAATAAACTGGAGGGAAAAAAAACTCAACAAAAGTAGGGATAGAGGGAGCATACTTCAAACATCATGAAGACAATTTACAAAAAAACTCATAGCTAAATATCATCCTCAATGGGGAAAAGCAAAGCTTTTCCTCTATGGTCAGGAACAAAGACAGGGATGTCCATTCTGACCATTGTTATTTAACATAGTGCTGGAAGTCCTAGCCTCGGCAATCAGACAACAAAAAAGAAACAAAAGGCATCCAAATCAGCAAAAAAGAAGTCAAACTTTCACTATAAGCAGATGATACAATGTGCTATGGAGAAAACCCTAAAGACCGCACCAAAAAATTGCTAGAACTAATACATAAATTCGTTAGAGTCACGGGATATAAAATCAATGTACATATACGTTACAATTCTATATACCAATAATGAAGCAGCAGGAGATATCAAGGAATCAATCCCATTTACAACTGCACCAAAAACCATAATATACCTAGGAATGAACCTAACCAAAGAGGTAAAAGATCTGTATTCTGAAAACTATAGAACACTTATGAAAGAAATTGAAAAAAATGCAAAGAAATTGAAAGACATTCCACGCTCACAGATTGGAAGACCAAATATTGTTACAATGTCCACACTACCCAAAGCAATCCACATATTGCCTGCAATCCCTATTGAAATACCACCAGCATTTTTTGCAGAGCTAAAATAATTCTAAAATGTATATGGGACCAGAAAGGCCCCTGATAGCCAAAGAAATGCTGAAAAAGAAAAGCAAAGCTGGAGGCATCACAATTGCAGACTTAGGTTACATTACAAAGCCTGTAGTGATCAGAACAGTATGGTCCTGGCACAAAAAGAGACAGACACATGGATAAACGGAACAGAACAGAAAACCCAGAAATGGACCTGCAACTATGTGGTCAACTAATCTTCAACAAAGCAAGAAAGAATATCCAATGGAAAAAAGACAAATGGTGTTGGGAACACTGGACAGCATCATGCAAAAGAATGAAACTGGATGACTCTGTTATACCATACCCAAAAAGAAATTCAAAATGGATTCAAGACCTAAATGTGAGATAGGAAACCATCAAAATCCTGGAGGGGAACAAAGGCAGTAACCTCTTTGACACTAGCTGGAACACCTTACTAGAACACGGCTCTGGAGGCAAGGACATAAAAACCAAAAATGAACTATTGGGACTTCATCAAGAGTCTCACAATGAAGGAAACAACCAACAAAACTAAAAGCAACCTACTTAATAGAAGAAGATATTTGCAAATTACATATCCAATAAAGTGTTAGTATCCAAAATCTATGAAGAACTAATCCAACTCCAAAACCAAATGATCCAGTTAAGAAATGGGCAGAAGGCGTGAATAGACATTTCTCCAGAGAAGACATCCAGATGGCCAACAGACACATGAGATGTTCAAAATCACTCATCACCAGGGAAATACAAATCAAAACCATGGTGCAATACCACCTCTCACCTGTCATAATAGCTCCAATTAATAACACAGGAAACAATAGATATTGGTGAGGATGCAGAGAAAGGGGAACCCTCTTGCACTGCTGGTGCGAATGCTGACTGGTGCCGCCACTTTAGACAACAGTATGGAAGTTCCTCAAAAGTTTAAAAATAGAACTACTACCATACAATCCAGCAACTGTACTACTAGATATTCACCCAAAGGACACAAAAATAAAGATGTGAACGGGGCACCAGAGTGGCTCAGTTGGTTAACTGTCCAACTCTTGGTTTCAGCTCAAGTCATGATCTCATCATTTGTGGAACTGAGCCCCACATTGGGCTCTGTGCCAACAGTGCGAAGACTGCTCAGAATTCTGTCTCTCTCTCTCTCTCTCTCTGCTCCTCCCCTGATTGGTCTCTACCTCTCTTTCTCAAAAATAAATAAGGAAACATTAAAAAATACAGATTTGAAGGGATACATGCATCGCAATGTTTACAGCAGCATTATCAACAATAGCCAGATTATGGAAGGAGCGCAAATGTCCACTGACTGATAGATAAAGAAGATGTGGTATATATATGGAATGGAATATTACTCAGCCATCAAAAAGAATGAAGTTTTGGGGTGCCTTAGTGGCTCAGTCTATTAAGTGTCTGCCTTCACCTCAGGTCATGTGAGTTCAAGCCCTGCATCGGACTCTGTGCTGACAGCTCAGAGCCTAGAGCCTGCTTAGGATTCTGTGTCTCCCTTTCTCTCTGCCCCTTTCTCCCTCTCTCATGTTCTCTCCCTCTCAAAAATAAACAAACATTAAAAAAATTTTTTTTAAAGAATGAACTTATGCCATTTGCAATGACGTGGATGGAGCGAGAGTGTGTTTTGCTAAGAGAAACGAGTCAGTCAGAGAAAGACAAATACCGTATGATTTCACTCATGTGGAATTTAAGAAACAAAACAGATGAACATAGGGGGTAAAAAAGAGAGAGAGGCAAGCCAAAAACCAGACTCTTAACAATAGAGAACACACTGAGGGTTGCTGAAGGGGAGGTGGGTGGGGGATGGGTTAAATGGGTGATGGGCATTAAGGAGGGCACTTATGATGATGAGCACTGAGTGCTATATATAAGTGATGAAACACTAAACTCTACTCCTAAAACTAATATTACACTGTATGTTAATTGGAATTTAAGTGAAAACTTAAAAACAAAAATAAATAAGGAGTGCCTGGGTGGCTGTTGGTTAAGCGTCCGACTTTGGCTCATGTCATGATCTTGTGGTTTGTGGGTTCAAGCCCCATGTCAGGCTCTGTGTTGACAGCTCAGAGCCTGGAGCCTGCTTCAGATTCTGTGTCTCCCTCTCTCTCTGCCCCTCCCCCCGACACATTCTGCCTCTCTCTCTCTCTCTCTCTCAACAATAAACATTAAAAAAAAATTTTAATAAAATAAAAACAACAATAAATAATACAACAAAGAATTACAGCTAAAAAAATAGAGGGAGGAAGAAAGAGAAATAAATTATAATAATTACTATCATGAATAAGAGAATCAATAATTATTAATGGAATAATAAAGATTATTTTATATTTTAGTCGAATAATAAAAATATTTAACTAACTTAAAACAGGCAGAAAAAGAGGAAAAAGAAAACAAAGAACAGATGACCAGATCAGACAAATAGGAGACAGCAAAAGATTAAAATCTAACTGCATCAGTAATCACATAATTGTAAATGGTCTGAACAGCTCAATTAAAAAGGCAGAGATTTATAAATTGGATAAGTCGACAAGGTCCAACTGTATGTTGCTTGTAAGAAATCCACTTTAAGTAAAAAACAAATAGATTGAAAGTAAGATGATAGAAAAAAATACATAATGGGAGCTGGATTACCTATATAATATTGCATAAAGTAGACTTCAGAGCATATAGTAGACTTCATAAAGTCTACTTGCATAAAGTAGACTTCCCATTACCTGGGAAAAGAGGTTGTTTCCATAGTGATAAGGGGCACAAGGGTTTCAGCTTACCAAGAGGACATAATCCTAAACACTGATGCACCTAGTAAGAGATCGTCAAAATACAGGAAGTAAAAATTGACAGAACTGCACAAAATTCTGCCCATAGGTATAGTTGGAGACTTCAATATCATTCTCTCAAAACTTGGTAGAATGGGAAGAAAGTCCATAAGGGCACAGGAGACCTAAGAACACTCCTGGCCAACTTGACCTCGCTGACATTTATAAAATACACCATCCAACAGACACAGGATGCAGCAGGAACGATACAGCAATTCTCAAGAAATTTAAAAGGATTCAGAGAGTATGAGCCATACTCTCTGACTATGGCATAACTAAGCAGAAGTCCATAACAGAAAGGTCTTTGAGATTATTCAACAAAAATATAATCTTCATAACGTTTGGTCCCAAGAAGAACCCAACAAAACAAAGAAAGAAAAGAAAAGAGAAAGTTCTTTGAACCAAATGAAAATGAAGCCACATACAATATCAATATTTATGGAACTAAAGCAGCACTTGGAGGAAATTTTAGAACAAAATCCCTGAATCAGAGAAGATACAAATCATATTGAGAAACTAGCAAATACAAGTAATCTAAACCCAAAGTCATCAGATAAAAATAAAGATCAGAGTGGAATTTAAGTGAAATAGGAAACAGAGAAAAATCAATAAAACCAGAAGCTATTTCCTGAGATCAATAAAATGTATGAACTTCTAGTCACACTGATCAAAAAAAGTGTCTACACAATCCTACATCAGGAGGAGAAATGGGATGTCACTACAAATCCTACAAATATTAAAGGGAAATAAGGGAGGGGTGCCTGGGTGGCTCAGTCGGTTGAGCGCCCGACTTCGGCTCAAGTCATGATCTCATGGTTTGTGGGTTCAAGTCCCGCGTCGGGCTCTGTACTGAGTGTGGAACCTGCGTGGGATTCTGTGTCTCCCATCTCTCTGTCCCTCCCCTGCTCATGCTCTGTCCCTCTCTGTGCCCCAAAAACTAAAATAAAATAAAACATTAACGGAGCAAAAAAGGAAGAGTATGAACAAGTTCGTGTCAGCAGACTGGACAGCGTTCAGGGAATGACATATGTGTCCGAAGCTACCTCAGAAAGAAATGGAAAGCCTGATGGCCCTCCATCTTTCGGGAAATTGAGTTGAGTTAAAATGTTCCCACTCTAAATACACACACACACACACACACACACACACACACACACACACTCACACACCCACGCCCAGAGGGCTTCACTTCCTCAAACATTGGAGGAAGAAAGGACACCAATTCTACAAACTCTTCCAGAAACTTGACAAGGCAGGAACCCCCCGCCTTGTGAGGACTGCTTTACTCTGACATCAAAGCCCTCTTGGCCTAGAGAACTACAGAACAACGTCACTCATGAACACTGATACTCTTACCAAATTTTAGCAAAGTGAATCCCAACAATACATGTAACCGTAACTACGTCACACCCAAGCCCACGCCTGGGCCACCTTCCGTCTGAGAGTGGACAAAATGGTGCCAGTACCAGTGGGAATCCCACTCCAGGGTTAAGCATTCACTGGCAGAGAATATTGCTCTACCATAGTCATCATGATTATCTACTGAGCGCAAAGGAAGGAACCACACTGGAAACAAAGCATCGTGACAGCCCCAGGTTAGGTGGGTTTATGTGACCAGCCTGGTGTCAGTAGATAATTAACCCCCAGGCTCCGGCCCGGCCGTTTCACAATAGTTTGTGATGTGACTGTGATGTGTACATGACAGACGTACCTACCCAGGGGGTAATCGGGCAAAGTCTGGAAACTTCCTTGTTTTGCTGGGTTTACGGGAAACTTAGGTGACATTTCTTGTCACACATCTTTGGAAAAATGTGTCAGTGTGTTCCCTGTAGTCAACCCTTCCTCATGACACAGGGAGGGTCTCTCTTGCACTGAACTCAATGGAAAGCTCACTCAGAAGTGGGGGCCAGCTGTGGCACAGGGGTACTGTCGGTGGGGAACCCCAGAGCAGGGTCAACCATGAGGCTGACCGACACTTAAAGGGACACTACAGCCAAGGAAAGCACGTGGGAAGCCAGAGGGGAGAAAATGCGGCCTCAACCTTGCTTTGTGAGCGCCTGGCCACAGAGCAGGCGCCCAGCAAGTGCACGGGCTGGGAGCCCAGGTCTGTGCCCCTCCAGGCCGGGCCGGCTCTCCGGCTCCACAGGAGTCTGTCTTTCTCACGCTCTGAGCAGCTATTCACAACTCAAAGATCTGAGATCATGGGGGCCAGCTGATGGCAGGGAGGACACATCTAGGGACTGGCCGGCCTGTTCGCCCTGGACAGCCAGCTCGGTGGCCCTTGGCACAGCCCACTGAAGACGCTGTTCTCCGCTAGCTGGCAAGGCTCTGGCAAACAGCAGCAGTCAGATCTCCTTCTGGGAGCCCTGTACACAGGTGTCCTCTCGGCATCTGCTCTGACTCAGGACCTCCCACAGGACACTGCCAACAGGCCCCCGAGCCACCTGCTCCAGCGGAATTGGCCCGTGTGGAGCGCCAGCAGGAGTGGGGAGGCCTGGGTCCCTCCTGGCATGTTCACTGAGGGCTGGCTGTGTCCCTTGGCTGAAGGCTGTGAGTCTTGTCTGGTGGCCTGCCCTGGGGTGGATGCCCTCCAGGGTGGTGTCCCAGGAACTGGGCCATGCTGGGGCTGCCCCAAACCCACCCATCTGTCAGACGATCCAAGGTCTGCAACCCCCCTGACTTCACACGAGTGGGGCCGTGGTCAGGCCCTCATGCAGGACGGCGGTGGCACAGCCCAAGTCCCTCAAGGGGCAGAACCAGCATTGGGCATGTTCCCCTATCTGCAGCAGGACTCTGGGCCTACCCTGTCCACGCAGCCCAACCCCGGTGTCTCATCCCCATGGGGATGGGAACGAGGGGCTCAGGATCTCAGTGGCCTCCACCTGCCCAGAGTCCAGGTGTGGAGAGAGGGCAGTGCTGGGCGGTGGGACCCTCAGAATCAGGGGCGTCCCCAAAGCAGGAGCAAACCCGGCACACCTGATGGAGAATGACCCAGATGGGCAAATCCATGGGGACAGGAAGGAGAGTAGTGGCCACTCAGGGTTGGGGGTGGTGACCACTGATGGGCACGGGGTTCTTTTGGGGGACATGAAATGTTCTAACATTGAGGTGATGGCTACACAGCTCTGAATACACTGAAGGCCACCGAGCTGTGTGCTTTACACAAACTGTTGAGTGTGGATTCTGTCTCAGGAAGGTTGTCACATAAAAAAAGAATAAATAAGCCATGTTCTCTGCCTGGCACATCTATGCGCGTACGTATATACACGCACGCGGATATGTGCACAGAACACACGGATACACGCACACACACGCATCTTTCCTCTTCTGTTTACCCAAAGCCACAGAATCATCCTCCCTGAAGTTGAACAGACAACCGGCCCGGATGTCCTGGCGGGAATCTGCGCAGCCAGAATCCGTCTTCCCAGGTGAATTAAACCAGAGAAAAGCCAGCAGGCCGGCCCCTTGCCTCTGTCCTTTGCCTGCAGGTGGAGTGTCCCGACAGATCACAACGCGGTGTCTGAAGGGCGCTCAGCCGCACCGAGCACCTACTGTGCACCAGGCTGGCCGCCAAGCTCAAGCAGGGAGGAAGCTACAATTGCTGTATTCCGCACTGGCAGGGAAAATTCTAGGTGTCACCTGGATGGGGCCCCAGAGTGCCCTGACAGCCAGCGAACATCACTTCCGGGTGTGTCTCCACTGGTCTCCAGAGAGACTCACGTTTGAACCATTGGCCTGAGGGACCCAGACGGCCTTCGTCACCCCAATCCCCTGGGTGTCACCTCTCTAGGGTCGGACACCGGCCATCCCTGTGCCCTGGCCCTGGGCTGGGCTCCTGGTACAAGGAGGCTCCCATGACCTTGGACACCGCAGAGCCCTGGCCATCCTTGCTCAGCTACGTCCAGCCTGGGCCTGCACACAGGTGGCCTTCACACCCGTGCCCGTCCCACCTCCTGGGCAGGGCTACCGCGAAGACCAAATGCAAGCCAGGGCCCCGGCCAGTAAAGAGCTGCTTCCCCAAACATCAAGTGAGATGACACATGGCAGCTAACATGCGGTGGTCTCTGTTCCGTGCACGCCCCCTGCCCATCTGTTGATGGGGAAGCAACTGGCCCGGGGCCCAGAAGTTTGCAGGCTGTACAGATGGAGTGTGAACCTGGACGGGCTGGCCCAGAAAGCCAGATGGCCTCCCCTTCCAAAGGCTGGGGACACAGCAGGTGACAAGGGGGTCAGGGCACACCAGCCATACATCCTGGGCTGGGCCCAGAAGTGCACCTGTGAGTGGGTCACACGGCAGGTGCACAGGGCATACCACCTGCCTGGGACTCAGGGCCCACTGACCCCTCTCCTCGGCCCCCTTCAAGCCTCTTTCCCAGGAGACGTGTTAACAGTGTAGACTCCTGCCCCCCTCCCGTAGACCCACTAAATCGTGGGGGGACCGTGCAAGAGTCAGCATTTTCTGGAGTCTCCCATGACCTGAAGAGACTTGTCACATGCAGCGCAGCAAAGGCTGCGCCACTCTGCACCACAGCCCCACTCGCTGGAATGCCTTTGGGGATGGGGAACTCACTGCCCGAAACACCGCCGGACTCTCGGTCGTCAGACAGGGCTCATCAGACCGTGCCCAGCTTGCCGGCGCTGCCTCCCCCACCCGCACACCGAGCTGGCACCCGGCAGGAGCCCCTGAGTGCCCTCCCAGGGTTCCCTGTGCCACACCCCACCCTCCCAGAAGCAGAGAGAGCTCGGCCTGCCTGTGCCGCCCAGAGGTAGTCCAGCCGCAGCTTGACGTCCACCTGACGGGCGTGCAGGGCCAGGGTGCAGGAAAACAGCAGGATGGCCATGATCGGCTCGAAACTGCGCCCCGACGCCACGCCGCCCCTGTGGAAGACCAGGAAGGAAACTCCATCGGTGCGCAGAACCTGAGAGCTGTCCGCACGTGTCCCCAGACACGACTCTCAGCCGTGCAGAGCACTGGCCCTGGCTAGAGCCGCTCCCTCCAGGAAAGCCAAGGCCTTGCTGGAATTGGGGCCCAGACAGACACGTGGAGAAGCCACCAAGGCGATCTGCTTCCTGGTCCGCAAACCAGAACGGGCAATGCCCGCCCGGCTGTGCTCCAGAGGGAGCCGCGCACCTACCCGGGGGCCCTGGTGTAGCCGCTGAGCTCCAGGACCAGGATGTAGGACGTCGTGAGCACAAAGAGCAGGATCATTTTGGGCAGGGAGGACACCCGCAGGAAGACGGCCAGCGGGAGGGTACCCACAAGGCCGCAGAGCAGGGCGTGGGGCGCCGACTCACAGGGCGCGGCAGGCAGCACGGCGTTGCGGCCGCTGGGTGTCAGGACCACCAGGGACCCGTTGGGGGTGGAGCTCCAGGACCAGGGCAGGCAGCCCACCTGGAGGGGAGGGAGGGACAAGTATGGCGGGAGGCACTTGCTCAGGACCAGCCCTCCCTCCTCCCCAGCCCGCCAGCCCCATCGAGGCGCTCCTGCCCAGGCTCCCCCCACCCCGATACTCCGACCCACGCCCCCAGGAGCCACCAGCAGGCTCTACAGCAGCCCCTCCTGCGCGGCCTTCAAGGCTCCTCAGTGCAAGGTGGACAAGGCCAGGGGGCAGGAGACCCCCGCCCTCCTCCTCCCCAGGCGGCCAGCCCCATCGCAGTGCTCCTGTCCCTGCCTCCCCCTCTCCCATTACTCCTGCCCCACCCCCCCATCCCCTGCACACTGTGAAGAGGACAGCAGCCCCCTCGGCCCCCGTCCACACCTCACGCCTCCAGGAGACCAGCGGGCCCTGCTGCCTGTTGAGATGCTCACCACACATCCTTGGGCCACGGAGTAGATTAAGACCACGACGAAGATACACAAGACGGTGCGGATCTGAATCGTCAGGCACCCTGGAAAACACTGAACGGTAACACAGGTTACTGTGAAAGAGCCGAAACACAGAAACAGTCTCAGTGAAGAGCGCAGGGCCCCAGGGGCTGCCGGACTTCACCCGCCAGGCAGATGCCTAGGCTGTGCTCCAGGCTTCACCTCCCAGGTGAAAAGCTGCCCCAACTAAAAGAAACAAAACCCAGTATATTTGCATTAAAAAGAGCACCCCCTGGGGGGCCTGGGGAGCTGGCAGGTTAAGCTTCCCACTTGGGCTCAGGTCATGATCTCACAGTTTGTGGGTTCAAGTCCCTCACTGGGTTCTGTGCCTACAGCTCAGAGCCTGGAGTCTGTTTCAGATTCGGTGTCTTCCTCGGTCTCTGCCCCTCCCCCGATCGTGCTCTCTCTCCATCTCAAAAATAAATATTAGAAACAATTTTTTTAAGAGCACCCCTGCCAGCCTTATCCCACACTGTGACTTGGGCACCGAAATGAACTGAATCCGTTAGTCACACTTTTATTACGTTTAACTCCATCTCAGAAATAGCAAGAATTCACACGCAAGAATTCATTCTCGCGTCGTCTTTTCTCTGCTTCATGTAAGTTTTATCATTTCCTTCACACGGGCTTCATGTCAGTTTTGTTAAGTTATTGGGAAGTTAATTTTACGTCTATTTTAATACGTTTTGCAATATCCAACAGATGACCTCAGGGGTAAAAGTATGAACCTCTTTTTATACTCAGGCTCACGAAATTCGAAACAAAAACTAAAATCAAGCCTGCAGGGACCCTGCACAAGCTGCTGACGAGACCCCCAAGCAGTTGGGGTGCCTGGTCCTCCCGGGGAGGTCAGGACCCTGGTTGTCTCGGTCTGGGGGCAGGCTGACAGCGCCGCTTTGCCTGTTTTGTGGACCAGGGCACCGGATGGCTGTGGGGCTTGCACCGTGGCAGCTACAGATCTGGGTCCCGGTCAGGATCCCTGAGCCCCAGCTGCATCGTGCAGACATGCTGGGCCCCCAACCTCAGAGAGCAGAGGTGCAGCCCTGGAGCCCACCACCCCCCTCCTGGTCTGATCCCATCACCCCACAAGACTGAGGACGTGGCCACGGGATTGTCACCCCCAGCCGGACAAGGCACCCGCAGCTCGCACATTCACCCAGCAAGCACGGGAGGGCTCCTCCCAGCGGTAGATGTCAGGAGCCCCTGGGGGCACAGCGGTGAGTGAGGCCTGGCCCCTGGAGACCCGGGAGAGGCAGAAATGGCACAGAAGTCCCTCGGGGAGGCGGTGAGGGGAGAGCCGCTGGCTGAGGCTGAGCAAGTCCTGTCCGGGGTGCACAGAGGCCGCGTCCCAGTTGTGCAGTGCACAGCAAGGGCAGCTGTGCAGGGCTCAGCTGCAGAGTTACATGCAGCTACCCAGTTGAGCACGCCACACCCACTTGTGTGGCAAATGGCCAAACAGGGGCGGGCTCCCACGGCCATTTCCTATCTAGGACACACAAGCCACCCACGTGGACGCTCTGGGTCCGGTCCCTGCCTTTGAGCTCTATTGACCCGATACCATGCTCGGCGAGCTGTGACCGCTCACACAGTGGTTTATTTATGGACGGAATTCACGGAGTCACGGATCCACTCGTTCGGCACTTCTAGCTTTGTTTCCCGCCAGCTATGCGCCATGCCACATGCCATTCCGTGGAAATGAGAGCGCCAGCAAGCCACCACAGCTGGGTCTCAGTCACTTGCCCTCCTGGGCACCACGTGACCTCCCGTGACACAGTCCACACCGTGGGCGGCCACGGTACGCTTCCCCAGCAGAGTGGGTGCTCAGCCGCTCCAAGCACTGACCCCGCCCCAACGCTGCCACTGCAGAGATCGCATCTTTCCACAAAACCCACACCAACGGGCCACAGGACTTGGCACGCTGCCTCGCCGGGCCAGGAAGCCACACCGGGGGCTGTGATGTGGGCCGACACTGCGGCTTTGTGTGACCTAGTCACTCTTTGTCACCCTTCTCCTGGGCCCTGCTTCAGGGTCACTGACCCCAGCTGCCTGAGAATGGGGACGCAGGTCCCCACCAGCTCACGCTCACAGGACCCCGCTGCGTCCTCCTCGCCCCACCTGACAGGCACCTCCCCGCCACTGCTCACCCTGGGGACTTCGAGACCCACCAGAGGCAAGAGCATGGCTAACGATGACTCACGGGCCCCCTCCGCTCGCGAGCTCACTGTGGGTTGGACCCCTGGCGCTGCTGGCCGCCCGGACGTGTGAACCGCAGCTCAGGTTCTGCACGGGGTTCACAGCAAAGCCCAGCCGTTCTCTGGAGACACCCGCGTCCTGCTCCCGGGCCTTGCGGGGACTCGCCACTTGGCCACGGGCCAGCAAGGGGTCGCGAGACCTGAGCCGGGTGCTGGCTGACCCTCCAGGCCCTGAAGCTGGGCGTGCACAGCAATGCTCCATCATCCATGGGAGAGGCACGGCCACGACTGGGCCCAGCAGGCCGTGGGATGCACGTAAATCACACAGAGAAGCGGCCCAGAGGCCGCAGTCCACGCTCCAGCTACCCCTTAGCCTCATGGATAGTGTACATCGGCCGACAGAGGAACAGCAGACACCGCTGCTCGCGGACATCAGGCGGCGCCCGGCTGGGCACCTGGCTTGGAGGGAGTGACGGCCACGTGTGCGATCATTCGCTGATTCGTGGGCCCCAGCCGATGTCTGGCTGGATGGTCCGGGAAGAGGCATGGCTGGAACACTGTGACAGGAAGTCACTGGTGGGGCAGACACGTGCGGGAAGACCCGTGTCAGTGGGCGGGCAACACCAGTGTCCCATGTGAACACCGGTCGGCGCAGGACGTGGCAGACAAGGAGTGTGCTAACCAAGCAGGTGAGACCACCCATTCTGTGGACACTGGTCGGCCTCCCTCCCCAGTCACCCCTGCTATTGCCCTATGGGCTCACGGACACAGTGGCCACCGTGGCAGGGATGGAGGTGACGCCCAGGAACGCGGACTTCCGCTCACGAGGGCCAACCTGACTACGGCCACTGCAGAGATCAACGGGGAGCCCCCACACGGCGCCCTTCTGACAGGAGACACAGGGGAGGGTTCTGGGGATGGGTGTCGAGGCTGGCAGCCCCCTCACTGACCAAGTGACACTGCCGACCTCACCTGGGGCCCCGCCTGCGGCAGCAGGATTTGCTGTCCTCCCTCCGTTGTCCCAGGGGAGTTGCTCTGCATGTGGATTTGCCTTCCCTGCCCACATGCTTCCATGGAAATTCCCCCCACGGACATGCACGACGTCTCACCCTCCCATCTCTCCCCAGAAACGAGCGTGGCAATGGCTACGTGCTGGGGTATCCCGCCAGCCTGACCGTGACCCTGCGATCCCAAAGCAGAGGCTTCACAGACAGTGAAAAGCGTCGGCTGTGGTGCCGATGGTGTGGTAGCTCTCTCAGAGCCATGTGCCACAGGGCTGTGGACAACACCGTGCGAAACCACGCAGGGAGCAATCCTGCTGATTGTCCCAAGACCCTTAAAAACATTTGTCAAAATAGCAAAGTTCTCTTACTGTTGGTTACATAAACAGAGAGAAAAGACGTTCAGACTAATACGTATCTGGTACGTTTGTGACGGGCACCAGTGGTCCCCACGCTTTCTCTCTCGAGCCCCAGGCCAGTGAGGAGGCAGCATCCCTCGGCCACATGGCGTCCTGTGGTGGCGGGTGGCAGCCACGACTGGCTTTACCAGGGGCGGACCCGTTACTCAGCAAAGACAACTGGGGCCTGGGTCACCCACACCAGGTCTGTATGGCCAGCAGGTGGCAGAAGGGAAGCAGGAGGGCTGGGAGGACGCCACATGCCTGGGCTGGCGTGGGGACGGGGACGGCCACAGGCAAGACTGGGGACGGGCTACTGGGAACTGTGGTGACAGTCCCACAACCATCCAAGCTGGACCTGCTGACAGTTGGACTGAAGGAACCCCCGACAAAGCCCGCGGGCACCTTCCCTTTCGTGGCCTCATGGTGCCTGGAGTGCAGAGCCAGCTGGCCGCCCCTGCCCCCGCCCCTCGGAGGCTGTGGTCACCTGTCAATGGGCTGAGAGGACAGACATGAGAGCCTGGAAGCAGGGAGCAGCGGGGACCGGGCAGTGGGGGTGGGTACCGGGTGGGGCAGGGGTCCCCCAAGCAGCGAGATGGGGAAGGTGTGCCTGCCCGCCAGCCGCTTTACTTCCATCTTCTCTGCTCTCTGGCTGCAGGTGCCGGGCTCCACTAGGGGCAGAGACCCGGCCAGGGAGAAGGCTGAATCCCTTCCGCCCGGCAGGGGCACCCGGACGCCCCCGTGTGCACATGCCACTTCCCAGGGGCTCTGCCTGCCAGAGGCCAGGGAGCTGGGAGGGAGGCTGCTGGGTTTTGAGGGGACGCCAGGCCTCCTCCCAACTCTGCGCTGCTGGGTGAGCACAGAGCCGGCTGTCCACGACACGCCTCGAGGAAGGCCGGCCCACGGGCAGGAGGGCCCAGAGCCCGGGTCTTGGTGGCAGAACGGAGTCCCCAGAGAAAACCAGCCTGGGCCCTCCCTCCTCTCTCGGGCGTTTGAGTATGTGAGGCAGCAAATTCCCTTTGTCACCCGAGACCTGTACGTAGCTAGCGATTTTGTCACTTGTAAAGTATCGTTCCTTACGGCCCCCGCACAAAGGCCTGCACTCCACACGAATACCTGATCCCAGAGATGTTTGCTCAAACACAAAGGGCTAAATTGCTCTTCTGAAAACTGGCCTTCTGATCCTGTCTCTATGCCCCCCTACCCGTCTCTGGGCCATGACCCGGCGGGAATGCTCAGAACTAGCACAGGGCCACCCACAGCCTGGCAGACTCTGAATCCACACGCGTCCGGCTGGAGACCTGAGGCCGCCTCTGCCAGGAACAAGTGTCCACCCGCACTGGCTCCCAGCTCCCTGGAGGGCACAGCAGGCCATAGAAGCCAATCACGTGACTAAGCTGTCTTCCTTGGAGTGCGAGTGTCACTCCATCTATGAAGATGAAAAAGCCAGAAACATGGTTTAGGTAAGTATAATTTTCCCAGTTAAAAACAAGAAGTTACCTATGCATAGCAACGCAGCTAAGTGAATAAAACCGAATTTAGTTTTTCACAAAGTTGCTGTTTCCCACAATCACGCAAAGCTAACACTGGGTCTGCCGCCGTAGCTGCGGGGTGACAGGGAAATGGGGGGCGTGGAGATGAGGCCTGGAGGCCACCGTGGGGCTGGGACCCAGCGCTCCCCTGGGAGCACGGCTGCTCGGGGCGCCAACCCAGCCCCGCCCCAAAAGTCACAACAGCAAAGCCAACAGAGAACCCCAACTACCACGTGAGCGCACAACAGACCTCCAGCCTCCTGCTCTGGACTCTCTACTCGGGAGAAGGCGCTCACGGGTGTCCCTCACTCCATCACTACAGACCGCCTGCCCCGTGTCCCCAAGGTGCTCCCAGAACTCCCGGCAGCGCCCAGCCCACAACGGGGCTTCGTGAGCTCCCGCTACTCCAGAGGGGGTGAGGGTCTCCACCGCCCTACCTGCGCTCCTGAGAGGGCAGGCGGAGGCCACACACAGGACACGACACACACACACACACACCTGGACCCGGGTGACGTGCAGGTACAGGACGCAGGCCACCAGGAAGCAGATACAGAAGGCCAGCAGCAGCAGGAGGACCAGGTTCCTAGAGCAGAGGATGCAGGGTCACCGTGGCTGGAGCAGGTGCCGTGTGCTCACTGGGAGCCTCCCCTAGCCCCCACCCCGCCAGCTCCCTTCCCGCCTCCACCCCAGCTTCCATCAGCCCTGGACCTGCCAAGAGGTCCTCTCTCACGAAGGGCTGGCCGCCAGGCACTGCCCTCTGACTGGAGTTCATCTGGGAGCGGCTCTTCTAGAAAAGGCTTGATCCCCAGGCAGGGCCATCGGGAGGTCACCTCGCTCACGGTGTCTGGAGACGGGGCGGCTCCCGTGTGCTTTCTGGAAACTCTAAGGGGACTACTGCCCTTGGGAGGGCTCATTAAGAAAGTGCTCCGTCTGAGGGGCGCCTGGGTGGCTCAGTCGGTTAAGCGTCCGACTTCGGATCAGGTCATGATCTCGCAGTTTGTGGGCTCAAGCCCCGTGTCGGGCTCTGTGCTGACAGCTCAGAGCCTGGAGCCTGCTTCAGATTCTGTGTCTTGCCCCTCTCCCACTTGTGCTCTCTCTTTCTATCAAAAATAAATAAATGTATAAAAACAATTTTTTTAAACAGAAGAAAAAAAAGAAAGTGCTCCCTCTGGGAGACAGGTGTATTGTCCCCGCCAAGAAACAGCCCTACCAGACTCACTGTGACTCAGCAGCCCGGATGCCGCTCTGCTGCTACCTCTTTCTTCCTCCCTAGAGCCCACTATCTCATTCTAACGTGTCTGAAATGACCCACACCTGGAAACCCAGCTGCATTTCCTCCCTCAAAACCTGTCCTGAAGTCGAGGGTGCACGTGTGTGCATGGAGACGCTGAAAATACACGGCGTCCCAGGACTGGCTCAGTTAAACGTTAGAAACAGAGCGAGCGTCCCGCACATGTGCATCGGGGCCTCGCACAGCCAGCCACTGGGCAAATGGACAGCTGGCTGTGGCCGGGACCGCGGGGGAGTAACCAGCGGACAAGGAGGGAGCCCCCATGCCCTTGTCCTCTGGCCCCTGGGCCCCCGACACTCACTGTGGGATGATGAGCAGGTAGACGAGGCCGAACAAGGCGGCCAGGACGAGGGCCAGAACGACGGCGCTGGTAAAATACTCATCCTGGAGCTGGTGGTACTAGGAGACACAGAGACCCGCCATCGGTGGCTGCGGCTTCCAGGAGACATGCGGGGTCCTCCTGAGGGTGCCCCCCTGGGAACCGCGGCCACGTCCGTAAGAGCGAGTGTGGGTGGCCACGGCCGAGGGGCCTCCGGGATCCCCCGCGCTCCTGAGGTCCCGGTCACCTACCTTGCGCTCCCGCTCAGCCTGCTTGTACTTGAGAGTGAAGAAGTCCAGGTCCGCCATCTCCAGCTCCGTCTGGCGCGCTTCCAGGAGGCGGCCGATGTACCTGTTGACGCGTGTGCCCGGGGTGGTGTAGACAGCGTTTGCGGAGAACGACGAGCGGTTTCGCAGTTTCTCCGACGCGGTTCTCAGCGCCCTCCGCTGCGGCCGTCGGGGAGAGAAAGAAACGTCAACAAATCCTCCTCGTGTTGAAGAGAAAGCTCTCTTGCCCTCTCAGGCCCGTGTGCTCGCCCGCTGCAGAGTCTGGGGGCCCGGGGCTGGGGGCCTGAAATGCAATCATGGCTCCACTGCCTGCCGGCACCTGAGATGCCAGGGGACTTAGCTCAGCTTCGGCGCTGGGGCTCCGTGTCCGCAAATGGGGTCACACGATGTGTATGTGGCAGCCGTGTGGATGGGGGGGGGTGGGGATGAGAGGCAGTGCCCAGCACAGGGCAATAGAACAGAAATTGGTTCTTTAAAAATATCAGTAAAACTGAAAAGTCTGTAGAAGGCATGACAAAGGAAAAGAGGGAAAGACACTAACAGATTCAGGAAAAAAAATGCGATTCAACTACAGGCCTTGAAGACGCCAAAAGGGCAAGAAGGAAATACTTTGAACAGTGGTACACAATTAAGTTGACAACTTAGATCAGTGAACTACTCCAAACACACATATACTACCACAACTCACCTGACATGAAACACTGTCAGACTGGCCCTGTAATTACTAAAGAAATTCAATTCATAGCTTCAAAATTCCTGAAAAATTAATCTCCAGGCCCAGATGGTTTCACTGGAGAATTCTCCTAACTATTTAAATGAGAACTAACACTAACTCTATACAATCTCTTCCAGAAAACAGAAGAGGCAACGCCTTCCAACTCACTTCACAAGGTCAGTATTGTCCTGATAACACAACCAGACCAAGACAGTATGAAAAAGGAACACCACAGGCCATCTCTCTCAATACTGATGCAAAAATTCTTAACAAAATAGTAGCTAATAGAATTCAGCACAATATGAACAGAAGTACACACTGTGACCACATCTAGAGACACAAGGCTGTTTACATATTTGTACACGAATGCAACATATCACATTAACACCTGATTAACCACCATATAAAAAACCCCATGGTTGTATGAATTGACGCACAAAAGGCATTTTGACAAAATTCGATACCCATTCTTGATAAACATCATCAGAACACTAGGGAGGGAGGGGAACTTCCCCAACCTGATGAGGAAGATCTACAGAATACTGACAGCCAGCATCATACTCGCTGGTGAAAGACGGAGTTTCACCACAGTACTAGAAACCCCATCCACTGCAATAGGGCAAGAAAAGAAAATAAAGACAAACTTATTAGAAAGAAAGAGACGAAACTATCCTTATGATAAGTGACATGATGGTCTACATACAAAGTTCCAAGGGGAGGAAAACAAATGAATTCCACAAGATCACTAGATACAAGATGAACATAAAGAAAGTATTTCTTTAATACCAGTAATCAGCACGTGCAGACGAAATTAAAATTCAGGACCATTCATAATCACGAAGAAAAATGAAGTAGGTACAAATCTAACAAAACACGAACACAACATGTATGCTTAAAACTATATAATGTTGGGGCGCCTGGGTGGCGCAGTCGGTTAAGCATCCGACTTCAGCCAGGTCACGATCTCGCGGTCCGTGAGTTCGAGCCCCGCGTCGGGCTCTGGGCTGACGGCTCGGAGCCTGGAGCCTGTTTCCGGTTCTGTGTCTCCCTCTCTCTCTTCCCCTCCCCCATTCATGCTCTGTCTCTCTCTGTCCCAAAAATAAATAAAAAACGTTGGAAAAAAAAAAATTAAAAAAAAAAAAAAACTATATAATGCTGATGATGAAGGAGATTAAAGATCTCAATAAATGGAGAAATGCGTGCTTGGGGATTAGAAGACACAACACAGTGAAGATATCAATTCTCCTCAGATTGATGTACACAGGCTTAACATAATTTTATCAAAATCCTAACAGGAACTTTTTTATGGATAGACAAGCTTTTTCTAAATATTAAACAGAAAGCAAAGAGACTAGAATAGCTCATTTGTCTTAAAAATAATATAGTGAAAGACACCACTCGGCCCAACATTAAGACTGTGTAACTACATTACTTGGGATGGTATGGTGTTGGTGGAGGGCCAGACACAAAGGTCTGTGGAAAAGACCAGACAGCCCAGAAGCAGCCTCCTATAAGTATGGTCAAGGGTTTTTGACTAAAATCCAAAAGCAATTCAATGGAAGAAAAACTGTCTTTTCAACAAATGGTGCTGGACCAAATGGACGTCCATAAGCAAAAAAGTAAATCTTGACCTAAACCTCATACCCTATTAAAAAAAAAAAAAAAAAAAACTAACTCAAAATGGATCACAGGATTAACTATAAAACATACACAGTAAAACCTTGGATTGTAACTTGTTCTGTGAGGGTTCTGTAAGACGAGCAAACATTTCTAAGAATTTAACTTGATAAGCAAGTGATGTCTTGCAACATGAGTCGAACATGACACTGAATGACATGTGATCACAACTGAGCCAATGGTCCTTCTCTCTCTCTCTCTGCGGGATTGTGGGCGATCATCTCCCAGGCTTGGATGCTCAGTCTCAGGCTGTGGTGTTTGGCAGAAATTAGTGATTTTTCAGCAGGTTGGAAGGTGCCCACAACTGGCATTGGTGTCTTTTCTGTCACTTCAAAGCACCTGTGGAGAGTCCTTTGCTTTTCCGTACAAGAGTGAGCTTAGGAATGCTTTGCTTCATTCTAGCTCAGGCTGCCTGCGGACAGAGACCCTTTCCTCTGCTGCCTTATTACCAGTTACAGTAAATACAGTCTATGACGAGAGTTTATTAATACTGCACTGTAGTCAACATCCATGTGAACGTATACAAGGGCCCCCATGCAGAAAAAGATCCCATGGTACCAATAGACAGCAGTGATTCCATTAGTGATCGTGAAAGTCGTCCTACACAGTAACCCTCCTCTCTCGTCTCCCTCACACCAGCCACCAGGTTTTCAGAAGTAAGTGCAGGTTAACTTATTTTTCTTTATATTCTATATTTTCTTTATTATTTTGTATCATGTTACAGAATTGTAATCATTTTTGTATGAATATTTTTTGGGTTGTGGAATGAATCATCTGAGTTTCCGTTATTTCTTCCAGGGAAATTTACTTTGATGTACAAGTGCTTTGGATTACAAGCATGTTTCTGGAAAGAATTAAGCTCACAAACCAAGGTTTTACTGGTAAGTATAAACTCTTAAAAGAAACGTTAAAATCTTCGGGGTTTGGGCTACAGAGACGGCTCTGAGGACACCAAAAACACAGCTCATAAAAGAAAAAATATCGGTAACCTGGACATCTTCAAAGTTTACAATGTCTGTCCTGTGAAAGATGCTGTACACAGGTGGAAAAACAAGACAACAGCACCAAAAAATCAATCCAATCAGAAAGCAGACATTTCACCAAAACAGAAGAGAAAACACGGATAAAAAATAAGCCCCTCGAAGAGCACCTGGGTGGCTCAGTCGGTTAAGCATCCGACTTTGGCTCAGGTCGTGATCTCCTGGTTCGTGGGTTCGAGCCCCGTGTCAGGCTTTGTGCTGACAGCTCAGAGCCTGGAGCCTGCTTTGGATTCTGTGTCTCCCTGTCTCTCTCTGTCCCTCCCGTGCTTTCTCTCTCCCTCTCTCTCTCTCTCAAATAAATAAAACATTTAAAAAAATTTTTTTAAAGAAAATAAGTCCCTGGAAAGATGGTCGGCACCATTAGCCACCAGGGAAATGTAAAATAAAATCGTGACATGTCACTACACACTTACTAGATCAGCCAAAATTAAAAAACAACAATAGCGGCAGCATCGAGCGCAGGCGATGACACAGAGAAGCGGGATCCCGTACGAGGCTGGTGGGAACGTGAGGTGGGGCAGTCAATCCGGAAAATGGGTGGGCAGTTTCTCAAAAAAGGAAAACAAAACAAGACCCATCCTGTGTACCCTGATGCACGGCTGGGCATCCCTCCCAGAAAAGGAGCATTCGCGTCCACACAGGACTCTCGACGTGAGAGCTCACTACAGTTTTATTTGTCGTGGCCAAAGCCAGAAACAACCAGAATGTCCTTCAACAAGAGTGGTCAAGCCAACGGCGGTCCATCCACACCGTGGAATGCCAGCCGGCCACGGAAAGGGGGGAGCTGCTGACACAGGGTCAGCCTGGAGACACCCCAGGGCTTTGTGCTGAGTGAAGAAACAGCCAAGTTCACAGGGCGCAAACCAAGGGATTCCACGTGTACGACGTTCCCAAGTGATGGTCACTGGGATGGAGAGGACTCAGCAGAGCCGGGGTTGGGGGTGGCGGCGTGACCGCAGCAGAAGGGGGACCATGGCGGTGATGGAAATGTTCCATATCCTGAGTGCAGCCACCAGGACGGGACGGGGCAGAGCCACACACACCACCCACCCAAGTCCATTCCCCACACAGGAGCTGGGTGAGACACGACCGCGAGGGAGGCCGCTGAGGGCCCCAGAGCCTGTGTGTGTGCGCGGGCGGCTTGATGCCACAGCTGACACGTGGGGGGTCAGTGCAGTGCATCATCTTGACTTCCGGAGAGCTGTGGAAACGTAAAGTAAGGACAGAAACCCGTCACCCGCAAGCCGCTGACGTTTGTGCCAATGCGAGGCTGCGAGTGTGTTCTTTCCGGTTCCACGGCCCCTGCCTCCCTGGGCCCGGGAACAAGCCCAGGAAAACCCACCGGCGAGCAGGGCCAGAGGGCCCGCGATCCTGAACTGGCCCCCATGAACGTGCTGTCCCCCGGACCTGACGCATCTGTGCAACCACCACTCCCACCACCTGAGAGCCCTCAGCTCCTATGAGGGTCCGGCACGCAGGGAATGGCAGGCGGAGCATGGCCCCCCGACCTCGGCTGTTTCGAGAGGATTAGCTGTGCCCACCTGCCCATGTCTGCAGAGGCAAAGGGGGCAGGACTGAGTTCTGGGGGCCAGGGTCGTCCTCACTCGGGACCCTGGGCAGGCTCGTGAGGTCCTTCAGAACACCTGCGTGCAGAGCGCCGCCACGCCCTGACCCCCAGGCCCTGACCCCTGACCCACAGCTCCTTGAATGGGGCAGGACCTGAGCCGGTGCCACTCCCCTCTTTGCATGCTTTTCTCTGCTACCCTCAACAAGCACGTATTTCCTTGGAAAACAGATCAACATCAAGGCTAAGACAAAACTTGTTTCTCGTTTCAACGTGGAGTTTGGCTGTCTGAGCCTCTCCCTTAACCCGCCAAAGGGAAGGACAGTGGCTCAAGTGCAGAGACCTGAAAACCAAGGGCCGTGCATCCCCAGGTGGGCCGCTTAACCTCTCTGTGCTCCAGCTTCCCGGTCTGTGAAATGACGACAGCAGATGGTCGTGAGGATCTGGAACGTTCACCCCCGTGAAGAGCTGGAAGCGTGTCCCCGCCGATGGAGTCCTCGAGCTGGCTCTCACCATCCTCGGCAGGTCCCCCACTGCCACCAGCAGGCGGGTCAGGAGCCCCAGTCCACGTGGAAGCCCACATGTGTGAGGTAGTGTTCCCGGGGGCTGGGGTCCCTCTGCCCCTCCATTCCCACTGGACCCCCGCTGCTCTGGGATACGGCTGCTGGGGGCGTGGGCAGTGAGGCAGGGCGGGAAGGACGGCCGCCTGGCTGGGGCCAGGTAGGAGTGCACCCCTGGGGCCCGGCATGGACACCCAGCGTGGATGCCCCGCGTGGACACCCCGCGTGGACACCCAGCGTGGACGCCCAGCTCCCCTCAGGTGAGCAGCGCAGACAACGGAAACGTCTCCCACCCGCGAAGCACAAGCTGGGTCTCGGTTTCCTCTCAGGCTGACACCCCAGACATTGTGGGCCGAGAACTGGCCCTGCCTAGCGTCAGCCCCTCCCAGCCCATACCCTACTCTCCCTCCCCGCATGCTCTCCCCACAGGCCCCGAACTTAAGACACCACTTCAGAGACAACCTTCTAGAAGTGACCGGTCATCTTGGGAACTGGAGGGATTCTCCCTCTGGGGCCTGGGTGCCCACGGCCTCCACAAAGCAGCGGCTGAGCTGCCTGGACACCAGAGGCCACCATCAGAGCCATGCAGGCCGGGGGCCACATGAGAGCCACACAGGCCAGAAGCCACATCAGAGCCACGTGGGCCAGGGGCCACGTCAGAGCCACACAGGCCAGAGGCCACATCAGAGCCACGTGGGCCAGGGGCCACGTCAGAGCCACGTGGGCCAGGGGCCACGTCAGAGCCACGTGGGCCAGGGGCCACGTCAGAGTTACACAGGCCAGGAGCCACATCAGAGCCCTGCAGGCCAGTGACCCCGGCTGGGAAGAGGCCCCACCATGGACTTGGGGTCCTGACTAAGGGACGTCCTGCAGAAGTGCTCAGACTCGCACTTCTCCATCCATCCTTTTCCTCTCTTCATGCTTACCAGGAATTTACCCCTTTCTTTGTAACTGTGAAGCGTGTTGCTATAAAGCTGCTGCCTCCTCTCTCACTAGGGACATCGTAGGGTCCACGCAATGCGCCTTGCTTGCCCGGGACCCCAGGGAGTATGTTTGCTGATTGCCACGCTGATGCCTGTGGGCCCAGCCGGACACGCCAGGGACGGGGGCGCTGAGGCCACAGAACTCTGGGGCTGGGCGGTCAGGGGTGCTCGGTCCGATGAGAGTCCCGGTGACAAACCCCATGCCCACGCTCCAAACTGTCCTTGCCGAGGCTTGAGAAATGAAGGCCACGCTCAGCCGGCTTTCCTGATGCCCTGTGGCTGACCCCAGATGGCAGGCCCAGCCTGAGACCTGACCATGGTCCATGGGCACCTGCCTGAGCCGGGGTGCTCAGGGGTGAGCGGCTCATGGCGATGGTGCCCTGGTCTGACCCGTCCAGGGCTGACGGGCAACCCCACCTATGACCACTGAAAGCCACAAAAGAGGTGCACGCGTGGCTGTGGTGGCAGAGACGGAGGCCATCGCTGTCCCAGGCAGAGAGCAGAGGGCAGGCATGGGCCGAGTGCACAGCTCGGGCACCCAGACCGCATGGCACAGACAGTGAGGGGCAGCTTCTCGGCATCCTGGAGACACGGGAGGGTCCCGGGCAACCTCTCACTGTGTGAGTCGGGGACAAAACCACGGACGGGTCACTTCAGGAGATACTGAAATTCAACATCTGCCATTTGCATCGTGGCACCAGCACAGGAGTCAGGCCTGGACACGGATGAGCGGAAGACAGGGCCGGTGAGGGACTTCATCCCAACGGGGAGGCAGGCTCCGGGGCCAGTGGGGCCAGTGGGGTCAGGGGGGCCGGTGGAGACAGCGGCCGCCAATGGAAGGGCCGGCCCTGCAGGTCACTGGGTGGTCGCTCGCAGTCCTCGCTAGGGGCCCCTGCTGGTGGGCCAGCCCTGCCTCTGCACCTCTCCACCCCGTCCTTAGGAACCACGTGCCTTGTCACGGCCCCGCATCAACCCCCCGAGGGCCTCCCGTGGGGCAGACACTACTGTCCCCCCATTGGGGCCTGCTGTCACTAACCGTGAGGCAAGGGGACGAAGGGGAGCCGCGGGCCCCAGCCGGCTACCTGCCTGTCCCTCCATGCCCCCAGCAGGGGAGCCACCTGGGCCAGAGGCCGGAAGCGCTGGCTGGAGGGAGGCACCAGACATGGGGCCGAAGCTCGGGGTCCAGGACACGCTGGTGGTCGAATCTGATGCACCGGCCGGCAGCTCACCAGGGGCACAGGGAGACCCTCTCGGGTTGGGGAGCTGTGTGCAGACGGGGAGCCTTGAAACTGCACAGTGGTTGTGGAACTCGGCCTCGGACCCTGGGGTGAAGGGCGAGGTAACAGGGATGGCGGCTGGAGCACATGCCTGCACAGAGTGAGGCAGCAGATGTTCCCCAAGGTGGGAGGCTAGAGGGCCAGGACCTTCTGTCCCCAGCAAACACAGATGAAGGACCAGAGTCTGAAGGCATGGTCGCCATGAGGCGCCATGAGGACGCATGAGGCGTCCTGCACTCCGGAGATTCCAGGTGTCGGGGGCTGGGCCGGGATTTGGGGGCCTGGGGACAGGGGGAAACCAGGCCTGGCTTGCTGCTCCCAGAGGGAGGAGAGGATGCAGGGTGAGCAATCCAGCGGCAACTCCAAGTGACAGTGAGGGAAGGGGCCATGAACACACACACACACACACACACACACACACAAACTCACACACGTGCACACATACATGCACATGCATATTCGCACACGCATGCACACATATGCACACACGTGTGCTCACATGTGCACTTGTATGCACACATGTGCTCACATGTATGCACACATGTGCTCGCGTGTGTGCACACATGCGCACATATGCACACATGCAAACTACACTGCACACAAACTCACATGTACACGTGCCCACTCACGCACATGCACACACAGAACACACACACATACACATGCACATGTGCAAATTCACAGACACGTACACACCTATGCACACACGCAAACACACGTGCACGTG
Source organism: Panthera onca (assembly GCF_046562875.1). Taxonomy (NCBI): domain Eukaryota; kingdom Metazoa; phylum Chordata; class Mammalia; order Carnivora; family Felidae; genus Panthera; species Panthera onca. The sequence continues at coordinate 62,168,447 of NC_138340.1, read as the reverse complement.
CACATAAACTCACTCATATGCATGTGCACACAGGCCAACTCACACATACACACATATGGAAATGCACACACACGTGCACACACATGCACACACCTATACATGCACACACACAAACTCACACTATGCATGCATGTGCACACAAACACACATGCACACACCTAGGTACACACATGCAAACACACACGTGCACGCACAGTCACTCGTATACATGTGCACACAGGCAAACACACGTATGAAAACACACACATGTGCATACACACGGACACACCTATGCATGCACAGAAACTCATGCACGTGCATACATATATGCACACTCACACACGCACTTCCAAATGCACAAGAAGCTATGAGAAAAGGAAATCGCGGGAGGATGTCAGGACTCAGAAGCCCAGGCCAGGAAGGTACCTGACACACCTCTGCTGCCGGAGACTCGGAGTTTCTAGAGCCCATCATCTTCACGGGGCAATCGTAGCAAAGAGGGGCCCAAGCGGGGTGGGCCATGAAGTCATAGTTCTAACGGAAGCCTGTGCCTCCACAGGCCCCACGGCAAACACTGACGTGCAGAGACCTCGCACAGGGGACGGTGAGGAACGTGACCTTCGACCCGGCTCTGCACAGAGGGGTCCCCCCAGGAACACGTGCACACACCTGCCAGGCACGTGAAGCCCATCCGGGTACCTGGCAGAGGGAAGGCCACTCTTGATGGAATTCACCACCAGCAAAGCTGTCCAGGGGTTTCCGGCAACATTCTCACAAATACGAACTCACCAGCAAAACCACAAAAAATCCTTGGAGGCAACAAACCCCTAGGAGTCCCAGCCAGCAGCTTCTCCCCCAAAAGCAGGGATGGAATCCCTTCTAACGCACAAAACCCACACGGCAGGGAAACCGGGAGTGAGGGGCGCAGTGCGCTCTCGGGAGATGGAAATCAGTCACCGACGGAGCAATGGTGGCTGGGCACCAGGACACGAGGACACAGGAGGGCGAGGCTCAGAGCCGCTTGGGAAGGGGTGGCAGACCAGGCTCCTCCGGGGCTCTGGGACACGGCCCCTGGCCCCCGCCCCCTGAAACACAAGGCCCATGTGGCTGAGTGGATGTGGGGACCCCCGCAGAGCAGCACCCCACAACCCAGCAGGAGACCAGAAAACCCAAAGATGGCTCTGACCGAGCCGAGAGGAAAGGTGGAAAATCCTGGCAGCCAGGCCACACAGCAGGGACACCCAAGGGGAGGCCACCTTCCATCCACTAGAGGACTCCACCACGGAGAAGCGTGCAGGCAAAGCGGGAGGCCTGGGACAGGAGGGGCAGCCAGAGGCGCTCCCTGTGGAGGGTTGGCCTGTCTGACGGTCCCCTGGCTCGCAGGCCACGGCCAGACCTCCCAACAGAACATCTGACATGCGCGAGTATCTGGAGGGCGGGTTCAGCCAGAGGCTGGGGGTCTGAGCACGAATTTCCCTATACACACATGGAAAACCAAACTGCAAGAGTAAATAAGTAAATAAAAATACAAGATACCAGAAAGATTTTTGCAGGAAAGCAAAAGCAGCCCAGCCCTGAACGGCATTTACAAGGTTGAGAAGCAGAAAAGGCCAGGGCTGACCCGGCCGAAGTGCACCTGCTCAGGGACCAGCGCTGGAGGTTGTCCTCACACGTCATGACAGCCCCCCTGCCTTATCGTCATCCTCACATGTCATGGCGCCCCCACCTTGTCATCATCCTCACATGTCATGGCGTCCCCTGCCTTGTCATCATCCTCCCACGTCTGGGCGCCCCCTGCCTTGTCACCGTCCTCCCGCGTCATGGCACCCCCTACCTCATCGTCCTCACACGTCATGGTGTCCCTGCCCTGTCATCATCCTCACATGTCATGGCGGCCCCTACCTTGTCATCGTCCTCACACGTCAGGACATTAGAGAACGGGATCTCTGCTTTGAACATCTTCCGACAGTGCATCAGCTGCACGAGCAGGTAGCACACGGTCTTGAACTTCATCCTCTTGGCTGGTTTTATGTCAGAGAGGATCAGCCCTGGAAATATCTGTGTCGACACGTGGCACAAAGAAACCCAGTGAGGACACCCATGCTGCCCCTCCAGCCTGGAGCATGAACAAGACGGGAACACTCCAGGAGGTCACGGGGACCAAACAAGTGAACAGAACTGGCACCAGGTCCCACAGCACAGAGCCGCACCCATGGCCTCGGAAAACCAGAGTGAAGCCGGCATCCGGGGGCAGAACAGCAGAAAGCTGTGGGGCCGGGCCAGGGGGAGACCCCAGAAGCCTGGTTAAGGACCACACATGCCGACCCCTGTGGTCCCTGCCCCTCAGAGACCACCCTCCACTCCCATCCCCCTGGGGCCCAGTGCTAACCCCTCACCCGGCCCTCCTCCAGGCCCTGCTGGCAGCTGCCACTCTCTCCCCTTCTTCGCAAGCCCAGCCTGTCCTGGCCCAGGGCCACCCTCACCCATGGTCCCTAGGTCACAGGGACTGCTGCATCTCAGGGACCGCAGAGCCCTGATCCGTGGGCGCACCATGACAGCGAAGCTTGAAGCTGTCCCCCACATATGACACGCTTATGTCCTGAAGGAGAGCTGGGGCCACCTGTGCCCTGCACCCTCACCTGCGTCCTGAGCCCCTCAGTTGTGCCCTGAACCTCTCACCTGAGCCCTAAAAGGAAAAGGTCACCTCTAATCATATCCAAATCAGCTTCCTTGGACACAGTGACCTCAAGCGCCCCCCCACACGATCCTCCTGTGGGCACAGCACCCCTCAGCGTTCCCCCCACCCCTCACCTGTTTTCCAGGAGAGGTGGTAAAGGACCAGGGAGGTGAGGAGGGAGGCTGCAGGAGGCCCAGCCCCTGAGAGGACCCTGCACTCTGACGGAGGGTCTAGGAGCTCACAGCCCCTGCCCCACACACACCCCATGCCCCCCCACGCACCCCTCCCCTCAAACCCCTCCCCCCACCCCGAAGGCCTGGCCCAGGGGGTGGACACGCCATCCTGTCTGTGTCCACGCAGGAGGGTCCTGGCGCCTACCTTCCGCCGATGTGACGGCACGATGAAGAAGGTCTCGATGTTGTGAGCTTTCAGAAAACTGTTCCTCTCATGTCCGTGACCTGGCTCCACCTCGTAGTCCCCGTTCAGGCACGCCAGGGTCGTCTTCGTGATGTGGACCTTCCTGCAAAACACAGCAGAGGCGTCCCTGAGCACAGGCACGTGCAGGAGAAGTGGTCAGGCTCGCCGAGTCACACATGTCACACGCAGGTCACCGGGGAAGGGAGGGGGCGGGAGCCTAGCCACAGGGACGACAAGAACCTTCAGCAGGACGGAAGACAGCAGTGGGGTGAGGGGAGAAGCAGAGTGTCCCCAAGACCTCAGGCCCTGCCCAGTCTCGCTGTCCCCACACCAGATGGAGCGTTCACATTCATCCCGGCACATTTTCTGGCGAGAAAGAGAATCCGTAGTCGATGCCTCCCCACACCCGCCCCGGAGCAGAACCGTGAGCCTGAAAACCCACAGCAGCCCCAGAACCCCTCAGCCCCAGTGCCTCCCAGAGACCTGAGCACTGGGGTCTGCGGAGAAAAGCAAATTCCCCAGTGTGCAAAGTGGTCCTCAAACCACCATGTCTCCTTGATTTCCTGCAGGGACCAGGGCGTTCAAGCAGGATGAGTGAGAGTCCTCACCGCTGGGAGGGACTCTGTCACCCGCCAGCCTGGCCCAGAACTGCACAGGGACAGCGGAGCAGCAAGGGTCTCTGGAGAGGCAGGGGAGCATCCTGCATTCAGGGTCCTCCGTCCACAGCAGAGATGGGAGCTGCACACAGTCACTGAGCTGAGGGTCCCCCGGGTCACAGAAATCTCAGCAACTGCTCTCAGTGCAGAGCGCTCCAGGCTCTGGAAAGAGGGGGTCTCAGGTGCAAGCACGTGGTGGGAGTGGAGGCCCCCGTGGGTCCCAGCTGGGATGTGGCCTGAGGACAAACGGGAGGCCTGACCAGGCCGGGGCCGCAAGGCCAGTGAGACAAGGCCCCACCTTCACCAGCGAGCACTGCCTGCCACTGGCCCCAGGCGCTCACTCGCCCCATGTCTGTGGTGAGAGAGCGTCAGCCCCGGAAGCTCCCTCCCAGGACGCGAGCAGGGCTGGGATGCCAGTGCCCACTGTCTCAGTCCTGTGGGATCGGAGGCCCAGCTATGCGTGTGACTCTCCCAGACGGCAGGAGCAAGGGGACATGAGGTCCGGGCCTGGAGGCCCCCCTGATCCTGGAGCCAGGGAAGACACAGGTGACTGTGCTTCCCCTTGGGCCCGCGGGGCTCGGGGAGTTTACTCAGGACCCAGCGCTGTCTGCTCCAGGGCAGCCTGGAGCGAGCACCTCACGCGTCAACTCGGGGAATTGGCCGCAGTACCAGGCAGCAGGTATAAAGGGTCGGTTTTAGACCAGGAGATGCATGTGAAGAGTGGGTGTGTTTGGCCTCCTCCGATTCCACCTCTGCCTGGCCCTGGCCCCTTCAGGGCAACTGCTCAGGGCGTCCAGTTTGGGAAGGGGCCCAGGAACCCAGCCTCAGGGGTCTCAGCGTGAAATGAAAGCCACGCAGTGACAAGACCCACCTACCTGTCCATCCACCCACCCGTCCGTCCACCCACCCATCCGAGTCTAGTCACGCTCTCTGAATACCCCATGGTGGACGGGGTGTTTGCTGAATGGGTAGATGGGGGGGGGGGGGGGCGGGGAGGGATAGGTCGATTGGAGGCTGTGACGGTCCACGGGAGAGGTGCTCAGGGACGGCCAGGCTCACAGACGACAATCATCTCTGAGCACCCTTGGAAAGCCCTCAGCATCAGGCGGGTGCTATGTGTCCCCCACAGTCTGTCCAGGAGGGAAGAAGAAAGATGTGCCCCCAGGAACCAGGTCTCTGGGGCAGGCAGAGGGCAGGTAGTGAGGGACGGGGGAGGGGCAGAGCCCTGGAGGCACACACGGCCGGGAGCTCGGGAACAGACACTGCACGGCCAGCATGGGTGCGAGGGTGGCTGACGCTCACTCCAGCGTGGGGGCCACGTGAGCCCTGGCGGCACATAGCTGTGCCTGGCGGCCCTTCTCCCGTGGCCGCCGCTGAGCGGGGGGAGGGAGAACCCCATTCTTGCCTTGGCCGTGGGCCTCACTGGGCAGGGGAGGCCACCGTAGTGGAGCAGCCACAGGGCAGGGACCACACGAAGCACACCGCGGTGCCAGGAGGAAGGCCGTGCAAGCACGGAAAGGCTCTGAGGCCACGGCACCTCCCTTCCTCAGTGAGTGCAGGGAACGGAACCGCCAGCAGGTGGCCAGGCATCGGGCCTGCTCTCCGGCCAGGACCGACTTCCCGTGGAGGCTGTGGGGTCCCGGAGGCCCAGCACAGACCAGCACCCGCGCCCCTGCCCTCGCCGCCCCCCCACAGCACACCGCCTTGCCCCGACTCACCCAGGTAGGCCAGCCGCCTCCATGACGTTGGCCAGGGTCACGTCATTGGACCACACATCGTACTGCCACTTGCGCAGGCCCAGGACCCCGCAGAGGACCCTGCCTGTGTGCAGCCCCACGCGCATGTTCAGGTCCACCTCGGTGGCCTCGGCCACAGACCTGCAACAGACGAGTCACGGGCGTGACACACACGCACAGGGGAGCCCGGCCAGGTGAGAGCACGGGGTCTTCTGACCTTAGCCTGACCCCCGGGTGGGGCCCCAGGTGGCCAGGGCCCCTCAGCCCCCCAGCCACCGGGCACCCCACACTGTGTCCACGTCGCCTCCTGCCCCCTCCCCACCCAGGGTAGCCCCTGAAGGCAAGCAAGCCTGGGACCTCAGATCAGAGCCCCCGATCCGCTCTGTGACCCGCTGACCCAGAGGCCAGGGTGACGACCAGCCAGGAGCATCTGACAGTCTCCGTGGCCCAAGCGCCCTGGGGGACAGCTGGGGTTTGACCCCCAGCTCCAGACCTGGCCTGTGGGGAGGCTGTCGCTCCAAAGTCGTGGCCTGACCCCCAAGCAAACTATACGGGATGGAAAGTGGGCCTCGACACACATGTGGACGTGGAATCAGTCGGCAGGTCCCGGGGTGCAGGTCACCCCTGGCTGAAGAACATGGGACAGCGTGCATCCCCACGGTGCCCAGGGGAGATGGCCTATGGTCGGCAGCCACAGTGGGGCGACCCTGCAGGACGCTCTGTGGGAGAAGGGGTTCCCTGCAGCCGTGGGGGGATCCAGGGGGGTGTCCCACCCCATTTCCCAGCCCCTGGACGTGCCGCCACAGTCAGACACAGGAGGCATATGACACACTTTGTCTAGGCAAAGGGGACGTGTGGCTGTGCCGACGCCCTCCGATGCTGTTTTCCTCGTTCCGACTTCCCCAACGGGCAGAAGTTGTGTTATTAAGGAAAACTCTAAACCACACCGCTGAGGAAGCAAGAGCGGGCTGTCTGGTGGGCTCCCAGGGACAGAAGTGGGCTGCACAGGAGGAAGAGGGCACTGTCCGCAGTGACCCCCAGGCAGGTGTGCCCGACAGGCCTCCTGGGTCAGCGGCCAAGCCCAACCAAGAAGGGCCAGGAGGCCAAGCCGAGGTGCAGGACACGAGGGTCCCATGGCTACAATGCCTATCACAAGGGGGAAGGGAGACCGGCCGCCACCCTAAGGCCGGCTCCACCAGACAACCCGCCCTCTGCCCCCTCCCAGCGGAAGGTACCCTGTGGCCCAGCCACATGCAGACCCCCATGAGCTCAACGAAAACTCCGCCTCCTGCTTCGACACTGGAGCCGATTCGTGTGCACTGCCTTGTCCCGAACACGAGCTGGCCCAGCCGAGATGCAGCCTCCAGGAAGCCCTCCCAGATCTTTACCCCCAGTCCCTGAGGGCTCATCACTGGCGCCAGTACAACAGGGTCCATCAGGGACTGCTCCCGGCCACACCCTGACCTCCCGGCAGGCTGACCCAAATCACCAGAGACATGGGGGTGCCTGGGCTCTTAAAACATCTGAAATAAAAACCCTAAAGGAAGACAAGGGGCTTCAACAATGAAACAAAGGTGTTCTGTCCAGAACATATGGACAGGACACTGACTGCATCCTGGGGAGGACGAGATCCGGAGGCTTTGGCTCTCAGAACCTCACACAGGCAAGGCGGCCACTCCTCATGGGGAGGGGATGGGAGCAGAGCCTACACTGGGAGACACCAGGATTTCTAGGGAAATCCCACCGGCCCAGCAACTATGACCACACCAACCACTGCCCTCTCTGAGCCTCAGTTTCCCTGTGTGCAATCCAGGGAGGGGCTGAACGAGTGCCAACAGGCTCTGACAGCAGCCAAGCTACCCTGGTGCCTCCAGGCTCAAGGCCACGGCCACGGCCTGCTAACTCCTACTCTGGCAGGTGCAGGTATGGGTGGAGACATGGGAGAGGGTCCACGAGGACCCAGGATGCTCCACGCCACTGCTGGGGTTCCCAACATGGGGCCTTCAGATGCCCATTCCTCTTGCCAAAGCCACCCCACCTGAGGACGGTGCCCCCTGGGCCCAGCTTGCTGTGGCCCCGACTTCCACGTGCAGACTGCCCGCCACTCCCGCCAGGTTCCCGCCAGCTGGGCCACCCTGCCCCCAAGGGGCCTCACGCAATCCTGGACCCACCTCCCATCGGGGGCCCACCGCTGCCCACCGTGTCCACCAAGGGTTCGTCCCCCAGAACCAGAGGTGTTCACGGACGCATTCAGAAGTCCGTGTGCCACAGACCATTCAAAGGGTTACTGAGAAGTCTGACTGTGGCTGTGTCTTCAATACCTATTTAGTTTTACACACATGAAATGTATTTTTCTCTTAATTATAACTTTTTTCAGTCATTTGCCAACCTCTACCTAGAGGCACTGAGACAAAAAAAGAAGGTTAAAATTTGGGGTAGTTTTTTTTTTTTTAATTTGCAAAAAGAAAAGAACGTAGGGAAAGACGAGTAAGAAAATTTGCAAATGGTGTTTCTGTGCATTTTCAACATTTGTGCCCTCTGCACCAGGGAAGGGACAAAGGGCATGGAGACCCTGGCAGCCACATGTAGCGTGCAGCATGCTGCCAGCCTCCAACCAAAGTCTGCAGCCCAGACACCCCTCCGGCGGGCTCTGTCTCTCCCCTCTTCCAGAAGGTTCTGCTTCAAACACCTGAGTTCTATGTCAGCAAACGTTCAGGCACCTGGACAGGCGCTTCTCAACAGATCGTGCATCAGGAACTGTCTCCCTGAGACATGCTGGCCAGGAACAGAGACAGCCAGGGGCCTCCAGGACCATCAGAGGCACCTTCCCTCCGGGGCCAGCCCAGCTCCGACCTAGTTACATGGGCGTCCACGCCCCGAGGACCATGCAGCCCCACCAGCTCCAGCATGGGTCCCAGAAGGCAGAGCACAGGCCGCTCGCTTCCCCTGACCCAATACCGCAAACCAAACACGCAGCCTTCCGCAAAGCCACATCTGCGTTACATCTTATAGCAACATGGCCCCTGGCCTGCTTCTGGTCTGGCGCACGATGTGCTGAGGCCTATGACAGACGGGGCTACCCTGCGTGAGTGCACAATCGCCCACTGCTGGAGGCGCACAGAATCCAGACGCTCTGGAACCGGAGGGGACCATGCAGAGGAGTCTCCGCACCCCGCTCGCTGAGCCGGCCCCCTTTTCTGGGCGGGGGGGTGAGTCAATGTCCCAGTGGCTGGGGAGCCAGCAGAGTGCAAGGGCCGGCCTGCGGGGAGAGCCCCCGGCCCCGGGAGCTGTGCCCACCACCCAGGGTGAGGGCCGGGGCCCCCACCTCCACATCGGGACTCGTGGTGTGGCCTTAACACGCAGCGGATAAATATTCCCATCCGTTATTCCCACAGGAGCAAACTTCCCACCAAGTGCAACACATGATCCTTCCCACCTGCTGGACAGGATCCTCGGCCCCTCCAGGCTCAGGGGGGTCAGCACCCAGCCGGGCACAGGCTGCACGCGTCTGCTCTTGAGGAGATCTCTTCTGTCACCGTTAACTCATTCGGCTCTGCTCCGTCCAGCGGCAGCAAACGCCCGGCCCCTCACGAGCCCATCCTGAGCTCACGTCAGGGGACTTTCGTGTTTGCGCAGTGCGTGACCCTAGCGAATGTGCTGCCGGATGACAGTGGGTCTACACCCCGGGGCGGAACTAGCAGCATCTCCCCCCCGATCCTGAGCACCCAGAACCACACACGGGGTCCGCATGAGACACTTCAGCAATCTCACAACTGGCCCAAACCATCCTTCATCTGGGTCTCCCCCGTCCACTGAGAGGCCCCCCCCCCCCCGGCCTGGAGCAGACCTCTCCATGGCCTGACCGGGTACGTCTGCAGGCACCATTTTCCTGCTGGTCACCCACAGCCCAGTACAGCCGCCCAGGGCCACCAGGGACCTCACAGGGATGGCGCTCCTCTGGAGAGCGCAGGTGGAAGACAGTGGCCTCAGGACAGGAGATGTGGCTGAGAACACAGACCTTGCTCCCCGGGCTCCATGGGTGGCACGCACAACCTGGCCAGAGGCCCAGATGCCCACTCCGGCCACCACCCTGGTCCTCATTTCTCCTCCAAGAATTCTTGTGTTTCCAAAGCTCCAGTCAAAACTTTCGCTCTGCGATCAGTGTGTCTGGGCAGACCCGCCTTTGGATAAACAAATTCTGTCCTGCATGTGTTCTGTGTGTCACCCAGGGACAGTGTGGCCAGCGAGGAAGGCTGCCAGAGGACCAGGAGTGGCATCCTTGGGAAGCAGTCCCGGCCTGAAGCCCAGCCATGCAGCGGACACACACTGGCCTGCTCTGTGGTACCTAGAAGGGCTCATCTGTGCAGGAGACCACCTCTAAGCTGTGACCCTGGTGGCCTTCATTTCTGTGCAGAGCCAGGGCCTGGGCCCAGCAGGGACTCCCAGTTTGTCAAGACAGAGACCTGGAATGCTCTGGGCATAAGGAGCTGGGGCAGGGGGCAGAGGGCAGCCTTCAAAAGCCAAGCAAGATGCCCCCAGCCCTGTGGGGGACCACGTCAGAGGGCAAGACCGGGAGTCAAGGTGTCAGGGCCTGGCAGGACCCCAGGGACCAGGAGTCCATGAGAGAAGGCAGGAGGCACAGCCACGGAGACCCTATTTCCCAGAACAAACAGACCAGGGACACATCTCCACACGGCACAGCGCGAGGCCAAACCCAAGGGCAGATGACACACCCACAGGACTTCCAAGTGCGGGCACCACTCCAGGTGAGGCCCAGAGCCCATGAGAGCACAGCCCGTGTCTCAAGTGCAGGGGCCTGGGTGGCCGTGCTTGGGGGCCCCACCTGGTGAGGAGGCTCAGGGTCTGAAGGGCACCAGGCTGTCACGAGGACCCGGAGGGGGAAGGGTGGGTACCAGCATCATCTGCCTTATTCAGGGCACCATCTGCCTGGCCCAACTCTGAGAGCCGTCCGCTGCCCCAGTCAGGCCCCTGTCTAGCTCACAGGCTCCTACGTGCACCATGCGACCCCCGCCTGCATTTGTGCCTGCGACCCTAACGCGGCCCCACTTTACCCCAGGGGATCACACAGGAGATGGAGGCGCTACAGGGCACATTCTGTACTCTGTGACACAGCACACGATGTGATGTGACAGGTGATCGGCGTCACTCGTGTGATGCGCTGACAGGTGACAGGACGTGTGGCGTGTGGTGTGACAGAGGACATACGGTGTGAACAACATGGGGTACCCATGATGGGGCGCGCTCTGCTCTGACGGGACAGGTGACCCGATACGACGCCCTCTCGGAGAACAGACGTCATCGAGCCTCCGAGTCCCATGCACAGCAAATCTCTGCTTCCTCCCCGACCCGCCTGCCCTGCCCTCGGCCTCCTTGAGAGCATGTGCTCTTGTGTTTGGACGCACAAGGACTCACCAGGGCCCGTCCACCCCGACCCTAGCGCTGGGCCCACGGCGGCCACCAAGGCACCGGGACCACGCCGCCCTGCCCCCTCCAGGGCCCCCTCACTCACTCTCGACAAGAAGCGGGCGCCAGGCTGGGCGCTGGCGAGGGCCGGTCTGCAGGTGCTGGGTCTGCAAGGTCCACCCCCCTCCAGGGCCCCCTTGCTTGCATTTCTCTGTCCCTCAGTCATTTATGTCCCACAGACGACAACTCAGCTGCCACTTCCAGGCTCCGACTGTGACGCACACACCAGTCGCTAGGCCACACCACGTCTCGCGCTGCCGAGATGCCAGAAGGCGGGCCCTCCACCTTCCAGCCCCACACCCCCCTGACCCACACGCACTCTGCATCCACTCAGAACGAGACGAGGCTGGACAAGAAGGGGGCATGGCAGGGCACAGTGCTCCCGGGATGCACACCTGCTCTGGCCAGGCCTCCCCTCGCAGAGAGCACGTGGATAGCCACGCCCATGAAGGCAAGAACACGCAGTTCCTTCGAGTGGAACTTGGCTGGATGTGAGCCACGGCTCCCCAGCGCGGTCCCCCACCGGGGTGTGTGGTCTGGCTGAACAATGAGAGTGACCTCTTCGCGCACAATTACTGCACACCTGACGATACCCAGGGTGGTCACGGACAAAGAAACGCTGTCCCGGCAAATTGCAGAGGAGGGGGCCACGGAGGCACAGCTCGGGAGGGAGCCCTCCCGCCACGCCTCCCCGTGCAGCATGGCTCTCCACGGCCCTGGGACCTGGCCCCCGGGACCCACCGACCAGCTCGGCATAGGCCACGGGCACTCACGTGATGGTGTCGATCATGTCCAGGCCCATCTCCACGCAGCAGTGGGCGTGGTCGGTCTTGGGCTGGGTGAGGCCGGACACACAGTAGTAACAGTCCCCTAGGATCTTGATGCGGCGACAGTGATTCTCCTTGGGGGCAAGAGGGCAAACCACACGTTAGTGATGCAGCCGGGGCTAGGGACCCACACCTTCGCCAGCACGGGTGCCGGTGACCACGGAGTGCGCCCCAAGACCCCACACCCCCAACCCAGGGGACCCCCTCCCCAGGCCAGGGCAGCCTCAGGAGGGTGGGCAGCCCCCACGGCTGTGACCGGGGTCACCCTGGGGCACCCACGCTCCCCCAGGCCTATTCCCCTACAGGCATCCGCCTGTCCGTCCCTCAGCTCACCTGGAAAACCCCGCAGACAATTCAAGATGGGGAAGCCCCAAGTCCGGAGCCAGCTCTTTCCCGGGGGGCAGGGGGTGTCTCCCAGGTAGGCCAGCACGACGCCCCTCTGACCACCACCCCGGACGGCCACACATCCACACCGTCTGTGGCCATGACCCCACCACACACACACACACACACACACACACACACACACACACACACACACACCAGCCCCGGGAAGGGCAGGTGCACCACCTCAGGGTCCCTGCGTTTGGGGTCCACTGGCCGTGGGATCGGCTATCACCAAAGAATCATCTTCCAGGGCCGGAGCCCCAAGCAAACCACCAGGGTCTGCAACTGACCTCGCTGCCCACAGGGACACCCAGAAGGCAGCCAACACCACGGAACGTCCACGCTCACACGCAATGGGAAGAAGAGTGCCAGCCCCCGCCTCACCCACACGCTGCCCGGGGACTCACTAGCACCAGTCATCTGGGCTGTGATTATGGCTGGGAAGGTAGTTTTACTATCAAACACTTTGGGAAAGCCCTCCTGGACACCCTTATGTAGCAGAGGGCTGCACAAAACACTTTCCCGCAAGTGGGTCATGTCCACAGACATTCACCACATGACGCAACCAAGAAATTCTTCAAACTGCATTAATGCTTCCAAACGTAATAGCAAATCCAGTGCGTGGGGTTTTTTTAGTTTTTTTTTTTTTTTTAATGTTTATTTACTTATTTTGAGAGAGAGAGAGAGAGAGACAGACCATGAGTGTGGGGGGGTGGGCAGAGAGAGAGAGGGAGAGAGAGAATCCAAAACAGGCTCTGCACTGTCCGCGGGACTCACACTCAAGAACCAAGAGATCATGACCTAAGCCGAAATGAAGAGTCGCACACTTAATGGACTGAGCCACCCAGGCGCCCCACAAATCCGCCTTGTGTTAACGTAAGTAGCAAACATTATGAAAATTTACAACATTTTCCAGAACAAAAATGAGCAGTGAGAAGTATAGCGTTGTTTTCGCTTTGCATCTGTCACGTGTGCCCGGGCGTGTGGGCATCTGAGGGCCCTGCCTCGCCAGCGCGGCATGGGGGGAGCACCTCACAGACCCCCCACGTCCTGTGACAGCCTAGAGCTCCGCCCCCACCCTGAGAACCATCCTACAGCTTCTATTTCATCCTGCTCTGGGACGTCTCCCTGAAGTGCTCACTCCCACGGGACCACCTCCCCAACCTCCACATTAACGTGAGAATCCCCGGCTCCCGCTGCCCACACGCCCAGGCAGACGCACACTCGTGCACGACACTCTGTCCTGAGAGGCGGCCCGGCCACTGCCCCACATCAGAGGACAGGCGCCAACCCAGCCCTGGGCCTCCCTCGGCACGCAGATGCCCCAGACTCCAGCCGTGGGCCGCGAGCTGACCACTGGGAGGTCAGCCCCCGAGGGACCACGGGCAGCCGCTTAACGTTAGGACACAGGCCTCCCCGTCTGCAGAAGGGGGTTCTCCCTGTGTCCCAGGGGATGGCCCAGGGGACCAGGATGGTGTCTGGGAGCCTAGAGCCGGACAGCCGGGTGCCGATGTCCACCCTGCGGAGCCAAGGGCCGGGCCCCCGGGAGTCAGCCCACCATGCTCATGCAAGCCTCCAGGCCAGCAGGCAGCACTGGGCTCTCTCCTGGCACTTCCAGAGTGTCCACCCCCCTGTCCCCATTGTCACTGTCCTGTGGGAGGGCACCCACTGTGCCCAACAGTCAAACCCGGCCAGGACACTCCATGCAGGCCAGGGAGAGGGAGTCCTTCTCCCAACCTCCCCTGTCCCCACATCCAGGCTGCTGTCCCCAGGCCCAGAGATGACACCAGGGGCACCTGCCAGGCCTCGCCCCCTCCTCCTGTGGAAGGCTCCCACCGTCAGGACGTCCTCTCAGCTCCAAGATGCCCACAGAGGACACGGCCCTACCGCACATGGCACTATTCTTGCAGACGATGTCGGGAGAGTCACCAATCCCCGGTTCTGGGCACCTCAAGGATGACGTGTGCCCATCAGCACCTCCGTGGGGTTTCCCTGTGTCCTTGGCTCAGCTGCAAGGTGCTCCCAGCCGCCTCCTGCCCTTCTCCGAGTGTCCTGACAGTCCCGTCTCTGGGCAAGCAGGTGTGTGAGCCGAGTGCAGGGGGACAGGTGCCCACAGGGAACCTCGAGTGTGACCATTACAGCCCCACATGGCTGGTCTCCAAGTGGGGGCCTGCAGCAAAGCCACTGAGCAGGTGGCGTCCAGGGGCTGCAGCCTTGTAATTACAGCCTGTCAGCAGCAGATGTGTCCTTCCTTGGAGACTGTCCTCCAACTCGAAGCCTTGGTGCCCGCCCGCCGGCCCACCACGGGGCCAGGGCAGGGACACAGCCGGGAACAGACTGGGGGAGTGAGAAACTGACACTTGGTCTTGTTATTCCAATCTCAAACGTCCTGGCTTTTGTCAGCCAGCTTGAGAGACAGAAAGGTATCTTTTGCTGACTTTGGTGTGTTTTGATTTAAAATCTTCCTGGTGGTTATTGGAAGCTGGCACCTGGAGCCAGAGCCCAAGCCCTAAAGAAGGAGGCAGAACACCAGGAGAAATGGAGGGGGGAAGCTGGAGGGCCCCGAGACCCTCAACCCGCAGCTTCCAGGCCAAGGAGGGACAGGAATGGCCGGTGACACCAGAGGGGTTGCAGGGGGATCCAGGTAGGAAGGTCTCATGCTTAGCTTGCCAGGAGTGGTCTGCAAGGTCGAGGACAGGCTCTGACCCACCAGCCCTGCCTAGCAGGCAGCTGTGGGGGCCTCGGGGGGCAGGGACCCAAAATCTAAGGGGTGGCTGTTGCTGAGAAGCAGCAGAAATAACCACTTGCTTCAACCTCCATGCACCCTAAACCATCCCTACGGTTCCCTTTGGCCCTTCTGTGCCAGCCGCTGGGTCAAAGGAGGGTCCTGCTCTCCCAGAGCCTGCGCCCACCGGGAGGAACCACACGGGAGTGGTAGTGTTGAGGCCATCAATGCACAGACACATGTCCTGCAGCAGGGCGGCCGCGTCAGCCCAGCGCCCTCCTCTGCAGCCCCAGATGGGCCCGAGGAGGCACCGTGCCCACTGAGGGCAGCGCCCAGCAGCAGACGGTCACTTGTGCGCGCTCGCTCCCAGGAGCCGGTGCCGAGAGGAGCGTCCGAGGGCACGCAGCGGGACACCTGACCTCGCAGGTGGGTGGCCCTCCCTGCACATCTCATCCTGGGGTCTGCACTGAGAGACCAAGCCACACAAATGCTGTACATACTTAAAGAAAGAAACCTGAAAGCAGCAATGCCTGAAAACCAAAACCAGAATGAAATAAAGTTCAGTGTGAGCACGTCGGGAGCGTGACCGCACACACAGCTGTTCCGAGAGGCGGGAGGCTGTGTCTAATGGGACGTCATCCAAAAACAAAACAAACGGAGACATCTCAGACCGCATGCAGCGGTCCTGTGGGTGCTCCCCGGGGCAATGATGCTCTGAACCGACTACAAAGATGCACAGAAGAGCGAACGGTGTTGATGGTCCATGGGATTTCCAGCTTTGGGGAAACAGACACAGGTCAAAATGAAAGGAGCAAAGTCATCCAGCGAATGAGTTGGAAACATCAGTACGAACTCAGAATTTGTTCTTACTCTTCTGGAAAGTGAGAAGCTAACGATCTCCTGTGAGATCCCAGAGTAGGACCTGGAAAACCACTTCCTGCCGGAAGGAAGCAGGGCTCCCGGAACCACAGATGGCTTGCTGTGCCTCGGGCTGGGCTGGGGGGTGGATCCTGTCCAGAGTGACAATGGCAGGGCAGTGCCCGCTGACGGGATGCGTGCATCAGAAGTAAGAACACACAGACTGGGTCAGGCACACCCAGTTTCTACAAGACTGTGGCTTCCCAGTAACAGAACGGAAAAGCAGGAGAGAAGAACCCCCCGCCCGACCTTGGCAGGCTCTAGGGCACTGATTCCTCGAAAATTGATCGGTGCCGAGACTCAACTATTTACTGTTTTTGAGGATAACCAATTAGCTGACGTGTGAATGTTCTTGTTTTTTAAAGAATCATGAGTGAATCGGCGCAGGAAAAAGGACAGAATTAAAAAACCATGCGGCCCAAATCCCACTGAATTGCCAGCCAGGACAGCTGTCGTGGCACCCCTGGTGTGATGTCATGGGGAGCAAGTGGCAGGTGGGTCATACGGGCACCACGGGAATACCTGGGGCAGGAACTACCCGACATCGGCCGGGGAGGCCCACAGGCTCTGGGGAGGTGACAGATGGGGGGAGCACCTGGCATCCATGTCATGCCACCCCGAACAGTTTGTTAGCGCTGACATCCGAGGGCCACAGGCACATTCCCCGTTTTCTAGTTCCTGTGTCCTGCGACGGACATGTAGAGGCCTTGCCGAGGAACTCCTGCTTGTTCTACTCTGCCAACCCCAAGGGTCAGGAGCCCACACCCCCACATCCACCACATGCCCTCACACTCTGGCCATGACCCCACCGTGTCACCCAGGCCAGGCACCAGACAGCGGGGGACATCCCAGAGCCCAGGGTCCACATCTCCCAGACTGTCTGGCCCTGCCGTGCCCCTCCTCTCAGGGACTGTGGGGCTGCTGTGACAAATGGCATCAGGCCCTGTGCCATGAGTTAGCCCAGACACATGTCCCCCTCACCCATATCCTGCCTGGCCCTCCAAGGGCAATACGCATGAGTTGACAAGTAGGTGACACGGCCCAGCAGGAGTCAGAGCCACTGCACCTGCAGTCTCCTGAGCGGGTGACCAAGGTGTCCTGGTGGCCAAGTCGGGCTCACGGGAAGGACTGCCAGCCAAGGCTGTGAGCACGAGGTGAGGGACGTCCAGGACCAGACAGAGGGTACAGACGTCAGCTGCCATCCAGAGGGGGTTGTGGGTGCCAGAGTGGGGCCTGCTGTATCGTCTCTGCCTTTGTGCGCATGTGAAATTTCCGTAAAACAAATTCTACAGGCCCTTGAGGGCAGGGCTGGGTCTGACTTGTACAGGCTGCACCCCATCACCTAGAGGGGTTCGGTACACAGCAGGCCAGCGGCACACAAGGTAGGTCGGCTCCGCACACAGTAGGCACTCCACAGTGAGCACTATCTCCTCGGTGCCACTGGGGGAATGTTCCTTCACACCACAGGCGGGGCTGCCGTCCAGGCCATCCTGCCTCCCCTCTGCACCTCCCCCCGCGTGCCCAAGAGCTACGCGCTCAGCCCCAGGTTGCCGGGCTCTGCACATCTTCCCAGGAGGAGCCACCACAGGTGCTGAGTGGACGTCCCCTCCCAGAAGGAACCAGTGTGAAGCCGCAGCCGTGGGCCACATCTCTGTACACAGAAGCAAACACAACGGAAACCACCGGGCGAGTGATTCTGGGGAGAAGGACCCCAAGGCCCCTGCTGACACCCGCCAGCCAGGCGGTGACTGTCACAGCCCAGGGAGAGCCTGGAACCTTCTCCCAAAAAGGACACATGCGGGCGCGTGGGAGCGGGTTTCTACAGACAGCCAGAAACAACAGTCTCTTCAGAATTCCAAACACCTACTGGTTTTCCAGAAAGCAATATTTCCTGCTAATTAAGGAATAATTAAAGAAACCCAGGCTTGTTATTAACAATGCAGGAAGCTCAAAAAAAGTAAAACGTGTGACTCCGCAAAAACCGCAGTCATTATGGACCTCCCCTCCGCCCAGCGCTCCCTACAGCGTGTTCCCCCCTCCCCCAGTGCTCCCCCACGGCATGTACCTGCATGTGCACACACGTTCTGGAAGGGGGTTCTGCTCCACGCTCGTCCAAACGCAGAGCCTCGCCCTTGGGTCGGTCTCTCGAGTGGAGCACGGACGATACACGCGCTGCCTCCTTCCTCAGGATGGCGGCTCTGAGTCCTGGCCACATGCGCTAGGCTCCCGCCTCCCTCCTGGGCTGGAGGGTCCAGACGGACCCCTCGACACCACCCCGCCCACGTGCAAGCCCGGCTGCTGAGAGCACAGCGAGCAGACGAACACGCCCCAGGCCCATGGCGGGCAGCTCGGAGCGGCGCCCGGGACGAGGGAGTCCGAGCAGCAGGGAATCGTGGGCCGTCGGTCTCCTCACGTTTCACGGGCCACAAAACCCAGGCTCTGGCCCCTGGATGGAGCCCAAGGGAAGCCTGAGGAGGACGGACGGGGGCAGGAAGGACAGACCTGAGCACACACCCCAGCGAGCTCTGGCTCTCGACGGCTTCGTCCGGAACCCGCAGAGTGACACAGGGCAGAACGGTAATGCGCCAACACGCACATGACAGTCTCTGAGCAAGTGTGGGTGGAGCCAGACAGACAAACGGTGCTGAGAGCCTCTCTGGTGTGCTGCCGCCTGTGGCCGGGGTCGCACCCTCGGCGCTGTCCTGTCTTCCCTCACAATCTCCAACACGAGGCCCCGGGCACCCCTGCCCCAGCCCCGAACATCCCCACCCCAGCCCCGCACATCCCTGTCCACTCTGCACGCCCTGCCCACTCCAAACACCCCCATCCTGGCCCCATGTACCCTCGCCCCAGCTCTGAACACCCCTGTCCGCTCCACGCGCCCCCATCCCAGCCCCACAGACCCCCGCCCCGGCCTCAGGCACCCCCATCCCGCTCCCAGGTGTCCAGTCCTGTGGGTCGCTCCCACAGCATGCACGTCGGGGACGATGCAGACTGGCCCAGCCCAGGGCCGGGGTCCCCGGTGAGGGCCCACCTGCAGACACAGCGCACCTGCAGGAAGGCCCAAGTCCGGAAAGGAAAGGCCTCTCAGGCCATCCAACCTCGCTAACCGCCCACTGGCTCATGTGCAAATCAGCCGCCTTGCCCCGGTGTACCGCCTACATTGTCCTAAATCCCAGCGTGTCCCCTGTCACGGGCCAGGCACAGGCACCTCGGGGCTGAGAACTTACAACAGTATAACAAGGTCTGGCTGGAAACAGCCCCCAGACAGGGCCTCAGGGCCATGACCCAGACTAAGGACCGTTGTCCTTGCCTGTGCGGGGAGCAGGCCGGAACTCGGGCCTCCGCAGCGGGCACAGTGAGACCCCAGGCCACCCTGGAGCTCAGGAAGGAGGGACATCGGCTTCAGCCAGCTGTTCGCTTTCTGTGGCTGTCAGCTGTGGACGAGGGGTAAAGGCCAGCCACCACGGAGACCAAGGCAAATATGTGCTCACTGTGAGTCTAACTGCCCAGCAGGGACCTTCATGAGGACAGACGTGCTGGGTGGCAGCGTGTGAGTTTCCCAGCACACCGGCAGGGGTCACTGCCTCCTGCACACCAGGCTCTGACACACGTGCCACATGATCTCAAGAGGGGCTCAGGCAGTTGGTGTGAAAATACATTAAACAAATACTTGGCACCATCGATGCCCAAAACAACAGACTGACAATTCTCAGCTGCCAGGCATGACTTTGATGGGGCGGAGGGTCCACACTGAACTTCCAGAGAGGGAAACATAAACCCTGAGACCCACACCGTGCCAGACGGACAGACGGGTGGTCCCACCTCACAAGAGACAAGGCCGGTGACCATACAAGTTCAGCATCAGAAACCATCCAGAATGACGGAAAAGGAAAAAGAGCCCCAAATTAAAAAGGATCATCAGTGGGCCGTGGGACGTCAAGATCCAGATGCAGGCGAACCGGGGTCCCCGAAGGAAGGGGGAGAAGCATAGAGTGTCTGACAGCTTTCTCCCCGAAACGACAAAACTGTAAACCTACCGATGCAGGAGGCTCGATAAACCACAAGCCCAACAGCCATGAAGAAAACCACACGGAGTCACGTCAAGATTGAACTGCTTCCAACCAGCGGCCAAGAGAATGTCTTACGAGCAGAGAAAAAAGACGTCTTTCACGTGTTCGGACAGAGGAGCCGGGTGCAGTGGGCAGGTTCCCGCTGAAAACACACAACCAAGCAAGCACCTGCTGGCCCACCATTCTGCAGATGGTGAAAAGAAATTCTCAAAAGTCAAGGCCAGATGAAGACTTATCTCAGAAATAAGAGACAGAGAGGACGGGTTGCCGGCCCACCATGTGGGAAGCACGGGAGGAAGTCCTGTGGTGGGAGGAAAGCATGGCCACGTGGGCATACCCACATGGCCCAGAGCCACAGAAACAGAACCATGTAAGGAGATACACACCCCTGCTTGTGACCCATTTCTGCAAAAGAGAACGGTCTGTGGGAACAAACAGGGTAACGATGCAGGGCTGAGCTACAGCAATCAGCCACAGACCCCAACGCAGACCCAGCGACATGGTGAACCGTTATGACCCAAGAGCCCACAAAGACACTCAGGCAGGGTCACACAAGACACTCAGCAAACCCACAAAATGGCAGAAAAGGGGAAACCAACAAAAACAGATGGAATGAATCAACACTGGGACAGACTCAACCCACCACACTGACAACACAGCCAGCGACCGCCGACCATCAGATTCGATGTAACTTAAGGTGCAAACAGGCTGGGAAAAAAAAAAGGGAGGGAAAAAGCCATGCCTCCTGACGATAATCAAAGGAAAGCTGGAACAGTTACATTAACATAGGACAAGCTCAGATTTCCAGGTAAACAGGTCATGTCTTTATTTTTTTTTTTAACGTTTGTGTATTTCTGAGAGAAAAACAGAGCATGAGCAGAGAAGGGGCAGAGACAGAGGGAGACACAGAGTCCGAAGCAGGCTCCAGGCTCCAAGCTGTCAGCACAGAACCCGATGTGGGGCTCAAAATCACGAACTCGATCAAGATCATGACCTGAGCAGAAGTTGCTTAACCAACTGAGCCACTCAGGCGCCCCTAAAGAGGTCATTTCTTAACGAAAAAAGAGTTTATTCCTCAAGAGGACCCAAGATCCCTAAATGTTTACAAATCGAATAGCAGAGCTCGAGAGCATAGGACGCAGAATGGGCAGGACTGAAGGGAAGCAGACGAATCCATAACTACATCGGGGAGCCCGATGCCCCCACTTGGTGACGGAGGAACACAAGATCATGCAGGAGCGGGTGCACCTCACTGCTCAGTCACCAGAGGAGACCACATCCTGAACCACACGTGTAAGACGACTCAAATTCCCTGAAAAGTACTGTTCTCTGACCACTGGAGAATTAATTTGGAAGTCAAGAATAGAAAGGCCTTTGGAAAATCCCGCAAAAAACATACCTCTAAGTAAGCCACGGGTCTAACAAAGATTAAAAGGAAAACCAGAAAAGTATTTTGAGCTGAGTGAAAACAAGAACACGACGTTTCAGTAACTCGGGGAAGCCGCCTCGGCAGCACACCCGGGCAGTTCGCAGCACCAAATGTTCACGCTGGAAGGGGAGAAAGATCCCGATCGGTGGTCTCAGCTTCCACCCCACGAGGCTACAAAAACAAGAGCAGAAGAGAACCAAGGGAAGCAGAAAAAACACAATAAGAAACATCAGAGAGGAAACCCATAACAGAAAAACAGAGAGATCATTGAAACCAAAAGCCAGTTCATCAAGAAAACCACTACCACTGATAAACCCACAGCTAGAATGATGAGGGGAAAAGGGAAGACACCAATCATGACAGTCAGAAAAGGAAGTGATGTGTCATTACCGATTCTACAAACATCAAAAGGACGAGGAAGTTCTGTGAGCACCTTTATTCCACTCATCTAAATAACTGACCTCGAGTGGACACATTCCTTGAAAGACTAAGACACAGAAAGCAACCTGTCCAGCCTTACTTTGTAAAAATCGCATTTTTAAATGAAAACTTGCCCAAGGACAACTCCACGCCCAAATGGGTTCACTAGCAAATTCTGTCACAACTTGAGAAAAAATAACAATAGCAATTCTACAGAAGCTCTTCCAAAAAGTCGAACAGGAGGGGACGTGACCAAACGCCCCCAGGACACCAGCGAGATGAGATCCCACATGAAGACAATGGAAGACAAGAAAGCCACCAAACGGTGTCCTTCAGAAACCTAATGGGAAGACATCTAAACAAGATTTTAGCACACGTGTGCACACTCACACACGCACACCTTCACACACATACGTTAACGCATGTGTGTGCACATGTACGTGTGAGCTACATACACGTGCATGCACACAGGCCTGTACGCAACACACTCATGTGTACGTACACGCTCACATGCACGTACACACCCCACCACGTGTCGCACAGCCCACCAGCCACGCAGCTCTGATGTGTACAGTACATGCTGTCTACAGGGTGTACCCTTCCCATGAAAGAAGTATTTAGCCAGCGTCCCAAACACAGGTGCATGTCCCGGTGAAAGAGCCACATAGCGAATAAAGAGGCCCGTCTCTCACACACCAGCAAGACGGACAACCTAGAAGAAATGGATAAACCCCTGGAAACACACAACCTACCAAGCCTGAATCATGAAGAAACAGAAAATCTGAACAGACTTCTTTCCAGGAAGGAGGCTGAACCTGAGACCAAAAACCCCGCAACACACAAAAGCCCAGGACCGACGGCATCACTGGTGAACTCTACCAAACATTACAGAACACCAATCCTTCCCAAATTCTTCTCCAAAACAGAAGAGAAAAGAAAGCTTCCAAATTCACTCTACAGAAGCAGCATTACCCTAAAACCGAAAACAGAGTTTTCGAAACAAGAAAAGACAACGCTGGCCAGTATCCCCGGTGAACGGAACACAAAAGTCCCCCAAAAAGTATAGCAAACCTCTTCCCACAGTATGTTAAGAGAGAGGATCATTCAGTATGACCAAGTGGGATTTATTCCCAGGGAGGCAAGGTAGGCGGATTGATATTCGCAGATCAATCAGCGTGACACATCACATGAACAAGAAAAAAGACAAAAGCCATAGGATCATCTCAGCAGAAAAAGCATCTGACAAAATTCACTGTCCCTTTCAGGATAAACTCAACACAGGGGGTACAGAGGGAAGGCCACGTGGGACCCGCCTATAGCACACCTCGTCCCCGTGGGGAAGCCAGGAGAGTTTTCCCTCCAGGATCAGGAACCAGACAAGGAGACCCAGTCCTGCCGTGTCCCCTCAACAGGCTGTGAAGTCCCAGATGGGACAGTCGGGCACAAAAAGGGAACCCAAGGCGTCCAACTCGGAAAAGAAGTAAAACTCTCTCTCTCTGCAAATGACTTAGTATCTACCCTAAAGACACCACCAGGAACCTGCCAGAGCCAACAGATGACTTCAGTAGAGTTTCCGGAGGCAAATTTAACACACAAACCTGCTGTTGCACTAACAACAAACTACTGGAGACATTGAGAAAACAATTGCACATACAACTGCATCAAAAACAATAAAATGCTGAGGAGTAAATTTAATGAACAAAAATAAGAAAGCAAGTCTTATGATCCGAGGAGACGTTTGGAATGTGTGACACCCCCAGAACAGGCCCAGGTCCCCCCCCATCAGGTGCGCCCTAGGTTGGGGTGCCCATGCAAAGGGACATTAATGTCACAGCCGGGGCGTAGGCCCTGCCTGGGCCAGGGTGACACTTACCGCGGCCAGTTCGTCAAACGGTAGGGGGCGGGGAGTGTGCTTACCGTGGCCAGTTCATCAAACTTGCCGAACAGCTCGTTGAGGAGCTTGACCAGCTCCTGTGCCGTGCACTGCGACGCCAGGCCCGTGAAGCCCACAATGTCCGCAAAGAGGATGCTGCAAGGAGAAGGCCCAGGCTGCCTCCTCTGTGGCCATGCGGGGCCCAGCCTCCCCGGCAGACTGCGACCCCTCCACGCACCCCAGAACCCACCTCCCTGCTTAGCCTCAGGGCGGGCTGGAGGGGAGGGTCCCACGTTCCCACTTGACGGGCAGCAGCACGGGGGCTGGGGAGGGCGGGGGATGCCCTCACAGCCATACGGGGCCTGAACGCCAGGCCACCAGCTCCTGCTCACCCCCCAGGGACACAGGGGGCCCAGTTCCACGGCCACCATGCCTGCGCCCAGCCCAGGGTGGCCCATGACGGACCGTGGCCAGTGGCTGGTGAGCAGAGGAACATGATGGTAAGAAGTGTGGCCCTCCTGCCAGCTGACATGGCGACAGGACATCGGCGTGTTGGACCGCCTGGATCCCTGCGCCTCACGGAGGGGCCCCCTGGGTCTGCATCAGGGCGAGGACTCATCTTGCCGGGTCAGAGCCTCAGCGTGTGGGCGTCCGTTTACTGCAGAACTGGGTCCCATCCATGCCCACCCGCCCGCACAGCCTCCTTCCTGGACACTTGACCATCATGAAGTGACCGGCAGCACAGACGGGCCGTCGCTGTGAGTTTTGCTGGACACAGTTCTCGTCCATTCCTTCGGCCCTTGAACGTGCCACCCTGGCCTCCCCGCCTCCAACGATCCTGGTGAGAAATCACTCGTCGATCTCCCCCCCCCCCCCCCCCGCTTTGCCCCTCATCTCTGGCTCTTACGATTTGCCTACGACGTGTCCAGGGACGGCTCTCTCTGCGTGTGTCCTACCTGAGCTTCGAGACATTGTGAGCCATATGTTTTTCAAATATTCTTTCTGCTTCTTTCTCTCTTTCCTCTCCTCTGGGACTCATTGCATGTGTGTTGCTGTGCTGTCCAGGGTCCCTCGGGTCTCTGAGCCTCTGTTCCTTCCCCTTCACCCTTTTGTCATTCTGTTCATCGGGCAAGATATTTTCAATTGTCTTTCGTCAAATTCACCAATTCTTTCTTCAGCCTGCTCAAATCTGCTCAACGTTGAGCCTCCCTAGTGAACTTCGTGTTTTATTTTTCAAATGTGGAATTTCTGATGTTTTTTCCATAATGTCTACCTTTGTATTGGTATTCTCCACTTGATGAGAAGTTATTCTCACACTCACTCTTATTCAGACAGTTTGTTATTTGCACATATTTAAGATGGGTGGTTAAAGTTTCGTCTGGGCTCCCTCAGGATGGTTTCTCTGGACGGCTTTTTGCATTCCCATGCGAGACACGGCTTCGTGTTTTCTTGCACGTCACATGTATTTTTATCGAAAAGTGGATAATATGGTGTGACCACTCCGAAAATCAGAACCCCTTCCCACCTCAGGACTGGGGTTGTTACTATTGCCGTTTATGTCGTTTGATGACTTTTATGAACAAATTCTGTAAAGTCTGTTTTCTTTCTCGTGTGGGGCCATTAAAGTCTGCGTGGTTAGCGTGGCGGTCGGCCAGCAACTGGACAGGTTTCCTCACGTGCCCGGAAACAGTGAGTCTCTTGGCGTTGGAGGGTGGGCACTCAGCCAACTCTGTCTTGTTCTGCTCTTCCTGCTCGCACCCGGCCTCAAGGTCAGCCAGTGATGACAGACCGGACACCTCATGGTCTTTCCTGAGTGCGCACATGGCCCTACTACCCTCATGTGTGGTCCTCTGGTTCCCAGAAGCATTCCCACAGCCTTTCAAAGCACCCGGCAGACCTCTCCTTCCCCAGTTTTTTAGCACCCCGCTCCTGCCTCTGCCATTCTCACTGCCTCGGACAGCCGGGAGGTTAAACAGTTGCCACTGATTGTGGTTAACAAATGTCCCAGGGCAAAAGCTGCTCACACTGAGCGCTGAGTCAGGTCACATAGAGATAAGCCTGTGAAAAAGGTTTTGCAGGGAATTCCCAAACGGTCACGTAATGACAGCCCTCTGAGGGTTTTCGAGGCCCCAACCCCATTCTGTCCCCTCTGGTGGCTGTCAGCAGTCAGGTGTCAGGATGTGGCTGCAGGTGCTGCCTCTCAAAGCCATCACGGTGCTGAAGACAGCAGAACAGACATGTTAGATTCCACATAGCTTTACTCTTCTTACCCAGATTGAGCTGTTTCTCTTCAATAAATATTCCTGGACTCTTGCAAGAGTTTGCTTGATTTCCAGTGTGCTGACAACGTGGGCTCTGACAGTTTCTATCAGCACTGTCATCGCTTCTACGGAGGAGAGGACGTTCAGATGTCCTTCCCCCCATCACTGATGGCATCAGTCGATTAGTTGTAAGTCGTGTGCTGACTGGGGACCTTAATCCTGGAGTGACGGGGAATCAGTGAGGGACTGTCACAAGGGTGGCGAGGAGGACAGAGCCAGGTTCACATCCAGGCTGTGGACTCTGATGCTGCCAGAGGGTGGCTAGGGGAGCTGGGGCGGAGCCGGGGCCGGGCCCTCAGCTTCCTCTCCTGTCTCAGGACTGTCACACCTTGCAGCCGTCAGGAATAAGGCACCCACCAGGGTAGAGATTTTTCAGCCTCAAAGGGAAATGGTGATTTTCCACATCTGGCTTTGCTCTCCCAGGTCAGAAAAGAAGGAGGGGAAGGTATGTGGGCTCCCTGCTCCCTGCTGGCCCCTACCTGCTGCCCCAGGGCATCCCTGACACCTGCCGCCTTCCTGCTGTGTGCACCTGCTCCACACCCCTCCCCCGGGCACCCCCCGCCCCACCCCGGGACTGCTCTGGTGGCCTGGTGCCAGCAGAAGGCTGGGGCCACGTGCCCCCCATCGTTTCCCACCAAGGAGAGGCAGTGGGTGAACGGGAACGTCAGCAGCAGCCAACCCAGGCCCGGCCCCAGCCCCACCACTCACTGGCTTCACTTTTCTGAACCTCAAATTTCTTCCCCTACAAGTGGGGGTGACCGTGTCCCGGCTGCCTGGGCCAGAATGCTGGCCCCACACACTGGGCACTGCGTCCTCCGCAGAGAACACCACTGGTCCCTCCCGAGAGACCCCGCAGTGGGAGTCAGCGTGTGGTGCTGGCAGGCTGGCTGGCACACAGGGATGGCTCGGGGGCCCGGTGGGGACGGGAGGGCAGCCGCAGGCCTTGGCTCATTCCAGGTGGGCTAGCACCTGCCTGAGGGGTCCCAGTCCACAGCACTCAAAACAAACACAAGGGGCTTTATCCTTCTGTGTCTGCAGGGGCCCAGGGGCAGGGAGACCCGACACCAACACCCAGAAGACCCAGAAGAACACTGAGAAGGGAGAGAACGTCGGTGTTGCAACCACCACCGCCTGCCTGAGTGGCGCTTAGGTGAAGCGCAACGCTCAGCCAGTCCAAGTACCTAAAAGGAATCACGCGATTTAACAGGATAAAATTCTTTTTAATCGTGTCTTTTAAAACAAGGAAGCAAACCACGGGGGGGGGGCAAGCTAGTTCGCCTGACGGCTCAGTGTCCTCACCTGTAAAATGGGAACACTCTCTACCTCCTGGGGCTGCCACAAGAGAAGCAGAGGTCTAGGCCACCCCAGACCCTGGCACCAAGGAGAATGATGCTCAGCTATTAGCCCGACGTGGGCCAACTCCCACCCCAACGCCACTGCCCAAAGGGGGCTCAGGACAGAGTGCCGACCCTCTCCAGCCACGCAGGACGTGGAGGGTGTGCAAGAGGGCCAGAGCAGCTATGACACCGGTCACCCAAGGAGTCACCACACCCGGCAGGTCTGCTCACCTGGGCCTCCCCTCAAACAGGGGCCTCCCCTCCACTCCCTCCCCTCCTCCACCTTCTCCTCCTCCCCCTCTTCCTACACCTCATCTTCCCCCTCGCTCCCCCTCCCCCTGTACCTCATCCTTCCCCTCCACTTCATCCTTCCCCTCCCCCTCCCCCTCATCCTTCCCCTCCCCCTCCTCCCCTCTCCCCCTATACTTCATCCTCCCCCCTCCCTCCTCCCCCTTCCCCCTCCTCCTACACCTCCCCCTCCCTTCTCCCCCCTCCCCCTCCCCCTCCTTCCCCTCCCCCTACACCTCCCTCCCTCCTCCCCCTCCCCTTCTTCCCTCATCCTTCCCCTCCCCTTCCCCCCTCCCCCTGTACCTCATCCTTCCCCTCCCCCTCCTCCCCCTCCCCCTCCACCTCATCCTTCCCCTCCCCCTCCTCTCCCTCCCCCTCCACCTCATCCTTCCCCTCCCCCTCCTCCCCCTCCCCCTACACCTCATCCTTCCCCTCCCCCTCCTCCCCCTATACCTCATCCTTCCCCTCTCCTCCTCCCCCTACACCTCCCCCTCCACTTCATCCTTCCCCTCTCCCTCCTCCCCCTTCCCCCTCCTCCTACACCTCCCCCTCCCTTCTCCCCCCTCCCCCTCCTCCTCCTTCCCCTCCCCTTTCTTCTATACCTCCCCCTCCCCCCTCCTGCTCCCTCCCTTCCTCCCCCTCCCCCTCTTCCCCCTCCCCTCTCCTCCTCCCCCTCCCCCTCTTCCCCTCCCCTCCTCTCCTCCTACCCCTCCCCCTCCTCCCTCTTCCCCCCTCCTCCCTCTTTCCCCCTCCCCCTTCCTCCCCCTCCCTTCTCCCCCCTCCTCCCCCTCCTCCTACACCTCCCCTCCCCCCTCCTCCCTCTTCCCCCTCCCCTCTCCTCACCCCCTCCTCCTTCTCCTCCCCCTCCTCTGTCTTCCCCCTCCTCCATCTTCCCCCCTCCCCCTCCCCCTCCTCCCCCCCTCCCTCCTCCCCCCTCCTCCACTTTCACTCAGTGCCCCAAAGCCCACCATTGCCAGGACAGTGCCAGCCGTACCTCACGTTGTCATGCCGCTGGATGTAAATCTTGTGGAAAATCCTCTCGGGGGGCTTCAAGAAGTCCTCCTTCATCTCCATGGCAACATTTCGGGGCAGAAGGCTCATGAGCAGCCGCTCCTGGACAGGGGAGACGGGCCCGCGTGATACAGCAGGGGCCTCCTGCGAGACCCGTCACCCCACCAAGGTCGCTGCTGAGCCCTGTACGGGGGCTGCAGACCCTGCCTGGCCCCTGAGTCCCAGAGGGTCATGCCCAGGCCTGGACGGTCATCGCATAAGTAACTGCTCCCAGAGGGCTGGAAAACCGCCAATATCACCCCCAGAAAACACAGGCCCCCCCCGGCCCCCCCCCCACCTGTTCTTCGTGCCCACACGCCCATGTGCCCTGGCTTCACTGAGCAGGGGTCAAGGGGGCGGGGGACACCACTGCCTCCAAGTGGGACAGCCCGGCCTCACTCCCCACTCCACCGCCCAACACGGCCTGAGAGGGGCCTCGAGACAGGCTGCGAGGGCCCGTCTCCCAGGACAAAATGGTCCCCTCACCTCTCAGAGATAAGCAGCGTGGCCCATTGCCCTGGCCTTGCCTTCTGGTTTCTCCCTTCCTTGCAGGGCTCAGATGTTTCTTTCCCCACAGAGAATGGAGCAAACGTCTAGGCTTTTCCAGAGGAGCCCGCTGCTCCAGGGCCTCAGTTTCCTCATCCAGACTGCCTGTCTTCCCCTTCCTGCCTGACCTCACCCCACTGGCCCCCGACCAGCTGCCACACCCAAGGCCCATCCCTGTCCTCCTCACCGCCCTTCCCACCCTGCTTTGGAAAGCAGACAGATCAGAGTTTAAATCCCGCGCAGAGTTAGGTGGCACAGCCTGCTTCTGAGGGCAAACGCGGCCTGAGAGGGGGCGGGAGAAGCCTGCCTCCCGTTCCATCCCTGCGGCCCGGCTCCCCCTAGCCCCAGCCCCTCAGCCGTGGCCTGTCCCATCAACAGGAACTCTGGCAAAGCCCTCGGGCACCTGCACCACCCCCAGCCCAGAGCAGGCAGCCGGGTCCCCCCACCAATCGGGCCCTGGATCCACTCCACTCTGCAGTGTGTGAGGCCACGTCCCTGACTGCAGCAGCCACAGTCCCATGCAACCACCTCAGGAGAACCATTGAAGCAGCAGTGACAGCAGTCACAGAGCCCACCAGACCTCTGGGGCTGGGAGGGCTTCACCCCTCTCGCTCCAGACTCCACAGAGCAGGGCACATGTCCAGGAAAAAGTACTGCAGGCCCTTGCAAAGTCCCCCCAGGTAATGTGTCTCTGTGTAGACTTCCAGGGGGAAGGCCAGACCTGGCGCCAGGAGGTCCCGCGTGGAGCTAAGCCTGTGTCAACGACGCCTGTCACAGTCCTGGCCCTGGAGCCTGTGCCCGAGCCCTGTGTCCTGAGCGAGGCCCAGCACCACCCCGAGGCCAACCCACACAGCTGCTGACTGGACAGACTCCGATGCAGAAGAGGGACATCACAACAGTGCCGCGGCCCGTGGCCACTCTCGACATTGGTCACCTGGGGAGACGGGCCTCGGAGGGGACACAGAAGTGTCCAGGCTGAGCCTGCGAGCACAGCCCCAGGGACAAAAAGGCCACCGCCCGGGCTGTGGGAGCGGGTGTGTGACCAAGGCCTGGCTGGGTGGACGCTGACCCCTTCCTTAGCTGAGGGGCCGCTGGGGTGAGGCCATGTGAGAGGTGAGGGAGCTCGGGCAGGGGCTCATTGGGCCACCACAGGGGCAGCAGCAGCAGCAACATGAGCACACCCGGAAGCTTCTGGAGATGCCCCGAGGCACAAGGCGGGGAAACACAAGGAGCCAGACACCACGGAAGGCCACCCACGGAAGGCACCAAGAACACAGGGCAGCTCGCATTCTCTCCGGGGAAGGCCCAGCGTCACAGGGCCCCACACCCCTGGGCCCCCTGGGTGGCCAAGCCACATCCAGGGACTCAGTGGGCACTACCCCCAAATGCCCTGCACGAGGGTCCCTGGAAAGGACGGCAGTGTGGCCCGGCATCCCTGCTCTGCCCCTGGGATGGTCGGTTCGGCCCTAGCCGAACCCCATCCCGTCACAGGGACGGCGGCAGGTGCTCTGAGAAGGGCTGCAGCGCCGCGGGGCCCCACTCCCCACCACACTTGCCATACCTCCGGGTGTGCTCAGGTCCCTCACCTGCACCTACAACGGGACAGGAGGACCCGGAAAGGCAGAGACAGGAAAGACGTGGTACCAGGTGCTGGGTGTTGGGAGAGATGCCAGGGTAGAGCCGGCCACTGTCCCCAGAGCCCTTCTCTACCCCTAGCACAACTGTCTAGCCCCTTACTGATACCTAGGCCTGACGACCTGAAATACACACTACATCATCCAGCCTCCCACTGTGGCCAGAAGTGGCCAGTGAGATAGGGTCCAAATGGCCACGTGAGAGCTTCTGGAATGTTCCTTATAGACAGCCTGTCTGTTGCTGGGGATATAGGCATGATGGCTGGATCTCTACCTGCCATCTTGATTAATGAGGATGAGGTCCCCATATTAACAATGGCAGACCAGTTACCAGAGGAGACTGGGTGGTAAGGGCTGCGTG
Organism: Panthera onca; assembly: GCF_046562875.1. NCBI lineage: Eukaryota > Metazoa > Chordata > Mammalia > Carnivora > Felidae > Panthera > Panthera onca. The sequence goes on along the minus strand of NC_138340.1, from coordinate 62,137,309 downwards.
GGTCAGCTCTGCCACATTAGCCATAAGGGGCCTCCCTGCAATCTACATATGAGGGGACAGGAATGCTCTCGCTTGCATAAGCCATTGTCACAGGAAATGCATTTCCCACCAAAGGCTAGGCATCAGCCCAGCTCCCCCGCGAGATTAATGAGCCAACACACATAACCAAGAGGGAGAGCGCACAACCTTTCCCACAGGGAGCAGAACGCCATCTGGCAAGTTCAAGCACCCATCCCCAGTTAAAAACAGCAAAACCTGGGACAAAGTCGCTGCCTGACATCATACGGATCCTCCCTGAAATCCACATCCAGTCTCAAATGAAGCCCTAAAGCCCCAAGCAGCAACAACACGGCTTCAGAAGCAGACAACACTGATACGTTATAAGCAGCAAAATAAAATACGAGGCCAGAAATCAAAGGGACAAATTTATGAATACGGATCATACAAAGTATCCCAGCCTCCTACAAACTTTGGTACACTTATCTCGGCTATCAAAATGTGACTTAAAATACGTGTATGCTTCTTTAAAAACATTCGATATGTACGTAACAGTTGTGAGGACCCTGCTTCCAGGAGACACACAAGTACTTTCCAGACTCACCACTCCCACCCCCGCTACGTGCACTGAAGTCCCGGGCACCACACGTGAAAGGCATCAGAAGACTCTGAAAGGCATAGGGAAGGAGGCACAGATGTGGGGACCAAGCAGCAGCTCAGAGGTGAGGCCTCAGTCTCTCCATTTGCCACGTACCCCAGACTGAGAGCTGGAGCCGGGGTGGCCCAGAAATGCCCCCAGCAGGCATCACAGCATGCTCCCCAAAACCCAGCTCTCTCCGGCCAAAGGACCAGGATGGGGGCGGCCACACGAGAAGAAAACCATAGACAGCAATCACCCTACTCCAGGCAGACCGCCAAAACTTGCACACACCTCCACTCTCCGCCAGGTGTGAGGGGGGCACCAACCACACAAGGGTACCAGGAACCTGGCCCTTCTGGCTGGGAGCACGCACACCCTGCTGCTTGGAGTCGGGGCAGACCGAGAGCTCACAAGTCCCAACAGAGGCCCGTCGTGCAGCCCCTCCTGAAGTATCAAGGTGGCAGCCCCTCCCTGGCAAGCCACGTCGCGGAAACCCAGCCAAAACACAAGGGCCAAACAAAGACCCAGACTCTCACACATAATACCCCAGCATCCAGGTTCTGATCAAGAACCAGAACATTCTCAACAAATGAATGAAAACAACCCACAGACAACAGCACCAAGATTAACAGAATAGTTAGAATAACTAACAACATTTGAAAACAGCTATTGTAAGAATAATTTAACAAATAACCACAAACACACTTGAAAAAATGAAAAAACAAAAACAAAAACAAAAAACCTCCAGCAAAGAAATAGAAGATGCAAAAGAGAATCAAATGGAAATTTTAGGGGCATCTGGGTGGCTCAGCTGGTTAAGCATCTGACCTCGGCTCAGGTCATGATCTCACAGTTTGTGGGTTCAAGCCCCGCATCAGGCTCTGTGATGACAGCTCAGAGCCTGTAGCCAGCTTCGGATTCTGTGTCTCCCTCTCTCCCTCTGCCCCTCCCATGCTCACGCTCTGTCTGTCTCTGTCTCAAAAATAAATAAATGTTAAAAAAAAAATTTTTAATGAGCAGAGAATCTGATTATACATTTCTCCAAAAAGACACATAGATGGCCAACAGGTGCATAAAAAGATGCCCATCATTAATCATCAGGGAAATACAAATTAAAACCATAGTGAGATATCACCTTATACTGAGGAAACACATCCCAATTCATTATAGAAAGTTAATATTATCTGACACCAAAACCGGACTAAGACTAAAAAAAAAATACAGACTAATGTCCCTAAAGAACATGGAAGTAAAAACCCTTAACACAATATTAGCATGTCAGCAATACATACCAACAACTGACCCAAATTTCATCAGGAGACACACCATAACCAGTCCAATATTGAAATATCAATCAATGTTATACACCATATCAACATACATAGAATAAAAGTCACATATCTACACTTGTGGCGAGCATAGCATAACCATACACGTCAGATCATTATGTTCTATACCAGAAATTAATGTAACATTGTACATACACTGTTGCACACTGTAGTTACGCTGCAATTATGATCTATGCTCAAATTTAAAAAACGTTTTAATCCCATCACAATTTATTCAGAAAAAGAATTTGACGAAATTCAACATCAATTCCTGATGAAACAAACACTCAGAAAAATAGGAAGAGAGGGTAACTTCCTCATCTTGATAAAGAACCACCAGAAAAAGCCTATAGCAAATATCACACTTAATGGTGAAACCCTAAATGCTTTTACCAGGAGCAAGCCAAGGATGTCTGCTTTTCCCACTTTTATTCAACACATAGCACTAGAAAGTACAGTGCATGAAACAAGGTAAAAAGGAAATAAAAGGCATACATATTGGAAAGAAGAAATAATACTACAAATATTTGCAGATAACCTGATGGTCCATATGAGAAATATGAAGGACTCTGCAAACCATACCAAAGTAAAACATCAAAAGAACAAAAATAATAACAAACAAAACAATACCCTCTCCCCAGAAAAACTTGGTAGAACAAGCAAAGAATGATGACAAGCAAAGTAGATAGTTGCAGGATACAATATCAACGTACAAAAAGCAGTTGTATTTCTACATACTAAGAATGACCACGTGGACATTGATATAAAAAATACAATCTCAGGGAGCCTGGGTGGCTCAGTCAGTTAAGCATTAGACTCGCGATTTCAGCTCAGGTCAGGATCTCACAGTTCATAGGATCAAGCCCCATATCAGGCTCCATGCTGACAGTACAGAGCTTGCTTGGGCTTCTCTCTCTTCCTCTCTCTCTCCCCCTCCCCTGCTTGTATGCACATGCTCTCTCTCAAAATAAATAAACATTAAAAAGAATTACAATCTTACTTGCAATCACTCAAAAAATGGAATTGATAGGGGTAAACATATCAGAACATGTACAGGACTTGCATGCTGAGAACCACAAAACACTGGTTAAAGAACTTAAAGAAGATCCAAATAAATGGGGAGACATACCATGTTCGTGGACTGGGAGACTCAGTACAGTAAAGATGTCAATTCTCCACTTAACACAGATCCTATCAAAATCCCTGCAAAGATTTTAGTAGCTATAGGGCAGATTATTCTAAAACTTATATAGAAAAGCTAAGAAACAATAACAACTAAAATCCTTCTGAAAAAGAACAGCAAAGTGGAAGGAATCACTCTACTTGATTTCAAGATTTATTATACAGCCACATTAACCAAGACCATGTGGAAGGATAAACACATAGAGCAATGGGACACAACACAGGCCCAAGAAATAGACTCACACAAATACACACAACGGATTTTTGACAACCGCAGAAAAGCAGTTCAGTGGAGGAGGTGTACAGAACTACCATACAATCCAGCATTATTTACAACAGCCAAGACGTGGAAACAACTTCAGTGTCCATCGATGGACGAATGCGTAAAGAAAATATGGTACCCGCATACGATGGAGCATTATTCCACCATAAATAGAAGGAAATCCTGCCATTTGTGACAACATGGATGGACCTAAGGGGTATTATGCTAAGTGAAGTAAGTCAGAGAAAGAGAAACACTGTATAGTCTCACTTACATGTGGAATCTTTAAAAACTGAGCTCAGAGATGCAAAGAACAGACTAGGTGGTTGCCAGAGTGGGGGAGTGGGCAAAATGGGCACAGGGAGCAGGGTGGTCAAAAAGTACAAACTTCCAGTTATAAAATAAGTAAGTTCTGGGGATGTGATACACAGAACGATGACTGTAGTTAACCATATTGTACACTTGGAAGCTGATGAGAGTAGGTCTTAAATTCCCATCACAAGAAAAAAGAAACCTGTAACTATGGTAGGTGAAGGATGCTAACTAAACTTACTGCGGTCATCATCTCATGACCTATACGTATATCATGTATGTTGTATGCTTTAAACTTATACGACGTTATGTTGATTATATCTCAATAAAACTGGGGAAAACGGCAATGGAAGACATATAGCATTTTCAACCGATGGACAATAGACACCCACAGGCAAAAAAAAAAAAATGAACCTTGATCTAAAACTCACACATTATGCAAATATTAACTCAAAATAGATCATACAGTTCTATGTAAAAACATATATAAACTTTCAAACTTTTAGAAAAACTTAAGAGAAATCCTTGGGATATAGGGCCAGACAGAGTTCTAGGACTGGACACCAAAAGCACAATGCATAAAAGAGTCAGTTCACAAACCCAACTTCATCAGAATCAGAAGCATTTGCTCCACAAAAGACTTGTTAAGAGGGACTAAAAGACAAGCTACACACTGGGAGGAAATGTTTGCAAACCACGTACCTGCCAAAGAATATTATATATTCTATAATATATGAAGAACTCTCATGGCTTAAGAATAAAAGTTGGATGATAATGATGATTATGATGATAGATGACAGATGGATGACAGATGTGATAGATAAATATGACAGATTGATATGATAAATAATAGATGATAGATAAATATAAATTGATATGACAGATGACAGATGTGATAGATAGCTTGATATGATAGATGATAGAAAGATAGATACATAGATAGATAGATAAATAGACTGATTCCCTTAGACAGATAGATTATAGATAGATAGATAGATTACATAGATAGATGATAGCTCCAGTTAGATAGTAATACGTAGATAGATGATAGATAGATCGATAGATCAATAGATCCAATAAGAAAATGGGCAGAGACATCAACAGACATTTCTCCAAAGAGGACACGGAGGTGGCAAATAACCACCTGAAGAGATGTTCAACATCACAGCCACGAGGGAAATGCAAATTACAGTCACCATGATACATCAGTACACACCTATCAGAAGTGTTACAACAGAAAACAGTGACACCAGCACCTGCCGGCAAGAGCGCAGAGAAACGGGATCCCTCATGCTTTGCTTGGAGTAAAAAGCGATCCGAGCGCTCTGGAAAGCGGCTTCACAATTTCTCAGAGAACATGCCACACGGCCCAGCAACGGTACTCCTGGACGTTCACACCACAGCAACAAAGATTTACGTTCACACAAGGAACTGTAGGAATTCCAACAACTCTTCCCATGACAGCCCCAAACTGGAAACCATCAATTTGTCCTCCAGCAGCTGAGAGGTCCATCCACACCATGGAACACCACTGACAATACAGGGGGTGAGCTGCTGATACAGCAACAACCCGGACCTCCAGTCCCGAAAGTCTACACGTGTATGATTCCACATACAGTCACTCCTGCGATGACACATTTACAGAAACGGACAACAGACTGGTGTTTGCCAGCATGAGACTGGATGTGGGGAGGAGAGGTGGGGGTCCACATGGCGCCAGAACGTTCTGTGTCTGGGCTGCACCGGCTCGTCCTCCTGCCGTGGGGAAACGTGGTGGCTACCCAGGATGCCTGTGTGGTTTCTCACAACTACACGTGAATCTATGATCAGCTCAAACTAAAAAGCTCAGTCAAGAGAAAACACAGAAGCCGGGCACAAAGAGAACCCTGGTCCGTGGCCGGTGGGAACGGAAGATGGCAACGCCCCGCCGGGAAGCCTGGCCGGTCCTCCAAGCTCAACACTCAGCTCGTGAGCCCACGATTGCACCCCGGCCATCCAGCCCAGAGAAATGACTTCCGTCTCCCAACACTCCCGTGGGAGCGTTCTCAGCAGCACAGTCTGTAATGGGGACAACCAGGACGCCCACCAACCGCAGACAGACCGCAGGACGCAGACCCTCCCCACGGCAGGAGCCCACTCAGCCACGAGGAACCGAGCGGCTCCAACACGCGCTGCAATGCGGACGCGCCTCGACGACCCAACACTCGGGGAGGGCAGCCAGGTGCCACAGGCCACACACCGTACGACCCCATCTGCCAGAAGCATCCGGAACAGGCAGACCAGGGAGACGGGACACAGACCAGGGGGTGTCTAGGTCTGGGAGGGGGGCGGGGACTCACAGCCAAGGGGCACGAGTTTCTTTCTGGGTGATGAAAGTATTCTAAAATTAGATGGTCGCGATGGTTACTCTAAATACGGGAAAGCCGTTTTGTTGTTTCGAACTGGAAACTGAATTGATGGTACGTAGGCTATAGATCAGTAAGGCTTTTTTTTTTTTTTTTTTTTTAATTAAAAGTGAATTAGGGGTGCCTGGGTGGCTCAGTCGGTTAAGCATCCGACTTCAGCTCAGGTCACGATCTTGCGGTCTGCGAGTTGGAGCTCCGCGTCGGGCTCTGGGCTGATGGCTCAGAGCCTGGAGCCTGCTTCCGATTCTGTGTCTCCCTCTCTCTCTGCCCCTCCCCTGTTCATGCTGTGTGTCTCTCTCTATCTCAAAAATAAATAAACGTTAAAAAAAAAATTTAAAAAAAAAAAGTGAATTAATGACTATAGTTCTTCTGAAGGGCGCAGGGAACTAGCCGGACATCTTTAAGAGGTCATCCCAGATCACTTAAATGGGGCTGTTTCCTGTTGACACATTTCCTCACACGGTGGGAAATCAAAAACGCCCATTTTCCTTGGTATGATGACAAACCAAATACGCGCTCTATAAACAGCCATACGTTACTTTGGGATCACGACTTAACACAATTTGGGGAACAGCAGGGCCCTTGGAGCAGAGGCCTCTGTGCTCAGGGCCCAGGGCAAGGAGGCTGATCTCGGGGCGGGGTCTCAAGAGACAGGCTTCCCGGCTGGGCTGTGGGGGGTGGCAGGGGGGAAGCCACCTGGGAGCTACAGGGTGACCTTCAGAGGCCTATCACCCCGTCCCCACACTCTCCAGCTGTGACAGCCTCAGACCTCAGAGCTTCACCACCCAGTCGGGCAGCCCTCCCACCCCATCCCGACCCCCACCCCCAAGCCGATGGACACAGAGCTGCAGCTCACGTCCTGCCTGCCCTACCTCGTAAACACCTGTGACCCCTCTCTCTGCTGCCCGAATGCCCATCTACTGCTCCCGCTTCTCCAACTCTACCGGAAAACTCCTACACATCCTTCAAAGCCCCAGACAAATATTTCATGATGTGTTTCCCCTTCTCCATGCTGCCCGCCCCGTGGACCCCCCACTCCTCCACACGGCCCACCCCACAGGACTGGCTGGAGCTGTGTCCCATGCACAGTGCACCAGGCTCCCGCTGTCCCGGTGTCTCCAGAGCCTGGTGTGGGCCAGACATTCAGATGTGCGGGGCCATGGATGACCATCCCACACAGGAAATCCATAACTGCCTCAGCTCTAGAACTTACTCATGAACCCATAAGTTCAATTCACAACGTGGGATGCCCTAGGTCAGCTGACCTGTTGGTGGGGAAATGCTCATATGCCAGCTGGGTTGTAGCGACCCCATGTCCCCGTGACAAGGAAGAGATCACAGACAGATGCGTCCAGCGTGTGCTTCCAGCCAAGCCGATACGCTAGGGGCTGCGTGGGGAGTAAAGGGGTCGTGCATGACAGGCAGCCAGAGACTGACCGACGTCCCCTGTCAGGCCCAGGACACACAGAGTAGAGGAACCTCCCACCTCCGCTGCTCAGCAGCCCAGGGCCTGTCCACACATGTGCAGGGCCTGGCTGGATGCGGCTGAGCACCGGGGCCTCCAGCTGGGCCTCTCTCTGAGGCTGCACCAGCAGAAATCAAGCATGTGCTGCAGAGGGAGGGGGGCCAGGCCCATGCTGACCCCCAGGGACCCCCGAGTGGCCTCAGAGGACACTGGGGGAGGGGACACTTCTGTGGGGCAGGAAGCTCGGCCCCTCCCCAGTGATTCCCACAGACGCAGCAACTAAAACCCAGGCACCTTCTCCCTTGGGACCGTGGTCAGCATGGAGTGGCCCGCTCTGCGTGGTCCCCCATGCCCAGGGCAGGCAGCTGCAGACAGCACCATCCGGGGTTCGGAGGCAGAGCCCCCCCAAGCTCACTCAGGTGTCCCCAAATTCACCAGGTTGGTCTGCTGGTCAGAGGAGCGTGTTTCCCCGCTGGCTGTGGGCCGGGTCTGCTCTCGGCACCGCGGCCGCTGGTTCCTGGACGCGGCCCCTCCATCTCAAGGCCCCCCAGGGCTCCCCCTGCCCAGAGCCCCTCGGAGGTCCCCTCACCCCAGCCAGAGGAAACACCCATCTTCCAAAGGACTTGGGTGAGGAGGTCAGACCCACCCGGAGAACCCCCTTTTATTATAAATGTATCCTAATCAGGCCAGTAACCAGGGCCACCTGAGCTGGCAGATGAGCAGCCCGGGATGGTCAGCGACCCACTCACGAGGCCCAGAACCTGGTCCTGGTGCCCACTGGGCCTCCCACCTCACAGGACACAGAGCAGAAAGGGGAGAAGCCCAGGAGGGCTGCCCAGCCTGCTTCTCCCCACTGTCAAATCATGCACCTGACTTCCACACGGACACAGCAGATGCCACGGTCTGAAGGGTGTCCCCTCAACACCCGCGTGTCAAAGTCCTAACCCCCACGTGACTGTATTTGGGGAAGAGGCTTTGAGGAGGCTTAATGAGGTCTAAGGGTGGGGTCCTAATCTCACAGGACAACTGTCCCGATAAGAAGAGACAGCCGCATTGCTCTCTGTGCACGTGCACCGAGAAAAGGCCACATGAGGGGCTTTGAGAACTCAGCGGGATGCGCCTGCCTCCCTGCAGGTGGAAAGAGGCATCCAGCCGAAAGGAGGGAGGCCCCCTGTTCCCATGGGACCACCCACAATGAGGTACCCACACACAAAGCAGGAAGGAAAGCTGAGCAGGTCTGCTTTCCAGAGCTGGCTGACGGCAGGGGGAATGGGGGTGTCCTTTGCTGCCCCTGCAGCATTGCCCAAGTCAGAAGGTCTGGTGCCGCCGGCCTGAGCCAAGGGTGTTGGAGGACCTGGGGTGGAGTGCTGTAGCCCGAGCTCTGCTAGGGGGTCCCAGGGAGGAGTGCCGTGGCCCGGGCTCTGCTGGGGGGCCCGACTGGATTCTGCTGGGGGGCCCAGGGAGGAGCACCGTGGCCTAGGCTCTGCTGCGGGGCAGCGGGGGTGGGGGTGCGGTCAGGGAGGAGCACCATGGCCTGGGCTCTGCTATGGGGGGTCCAGGGAGGAGCGCTGTGTGGGGTCAGGGAGGAGCGCTGTGGCCCAGGCTCTGCTTCCCCGGTATCTGGGCAGTCATGGGGACAACACACAGGGCAGTGTTGGTCCCTGGCCGGCCTCAACCCCACGCACTGCACACTGATGTGCCAAGGGGTCCAGATGAAACCCACTCCCCACTGGGCTCCAGGAGACAAAAGGCATCCAGGCAGCCACACCCGTGAACACGGTGCTGGGAACCAGGGCCGCCCCCGCGTGTGTGTATGCCCTGTGTGTTGAGACTCAGGAGGACTGTCCTGTGCTGACCCGGGACAATCAGGGCTGGAATGGTGCCTTCTCCGCACGCCCGGTCGGCTCTCACATGGGGCTTGCAGCCTGACGTCTTACTTCTGATGCCACATCAACACATTTTAGTGGCCATGGGCTTCCCAAATCCTTGTTTTCCTTCTCGAATCAGTTTCCATAGCAGAGACCCTTCTGGGAACTTGTGCGTTTCGTCCAGGTTTTCAGATATCCTGGCGTCTACTCACCCTGAGTATGTCCCTCGCATCTATTTTTAACCTGGCTTCATCTGCAGCCACTTAACTGTCCCCGAGGCCCTTCTTCGTGTTCCTCGGCTTTCCTAGTTCAAAGACCCAACTTTGGACGTTTTTTTCTGAAGGCAGAAGACCCTTGTTAAAAGACCCAATGCATCCTTTCAGTCTTTGAACTTGGGGATCTGTGCACCCAAACCTTCTGCTGAGCCGTGGCTCGGGACACGTGGGGCTGGAAACAGGGAATGTGGCTGGTTTCGGTGGGGGGGGCGGGGGAGGTCCTGGGTCCTGGATGTCGGCCTCCACTGCCCTCAGTGAGCTCAGTGGATCACCGCCTCCTGGGACTCGGCCACGACCCTGCGCAGGAGCTGATCTGGTGGGAAGGGGGGGGGGGGGTCTCCGCACCCCCAAGTCCTTCCCAAAGCAGTCCTCCTCGGAGACACGGACAACACACATAGCTGTTTCCAAGTACGGCAGAGAGCCTTCTAGAAGTTGAGTAAGCATCCATGCAGCAGACGGCTGCCGCCCACCCTCTCCCACACCGTGTCTCCAGGGGCTGCCCCAGGAAGGGCTACAGAGCTGTTCCAACAGTCCCAGCTTCAAGACGCTGGGGCAGGAGCAGAACGCCAGGTTAACAACTCAGGGTTTCCAGCCACAGTGGTTGTACTTTCCTCTAGATTTACCTCCACACACAGAAGCTGTCAGTTCTAAGCCACAAGGGGAGGGGAAGGATGAGCACCCCCTTCCAGGGGGGTGGTTCCAGGCACCGGACACCCCGCCACCTGCACTGAAGAGGAACTGATCTACATGGTGTCGGATCTGCAAACAGCAGACAGGGCCCGCCAGCCCCTGACTCCGGAGCAAAGCAGTGCAGCCAACAGGTCCTGCCCAGAACAACACAGCCCGGCTGCTGGACAGACACGGGTTCTAAGGCAGGGTGTTTGCATTTCAGAGCAGGGCCCTCACTCTCCCCTCCCCTCCCCTCCCTTCCCCTCCTGCAAGCCCGCAGGCCAGGTGTTCACACAAGCCAGGCCCATCCTACAGGCACAGCCCCAGGAGGTGAAAGGCCTGCTCTGGGCCCTGCCCTCTCCTGTCAAGAAGCCTCCAGCCCGGGGACTCCTGGGTACACACTTGTGCCCCGCCCCCACCCCCAGTTCTCCCCTCTGCCTTCACCCCAAACGTGCGTCTAACCACGCCTCCTGCCTGCAGGCACTGTCAGAGTCCCGCACTTGGTCACACACCTTCCACGGCTCCCTCCCTCTTCTCCCGTGTCCTCCCAGCTGAGGCCACAACAAATAAGCGAGTCCCCTCGACCACCACGCGCACTGGATTTCTCTGCCTCTGCTCGTCCCCATTCGCCCCACCCAGGACCCCATTCCTGCCCCCGCCAGCAACCTTGCCTCCCACAGAAGCCAGCAGGCAGGCTGCACCAGTGGCTGTTCCAGAGCCGGACGCCCCGGCGGCCCCGCCCAGAACTCTGGGATCCCCTTTCCAGAATCAGGGTGTGTCCCCAGCACCCCCTCCCACAACCAGGATGCATCTGCCAATATCCCGTCCTCCCACATCACCCAGGGCACCGTCTTACTGGCTCAGGGTCTGGAGAACACCCTAGAAGCTGCTATTAAGTTGGACTAATTAAGTTGCAACATGAAAACACAGACAAACCACGCCCAGGCCACATGGTGGGGGCATCCCTCACCTGTAACCGTGGGACTTTGGGCCACCTCTCAGCTGTCCTGGGCCTGCCAGGTGGGGATCCCTAGGCAGTGGTGATGCCCCAAGTGCCTGAAGATATGTGAGAGCCGCTGAGAGGCACTCCCCCTCTGCTGTCCCACAGACAGGGCTTCGTGAGCTAAAACCAGCCGGGCCAGCCGGAAGAAGGCCATGACCCTGAGTACAGGTCACAAGGCCACCTAGGGAGCCACTGCCGGGTGACAGACCCGATCCACGGGCTCCATCAGGAAAGGCATGGCCAGTCACAGTCCGGCTTGCCCACTCTTGGGACAGCCAGGGATGCATGGAAACAACCTGTCCTCTCTCACCCTCCTGTTCCGAAAGCACCAGACGAAACCACCAAGGGAAATGACCGATGCGTCTGAAAATAGGAACGACTGAATTTTTACACAAAGAAGTGTGAGGCAAGGGGAACACGCCTGGGGACATGGGGCCCCTCCCGAAGGAACGTCAGCCTCTCCACAGTGAGCGGCTGGTCCACACACACAGGGACACACACCACAGAGAAATTCAAACGGCACACGCAGGAAAGTGGCATCCACATCAGTGAGCAGCCAGGAGGGGCCACGTCCTAACAGACAGTGGGGTGTGAAGGACCAGACTCAACACCGGGGACGCGCACCAGAATCTGGGGCCGAGGCCTCCCACCCAGGGACCTCCGGCCTGGGAATCTGCATTTCTGGCAGGTCGCCAGGGCCTGCCCAGAGAGCCACTGCTAAGTGCCGTTGGGTGTAACCTACAAAGATAAAATAGAGCACAACAGTATTTGCACAACAGCTCCAGACCCAGGGAGAAAAACGTGGTCGTATCTGCCCTCCCAACAATGTAACTGAGGGAACCAAGTCTCTGTGAACAAAGACGCTCATGGGGAATGACATTTTTAAAACAGTATTAGGGGCGCCTGGGGGCTCAGTCCGTTGAGCATCTGACTTGAGCTCAGGTCACGATCTCGCGATCCATGAGTTCAAGCCCCGCGTCGGGCTCTGCGCTGACAGCTTGGAGCCTGGAGCCTGCTTCGGATGCTGTGTCTCCCTCTCTCTCTGCCCCTCCCCTGCTCACGCTCTATCTCTGTCTGTCTCTCTCTCTCTCAAAAATAAACAAACATTAAAAATTTTAAAACAACAACAGCAACAAACAGTGTCTCACTGTGCTGGGAACGGACAGTCACACACGTGCACATGCACACGTAGCGCAGAAGCAGCGGCTGCCTGAAGGCAGTGGCAGAACCCTCCACGGGAAGATGCAGAAAATAAAATCATACAGACACCAGAACGACAATGACGTGGGGAAAGAACACTCACAAAGACCAGACCCGGAGAGTACAGAGCACTCGCTGGGCTGGCGGGACTGGGTGACATTCACCATCCTGCAGATTCCCTGCCAAATGAACGTCAGCCCTGAGCCTCCATTGGGCTCCCTCCTCCATGGGATGAGAACACGCGCCCTTGCTGGCACGGCCACTTCGGACCCTCGTGAGTGCCCACACAGCCGCCGCGTGGCATCAGGAGTGCGTGTGACCGCTGACTCCCGGGGCCGGGGCCGTGGGCGTCGGGGGAGCATGAGCCTGGGAGTCTTCTGCACACGCAGCCCACACCGAGGCCACCGCTACCACAACGCACATGGCCCCCCTGACCTCCGGGGGTGCACCGGCATGAGGAGACCCTCAGGTGGTCTCCGGGAAAGGCAGCAAATGGACGGGAAGAAATGAAAATAGACAAACACAGAGCAAGCAGAGGGAGATATAAGAGAACAGAGAGAAAACAGGAGGAAAAGCAAAGGTTAGAAACACACAGAACGACCCAAAACGGCACTTTTTCCAGGACATCAGGAGCCTGGAAGGGGCCACTCCGGGACCCCATGGGGGCGACAACACTGTGCTCAAGCGTCTTGGAAGTGGTCAAGAGACCGTCTGTGGGTGGGGGCAACGCCCGCCTGGAGAAATGCTCAGGGCACAGCCCCCGAGGACGCACAATCATACACACATGTGCGTGCGTGCATGCGTGCATGTGTACACACACACTTAGACACTCACAGCCCTGCACGCACATGCACACTTCCACACACACATATGCACACACCCATGTGCATACACAAACACACGCACACACACATGCATGTGCATACACACATGCACACTTATACTCACATCTGCATGTGTACACGCATACACACATGTACAGTTATACACATACACAATTATACTCACATCCACATATACATGTGTACGCACACGTGCAGACACAAATATACACAAATATACACGTGTGCACACACTCATACACATCCATGTGTTTGCACACGTACACACACGTACACACTTATACACTTGTGTGCACATTTATGTGCACACATATACACACATGCACACACCCACACGGATGCATGCACATGTACACATGTCCCCACAATACACACATGCACATGCGTGTACAGAAACCTAGGCATGCACACACAGTCCACACGAATACAAACCCACACACGTGTGTACACACACAGACACATATACACACATACGCTTGCCCCATGCTCCACACATCCACATCCACGTGCACACGGACAAATGCATGTGTCCACGCAGGTGACACACACACATGTGCACATACGCACAGCTACTTATCTCCAACAGACAAGTCCATCCACAGACGCACACACACGTCTAGACATACGTACATCGTCTACTTCTAAACCACACCCTACCTTCACTGTAAACACTAGGTAGCGTTACGTATCTATAAGTAAACACACGTGTGCAGGTTTTAAATGCGCAGCCAGGACTCCACGCCTTCCATCTGCAAGACAGTGGGCTCTCGTGTACCAGGCAAGTCACCGGCCACTCCCATGACAATGAGGCTGAGCCCCCGACACTCTGGCGAGACGATCCAGGGTCTCCCTGGTGAGGGCCTCGCCTGAGGCTCCCAGACCACCCTGTGGGCCCCAGGACAGCAGCAGATCAGGAGACACCGCCGAGAGGGACCAGCCCAGAGACACGCGGCTGACAGTGGCTCCGGGTGGTGGGGACCATTCCAGCTCACCCCTTAGACTGGAGTGGGTGGCCTCACTGCCCCCCAGGCTGTGGCAGGAGCCGGGCAGGGTGCCCCCCAGGCTCACGGCCGAACCGCTAGCGCGGGGCCACAGGCACGGCGCTCTCAGGGCCCTGGAGGCTCTGCCTCTCCGTGGGTCATGCTGGCCAGCAGGTCGGGGCCCAGCATCCCTGCACCCACCGGCCAGGCCCTGCCTCATCTCCCTCCGCCCTGCTCCGGGAAGCTGACTGCAGCTGAATGCCACCCCAAAACCCGCCCCCAGCAAACACAACACCCCCATCTGCACTTTTAGCATCTCAGCCCCCTCCAGGGCAACACACCCACACTCGGCTCCACAGCCCTCCCTGACTCCCCAGCCCTGTGGCGTCACCTGGGCACACCTTGTCTCGCTGATGGAAACCGAGGTTGGGGACCACATAGGGTGGCAGACCTGCACCTCCACGTCTAGGAGCCCCCACTGCAGCTGCCCTGTCTCCTCTGACTCGCCGAGGGCCACCTGGGCCTGAAGTCCCTAACCACTCCCACCCTACGGTCCCATGCTCCCTGCCCCACACCCCAGGCCCGCACTCCCCGCTCTGTGCCCCCTCACCCTGCCCCGTTCATGTGCCCAGCTCTGTCCCCCCTGCCCAGTCCTCTCACCCCAATCTCCCCACTCCGTGCCTCCTCCCACACCCCATGCTCTCCACTCTGTGCTCCCTCACCCTGCCCTACGATCCCCACTCCATGCCCCACTCCTGGCCCCGTGCTCCCATCTCCATGCCTCCTCCCTGCCCTGGCTCCCTGCCCCAGGTCTCTCACCCTCTGGGTCCCCCACCCCATGTCCCCCACCCCGTGTCCTGCTCCGGGTCCCCCGCCCATGCCCCCCGCCCCATGTCCCGCTCCAGGTCCCCTCTCCGTGTCCCCCGCCCCCTGCCCGCTATGTCCCTGCAGACAAAAGCCCCACCGCACTGACCTGCTTCTCGTTCTCATCCTCCAGCCTCAGCCGATCTTCGATGCAGTTCCGGGCTTGCAGGAAGGCTTTCCGCTGGGAGCGCTCGGCCAGGATGCGCACAAACACCCCATACATGTTCACGCTGAGGAAGAGCAGGGCGTTGGCACCAAGCTGGAGGAGAGAACAGTACAGAGCACTAGGCGCGTGGGGCGCTAGCTCGACGGAGGCTCAAAGCCCCCGACAGCAGCCCGCAAGACGACCTCACCCTCTAGGGTGCTGCAGGGTCGGCCTGACCCACGGCGCAAAGTGGGTGTCACATGACTACGAGCCATCAAGGCGGGCACATCCCTCCTCCTGGGCTTGTCACGGGGCAGAACGGTATGCCAGGCGCGTCCCCCAAATTCACGTGGAAGCCCTGCCCCCCAGGACCTCAGAGCGGGCCTGCGTTTGGACGTGAGATGTTCCAGGAGGTAATTACGTGAAAACGAGGTCACCAGGGAGGGCCGGAAGCCCGTGTGACTGGTGTCCTCATAAGAAGAGGAGACCAGGACACGGACACACAGGGAGGGACGACCCCATGAGGCCCGGGGAGGAGACGGCGTCCAAGCCACTGGGCGGAGCTGTGCTGGGCGTGACAGTCACCCCAGGTCACCATCCGAGGAAATATGAGCGCGAGGAGAGAGCAGCCACTCCGTGACCAAACAGCGGAGGAGAGCAGATCAAAAACACTAGGAAGAAAGGACCACAGCACCATAAGCACAAAGCATCACCCGAGGTGACTGAGCATCCAGAGTCCTGTGATCAGCTCTCGCTGCCTTCCGGGGACGGGAATAAGGAAGGGGCTGGCGAGAAGGAACGGTCTGGGGTGCTGGCCAAGGCCCACACTCGGAGGCTCACACCTGCTGGACCAGGAAGGAGGCCCTGAGGGACGTCCTGCTTTCAGCAGCCTTAACTCAAGGCCAGTATGGACCATCAGGGAGCCCACGATGGCCACACCACAGGTCGTGGCAGACCCGGGGAGGATCGGACCGAACTTCACCACTCAGCCTCTTCTGCTGGTCTGTCCCACCTCTCTTGGGCACAGGGCACAGGGCCCCCAGGCCATTCACAGAGACAGAGAGGACACCCACCCACCTCCCCAGGGGCTGCGGTGTGTCTGAGCATCACACAAAGCCGCTGTCCTCAGTCTCTGCAGAGAGGTTGGGTTTCTGTGTCTGATTCAACGTGGGCATTTCCCTCAGGTTCTGAGGGTCACTGCTACTCCTACACCAACCAGAAATGCCCCCCACCCAGCACTGTGACCCGCACACAACTGTACGGGATGAAAGAAACACAGAGGCAGTCTAGCAGCAGTCTCTGGTCAGACAGCCCCGCCAGGGACAAGCGGGAGGGCAGACCAAGAGCCGCGTGCATGGAGAGCCCGCAGCACTGGATGGGGCCGGAGCTGGGGCAGGGGGCTGGGGTGCAGAGCAGAGACCACACAGGCCACGCAGGGACAGACTGGGGCCCACGGAGAGCACATGGCACCTCCTGTGTCCAAGCCCAGGAGAGTGTGACATGTTCCTCAGGAGGGATACACAGGGCCGGGGTCACAGACAGCAGAGCTGTTCGAGGAGGTGACAGGAACAGGAGAAAGCCAGGAACACGAATCCCCAGGGCCTGGCACATGACCATCATTGCCCGAAACCAGGGTGAGCTCACCAGCACACCTGGTGGCCCAGGTTCACGTACACCTGTTGGAGCTCCCGTCTCAACACACTCGGGAACGTACCCCCGGGGACAGCACCTCCCACACACCACACCCTCCCTCAGGTCCAGGGAGCCGCCTAAGTCCTATGACCACGGTGCCCACGGTGACCTTGTTACCTCTGTGTGTCCCTATTCACCTCCATGTGACCTGCCCACCTCCATATGACCCGTTCACCTCCATGTGACCCACTCATCTCTGTAACACCTGCTCACCTCCCTGTCATCTGTCTCCCTGCAACCTGACCATTCTCCATGTGACTGGGTCATCCTCGTGTGACCCTGGTCATCTCTGTCCCCCTAAAACAATGCCCCTCTGTAGCTGGAGTACTCCTTGCCTAAAGCAGGTGCAGGGCTGGAAGGAAATGCTTCTGTGATGCTGAACCAGCCTCTCACCAGGCACGGAGGGGAGGGGGCTTATGTGGCCCTCCTGGGGGGCCTGTGCCATGTCCCAGTGACCAGGGCAGTGTCCTCTGCGCTCTCAGACCATCTGCTCTATTTGGGATCAGCTCCTGTGATCTGTTTGTGGAACCCCTTGTTGGAGGCGACAGAAGCCCGGCACATATGAAACCACCAAGGGCGGTTTTGCAGGATCAGTATTTAAACGCGTTCTGAGCGTGTTGCCCACAAGTAAGGTCCTGGGCACCCTTCCAAACTTCAAACAAGCACACATCACTGCACGAAGCACGCGTCTCTTCCTGGGCAACACATGGTCCGTCTGGCTTCTAGTGCCCCTCCCGGCCTGGGCTTCACGTCCTGGAGGCACGCCGGATGCTCTCCCGTCCTGGCTGCCCACAGCGTCCACGCCGGAGCCCCGAGCCACCGCTCTCCCCAGCAGGCACACAGGCAGAGGACCAGGCCCTCGTGAGGGGCCAGCACCCACAGACAGCCCGGCAGTAGGGCCAGGAAGCAAGCCACATTCGCAGGTGGCAGACAGCTTTTCCAGAAAGTAAGGCATCAGCTGGGCCCAGAGCAGGACTCAGAAAATGTGCTGTCCCCCCAGTGAGGCTGGGGCAGGGGCGGAACACGGACTGAGGGGCAGACCGTCTGGTTAAGGGAGAGGTGGGCAGCAGAGTGGGGGCATGCAGGGCCACCTCTCTCCACACACCTTTGTCACACCTTCCCTCCAGTCAGGAAGCCCCCCCCCCAGGGAAACTGAGGCCCCACAGGCCGGTCACTGAGTGCCTGCCCGCCCTGTCCACACTGCTGAAACCCCTCACATGGAGAAGGAGTCAGTGTCCGGCAGGCAGGGTGAGGTGGGGGCAGAGATCTTGGGGTAGGGGGAATCCACACCCACATGGCCAGAGGCCTCCATGCCCCCCCACCCCGCACCTGCCCACCTGCCTCTCTTGCGTCCCTCACTCACTCCCACCCCCGGGGATCAGGGTCCCGTGGCAGGTGACACAACAGGCCACGCTGGCCCCCTAATCAGCATCAGTGACAAGGTCACCTGCTGGCAGGTGTGGCCCAAACGGGCTGATAAGGACCCAAGCTCGGGGAAGGGCATGTCGGGGTCCAGACCAAGCACCCCTAGAGCTGCAGGCTGGCCAGTGAGGGGGCTCCAATGCGGCTACCCCTCTTGGCCACCCCTCCCGGCCACTCTCTGGGTTTGAGGCCTCCCCGAAGGGCCAGCCTGCAGTGGTCAGAGCCCTCAGTCCCCACTCACCCCCTCCCTGCTCTGAGGGAAGCCAGCCCCCAAGCCCCCGGGTTCCAGCTGCTCACTCCTAGGCGCTCAGGGCCTCCAGACAGGCAGGCGCCTGCCTCATGGCGCCACAGGCATGTTACGGCTGCTGCCCCCACGGCTCCTTAACCCTGACCCGACCCAGGTCACTGGGTCACGCCCTGGGATGCTGCCCACGGGAGCGCTGGGCTCCTCCTTGTCCCTCGTGCCTGTGCGGTGCTCCTGCCTCCGTTCCTCTAGTGCTCCTCCAGCTGGGTCTGGGGGAGGGGGCTCAGTGAGTAAGGCCCCCAGCCCATACCTCCGGAGCCCCTGGTACCACAGGGGACTGGGCCCAGAGACCCCTCTTCGCCCAGACATGGGCTCCCCAGACATGCCAGCACCGAGCACGTGCCAGCCCCGGGCGGGAGAGGGCAGAGCTCTCCCTGCAGTCTTGCACCTCTAGCCTCGGCACACCCGCCCCATGCACCGGCCTCAGCACACCTGCCCCATGCACCCATCCATCTACCCATCCATCCACTCATCCATCCATCCACCCATCTAACCATACAAACAACCATCCGTCCATCATCCATCCATCCAACCATCCAACCATCCTCTCAAACACAACATGAGCTGGGCTTTGGACCTGTGCCCACTCCAGGCTGGGCTGGCAGGGTCTCCTTGCCTTAGACAGGCCAAGTGGCTCCAGGAACCCCGGGGACCTCATGAGCCAACAGGGGTGACAATCAAACACCTACATCGAAGCACTTCTGGGAGGTGAAAATGTGTGTGTGAGCTCAGCTCAGGGGCACACGTGGCCCACCCTGCTTCACACCAGCCCCGTCACACACATTTTCTCAGACAGGAGCTGAGGCCAATGGTCTGTCCAAGGTGACACGGGAATTACTGCAGAGTGACAGTGGTGCAGAGCCCTCAGTCCCGCCGGTGCCGGTAATGCACGTGGGTCACGGAGAAGCAGTCTCCGGTCAGGGAGCCAGCATCATCGCGAACAAGCAAACCTCCCGGAGCCATCCACCATGGCAACACTCGCTGCAGAAAAGGCAGGGCACAGCATCTCAGACGTATCGCAGGTCCTGATCCCACCTGACCGCAGAGCACAGGAACCACAGGACCACCCGGCTCGCTGCCTCAGCAAGAAGTCCTGTTCCCGCCCCGTCAGCTCCGCAGATGCTGATGTTAACAAAGAGACACAGCCTTGGGTCATCAGCGGGGCACAAGGCTGCCGGCGGAGACTGCAGCGCGCCAGTGGCCAGAGCAGCAGGGAAAGCTGCCCAGGGCCCCTCCTGTGTTCCCGGGGAGGCGGCGGTGGGTCAAAGCAGACCCGCCCCATGGACCCCAGCAGACAGCCAGTGAGACAGGCGCTTCAGGGAAAGGGACGGATCACCTGGAGACAGGTGCACACAGCCCCCAGGCGAGCAGCGAACCCCCACGCCACAGAGGCACCTGCGGACCCTCGAGGGGGCGCCTGCAGGGAGGGGTGGAGCTGTCCACTGCGGCAGGCAGGCCCCTTCCCCCCGGCCGTGACCAACTGGAGGAGACAGGCTCTGAGTGGAGCCGGAGGTGGATTAAAAATGGACAGAACTGGGTCTGGCACGTGGAGATGAGACCGGTTCCTGCAGTGACCACAGAGCCCCAGATCTAGCCAGGAGGTTAAGGGCCACCACCCGGAGGGCAAAGGTAGGAAGGCAGCTATCAAAAAGCATGAGACCACCTTGTGTCTATGTCCCCTCCCCGGGAGGCTCGGGAGGGGGCTCCCCAGGCATCTGCTCTGCCAGTCAGGGGCGCAGTGAAAACACAGGACACCACAACGGACGGCGTCTCCCACGACTGGGACCTCTCCCAGCATTTGCCTCACTGTCATTCTCTTGGTGCAGGTGCTGACCACACCCCTCGTGTCCCCACAGCCAGTTTGCAAAGCAGAACATCCACCGTCACTGGGGAGCACACAGAAGGGCTCGCCGAGCGCAGCCTCCCCCCCACAGCCCCGAGCTGGGATCACACGCCCTTGGCAGGGCCACCTTCTCTGGCCCTTGTCAAGTGAGCAGCTGCCACACATGAGGAATTCTGTGCGCTGGCCTGCGTTTCATCGCCTGTCGTCCCCACTAGGCCTCCCTGGCCACCGCCTCTGGCCTCTCTGAGCGCATCTCAGAGCCAGGCCTTGACCCGGCAGCCTGGGCCCCTCCAGCCTGCTCCCAAATCTCCCCGTGCCACTAACACCACAGCTCGGGGACAGGTGCCTCCCCTGCGGGCCAGCCCTGTTACCTACAGGACATGGCCCCCTGCCCCCACCTAGGGTACACTCCCCATCTGCACACGTATTTGTTACATAAACCGTTAGCTGCATGCATGCACCAGAGTGATGCGGGCTGTGCTGACCAAAGGATCATCTTGAATTTCACGATCACTGAAAAATTTCGAGATAAATAACCTAACCCAAGACGACCCTTTAAAAACCACAGGCCACTGCTGAGGGTGGGCCACACCTTGAAGGCCAAAGGTAAGAGGAACGTGGAGGCCAAACAGGGACCCGAGCTGTGCGGGCCCTGAGTGGGTGGGAAGCATCTGGAGACCACCTGGAGACAGCAGACCCCGAGGTGACTCCGGAGTGCAGAGGGCCAGGCAGGCACTGCTCCTAGAGTTTACAGAGCCCCGAGGCGAAGCCTGCCACTGCCCACAGTTACCAGGAAGGACACGGTGCACAGAGGCTGACACACGGCCAGGAGTGACTGTCACGTTCCAAACAGGCATGAACTCCAGCTCCCACTGAGCCATCCCCAGATCCTGGGCGGGGGGGGGCGGGGGGGGGCTGGATGGATGGGCCTTGGGGGTCCCGTGGCTTCAGTGCTGCTGGGCTTGTTGAGAGCAGATAGATGGCCTCAGGACAAGGGGACTCGGGATAAGGACCCAGTGACAAATCCTGGGGAGTCAGGAAGTGCACACAATGCAGGGCTGCAAGAGGGGTGTGAGCAGACTGTTGAGACAGACGGACTTGGATGTGAGATCCAGACAGCGGCAGAGACCCTGGCCTCTGGCCGGACACAAGGTCGGGAAAGAGTCAGTGCTGCAGGAGGGAGCCGGGAACACCGGGCTCTGAGGGGCGCTTGGACCATTAGAGTCAACCGGAGGCCTCTGGAGAGGCTCATGCAGGCGGCCAGCACCCACCTGCTAGAGGAAGCGCAAGGTGACCCCAGCCCTTAAAATAAAAATTGCAAGAAAACAGGGACCGCCCTTCTGAGATCTTCCCGTCCTCTTCGATTCCTTCCTCCCACCTTCGGGGAGAGACCCCAAACGTGAACAAGGAGTCCACTGCGGTGTCATCTGTCAAGGTGACCAAGCAGTCCTCTGTCCTCATCTGCCAGGGGGCTGGGCCCCCTCCCACGTGTAGCCAGCAGCTGAGGGCAGCCGGTCCCCCAGCCCGGCTCCCCTTTCCTCCTGGGAAGCCCCCTCCCCATGTCTACACTGCAGCTCTGTCCCGGCAGGAGGGCTCTAACCAACCACAGTCAGGGTATCTCAGAGGCATCCTCACCAACAAAGCTGGTGCCCACACTGCACATCCAGATGCCCTGCGGGGCCATTCATCCAGCCAGAAGACCACCATCCCCGCCCTGCGCAGGGGAGCCCTCAAACAGGTTTCTGGAGACAGGATCTTTGGAGAGAAGGCACACTTGGGGAAGACTGGGTAGGGGCACCTGCCTGGGGAGCCCCAGGGCTCCCCCCTCCACGGCAACCACTGGGACCAGAAGTCCCCACGTCTTCCCACAGTCTTTCCCATGTCTTTCTCACATGTCCAGCCCATCTGATGACACAAACCCACCAGTCTGGAGATTTTCCCGGGATTCAGGATTTTTAACTCTCCCCGGGAACTATCTGAGCTCGTGGCCGCAGGTGCGCCAGAAATGGTGGCCACGTGGATTAGCACCTACTGTGCAGAAATGAGGAGGGAGGTGGGCTCAGGTCACCGTGAGCCCCCCTGGGATGAAGGCCACGAGTGGAGGGGAGAGGAGGCATCACCGGCCACGCTGAGCGGAGACCCCACCCATCCTGGGGTCGCCTCCAAAGAGGCCTGGGCCGGGCCAGGGGCGCTCATAGTGGGCCCACGGAGACAGCTCCCACAGGAAAGAGACGGCCACAGCCATCCGGCAGGCCCTCTGGGACAACACCTGCACAGGTGAGCACTATCCAGCCCAGACAGAACTGCCCGCAGTGAGGCAGGCCACGCCTGGGCGGCCCAGTGAGCCGGAGGCTTCTCCCAAGAAAGATGGCGCAGTCTGCATGCACGTGGCTGTACCCGGCCCAGGGTCACGCTCAGGCTTTAGGAGGCAGGCGGTGACACAGGAAAGAAGCTGCTGGATGTATCTCATCCCAGAGAGCCCGCATTCTCGGTGGGGGTGGGGGGTGGGGGCTTTGGAAGGGGGAGTAACACACACCAAAATAACCAAAAATAATTCTGTGCCTATTGAGACAGCACCTCAAAATTTAGCCAGTCACTGCACACCCCATACCCCAGGGTCACTGCCCCCATAGCCCGGGGTCACTGCACCCCCACCTCGTAGTCACTGTACCCCCATGCCCTGGGGTCACTACCCCCCCACCTCGTGGTCACTGCCCCCCCCATGCCCCGGGGTCACTGCTCCCCCCCCATCCAGAAGAATCAGGTCCAGGGTCCTGGGAACAGAGAAGGATCCAGGGAGGATGCAGACACGGGCCCACCCCTCGCCCCACGCATGGGGGAGCACAGGACGTGAGCCCCAGAAGCATGGCTTGGCCCTGCCTGGACTGCACTCACAGAGCACACAGAGGGGAGGGGACACAGGCATCCCGCCCCTGGTCACTCGTGCCCACGCTCGAACCTCTCACCTGACCCCCCACCCAGGCAAAGCCCAAGTGGGCTCACTTCATGGGCAGTCACCCCGTGAGGTCACCCGAGGTCATGGAGCCAGAGGGCCCTGGGCCCCGTGTCCTTCAGGACAGAACTCGGTACTACTAATTAATATAAGTATGCCCTGCGAGCGCCTCCAAGCGTGTGCCCATGTGTGTGCAGGTGGGTGTCTTTGTGTGTGTGAACATGGACAAGTGTGAGGACGTGCATGGCACATGCATGTCTGAGTGTATGTGCACTTGGTAAGTGTGTGTGTGCACGTGTGTACTGTGAGTTTGTGCACGTGTGGGTGTGTACTGAGGGTGGGCGCGTGTGTGTGGGTGTGTACGTGTGCATATGTGTGAGTGTGTGCACATGTACGAGTGTGTGCACGTGTGCCAGACCTGGGGCTGCACATGACCAGCACCACCAGGTGTGCAAGGTCCCTTCTGCCGGCCTGCTCAGCCCCTCGGTGCAAACCCAGGTGCCTGCAGCAGGGGTCGTCACCCAGGCCACAGGGCCACCCCCCTCCCCCAACCACAACCGACAGGAAGTGGTGGGACACGCCCCGAGGACACTCCGTCTGGACAGATGGCCTGCCGCCAGCATCCGGGGCGTCTCTTCCAACATTCGGCCAAGACCAGACGCGGATTCACAGAGCCGGAGAAAACGCGCAGGTCCCAGGCCACCAGCAGCTGGTGGGGACCAGAGGTGGCTCTCATCCCACTGAACACTGGGCCACAACCAGCAGACCGAAAGGTGCCTGAAGACGTATCCGCTCCTACAGAGCCATGGAACCACCCGGAGGAAACCGAGGCACGGGGGTAAGTCCCCTGCCCGAGGTCCCACAGCCGGGAACTGCACCCCACCCTCACACAAGCCCACCACCCCGTCTGGGTTGGGAAGTGGAACAAGGATGGTTCTGGGCTCTGAGTCAGCAGGAACACAGCACAGTTACCTGTCCCCCAGGGCGCTGAGCCCTGGCCCTCCAGACGTCGGGGGTGGGGGACAAGAGAACGGTTTCGCCGAGAGCCTCCGGGTTCCGGAAAGGGCAGCTGGGCAGCATTCACAGCAGGTGGAGACAGTGGCAAGCAGACACTTCCCCACAGAACCCCACTCTGGTCTGGGCCAGGCAGCAGCCCCCACGCCCACTCATGTGACCCCTGCTCCCCACTGCACCCCAGGGGGCCCCAAACAGAAACCTGATCAGACCCCTCAGCTAAAAAGGCTTGAAGGGCGTTGGTGCTGTGTTCTGAAGAAACCGAACTGCTGGCGTGCCCTGCAGCACCCACCTGAGTCCTTCCGTGCCCACCTCCCTGGCTGAGCCCAGCCCAGCAGCCGCAGTGCCATCCATCCAGGATCTTGGCTGGAGCACTGGCCTCAGGAAGTTGCCCTGAGCCCTCCTTCCACCCTGTCCCCTCCATACGCCTGCGAAGGTCACACAAACTCCCCAGCACTGACCGCAGTCCCGGTTGGTGACCGGGGTCCCTTGCAGACTGCAAATCCTGGAGAGAGGACCTGTTCCCGTGGGCCCCCTCCCCCTTCCCCTCCCCGGGGGCTGGCACCCAGGCATGGATCGCAGAGCTATCCAGAGAAGGTGAGCGTGCCCAGTCTGTCCCCGGCGCCTCCACCGGTCCACCAGTGGGGCCAGACTCCAGCACACGCACAGTTCCAGGGTCCTGGCACATGCTGGGGCAGCAAAAAAAGCATATGGGACCACCCTGAAGGGAGCAGGCCAGAGCCCTGGCCTGAAGCTGGGTGGGTACCGTAGGCGTCCAGGCCCCTGCTTCTGGTCAGCAGATTCTGCTGCCCCCAGTGTGGGCCATCCCAGGTGCTTCTTCAGGTTAGGGCCCGGCGGGGAGGACAACACAAGTGAGTCTCCGAGGGACACGCCGGATTGTGGGGAGGGGACCCAGGGGTCAGGCAGGCTGTGAATCAGGTGTTCCCCGGGGAATGCCCACAGGACGCAGACCTGGAGGCGTGGGGGAGACACCCCTTGCCACCGGGAGCTCACAGAGTGCTCAGGGCTGTAAGCCTGCAGGTGGTGGGAAGCCCAAAGTGCTAAGAGCAGAGCCCCGCCCAGCCACCAGAGGCCTATGGAAAAGGGGTGCCGCTGAGGACAAGAAGGCTGTCATGGGGGCACTCCTCACCAAGGCAGAGAACCCCACTACCCCCCCCCACGCCTTCACACAGCAGCAAGAGGACCCACCTGTCTTCCCCTTGCAGCCCCCACCCAGCAGCAAGGGGTCAGCCAAGACAGGTGGCTGCACCAGCAGGGGAGCAAACAGGTGACAGGGCCCAGCCAAGCTGGGGGAGGAGGAGGGAAGTACCAGTGGGGAGAGGGGCCAGCCCGGGCCTGGCTGGGGTGGGGGGGCAGGGGTTGGAGGCCAAGTCAAGGGGGTCCAGCAGGGGCAGTGCCCAGCTGGAGGAGGGGCCCTACTTGGTAAGGGCCCAGCTGTGACCAAAGGGCGGCAGGGGCGGGGCCTGTGGAGGGAGGGGCCGGGGAGCCAGTGCTGGGGCCGAACAAGGGGGCTGTGTGGGGAGGGGGGAGAGCCAGGGAGGGGAAGGGGAGGGGCCTTGGGGTGTGGCAGCAGGGGGACCGGGGCAGCTGAGGGACCAGCAGGGGAGGGAAATGAGGGCAAGGGGAAGGGGGAGGGAGCACTGGCGGGGGAGGAGCTCGGAAGGGGGCGGGGCACAGGAAGGGACAGACTCCCCCCAGCAGGAGGAAGAGCCGGCGTGTGGGTGGTGGGCACGAGGCGCATCAGCAGCCTGGTGGCCTGGGCGCCCCCTTGCCAGCAGCACTAGGGTTCCCCCAAGAGCTCAGAGGAATTGGAGGAGGGACACAGGGGGATTCCAGCCAACTCCCACTTCGCCAGGACGAGGGGATGGTGGTTTCTGTGGTCCTATCAGAGGTTCAGAAGAGGGGGAGGGGTGCACTGAATAGATTTCACTTATGAGGATAGGCGACCGAGCAAAACCATTGTGCACAACACAGTGGACCCTGTGTGGGCCCACTACAGCAATCTTACCCCACCCTGGCCCAGAAGTGGGTGTTTGGGGTCCGTGGGGGGTAGGAAGCTGGGGCTGGCAGGCACGCAGAGCCCTCCAGTGGGGGCACCCTGAGCCAGCCTCTCTCCTCCAGGCACACCCCTCTCCCTGCCACCACCCCAAGGCCTCCACCTTGGCGTGCACACACACAGTCCCCAAGCGGCCACTCTGTCCTCGAGTCCCTGAGTACCACCACCGGGAGCAGGGGGCACATGTGTCCTCTCCCCCTTCCCTCCTCCTCACCCCTCCCAGCACCCCAGGATCCACTCACCACCCCACCCCCATACCCCCACCTGGGCCCCAGGTCTCCAGGCAGACCTCAGGTGTTCTGGAACAAAATGCCTTCAATTCTGACACATTGCTCAGTTAAATAAAAACAAATTGCTTAGTTTAGATGCAACCAGTGGGCAGGGAGCAGGGGCACAAAGAAGGAAGGGGCTCCTCCTGGGGGCTGGGCTGGGTGGGGATAAAACCATGTCCCTAAACTCTTTCTGCCCTGAGGGCAGCAGCAGGCGCCCCTCTAGGGAAGGCGGTCTAGCACCAGCCCCAATGTCAACTGTGCAGTCGTGGCCTCCTGGGTCCTCTTAGCCTGGGCCAGCCTGGGTTCCACAGGGTCCCCACAGCACATGAGCCACATCCCAGAGCTCCACACAGCAGGGCAGAACAGGGCTGCTGCAGGAAACCCCAGAGCCTCCCTGAGGAGGGGCAGAGGCTCTGGGAGCCCCCACGTGAACCCCTCAGTGCCCAGAGCAGCACTCCCCAGCACACAGAACACCCCATGCATGTGCAGTAAAGCCAACAGCCTGGCACAGACTGCCTCAGTCACCCCACCCCTGCACAGCCTCCTTTGGGCCTCCACCTCCAGCCCCCAGGGCTTCCGCTTGCCCCGAACAAGACCCCGAGGAATACAGGACCATCCACACGCGACCACCCTGCAGGGTAGCAGGGACACTGGAGAGCATCGGCAAGAAGCAGGGGACGGGCCTGACACATGGGGTCCCACCTTCCCCGCCCCGCCTCCAGGCCAGGCTGCCCAGCTGCCCCAGGACAGGTTGGTCCACACCTGGGGGACACCCAGGCCCTCACCAAAGTTTCTCTGCACCCTCCCATCTGTTTGTCCACATCGCCACCACCACTAGTGTTTGTAGACTTGAACAGGAACATTCTGAAGGAGCCCAAACACAGTGGAAGCAGAAGACTCTGAATACGAGCTGTTCCAACAGATTTCCAACGGCGCCCCAGCCCTGCAGGTGGGGAAACTGAGGCCCT
Organism: Panthera onca; assembly: GCF_046562875.1. NCBI lineage: Eukaryota > Metazoa > Chordata > Mammalia > Carnivora > Felidae > Panthera > Panthera onca. Next base: position 62,109,327 of record NC_138340.1, on the reverse strand, counting down.
GGGATGGATGGGGGCGTGCGTTGCCCCGCTGCGGGAACCCCTGAGGATCCGGGCTCCCTGGATAGGCTCCCCTCCCCCACAGATGCAGGGGCCCCTCTCATCCTGGGGGCAGAGCTCCCTGTGCCCAAGGCAACTTTGCAGACTCTTTCCTCTCCCTGAATTCTCTAAAAGGAACAAGCGGAAGCTACGTAAAAAAAATTGTTTCAGAAAAAGACAATAGTACAGCTTTTCACTGAATCGACTGAACCTCGGGTACCCCAGAACCCTAGTGGCCCTGGCCCTGGGCCTGTCCAGGTCAGCTCGGGACCGGCACCACCGGGGGCTGACCTGGCCGCTGGGCCTCCCCTCTTGTGCTGGCAGGGAGGCTGTCGCGCTGGGGGGCCTGGCTGTGGGGGCCAGACAGCCAAGGGGGGGGGGGGGAGGGCTGCAGGGGAGGGGTTCAGGAGCACCTCCTGAGGCCATCAAGTAAGGGCCACATGCTGCCCACGAGAGGCCAGAGGGAGGTGTGCTGGAGAGCCCTGTGGGAAGGAACCCCCTCCCCTCCCTGCGTGCAGGCAGCCCTCTGGCCCTCTTCCCTTTTCTCTGCCTTACCTCTGTCTCTGGCTTTCACCCCTACTTTCTTCCTCTCTCCTCCCCACCTCCACAAGCCCCTTCCTGGGCCCCCCCCCCCACCGCAGCCTCTCTGCCAGCTCCCTTCCCCCCTTCCCTCCTCCTCACCACCCCACCCCCCGCCACGTGCTGGCCTCTCTGGGCCTGAATGCAGGTCCAGCATTGCACTCACAGCCCCTCTGACCATGTGGGCCCCTGCATCCCCGTCGGGGACACCTCCCTCGGTCCCTGGGTGGTCCCTGCATCCCCATCCCTCGGTCCCTGGGTGGTGGATCCTGGTCCTGGGCACCCCCCCCAGACTCCCCTGTCTGATTCCCTCACCTCCTCCTTCTTCCCAAGCTTGCTCTGTCCAGCTCCCCTCATCCCATCGCCCCCACCTCCTCCATCTGCCACATTCTGTCCCTGGATGGGCTCGCCCACCTCATCGGATTCCCCCACCCTCCTGCCAAAACGCCGCCAGAGACAGAAACAAAACCCTCCTTCGGGGCCCTCCAAGCCCCTGTGGGCTGGGCTGGGCTGCACTTCCCCCACCCCCCCACCCCTCCCCACCCCTGCCAGGCTCTGAAAGCCCCACACAGCAAAGACATCTGCCTCCAGGGTCCTGGGGCCCAGGGAGGAGCCCGGGGGGAAGCGGCAGCCTCCTTGTTCCCGCTAGTGTCTCACCAGTCCGCCCAGAAGGCAGTGACAAAGTTCAGGCGCTGCCAACCTGGGTCAGGCCAAGGCAGCGCGGGGGCGGCAAGGACCAAAGCCCCATTCGACCTTGGCAGACGTATCTTTCTAGACCAGAGACGGGTCCGTAATGGGTGCCAGAGTGACTGGAGAGGACCCAAATCCTCGTCCCCTCCCCACGTCCCTGGGGTGCTGCAGGCCGGGAGGGGGACTCTGCACGCGGTCCAGGCGCGCTGGAGAGGCGCCCAGAGCTGTGCGCACAGCCAGCAGGAGCCCTGCCCGCCCCGGAGCCGATCGCGCGCCCACTTTCGGTCCCTCCTGCGGGATGTGTGCCGCCAAAGAGCGGCAAACCGGGATCTGGCCCTGCTTGGCCGCTCCCCAGCTGCCTGACCTTGGGCCAATCCTTGCCCTCTCCACGCTCGCGTCTCCACGCCCCACACCCAGGGGCGCTTTGTGGACGGTAACTCGGAAAAGAGGCGGGCCCTCGCAGCCCCCCACTGCGTCCTCAGCTCGCTGAGTGACCTTGAACGCCCCCCCCCACACACACACACACACACACTCGGGGTGTCAGTTTCCCCACCTTCCCAGTCAGTTGATGCGCACCGGGCTTCCAGTGTCCCCAATCCCTCCCGGGCAGGTGTGCCCCAGACCGGACCAAGGGCGCGCGGCGGCACTTACCGTCCTCCAGAGACGCGGGCGCTTGGCGGGTACCAAGGTGGCCGTGACCACCAAGTGCGAGGCGGCCACCACGAGCCCGAAGCCGATGGCCAGCAGGCTGCGCACGGGCAGCAGGGCATAGGACACGAAGGTGACCAGCAGGAGCTGCCACACGCCCTGGTCGGCGGTCGCCGGCCCCGAAGCGGCGCCGGCGAGGGTCCCCGCGGGGCGGCCGAGCGCGAAGGGGCAGCACAGCAGCGCGAAGGTGAGGCTGAAGAGCAGCGCCAGCTGGCCGACCTGCTGCAGCTGGGGCACCTGCAGCGAGCGCACGTTGGTGACCACGAGCAACGCCAGGAAGAGCACGCAGTGCGCGGGGTGCGAGCCCCGGGCCAGGCCGACCGCGGGCCCCGGCGCGCCCAGCAGCTCGGCCAGCGCCAGCGCGCCCGCCAGCCCGCTGAGCACCGCCAGCGCCTTCAGCGTAGCCGCCTGCTCCAGCCGCAGCGTGTAGCCGCGGAACAGCGCCTCCAGCTCGGGGCACGCGAACTCCTCGTCGCACGCCCGCAGCCCGCGCCGGCCGCCCGGCCGGGCCGCCCGCTCCGCGCCCCCGGGCTCGCCCGCGCCGCCTCCGCCTCCGCCGCCGCCTCCGCCTCGGCCGCGCGGCGCCCCCGCCATCTCAGCGCCATGCGGCGGCGGCCGGGGCGCCGGGGCGGGCGGGCGCGGGCGGGAGGCGCGGGGCGCGGCGGGCCGACTCGGGGCGCCGGCTGCCCCGCGCGCGCGCGCGCCCGGAGCGCGTCCCCGGCCGCCGCCGCGCCTGCGCACTGCGCCGCCCGCCCCGGGCCGCGGCGCTCCGGCGGCCGCGCTGCGACAGCCCGGCCGAGCGCTGAGCCGGGGGGCCGCGTGACCTGGGCGCCCCGCTGCGCGCCGAGCCTCAGTTTACCCCGCTGGGCCGTGTCTTGGGGCGTGGAGAATGCTAGCGTCGCGCGCTGAGCCCCGGGGGTGGGGGGTAGAAGGGGGGAGTTGGGGGGAGCCGGGGTTGGGGGCGTCTCCCCGCCCACTGTGTGAGTCCCGGGAGAAGCAGGCCCCTCCGCTCTAGAGGCGCCCTGGGGGCGCCCCGGGGCCTGCGACGCCCCCTCGCGGGACCCTCGCGCGGCGCGCTGGACGCGCGTCCCGTCCGGGGCGGGGGCTGCGAGCCCTGGTAGCCGCGGCCGTGGCCTCCTGGCTGCCCCGCGAGCCAGGCCAGAGTCCCGGCAGGCGATGAAGCTGTAGGTGCAGGGGTGGGGTGGGAAACGGCGTCCCGTAGGGGGGACGCTGCAAACAGACGTGATGGCGGCACGCATTCTCCCAGCAGGAGAAACGCGACCGTGGGTCCCACCCAACGACTCCCGTGCCACGGCTTCTGCTCACTCGGTCCAAGGGAAGGGGCTTGGTGCTCACACTCGCCCCAGGGCGGGTGCCTCCGTCCGCCCTCACACCCCAGGATGGGGAAAGCAGCTGGCTTCAGGAGGCTTGCGGAGAAGTAAAGGCTGTCGGCAAAACCCCTGACCCCTGCGTTATGCCCTGCTGCTTCTCATCCACCCCTCCCTATGCGAGGACCAGGAACTGGGGGCCCCAGAAATCACAGAGCCCAGGAGGCTAGCCCTCTGCAGGGGTCCTTCCCAGGTGACTTCCAGACCCCAGGATGCGGTTGGTGTGGCCCAGGCACGGGTCTGTGTTAGAGGCACTACAGGGATTTCAGTCGGTCCTGGGGTGAGAGCCACTGGCCTGGCAGTGTGTTTTTGTATGGGCTCAAGATCTAGAACATGGGGCCATACGAAGTTGCCATTTTTGTTAATTGCACAAAGCAGTCACACGTCAGCTCTGATCATTGTAGAGATGGCACCTCAGGGTCTGCCTGGTCAGGAGCTCACACCATTGCATTCTCGACAGCTGGCATCAGCAGGTAGTCACATACTCGGTGGCCACCCCACCCCTCCTCCTGGACAGGCCTCCCCACGCAGGGCGCCTCCTCTGTGAAGCCCTCCTGACTCCCCCACCCCTGTACTGCTTCCCTGTGTGTGTCCCCAATCCCCCTAGGACCCTGTGCTCTATCTGATCACCTGGTCACTTGTCCTTGTCCCCTCTTGGACCTGGCAGCCCCCGGGGCAAGGGGAATCTGGAAGTCACCTGCCTACCCCTGTTCCTGGCTGGCCTGGCAAAGTGCCCATCTTCCTCATCTTGTCCCCACCTGTCCCCAGCAGTAGCACAGTCTGCGTGATCTTTCAGGCATCACCTATCAAGAGTACACTCTCTTGTTAAATGTATGGTGTAGTTTTATGTCCTAATGATCAGGAAAGGAAAGCTGAATAATGTCCAAAAGTTGGGCAAGCCACCCGAGAATGAAGGCATGAAGTGTCCTGGGGCCAAGTTCACAAGCCAACAGAGCCCCCTCCCTCACCAACACACCCACAAGATGATGTTGGCACCCACCTCTTTCCAAGAGCCCGCTCTCTGTTGGGGGCGGCAGAAAGAGGTTCCAAACAGGGACAGCACCCTTTGCTCACTGCCACAGGTGCGTGTCCTACTAAAGCACCCAGGGCCACCGGTCACTTTCCTGTCCGTCATCCAGTTTGCTCCGTGGCTGTCTGGAAAGGAGGAATCGCGTCCTCATTTTGTCGCTGAAGAAGCAGAGGCCTAGAGAGGCTTGCACATTGCTGCCCGAGTCACAGAGACTGGAGGTGCCAGGGCCCCCAGGGAGCCTCCTACTGCATGCAGGGGGGCTGCTGGTCCCGTTTGCTGGGTTGAAAGACAAGGACTTAAGTGGGCAGTTTGCAGCCAGGGATGACGGGCAAGCTGTCTGAGACACAGTGCGGTGCCCACGCCCCGTGCCCTCGTGGGTGTCATCGGTTTAATCACGCGCTGAAGTCCTAACCCCGCGGTACCTGAGAATGTGACCTTCTTTGGGGCGAAGGTCATTACAGGTGTCCTTCAGACAAGGCCACACTGGAGTTGAGCAAGTCCTCCTCCAGTATGACTGGTGTCCGTATACAAAGAGGACATTTGGAGACAGACACATAGGGAGAAAGCCTGAAGGCAAATCACGCCGCCAGAAGCCAAGAAGCCACCAGAAGGCAGGAGCCTCCCCCCCGCCCCCCACCGCCCCTGCCACCAGCGCCTTCCCAGAGAACTCAGTCCTGAGACGCTGTGATCCCAGGCTCCCTCCCAGCCCCCACAGCCGTGAGAATAGATGTCTGGTGTCCAAGCCCGGAGGCGGCCCTGGTCCAGCAGCACGCCCAGCACGTGCCGTACCCTGGGTAATGCTGCCTGTTACGCAGGGTAAATATTGACCCATGGCAAAGTGGCCGTGCAGATGCAGTCGGGAAATTATGCTCCTCCCGTAAGCACCAGGGCCGCTCGGGAGGTGAGCAGAGTAACCCATGTGTGTGTGCTAACTCTGGCCCTCCTGCTCAGGTGGCTGACAGCCATCTCCCACCCAGCCAGCTCATCATTCAAGGCAGGACGCCAGCCTCCCATGCGTCCCTCTGACTTTCCATCGCTTACAAATCTGTCTCTTTGCATCTGAGCCTTGTGCTTCAGAGGAACCCCCTGAACTGGCCCGGATCGTGGGTGGGCATGGTGTGGCATGGGCCCAGCCTGGAGCCTGGCCCAGCGTCATGGCCTTCCCAGGGGCCGTGTGGTGTCCTGGCTAAGGGTGCAGACCTGTGCCATGCCGCCCAGCCGTGTGACTTTGGGCAGGTTACTGACCCTCTCTGTGCCTCATCTCCACACAACGAGGATGTAAGAGTGCCTTGCTCACAGGCGGTCGTGGGCTGAGAGCCCCGAAGCTGCCCCTTGTAAGCACGGAGTAGAGACAGCTGCTGGGCCTAACAAGTCGGTGTTCTGTGCCCGCAGGAACGGGCGGGTGTCACGCTAAGTCTTGGAGCCGAATGTCAGGTAAGCCAGCTTCTGTCGGGGAGTGTCCCCCAGCTCCTGGGACTTCTGCCGGAGCTCTGGTTTCCAGACGAGGTCTCTTCCGGGCTCCCACTCTGTACTTTGGGACAGAGTGTCCCCTGTGGGTCTGTGGGACACACTCGTGGAAATGCAGGCGAGTCAGGGAAGGGAAGAGGCGGCCGGTACTCAACAGGGAACCACACTCAGGAAAGCTGCATCCGTCGGATCCACTGGGGATACGAGAACCGCACAAGAGGCCCTGTTCGCTGTAAGAAGCCCTGACCTGGGGGCTCAGCCTCCCCATCCCCTGGCAAGCTGGTGGTTTGGGGACATGCGGAGCCCGTGAGCGCACCGTGCACAGTGAGTGGAAACCGTCAGAGGACCTGTTCAGGACGGACGGGACCCCAGCCCGAAAGTTAGTTCCCTCGCTGACAGCCGGATGGCTGACACTGGGCGGCAAGCGGCCGCAGCCTCAGACCCACGGCGCAGAGGCCCGCGGAGGCCCCAGCCTGACTCTGCAGCCTGGCCGAGGCCACAATGGGGAACGTGGCCCCGGGCGGCTGGGACCGAGGTTGAGGGGTTCCTCCGGCTAACGTCGGGGCTGCAGTTAGAAAGGCAGGTGGGTGATCACGGAGCCACATAGCACAAGTGGCAGGAGGGACTCACTAGCCTGCCGCTTCACACGTCTCTGTCCCCATGCCTTGCCGGCCAGGAAGGCCAACTGGGCGGCCTCCCAGCCAGCTCCGCCACTTTCCTCCGTGGGGCCCTGTGTCGCGGGTCCCGGGGACTTGGCACCCTCACCTCTGCGCCAGGGTCTCAGAGCGATGGGCACCAGATAACGGCAGCCCGCACGCCTGGTCCGCAGGGAGACCTGGCTGGCAGGGGGAGGTTTGTGTGATGGGCACATTGGCAATCACCTTGTCGCTAGGATTCGGCACCGAGCCGAATCCTGGCCCCTGGGAGAGGCCCCTGGGAGAGGCCTGGGCCAGCCCGGCAGTCCCCAGATAACACACGCTCAAAACCATGGCCAGCGCTCCCACAGAAAGCAGCCACAGGGCGTGTCCTCTGGCCAGCCCTCTGGGGTCGGGGGAGTGGGGTCAGGCTGGGCCATCTGTGACCACACCTGAATCCCCAGAATGGAGCGGGCCTCCCGGAGACGGCGGGCAGAAATGGGACCCCGAGCTCTGGAGGCCCAGAGCCACAGGCCCTGCACAACAAATCCAGACATGGGGCTGGTGGGACTGACCTCTTTTCCCAGGAGCCAGGGGTGGTGTGAGGTCCATGTCCTCCTGGATTCTGGCCGTGGACCAGGCAGAAGGTCTAATGGGCCCAGGCGTGAGGGCGTGCAAGGTGGAGGTCAACAAGGGCAGAATGGGAGGTTCTGGATAACCCCAGCAGGGCAGACGCCAGCCACGGGCTACCCGGGAGGGTCTAGTGAGCCCCAGAGGGAGGCGGCAGTGGGTGGTCTCAGATGGAGAGGTGCCTCCTTCCAGCCCCCCTGCGCCCACCCGGGAGCTCCAAGGCACAGCCTTCTTCCCGAATCTGACCACATCTCCCTCCAGAGGCCAAACCAAGTGTGTCCCCTTCCGGCTCCTCTGAACTGAGACTTCTTTGTACTAAATTGAGAAGCCGCTGGATTCCGGGCAGGCTCTTCCCGAGAGGGAGGGGACTCTCCACCAGGCCCTGGCCATGCGGGTGGGGTTGGGGGAGTCCGTCCCACCCTGAGCATCGTGCGAGAGCAGTTAGGACACACATGCCACTCTGAAGCTGCTCTGGCACCTGCCTGTTGATTTAGAGCCAGGTCCCCACTGCTCTCACAGGAAGGACACCGTGTGGTCCCACCTGGCATCTGGGGGAAATGTGGGGGGGGGGGTGCTGCACCAGGACCAAAGCCAGGCCAAGGGCTGTGAACTGGAAATTGTTTGAGGTCAGAAAGGACCTCCTGTCTGGGCTTGAGGCTGGTAGGGAAGGTGAGTGTAGGCTGACTGTCCTCCTCTCCAGGGCTCTGGCAGGGGCCAGAACCTTCCAGAACAGGCCCAGAAGGAGACCCCGCTGACAGGAATCATTGAGGGGGAGAGGTTGGGGGTTTTGGTCCCTCTTTCAGCACCCCTGCCATTAAGGACATAGGGCTCCAGCTTTCCTGGCTGTGGGTCCTGTGAGGACCCGCTGAGCCCAGAGACGGGCGCGTCCACCCTGGCAACTCCCTGGCCGTGCATGACGGAGACCCCTATGTTTCCATCAGGGGCTCTGGTCAGGCGCCCAGAAGCCAAGGCCACTGAGGGCAACCTCAAGAGACCCATGGTGCTGGGTTCTGAAAACACAGCGGTGACCCAGGCCCCAGCCTGCGCACCAGGAGTGCACAGCCCAGCAGAGAGAAAGAGGGGGACACAGCGACCACTGGAGGGGATGAGGGGTGCCCCCCACGCTGGAGGCAGTGGGAGCCATGGGCAGCAAGCAGTGCCGGTGTGCCCCCCTCCCCGAACACAGCAGCCTCCCCCCCTCCGGCTGAATGAGGTCAGGACGGGACTCTCCATGAACCCCACTTCATGTGGTCCGCTTGCTCACTGGGAGCATTTGGGGTCCTAGTAGCTCAGGAAACAATGCTCTAGGATGCGCTCTCCTGGGGACCGTCCCCATTGCGGACAAAAGGCCAGTGGACAGGCGTGCGCCCTCGAACAGCGCGGACTGGGTGCCGGGCGTTCAGTGCATTGGGCTCAGTCGTCCTGGGGGGTCGGGGCGCTCACCCCGGACGGAGCCAGGAGAACCCGGGAAATAAGGCCTGCTCGCGAGAGCTGAATGCGGAGTCGGCTCTGACAGCTGCACCGAGAGGCAGGGAAGCTTCAGCCTGAGGATTTGCGCTAAAAATAGCATCGTTGGCTTGTGGGTAGAGAATTTGACCCAATTAGAGATTACCAGTTTCAGGAATTACTGGAAAAGAAATCTCATTAAATAGGTTAAATATAGGAGCCAGAGGCTGAGAAGGCCATCTGGGAGTCACAGGAAAACCAAAACCCGGGCAGGGTTGCCGGTGCGCGCCCGTCCCTGTCCCCGCGCAGGAGGGTGCTCAGCGGGGACACGTGAAGCAGAGCAGGCCGGGGGTGGGGCCAGGCGGGGTGTCCCGCCTCCTCTCGGCAGGTGGTGGGGTGGTGGGGAGGGCTGGCATTACCCTTGGGACCCCAGCCCAGCCCCCTGCTGGTTCTTCCCTGCCCCTCCGCAGTCTGCCTTCCAGACCCGGGACCCGCCCACCGGAACAGGGCCTCCTGGGCCTCCACTCAGCCCTCCCTCCGGCCTGCGGGCTCCTGCCAGGACCCGGGGCGCCCTCCCAGCTGCCCGCACCTTTTCCCTGAAAGTAGAGGAAGGGAGGGTCTTATCCGGTCCTCGCTCTGAAAAATCAGAGGCTTCCTTCTGCCCCCTGGGAGCGCTCCCCAGGCATGTTCCCAGCGCAGGCGCCCTGAGAAAAACCTAAGAAAATCATTGCTGTGTTCGAGGAACCCCTGCCCTGCACACCTGCCCAGCACCTCTACCCTACACCCCTGTCCAGCACCCCTGCCCTTCTTCCCTGCCATGCACCCCTGCCTTTCATCCCTGCCCTGTACTCCTGCCCTGTGCCCCTGCCCAGCACCCCTACCCTGCACCCCTGCCCAGCATCCCTGCCCTGCATCCCTGCCCTGCACCCCTGTCCCTGTGCCCCAGCCCTCCTGGTGATACTTTGCTCCTGGACGTCCCTGCGTGGCCAAGGACCAAACCTCCGAACCTCCCCCACCCTGCAGAGTTCTGCCAGTTGAGGTGGCCAGAGCGCTAGAAGCTAGGGCAGTGGGGCTGGTTCCCTTGAGTCCTTGACATCCTGAGGCCCAGGTTGTGTTCCCTGTGGCAGCAGGGGTGATGCAACACATGGAAGTCCCCTGAGCCCAGGGTCATCCCCAGGTCAGTTCTGCCCGAGTGCCGGCAAAGACGACCCCGTGGCCCCAGCCTCCTACCCAGGGTTGACCACGGGAGGGGAAGGTGACCTTCTGCACACACGCTCGGCACCTCTACCAGAGCCCTCCTGGCCCCGCGCGGCCACAAGCCTGCTCCTGGGCCGGTCGCTGTGCCCAGAGCCCAAGGTCTCTGACCAGCGGGCCCAGCCCGGGACCCCATGTCTGCCCTAAGGAGAGGGGGTGTCAAAGGAGCCCCTCCACACCCCCTCCACCCCGTGGCTCCTCCATGTCTGTCTTTGCGGTGGGTGTCATGGGGTCCCCGGAACACATGCCCACCCGGAACCTCAGAATGTGACCTGACTGGGCACAAGGTCTTTGCAGATAAAACTAGCAAGGCCCCCAAGGTGCATTCCAGGCAGGCCCCAAATTCAGGAGGAGGAGAGGACGCAGAGGCAAGCAGCCAGTGTCACAAGCCCGCAAGCCCAGGCCGCCAGAGGTGGAAGGGGTCCCCACAGGCTCCGAGAGAGCAGCCCCCCGACACCTGATTCATTAGGTGGTGGGAGTCCGAACTCCTTTTGTAGAACCACCACTTGGTCCAGAGTTATTTTTCCCAGCAGCCCAGGAAACTCATGGATTCCGGCATCTGTGACCCTCCCTTGTGAACTCCTGAGCATGAAGGTCACTTCTCATTCACTGTTACATCCCACTCCTGCGTCCCCGGGTTCAACCCCGGGCAGGGACCCGGGGATACCGGTGGACTGAGGTGCATTAAGTCTGACAGCATCGAGGGTCCAGGACCACTGAGTCAGGGCAAGCTACTCAATCAGCTGTGGCCCCCAGTGCGCCCATCAAGGGGGCCCTGCGCTGACAGCGTGTGCCAAAGACTCGGGAACAGTGCGGCCGAGCTCGGATGGCAACAGTGCCTGAAGCGGTGTATGCACGTCCCTCTGGGTGAGGATGTGGACATTTTCCCTCCTGTACAAGTTTCCATGGTTTACAAAAGCTTTACAACAAATTTTTGTAATCAGAATAATGTAAATCAACGTGATGAGGTTTGATGAGAGCTAGTGCACAGCAGGTTTGTGAAGACCCGTGAATAGATCACCGTACAGACGGACTTTGGCCGCTGCAACACACAGGAAAATACACATCATGGCGGTAACAATATTTCCTTTGAGGTCAAGACAAGTGAGGGGCAGAGCAAGGAGATCGTGTTTGTTGGGCTCACGGGGCCCGCTCCTGGCGTCCGGGGGGAATGTGGGGTGTGGTCCATGCGCGTTGCTCCCATGTTGTTTGAGGGGGAGGGAGGAGCCTCCCTCCTCCCCCCCCCCCCCAGGACAGTCCGGCCTCTTCCACCAGCTTGGCTCCCTGGGCCTCCCCAAGCCAAATAACCGTGTCGGTACCGCACGCGAATTCGGGTCCCCCAGGAGAATCAGTTGGGATGCCAGGAGGTCCCCGTGGACGGGGATCGACACCCCGAGGAGGCGCCTCTGTCCCTGGTGGGGCACAGGAGGGCGCTGGCGCATCTCCTGCACCCGGCTGTGGGGCGCCAGGTGCCCCTCCCCACCCCGGCCCCTCCCCCCACACCTGCGTGTGCACCTGCACCGTGAGTGCGCCAGCCAGCCGGGCACACCTTGATTTCCACAGCGGTTTCCAGGGCAGGGGCGCAGTTCGTTTGGCCAAAACTCACGGAGCTCAGGGTCTTGCTTCTCACACCCCACAGGGTTGTTTGGGCCGCAGACCCCTTTCCAGGGCAAGCCTTCCACCTGCCCAGGTGCGGGACGCAGCCCCCTCACGCTTGGCCTCGACACTGCCATCTGTAAAAAGAAGGGAGTCCCTGCTGACCCCTGCCCGCTGTGAAGACGGAGTGCCACCCCCTGCAGACCAGGCTGTCCTCCGCACCCCCAGCCTCCGCCCTTCCTGCTGGGAGAAAGCGGCCACCCAGCCACGGCCTCTGGGAGAGAACGTGCCCGGTGTGGGCATGGGAGCAGCCCCTGACCACTCCCCTTCGGGAGATCGTGTGTGAAGGAAATAAAGCTTTCCTTTTATATGAAAAGGTATGGAGACTGTTCTAGAATAACAGATGTGCCAGGACCAATTGCAACACACAAGCCTTGATTGGATCTTAGCTGCCAGGAATCCAGAGCCCCGGGGGACGGTGAGGGACGTGGGGACGGCCTGGTCTCAGATGACACTGGGCAGTTAGTAAGTGGCTGCCGGCCTGCTCTTCCCACAGAAGGTGACACTGTGACATCGGGCCAGCCTGTCCTGGTCCCCGGCCGTGGGGGCCTAGGTGCTCAGGGACTCAGTGCCTGCGAGTTCCACCAAAATGCTTCCGTCAGAGAGGACCCTCCGTCCCCCATCCTGTCCTACATGTTTGAAAGTGTTCCCCCTGGATGGTGGGGACACTGGCAACGTAAGGAAGCAAGCAGGAAAAGAAGACCATGCATGGAGACCCTGAAGGACTCGAGACTTTGTAACCATCACACATGGAGCACAAAACAATGAGGAACTGGCTTCTTAAGGCGTCGTGACAAGCGTGAGCAGCAGGGCTCTTGTTCACACAGCATCTGAAGGGCGGCCAGACTGAAGGACAAGCCACCACAGGGGACCAGGAGCAGGCCTTACAAAGGGCTGCCACCAGAAACCCCGACCAACGGGCGTATGGCTTGGAAGCCCTGACAAAAAATCACTCCCAGCCAGGAACTGCACAGTTTACAGGTTATTTTTGTGGATGAGGATAAAATACAGACATTTCCAGAAAATCAAAGACCAAGAGAATTGCAGCAATTAGCCTACAGCAGTGAAACCCTAGAGACACGTCTGGGAGGAGAGGAACATGAACCCAGAGAAAGGGTCAGAGGCGTGTCAGGGGCAGGCAGGTCAGTGACGGTGAACAGGGAGGGCAGGTGAGGACACGGGAAAGAAACACAAGCACCAGGCAAGAAGACCTTCACTATGACAAGTGCCACTGAGGCTGGAGGGGGGTCACCCACAGTGACAACGGCTTTGATTCATCAGGAGGATTCGGTCTGGGTCGGCTCAACTCCAACACGGACCAGGAAGACAGATGTGATCCTCTCGCCCTGCAGGCCCCCCATCGGGGTGCCGACAGGTTTGGGCCCTCCTGCAAGGTCACCGACCCCACCTCCTAACAGTAGCACCCGGGCGAGTCCCTTCCAACACATGAATTGAGGGGCAGGGACATGAGCATTCAGCCCTGCAACAAAAAGTGGGTCCAAACACGTAAATTAACAGTTGGCAAAACTACAAGGAGAAATCAAGAAACGTATCATCGGAGTGGTTGATGGCAATCCACTGCTTTTCAATTATTAATAGATGACGCTGAAAATGTGCAAAGACAGATGAGATTTGAACAACACCGTTAACAGAGCCGTTTCAGCCCGTATATGTTCTTCCAGGTACATATGCAACATTTGCAAAACGCCGACACAGACTTCAAACATCTCAGACTCAGGCTCGTACAGTATATGTGAGTAGAGAAAGGTTGTTGAGATGTTCCCATACGTCTAGGTAACCCAGGACGCAAAATGAAACACCAGAAAAAGTTAAAATACTTGAAATACTAATACATAAATCATAAAAATACTGCCTGCCAACACTTAAGAGATACAGCAGACACAGTATTTAATGGGAAATTGATGGCCTCAAAGTACTTAAATAGAAGGAGGAGAGGCTGCAAATAAAAACCCAAGAACCCTGCTTAGTAGGTTGGATAAAAGGGGCGCCTCCGTGGCTCAGTCAGTCAAGCCTCCGAGACTAGATTTCTGCTCAGGTTCATGAGTTCGAGCCCCATGTCCGGCTCTGTGCTGACAGTGCGCAGCCAGCTTGGGATTTTCTCTCTCTGTCAATCTCTCTGCCCCTCCCGTGCTCACTCTCTCTCTCAAAAATGAATTTAAAATTTTTTTTAATGTTTCGTAAAAAAAAAAGATCAATGTAACAATGTAACAGCATATTCGTTCTGTGTCTGAAACGGAGAGACAGAATTTTCCAAATGACCTCATTTACAATAACGGCAAAAATTATAAGGGAATAAATCTAACAAAACAGGTGCAGCTCCCATCAGGAGGAATTCTGAAACTTTGTGGAAATTGCTGAGGAGCACCCAAACGAGCAGAAAGAGATCTGCTATGTTCATGGGTAAGAAAACCCCACACCAGGACAAAGAAGGAGCACGAAGTCCCACGAAGGGACAGGGTGACCCAGACACAGAACCCCGTGCCTAGGGCGGCTCATCTTGTGGCAAAGGCAGCATGATTGATGGCCAGGAAATGGGCAGACATTCAATAATTAACACATTCCATGTTGATAACTAAGATATCCAATAGCTAGGAAATAAAAAACCCGCTGCCTACTCAACACCACCCCCAAAACTCAGTCTTTGTGACACAAAGATGAATGTGAAAGGCAATGCTGTAACCCGTTTTGAAAGAATATATCGGTGAGGCGATTTGACTTTTGGGGCAGGGAAGTGTTGCTTCAACAAGAGACCAAAAGCGAGATGCTCGCGGGATGAATCTGATGACATTGTAGAAGGTCTCGGCTCATCGAGGGCCCCGTGAAAGATAAAAGCCCCGGCCACGAGCTGGGGAAGGACACGAGCCGTCTCCAGAGCTCAGAGTGGGTTCTCGCCAACTTCTGCGCAGAACTCTCATAAGTGGAAAGGCAAAGACAAACAGCCCACCCCCCTGAAAATGGGGAACAGACAGGACAAATATTTTACGTTCAGTTTACAAATAAACAGAAAGAAAAAGATGCTCCAAGTCTTCAGTGGCAAGGAAAGTCTTGTGGAGATCGCAGTGAAACCACGTCTGCCTCCCCAGGTGGGCAAATGCCTCAGAGCAAAGACAGCCACGCGGGACCATAAGTGGACCCAGCCTCTCCTGGGAAACAACCTGACATCCTCTCGTAAATTTAAACACCGCGTTCGCTGTGGCCCACAACTGCCGGGAGGGTCTTCTTGTGCAAAAGGCGGGCACAAAGAGCGTGCTGACAACAGGACCCTGGAAACCACCCGAACGTCCAGTCCGGGGAAAGATAGCTGAAGACGCGTCAGAACGAGGCTGTGACAAGCCGGAAAAGCACCAGAGTTTCGTGCCGCAGCACACGCGGGTCAGGAGACACCATCTTCTTAAAGCTTGGAAGCAAGCGCATTGCAGCTGTATGTTGTTGAGGGGTGTGCACACACCTGAGAAAAGAGAAACGAAACTATGTTACAAGATGGGGAGTGCAAAAGACAGGCTGCGGGAAAAGTTCAAGCTGTCTGTCATTCAGAGACAAGTTGCTCACTGCTCTTCTCTGAGCAGGTCACAAAGAGAGCCCGGAACTACTCGTGTGTGTGTGTGTGTGTGTGTGTGTGCGCGCGTGCACACACACACACACACACACATCATGCTGAATTATGTAATCATGAGTTTCATCCCCAATTCTGGGCTGTAAATCGGAGGGTCTGAAGCCCCAACCTGCAGCCCACGCCCTGGGGCCCCCCTCTTCCCCAGCCCAGTTTCTGCTCCAGTAGGTGTGGGTGGGGGCCTGAGACCCTGCATTTTAACCCACTTCCCAGGTGCCGGGCTCCTGCAGGGGTGGGGCCCTGCCGCACTCCTTACAAACCCTTCTCTGCCTTCCGCCCCGGTGCCTCTTCCTCACTCCGTAAAATAAAAGGGCAAAACTCTGACTGAAAACTTGGAAAAGCATTTTTAATCCTTAAAATGTGCATTTCCTGTTAACAGCACAGAGATAGACATTGACCATTTTACTTCACAGACATGACCTGTTCTATTTTTATCTGCAGAAGGAGACAGGCGGTGGCTCTTGCCCCTGGAGGTTCAAGGTGGCTGTGTGTTTACCGCCACAGTGACCCAGGGCACGGCAAGGCCGCCAGGGCACAGAGAATCTGACCGGCCCGCTGCCCCCAGCACAGCACGGCTGCAGTCAGAGCAAGAAGGTCCATGTTTCCCAAATGCTCCTCCTCACCTTAAGGTCGTCCAGAAGAGACACAGGACGGGCAGCACGGGGTCCCCTTTTGTAGGTCACCCCGTCGCACAAACAGCGACAGAAAGCTTTCAGCACATCTACGGCCGTAAGAGCTTTAATGGCATGACGGGGTCTCGCGACCTCGTGCTGAATGGGAAAGGTTAAAGTCAAAATTGTGCATTCAGCGTGACTCCTAGCAAGTTAAACCCTCCGTGTGCAGAAGACGAGGCTGCCTGTGGGCATTGTGGTACTTTCTACAGTGGCACCTGCCAGTGGCTCTGCCGGGACCGTGCTACATGGGCCACCTCTCGCTGTCCTCGCCAAGATCCCCGTGAGGTGAGTGAGGACAGGCGAGGACACTGAGGCGCAGGCGGCTTGCCCACGGTCCCACAGTGGCTTCGCCCTACACCAGCGCCCCCCCACACCCCCCAGTTCAGGGAACCGGGAAGAAGTAAGCGTGGAGGGCAGAAAGCGAGGCCCTCGCCAGGCTCCTTTTTTGTCTGTGCCCTGGCACCACCGAGGGGCCCTCAACAGATACATCACGGCGAGCCATGAAAGGGCCCGCAGCCCCTGCGCCTGGACAGGGGTCCTTCACACGGGATCAGCACCTCGCAGGTGGCTCCCGCGCCAGAGACGCAGGCTCAGTCACTTCCAGATCGTCAGCTCCACTTTGGGGTCAGAAGGCAGAGGCTCAGAAACTCGGTGTGGCCCCACTGCGCATGTGCAGGGAGATACCCGTGGGCGGGTGGCGCCACGCTCAGCTGGCTGTTGCAGGTGTCACACCCGCACGGGCACACGGGCACACACATCAACACGCACGCCAGGCACACGTGCTCACACACAGGACTCTCCAGAAGCCAGCCCCTCCCGGGGGGGCCTCCCCTCCCATGAGCCCCTGTTCCCAAGAGGCCCACCATCGTCCCACTGAGCCCTGACGATCCAGTCTTCACCAGGTCTCAAGTCCTTGCTGCCATTCTGTCTGTCTCTGTTTCAGCTGCTCCTGCCTGGCTGCTCTCACCTGTCTGTATTCCCGCCCTCCTGGGCTCTGAGGCCGGGCTCTCATCCCCGGGGCTCTCCGCCCCCCCCCCACCCCCGATTGTGCCTTCGCCTCAGTGAGAGGCCGAGTGCGTCTTCACCGCTGTGGGGCCTAGGTTCCCTATACCTCACCCCTCTCTCCACCTGCCTGGACACCAGTCCATCCCCTCATCCTGGGTGCCTCTGTGAGAGAGGAGTGTCTGGGGACAGAGAGCACAAGATGGGGACCCCTGACGATCTGCTTTCCCACACGTCTGTTGGCTGTGTGGCTGTGATGAGTCACATCCATGTGCCTGAAGCCTCTGCATCTCTCCCCATGCACTGTGCATGAAGGTACAGGGTCACATGGGGCACATCCCACCCCCCACCCCACCCCCGCATGAAAATACAGGGTCACATGGGGCACATCCCCCCCCCCCACATGAAGGCACAGGGTCACATGGAGCCAGACCTATAAAGCACTTTGCAGGCAGGTGTGGTCCAGAGATGAGGGCAAACCCAGCCCCCAGCTCCAGCTCCCTGAACCGTCCCCAAGGCCTGAGTTAATGACCTCACATACCCTGAAAGGTTAATTTTCCTGATTCAAAAATAGAAAACCAACACACACTACAGAAAATGTAAACAAACGAACACAGAGAACTGTAAAAACAAATCACTGGTTGGTATCTCCTTTTAATTTACTAATTTACTGCTGAAACAGAAGCTCTTCATCTATTTCCTGCCTTTTAAATTTCACTCTCATTTCACGTGAGGCTGTTGGCTTTCTGTGTCCTTTGCTGATGTTTCTAGTGGTGTTTGACACGGATTTGAACAGCTCTTTACGGATACGGACTTCTTGTTTGTTGCAAATATGGCAAATACTTTCTGGTTGCCTATTCACCTTTTAATTTTACTTTGTGTTTACCTTTTGAGACATGATTGACATACCACAAAGTTCACCATTGTAAACGGTCCAATTCCATGGTTTTAATGTATTCGCCAAGCTATACAGTAACCATTCTTCCTGCCCTCACCCCTAGCAGCCCTCCACGGATCCGCGTTTTCTGGAGAATTCATGTAAATGTAGTCATCTATATGCCTTTGCGTCTGGTTTCTTTCATCTAGCACAAGGCTTTCAAAGTTCACCCAAACTGGAGCACAAATCAGTACCTCATTTCTCTTTATGCCTATATAGTAGTCTGACGTCCATATAACACATTTTCCTTATCGATCCTCCAGCTGGTGGGCATCTGGGTTGGCCATGACGAATAATGGTGCAACAACATTGTGCGGTATCTGTGTGCACTTATGTTTTCCGTTCCCCTGGGTATATACCTGAGAGTAGAAATTCAGTCATCTGGTTGAGTTTACAAGGAACTACCAAATGTTTTCCAAAGAGGGTTTGATGAAGGAGCGTGGGGCGGGCTGAGGGCAGAGCACAGGCGGACAGCACCCCCCACCCAGGTGGGATCTGTGTGATGTTCCTCGGACACTCGTGGCTGCCCAAGAACACAGGAGGGGTTTCAAGTGCTTGCCGTGGTGATGTGGGAAACTGAGGCAAATGAAACATCAAATCCCCTTACTGCCTACAGCTCACTGACCAGTCCTTGAAACCGGCACAGTGACCTCCCTCGAGGGGCTCAGCTGCCTCGATGATGACACTTTGCGGGGGACAAAAGGGAATCTCAGCTTCACATCACCCCACCTCGAGGACCCTGTAAGTCTCCTTCCTTTATCTCAACTGCCCCAGGACACATGCTGGCATCATGCTCCAGGCTTAGGGCCCCGATATACACCCGAGGGGTCTCAGGACTGAGGTTTTACTAAATGGTAATAAATGGTGTTTCCCTGGCCACAGCGAGCCCCTGGAAACCTTGCTTCCAAAATTCCTAAGAGACTTACTCTATCCCTGCCCCTTCTCAAGCTGAGGGTATGTGATGAGTTACCCGTCACGACCCCAGTGCAGCTCCTGCTGCCCACGGGTCCTGTCCCCGTGCTTTAATAAATCACCTTTATGCACCAAAGACGTCTTCAAGAATTCTTTCCGGGCCATCAGCTCCAGACCCCGCCCATCATCCCAAAACTTCATCAGGTTCACCATTTGACATTCTAGACAATGAAGGGTGTTTCAGTTTTGTCCATATCCTCCTCAACACCAGCTATTGTCACCTGTCCTTTTCTGTTCTAGCCATCCTGGTGGGTGTGAAGCGGCATCTCACCGTGGGCAGGTTTGCATTTCCCCGAGGCCTGGTGACCTTGAGCGTCTTTTCATGTATTTACTGCCCATTTGTACACATTCTTTGGAGAAATGTCTATTCAAATTGTTTTCAGCTGGGTGGTTTGTCTCTCGTTCAGTTGTAAGATGACATCTCCACATATTCTGTAACTAGACACTTAACCAGATGTACAATTTGCAAATAATTTCTTCTACAGGAAAAATTCTGGGGATTTTCTGGTCACTTTCTTAATGTCTTTGTACACATAGAAGTTTTCATTTTGATGTAGTCCAAATTACCCCCTTTTTCTTTGGTTGCTTGTGCTATAGGTACTAAAATAAGAAACTGTTCCTCGATTCAAGGTCACAAAGACTTACATCTGTGTTTTGTTCAAAAATTTTAGGGGTGCTTGTGGCCCAGTCAGTTAAGCATCCGACTTCAGCTCGGGGTCTCACGGTTTGTGGGTTTGAGCCCCATGTCAGGCTGTGTGCTGACAGCTCAGAGCCTGGAGCCTGCTTTGGATTCTATGTCTCCCTCTCTTTCTGCCCCTCTCCTGCTCGTTCTCTCTCTCTCTCCCTCTCTCAAAAATGAATAAATGTTAAAAAAATTTATAGTGTTAGCTCCTACATTTAGGTATTTGATCAATTTCAAATCAGTTTTAGTATATGGTGTGTGAGGTAAGGCTCCGAATTCATTCTCTGGCATGTGCACGTGCAGTTGTCCTGGCCCCATTTATGGAAGAGACTATTCTTTTAGCACTGAAGGGTCTTGAGGCCCTTGTTGAAATCCACTGAACTTGTATGTGAGGGTTTGTTTCTGGACTCTGGATTTGGTCCCAGTGATTGGTGTGTCCATCCTTGCCCGGGCCACAATGTCGCTTGGTAATAAGGTTTTGAAACTGAAAGATAACCGTCTAACTTTGTTCTTCTTTTTCAGAATTATTTGGGGTGCTTGCATTTCCATATGACTTTCTGGATAAATTTGTCAATTTCTGCAAAAAGCAAAAAGACTATTGGAGTTTTACTAGGGATTATATCAAATCTGTAGATAATTTAGGGAATGCTGTCATTTTAAGAGCATGACTTCCAATCCATGAACATGGGATGTCTCCTGGCTTATTTAAACTGATCTGCGGGGGGCTCCTGGGTGGCCCAGTCAGTCAAGCATCTGACTCTTGATTTCAGCCCAGGTCATGATCTCATGGTTCATGGGTTCAAGCCCTGAGTCAGGATCTGTGATGACAGAGATTGGGATTCTCTCTCTCCCTTTTCCTCTGCGTCTCCCTGTCTCAAAATAAATAAAATAAACTTCATTATTTAATTAATTAATTAATCAAAACTGATCTGTGTGTACCAATCCTACAAACTCATTCAACTTGTAATTAACTCTATTGGTTTAATTTTGTGCATTCCTTCCTTGTGATTGCCCATATACAAGATCCCATCATCTACAAATAGAGATCGTTTTGTTTCTTTTTCTGAAATCTGGGGGTCTTTATTTCATTTCCTTAATTGCACTAGTTAGAACCTGCAGTACAGGTTTGCACGGGGGTGGTGGGAATTGATCCCGTTGTCTGCTTCCTGATCTCAGAGCAAAGACATCAACCTTTCACCAGGGAGCATGATGGTAGCTGTGGGATTTTCACAGATGCCCTTGATCATATTAAGGAAGGTTCCTTGTGTTCTTAGCTTGTTGAGCGTTTTCATCAGGAAAGGGTGTTGGGTTTTGTCAAACGCTTTCCCCGTGAGGTGACCATGTTTTCTTCTCCTTCCTTGCACTAATGTGGGGCATTATTTATTCAGTGGCCAGAGCTGCAAGAACAAAGCACCACAGGCTGGCAGCTTGGTCTATTCTCCCGGGTCTGGGGGGCTGGAAGTCGACATCCAGGTGTCACAGGGCCGGGTCCTCCTGAGGCCGTGCGGGGAGGCTCTCCAGCGGCTGGGGGCCCCCTTGGCTTGTGGTAGCATTCCCCCCCCCGCCCCGCCGTCTTCACTTGGCTCTCTCCCTGGGTGTGTCTGTATCCAAATTTTCCCTCTTAATAGAAAGACCAACCTCCCCCAGGATGGTCTCATCTCACCTAATCACTTCTTCAATGACCTTACCTCCAAACACGGTAACATTATGAGGTTCAGTGTTTGGACTTCCATTGGGGGGCAGGGGAGACACAATTCAGCCCATAACTTCTCAACCACAGTTAAAAGTACAGATGGAAGACTGCGGACTAATTTTCACTTGTGTGTAAACCCAGGTAGCCACCGCCGGACAATGCTAAACACTGCAGCTCCCCAGCCCCCTCACACTGCTACTCTCCCTGAAAGCAGCGGCTGGTTTAGGTAGATTTTATTCTGAAGTCAAAAATCTGTTTTTATTTTTGTCCAGTTTCTCAGGGGAGCCCCCGAAGTCCCCCACCCGGGGTTCCATTCTGAGCCTGTCTGTTGTGTGGCTGTGGGCAGAGGGGGATCTCAGAGACCTGCTTCCCACCGGTCAGAGGCCATCCTGCCCGGCTCCGCTCCTGGCAGTGGTTACACATCCACAGGCAAAGAAACAAAATAAGCCTTTTTTAAAAGGTTTATTTATTTAAATAAATGGCCAAACAGGCTCCTCACCCAGCACAGATCCTGACCCGGGGCTTGAACCCACAACTGGGAGACCATGACCTGAGCAAGAGTCAAGAATCAGACGCTTAACCGACTGAGCCCCCCAGGTGCCCCAAAATGAGCCTTGATTTATGTCTCACTCAAAATAGGTCGTGGGCTGAAATGTAAAATGTAAGACTAGAAACTTCTGTTTTAGTTTTAAACTTTTATAAAACTATAAACATAGCAGGAAATCTTCAGGATCTAGAGGTTCTGACAGAGTTCAGAGATGACACCAAAAACACAGTCCCTGACAGAAAGAAATTGATCAGTTGAACTTAATCAAAATTCAGAGCCTTAACTCTGCAAAACAAAACAAAACAAAACAAAAACAAAAAGCGCCATCCAAAGGACTAAAAGCCAAACTAGGGGAAATGTTTGCAACAAAATGTATCTGAAAACGTCTGGAATACGTAAAGAGCCCTTAAAACTTGGCAGAAATCAAACACATGAGATCGTGAGTGAGGATGTTCGAGGGCCAAGCGGGATACTCAGTATCCCTCCCCCTTGGAGAGGCGCTACGTTAAAGCAGCAGTAACACCAAGTGTCGGCGAGGATACGGACAACCTGGGTCTCTCCAGGTGCTGGCCGGATGCAGCTGGGCGCAGCCACCCTGGAAACCAGTCTGGTAGTTTCCTGAAAGACCAAACGTTCACCTGTGACCTATCCCACAGCCACTTCGGTGGGGGGGGAGGGGGCGTATTCCAGAGAGATGGAAACTTCAATCCACACAGACGCTCCCGAGAGAAAGTCAGTGTCTTTGGGGAGAGCCCGAAACGGAAACAGGCGAAATGTCCTTCAGCAGGTGAGCAAGCCCAGGCCCCTCCCGGCCGTGGATCAGCACCCAGTCGTGAGAAGGGTGAGGCGCTGACACAGGAGAACGTGACAGAGGGAAGGGCACTGAGCTGAGGGGACAAAGGCGACCCGGACGGCGTGATGCCGTTTACAGAATTCATGATCACAGTGAGCCACCGGTAACTCATCGTGGCGGCGGGAAGAGGCTGGCGGTTTCCACGGATCAGGGTGGTAGTGGGGGGAGGAAGGCAGGCGTGACCGCAGAGGAGCTGCATGGGTGGGGGGCAGGGTGGTGCCCAGACGGAGCAGCTCTGCAGTACTGCAGGGGCGTTTCCAGGCTCTCACACATGTGATGGACCCGTAACCACTACCGGGCACGCCAGACCTCTCGTACTATTTTTGCAAGTTCTTGTCAGCCTGCAATTATTTCAACATGGCAAGTTTTTTCAAAGCCAACGCCGCACATGGTTAAAAAGGCCAAACCTCTGTAAGTGTTCGACTTCAGCTCAGGTCATGATCTCGTGGCTCATGGGTCCGAGCCCTGGGTCGGGCTCTGTGCTGACAGCTCGGAGCCTGGATCCTGCTTCAGATTCTGTGTCTCCCTCTCTCTGCCCCTCCCCCATTCACACTCTGTCTCTCTGTGTCTCTCAAAAATGAATAAACATTAAAAAAAAAAAAAGGCCAAACCTCTGTCCCCTCAAGTCCCCACATGCTTTCATCCTGGGGACGTTCAAGAACAATCACACTAATCTATGCCAATATAAGTCAGACAGCGGCTGCCTCGGTTTGGGAGAGATGGACCCGGGAGGGGAGGGCAATGATGCATAGGGTGCTGACATCACAGGGGCACAGAGGTTAAAACCTCAGTGAGCCGCACACTTAAGAGAAGCATGTGGATTTATATTTTTCTGAAAGTGAGAAACCTCATGTTATCTTGTTCTATGAATTTCTGAACGGCCAGAGCAGGCCGTACCTGAAGGCAGCTTGTCCCTACCTCACCGGGACCTGCTTGCGTTCTGTGTCAGGTTCTTGACTTCAGGGCAGAGGAGTGACTTCCTGGAATGTCCCCGGTTCCACGCTGCATCTCTGTGCTGATCACCCTTATCGCTGTATTTGAATGGGAAGCGTCTTCATATATTTACCTAGAACCGTGGATCTCACATGTGGTTCCCAGGCCAGCAGCATCTGCATTGTCAGGGAACTTACCGGAAATGCCACACCCTGGAACCTGCTGAACCAGAAACGGGGAGCTGGGCCCAGCGACATGCCGTCCGGGTGGTTCTGTGACTTCTGAGGACCTCTGATGTGGACTGTCTCAGGCTGCATGGAGGGCTGGGGGGGACCATGCAGCCCAGGGCAAACGTTTCCCCTCTGCAAGATCACGGCCAGGCTGAGCAATCTCCTTGCCTGCTGTCCCTCCACCCAGCAGAGAAGACCGGATTTCACTCTGTCAGGTGACCTCTGTGTCCAACAGCAGCCAGGCTTGGGGTCAAGAAGGGCAGCAGGGCCGGCCCTTGAGAGGAACAGGGCAATTCTTAGAGAAGGAGGCTGGACAAACCACCTGACATTTACTGCACATCCCGGGAAGACGTGCCTCGAAAACCCTGTGCCTTTCAAGTGCGATGCTTTATCTTCATTAAAAATGATAGAATCAACTTGCTTCGCTGGCTCCCTATGATGCCTAATTTGTTTTGAAAGGAGAAAGAACGTTATTTGATTTTGGGGGGGTTAGTGTGAAGGGCGAATTAAATAGTGATACGGACACGCCCGCTCCGGTCTGCCCTCCCCAGGCTCCTGGGAGCCGCACTGTCTTGTCCCGTCATCACAGATTACTTTAAATTATTTTGAAAAGAAAAATACCTTCCTAACAACTATAAATGGCTTATATTGGAGCTCTCAACCTTTTAAAAGATGTTATGTTTCATAAAAAAAATTAAATTACATCAAACTCAGAATTTCTGGAAACTGAGCGGGCAGACGCCCCCGGTTAAGCCTCCCTCCAGCATCTGCTGCAATATTTTGCCAATAAGCCGTTGGCTGCTCCAATCCGAATATAGTTCTGACGTTCACGGTGCTTTCTGGAATCAATGTGTGGTTTTTAACGTCGCCCCTCGGCCCTCGCGTCCCGCTGGCCCCCTGCTCGGGGACCACCCACCCCAGGTCTAATTCTGGCCTGCGTCCCGCTCACCGCACACCCAGCCTCGCCCGCCGCGGATCCCAGAGCCCCGGTGAGCACAGGAAACCGGCTGCTGCCTCCCTTGCAGCCCTGGGGAGTGCAGCGCGGCCCCCGGCCCCCCCAGCTGACAAGGGGCACCTCGCCCTCACTCCTTGCCCCCCCATATCCACCTGTCTCCCTGGAGCTGCACCAGAAGACAACCCACCCCCCGTTAACCCGCAGGGAGCTGTTCATGTTCCACCGACGCCTCCCCTTAGTCCTCACGACACCCCGGAGCTATTATTATCACCAGGCCCTGCCGTAGGCTGGGGGGCCCGGGAGGGGTTTCCGAGGGGGGGTCGTGTGCTGGGAGTTTGCTGGGTGTGAGGGTGGGACGAGTACCCACGTTGGGGCGGGGGGAGCACAGAATCAGCCAGCGGCGGCAGGAGCTTTGACCTGCAGGGTCCCGTAGGTGTCTCCCCTGGGCAGGGACACAGCTGGGGGCCTCCACTGCCACCCACACAAGACGAGGGATGAGTTGCCTGTCTGAGGCTGGTGAGCGGGGAAGCCAGGCCGGCTGCCAGCACTGCCTCAGGGGGTGGTTCCTCTGCTGGCCTGGGTCCCTCTCCTGCTGCGGCCCCCGCTCCATCCGACCACGTCCCCCATGCCTCTGACGTGTCCCCGCTCCCTTCCCCCACGCCAGTCCCACGAGGCTGCTGTCCGTCGCCCTCATTTCTTGCTCTACTGACATAGCCTTGCTCTGCACACTCACCAGCTCTTGTGAGACCCAGAAAGTCACCTCCGAGCTTCCGGCCCTGCTCCCAGCCCCCGTCCCTCCCACTGCAACCCTCCCGCTCCTCCAGTGCACTGGGCCTCTTCCCGGGAAACTCAGCACCTTCCCTGCCCAGATGCGGAGCCAAACCCAGCCATCTTCTTCCAGGCCGCCGGCCTCCTGTTCCCCGGCCGCGGCCACTCGGGCTCTTCCCAGATGTGACTTAACCACGCCAGGCTGGCCCTGCGGACCCCCCGCCCCCCCGCCAGCCGCCGCCGGGTACCTGCCTCCTCTGCGCACCCCTTCCCAGGAATACCGCCCAACCCGAGGCGGGGGCAGCACTCCTGGCAGAGCTGGGGCAGGAGACAGGAAGGCAGAGGAGGAAAGGAGCAGAAAGGCGATGCAGAGTGAGGACAGGGAGGCTCTCAGGGCATGAACCTCGCCCTCCGAGCAGACAAGCGGGCTGTGGAGCCCGAGAACAAAGGTGCGTGTGTACTGGCGGGACAGTGTCACCCCCAAACTCACGACCGCTGGAAACTCAGAGCAGGTGCGATCGGTTAAGGATCTCGGGATGAGGCCATCCTGCACTGAGGGGCACAGGGAACAGAGATCCGGCAGGCATACGAGGCCACACTCAGGCCAGCGGCAGGTGCATGGCGAGGCTCCGGTGTCTCTAGTGAGTAGGGCTCAGCAGGTACGGGACACGCAGGCTGAAGCAGGTGTCAGGCACACTAGCGTCCTCACGCACCTAGATTCCGCTCGCACCGAGTTCTGGGCCAAAGCCATGCATTAAACCCTAACGCTCATGTGACGGTTTAGGAGGTGTGGCCTTTGGGAGTGGTCTGGTTAGATGAGGTCCTGAGAACGGGGCCCCCGGGACGGGACGTCCAGCCTCCAGAGCTGTGAGAAAGCCCAGTCTGTGGCGTTGGGCCGAGGAGGGTCCCCCACATCCCCTGCAGGTGGAGACTGCGGCCCCGTGGCCAAGACCATCAGCCAGGCTCTCACAGGGAGCAGAGCAATGGGATGTGTCGTCAGCGTGGCCTGGCAGTCTACAGCGAGCACGCCACGGTCATCTTAGCCCTTCACGCTCCAGCCCAGAATGTGGGCACAGCAGATGAGGCCCCCCAGGCCTGGAGCCCAGCTCACACCAGTTGTACCGCATACGAACTTCCTAAATTACTTTGCTCTCATGACTGTTGTTGGCCTGTGCCTAACGTGTATCTGCTGCGAAAATGGTGAACACAGAAGTAACCTGATCTAATGGCTGGTGTTGTTTATCCCCTTTGGAAAGACTGAGAACATGCAGATTATTGGCAACAAGCGGGCTTTACCAGGTTTAAAGATGAAGTTTATCATAATGATTTTCTCAAAAATCACCCCCCTCTGTTCCCATCCACACCTCCTTTCCACTGCCTGCATTCATTCAAAATAAGCAAGACACAAATAAAATTAAGTTCAATACCCATTCTTAACTTTTAGGAGTTTTATTGAACAAGTAATAGAAGGCATCCCTTAACATCATAAAGAATCATCCATTTCAAGTGAGTGTCTCACGTTTTACTTGACGGTGCAACTCTTATCAATATCGGGAATGAGACAAGAATGATTCCTGGAGGGTCTAAGGAACGCAGTCTGAAAGGAGGTTTTAGTTACAAAGCACAAACGTGGTAAAGGAGAAATCGACATTTTTGCCGATGAAATAAATCCTGACTTAGAACACGCTTTCCCTGGGTGACTGGGCTCTTCTTTTTCTGGTTTTCTTTTTTTTTTTTTTTTCTTTTTTTCTAATGTTTATTTACTTTTGAAGTAACAAGAGACAGACAGAACGTGAGCGGGGGAGGGGCAGAGAGAGAAGGAGACACAGAATCCGGAACAGGTGCCAGGCTCTGAGCTGTCAGCACAGAACCCGACGTGGGGCTCGAACCACAAACCGGGAGATCATGACCTGAGCCGAAGTCGGATGCTTAACCGACTGAGCCCCCCGCCAGGCTCCCCTTTTTCTGGTTTTCTAATGTGAACCCTCGGGTTACTGATTCAAGACCTCTCTCCTGCTTTAATGAACACGAAATGGTCTTCGATTCCTCTGGGCGTGCCTGTAACCCCATCCTACAAATGCTGTGGGTTTCCATTTTTTTCTGTCCGAAATATTTTCCTATTTCCCTTGAAGATTTCCCTTTGATCACGGACGGTCTTACGCAACGCTGCTTCATTGCCAGGCGTTTCCTCTCTTCGTCTTTGATTCGGGCCCCACCCCGTTACACACGGAACACGTTCTCTGTGGGATTGGCTCGTGCACCTGCCTCGGGGTAATGACGCCGAGTGTGTGGAACATACCACCGGGCTGCGCTGTCCACCCGCTCTGGAAATCACCGCGACGGGAGCTCTGGATCCATTGCTCTGCCAGGCTCTGTCTGCTCTTGTTCTGTGTGTGTCCGCGTATTAAATGTATTGAACGTATATCTGCGTGTTGAACAGGGAGGTTTCACCTGAGGAACCGTTGGCATAACGAGAGACTAGAGTTTCATTCCACACACCCATGATCCCCGCGTTTGGGTGCGTGTGCATTTAGGGCTGCTGTGTCTTCACCCTTCATCGTCACGTGAGGCTCCCGTTGGGGCCGACTCTGTCTACGCCATGAAAATAACACAGCAGCTAGGTGCCTCCTGACCGGTGCCCACATTCCCTTCCACGCGAAGCTGTGTCATGGCCCCTGAGCACGTCTCTTCCAGATGGTGCGGGCTGAGCTGCGCTCCCGTGCGGAGGCTGCTCACACGCGAGGGACCCTTTAATCACTTGTGTTCCGCCTGCTGCCTCTGCGTCTCACCGCCTTTCTCCACCTGGCCTCTCTTGGAATGGTCTTCCTGACCCATGAATCTGTTCCCGTCCGTTGTGCACTGGGTGCCCCTGGGATCCCAGCCCACCGAGCTTTCCTGGACCACTGGGAATCCACGTTTTACCACCTATGGTGGACGCAGAGCTCCTCCCGCCAGCGAAGCCCCTCCAGCGGAGGCCACTGTCTGAACGGTGCTCCCGCGGACACCAGCAGCCCCTTCGAGCCGCAGTCATGCACATTCTCAACTATCACACATTTCAGGAGCTCGAGAGGAGAGGGGCCGGTCAGCGCATTTGCCCAGACGGCTGGGGTCTCTGCTCGCCTCCTGGCCGATGCTGTGGACCCTTCTGGAAATGGCTGCCACCCAGCACCGGGTCTGGTGTCCCGACACTGGGGGTATCTGTCACTGTCACTCCTGAAGAACATTCCCTGCCTGCGTGCAGAATCACAGGGCCACGGTTCTTGTCCCTGAGGACTGCTCATCTTGCTTCTCCCTGGCTCCCAGGCTCAGATCATTTCCGTCTCGCTGCCTGTGGGCGTGGCAGTGTCTTCCACGGCTGCTTCCAGCACGTTCTCCTCTGTTGCTCGTGTCTTTCTTTGTCCGGCTTCTATGTTTTCTCCTGCCTGTGCATTTCTCCGCTTCCTACATCTGTGCGTTCAGGTCTCACGGCAGGTCTGTTCCCAGCACAGCCATCTTCCGTGTCCCCTTCAGGGACACCCGGCAGGAGTTTCGGCAAATCATCAACCCTGCCACGGGGGGTCTCCGGACTCCCCCCGCATGGGAGGTGGGTGAGCAGGAGTGGGGGATGCCGGCCAGTGTCAGAGCTGGGGACACTCTCGTGGGGGACCTTGCCCCTAAGCTGTGGGGTCTGTGCCAACCTGGGGAGCTCGGGTCAGGCTGGAACAGAAGTGTCGGCCGGGTCATCAGTTACCCCCTGGGGGCGGGGGAAGAGGCCTCTGATCCATTAGCAGCGTTCCCACTACCGCTGGTTCTGGCCGGGCGGACACGGAAGGGAGAGGGTCCTCGTTCGTGGTCAGGGATGTGAAATGATGCAGACAGCTCTCTCTGCGTGGCTGCGGGTACTCTCTGTGCCACTCAATGGACCACAGTTCGTGAAAACGTGTAAGATCCGTGGAGGAGGGAGTGAGCATCTCAGGGGCCCCTCCAGCCACAACTCTCCGAGAGGGTTTATCCAAGGGAAGGGAAGGCACGGGGCGGGACCAGGGACTGAGCAGAACCAGGAACCACCCCCCCAAAGAGAGGGCCAGTTGTGTGGATTACAAGGAACACCTCCAAGAGCATCGTGATGTCACAGACCCCCAGCTGGCCTTTACCACATTCGTTCACCTAGGAAATGAAACTAAATGAAAACTAAACTAAACTAAACTAAAATAGTCACTGAAAATGGTTCCTACGGGACCCGAGAGGCAGCAGAATTTCTGGAGACAAGGTTCCAGGGGATCCGGTTAAATCTCTGCTGAGCTCAACCCAATTTGATGAAAATGTGCTGTGTCCCTCCTGCGAGCAGGGGGCTCTGTGAGGGGGAGGGGTCCGACCCCGAGGAGCCCTTCCCTGGGGAGGCCCCAGGACACGGGGAGGGGAGCAGAGGCTCCAAACCATAGCTTCAGCCCCACTCTCCCGGAGCGGTGGGCTTCCTGGAGGAGGGGTCGGCAGAGCTCAGGTGCATTGCCCTGGAGAAGGTGACAGGCGCAGACAGCAGGAAAGTCCCTCCCCTCCCACCTGGGTGTAAAACACCTTGCTTCCTGTAGACGCCTGACAGACAGACAGACATTCTCCAGTTCGCTTAAACAGGGTACACATCCTCCAGGCCCTTCTGGACAGACAGACAGGGATGGACCAGCCTCACATGCACGCGAGGCCCAGGGAGACATTCAAGCCTGTTCACCGGGCAGCCCCACCCCTGTCCCCCTGCCTTCGCTCCCCGGCCTGACCCCACCACACCTGCACCCAGACAAGCTCCCCACAGCCACCCTACCCGGCAGGTGCTCCTTAAAACAGAAGAGGATGAAGTCTCTTCCCTGCTGACAAGTCCCTGGTGGTCTCCCGTCCCCCTCCGATGAGCCATCCAGGTCTGGAACCAAAAGCACCCAGCACTCCCCTGACCCGTGCACGGCCCGGTGTGTCCTCTCTCTGGGCGCTGGGCTCCTGGGCTCCGGCACCGACCACTCCCGCGGATCCAGGTGCGTCAGAACACCGTGGGCTCCCACCACACTGAGCAGGCCTCCCAGGGGCCCGCACCCTCCCACACCACAGCCGGGTAGACCCGCCCGAACCACCTGCTTCCTGCAGGTGTCCTGGCCCTGGGCAGGGGGAGCCCCAGGAGAGCGGAGGACCCTGGGGCCCTGTGCAGCGGACCGGCCGGAGAGCACTTCGTGTCCAGCCGGGTTCTGCGAGCACGTTCAGCCTGTCCTGATACAACCCCACAGCACGGCACCTTCTTATGAGACACCCCGGGTTCTCGGGGCTCCCCTGTGGGTGCGGCTGCTGCCTGACGACTCTGTCTCCGGGGTCCCTCCCGTCGGCACAGCACATGGAGACGTCGCGTTCCCTGGTAGGGGGAGTGGGTACGAGCTGGGGGTGACGTGTGACCCTGTGCCTCCCTACTGTCACAACAACCTCGCTGAGATGGAGGACATGTATTTGCCACTCGCAGAGCCCAGCAGGGGAAGGATGAGGCTAACGTCAGGAAGGACCCCGGCCGCGGTCAGAGCAGAGGCTGTGGCCGCATCCCCACAGCCGACCCCCAGGCCCCAGGCTCACCGCCGACCACCTTCCACCTGTGGCCGCGGTCTCGTCCCCACATGCCAGAGGCATCAGCCGCCAGGGAGGGCCGGCGAGGACAGCAGTGCCTTCCCCAGGAAGGGTCCCCGTGGTCCTCGACTGCAACAGGCACGTGGGGCCGCCCCCCTCGGCTGCCCCCTGAACACGAGGAAAACGGGGTGCGGCCCCGCGGGGCAGGAAGAAAAGTGAGCTCACAGACCTGTGGGTCTTGGACGTGCCCGGCAGACACCGCCCTGCCCCCGTCTGGTCCCCGAGGATGGCAGGCTCGCCAGCCAGGAGGACACGTGGGCGCTCTGGAAACCTGGTCCACGGGCTCTGCTCATGTTCTGGGCAGCCCGGGAGACCGCTCATGACTCCTCGAGCCCCAGAATGTGGGACTTCAAATTCTGGCTGGCTAAGGCTTCTGAATGTGGGAAAGCTGCACTCACACCTTCGGAGAACAAGTCTCCCTGCAAGGTCAGCAATTCTTACAGCTTCTCTGAAAAGACCCTTAGAACACCGCTGCCCCTCGAGATGCTGTGCTTGCCCGTTTCAGCGCACCTGTGCGCGCAGAGCCTCGCGGACCCTGGATGGGCGGGGGTCCGGGCGAACCTGGAGGACGGCCAGGTGAGGGGCACAAGGTCTGGCCCTCTCTACCCCTCTCACAGGCTGAGGGTGGGAAGTTCTCCCCCGTGGCTGCAGGACGGGGCCCCACGTACACCCGGTTGTCCTCACGTCCACACCGGCCAGCGGGACACGAACACGGGAGCACCAGGCGGTCTGAGCTTCTGGATTTTACATGACAGAGGTCGCTGGCTCCTCGTTTCAGGAGGGTTGGGTCACTGGCGAAGCCTCGTCACGCCTGCTGCCCATGCAACACGCCTGCTCACGGCTGGGGACACATACCTGAAAACCTGCTCCCTGAGGCAGGAAGGAGAGTTTCGTTTGTGAAGAGTCAGTAAAAAGAACATGATGCACATCCCAGGAACCAGGCTGGGGTGGAGGGGACAGGAAGGAACCTCTTCTGGGAGACAGCCCTCAGACCTCCCCGTTCCACGTGTGTTCTCCAGATTAATGAGGACGGGGCGCCTGGGGGAGCTCAGTCAGGTAAGTGTCCAAGTTCAGCTCAGGTCATGATCTCACGGTTTGTGGGTTCTAGCCCCACGTTGGGCTCTGTGCTGACAGCTCAGAGCCTGCTTGGGATTCTCTCTGTCTCTCAAAAAACAAATAAACTAGGGGCGCAAATAATTTGGGGCAAGCTGTCAGTCGGTTGAGCGTCCGACCGGCTCATGCTCTGTCTCTCTCTGTCTCAAAAATAAACATTTTTAAAAAATGAATAAAAAAAACTAAAAACAATTATTTTACTTTTTTTACACTTTTTTAATGTTTATTTATTTTTGAAGGAAAGAGAGACAGACACAGAATGCAAGTGGGGGAGAGGCAGAGAGAGAGAGAGACACAGAATCCAAAACAGGCTCCAGGCTCTGAGCCATCAGCAAAGAGCCCGACGCGGAGCTCGAACCCACGAACCGCGAGATCATGACCTGAGCCAAAGTCGGACGCTGAACCGACTGAGCCACCCAGGCACCCTAGATTTTTTTAATGACACTGTAACTTAACATTTTTATGTTGAAAATCTAATTTTTCCTCTCTGATTTCTCCCCTTACTTCAGAGCTGAGGAAATCATCTCCCATGATAATGTAATTTTATGCTTTCTGCTAGTTGTTAAGATCTTATTTTTTCCATGTAATTCTTTATTCTAAATCGAGCTGAATTTAATTTTAGTGATAGAAGGTACGGACCCAATATGCTCCCTCTCAAGACTGCTACCCACCGGTTCTGAGAACATTCATCAACGCGTCCATCTGTCTGTCCTTCCTCAGAAACTCCGTCTCCAAAGTCAGATGTGACATGTTTCCTTTGATCTGGGAGCCTTTCTTCTGTTTGCACCTTCTTCTGTAAGTTTTAACTTGGCGACTACACTGTCTTACAGACGTTGAATCCCTGATTTTGTCTATTTTGGTTCAGAAGCTCTGATAACCTCGCATGTATGTTTTCCCTGTATCTTTAGGCTTTTTTCTGGAATGTTTCATTCATTCCCAAACCCTTTTAAGATGTGGAAAGAATTGGCTTCGCACGAGACCCACAGATTAATTTGGGGCGAGCCATCACGTCTTGTCACACCCTGCCTGCTTGGTGAACCCACCCCAGGCTCTGTCTCCTCTGACACGTTCCGGGAGGTGCTGGTGGCCCAGACAGCTCTCATTAATCTTATTTCATGCTTTGTGTGGGTTTTGTTTCTAGTCCCAACTGAAAGCCTTTTCCCATCATGCTCTGACAGGCGTTCCTGGGGACATGAGTCCTTCCTCTTTGGCACATTTGCCGTGATGCTGTTGTCTTCACGAAGCCCTTTGCAGAGTCTGATTGTTTCTGCAGGAGGATGGGGCACACCTGCTGTGAGGCTCCTCGGACGGAGGACCAGGTCTCCCCAGGCGCAAACCGTCCAGAGGAGCCCTGGCTGGGGCTACACCTGGGATTCTTAGCCAACCAAGTTAGCTACACCAACTTCCTTTGAAGTTGGACAAAGGAGCCCCTACGTCTTTGCAGCCTCAGCACCCTGCCCCCGGCACGCCCAGGAAGACCCACCTTGTGGTTGGTGACACCAAGCCATCCCGTCCTGTCCTGCTCACTGTGAAACCTCACGTTTGTCTTACACTAGTGGCGGGAAGTGCTCTGATCTGGTCACACCAGAGAACCCTAACTGGAAGCGGGGGGGGGGGGGCGGCGCCCCCCCCACCACGGATGAGATACAGCCCGTACTTCGTGGCTGCGCCCACATCCTGTACTGCCTTTCTCAGGACTCCCTAAATGTCTCATATTCCATTGGTTCAGGAAATCACAAAAACTCTGCACTTAGGGCCACTTTGCCACCACAGCGACTGAACCCCGAATCACTCGGGTGGTGCTATGCACGGGAAGCAGGAGCTTTGCAGATGGGGGTCTGGCTGCCCCCCAGCCTCTCCCAAGGGTGTGACAGGGGACACCGCCCGGGCCTCTCTTGAGGGTGGCTGCGGGGGGGACCAGATTGAAATCGCTTGTTTTTCGTATTCCAAAAAGGACGGCTGCTGTGTGGCCAAAGTCCCGAGCCACACACACGTCCCCACCTGTGATGAGAGCCACGTTCAGACCAGCCCACGTGCTCAGAGCGTCACCAGCAGCACCTTCTGCCGGCCCGGCTTCTGAAGAAGAGCAGGGGTGGGGGGTGATGCCGGAGCCTCTGGGAGCCTCAGCCCTGACACTCAGGCCTCACTGTCCTGGGTCCACCCTGTCCCAGGGCCAGCGTGCTTTTGAGCCCCAGATACTAAAAAGCCAAGTGCAAATGCGATGAGCCTTTTTGAACAGTGGGCATCTACTGAGCAGAAAGGAATGTTCTTCGCAGCTCTCGGTCCAGGATCAGTGGCCGATCCAAGATGGAAAATGTGTGGAGTCGGACATAAACTACCAGAGGCTAGCAGCTAAGCCCAGACGTGTATGACTCCCAGCCCACCAAAGGTTTTATCACCGCACAGCCATGGACACGAAAAACATGGCGAAAACGTATTTCCCTCCCGCTTGTCCGGTACTTTGTTTCTGCAAAAGTCTTGCTTCTTTTTTTTTTTTAACGTTTATTTATTCTTGAGAGAGATAGAGACACAGCGTGAGCAGGGGAGGGACAGAGAGAGGATGAGACACAGAATCGGAAGCAGGCTCCAGGCTCCGAGCTGTCAGCACAGAGCCTGACGCGGGGCTCGAACCCACAAACTTCAAGATCACGACCTGAGCTGAAGTCAGACACCTAACCGACAGAGCCACCCGGCACCCCCTTCTTTTTTTTTTTTTTTTTCTTACAAAAGGCTTGCTTCTAAGGCTGCTGTGGTAAAAGCTCTTCTAGGTGTGACTCGAGTAACAGCAGTGACTTTTTGCAGATTGCCTCATTGAGTCCATGGGAAAAGCTGTCCTGCTTTTAATGGAGATAATACAAATACAAATTCAGCGGGTATTTGCAGAAAGCTGCCAAGAGCAAAGCGTTTCTTCAAAGCGGCAGGAGGGTGTGGTGGTCGGGGGGACGGGGTGGTGGCCGACCTTCCCCGAGTCCCGGTGACCTTGCTCAGACGGCCTCTGCGGTTCTTTCCACCGACGTCAACGTCATCGTCGCGAAGCGGTGCCCTTCCAGCCAAGCCCAAGCAACCATAGGACTTCGGGCGAGTTTGTTGGCATTGAGGGTTCAGTGCTCACGTTCAAAAATGGTGGGTTCTCTGGGCACAGTTGAAAAAATTCTGACTGTATTTGAGGCCCCGAAATCATACTTCGATTCTGAAGAGAAGCTCCAAAATCCA
Source organism: Panthera onca (assembly GCF_046562875.1). NCBI lineage: Eukaryota > Metazoa > Chordata > Mammalia > Carnivora > Felidae > Panthera > Panthera onca. The sequence goes on along the minus strand of NC_138340.1, from coordinate 62,073,974 downwards.
TGTTGGTTTTATAAATAATTGACTGAGTGAAGCCTACTTATTTCTAGCTCACAGTTTTCAATTTCCCTTCAGCAACGGGATTATGCAAATCGACAGACACGCTCCACTGCTCCGAGGAATCTGCTGAAGATGTTAGAGAAATAATGGAAGAAATATTTATTCCTTTAAGTGTCAAGGCTGTTCTTTGAAGAAACAACATTAATTAGGAGCAGAAAAGGAAACTGTGACTGGAAATGGATCATTATTACAGCACTTGCTGTGACCACGTTAGAAATGGGTGTCACCCCCTCAGGGACTCCTTCCTTATGCATGGATGTCAGTAAATTCCCCTCCACATGTGGATGAGGGGAGCATCACTGTCATGTGAAGGGCAGGGACAGAAAGGAAGCCAGGCTCTCTCTTCTGCGTGTCGGTGGACACGGGAGGCAACGCCACCCTAAAGATGGACACGTGAGCTGCTCCGTACGAGGGGGCGGCCAGCGCCTGCAGAAACCCACCGCGAGCAGGCAGCCCCCACAGCTGTCCACGTTATGTGGCTTGTGGCAGGAGACCAGCTCCCGGTGCTGGTGCTGAGCATGTCTCCTCGTCAGGGGGAGGTCAGTGGCACAGGAAGCACACAGGGGCTTGTGACCCTGAGCAGGTGCACAACGCCCGGGATGGAGAACATGGGGTCACCGTAAGGAATCCGTAAGCAGGAAGCATGGGCAAGGAGCGCCAAGGCACCATGGGGACGTAATTAAAAAGGGAGGAAGCTTAGACACTGAGAATTTATCTGAAGGGCGTCTGAGGGGGCTCAGTCAGTTGAGCATCCGACTTCAGCTCAGGTCATGATCTCACAGTTTGTGAGTTCGAGCCCTGCATTGGGCTTGGTGCTGACAGCTCAGAGCCTGGAGCCTGCTTTGAATTCTGTGTCTCCCTCTCTCTTTGTGCTTCCCCCACTCGTGCTCTATCTCTCTCTCTGTCTCTCTCTTAAAAATAAATAAACATTAAAAAAAAAAGGTAGGAAGCTTAGACACTTAGAATTTACTCCGGACAAGCAATGAATATTTCAGTCCCAGGCGTGTCCTGTGCGGTATTGTTCTTTGGCCTCGGACTCACGTGCCTGGGTGATGAGAAAGTGCTTAGTGGGCGTTTGCATTTACTGTCACTCCGGCAGCCCCACCCGATGGGACTCAGGGTCTCGGCATCACTGCTAAGAAAGAACTGGGCTGGGTGGGGTCTCCAGGGCCGGGCCACAAGGGCAGGTAGGGGGTGAGATCAAAGTCTCCTCTTTAAACACCCAGGGATGGCAGAGCCTCATGAGACTGCCCCCATGGGCACCCCGTGGGCACTCCATGGACAGACCGGTGAACAGACCTGTGGGCATCCCGTGGGTAGACCCGTGGGCACCCCGTGGGCAGACCCGAGCTCCATGGCCTCAGAACCAGGCTGCTAATGTTCTTCTTTCTTTCTCTCTTTTTCTATTTTCGCTCTTATCAAGATGAGGGCACTAACATGAGGCCTGCCCTTTCCCAGGCCTTTCTGCATGCAGCTCAGCAGTGCTTGCCGTGGGCACAGCATGTCCAGCGGCTTCTGGGGGCCCGTCCTGCTCCACCTGCTCTCTGTGTCTAGCAGTTTGACTCGAGGGCCTCGCAGAAGCGGGACCGTGCGGTTTCTGTCGTGTCTCTGGCTCATCTCACCAAGCGTCTCATCCTCCAGTTCCATCCACATTGGAACAGGGTCAGAATGTCCTGCCTTTTTAAGGCTGATAAGACTCCGTTGTGAGGATGGGCCACATTTTCTAGGTTGCAGGAT